>NC_054826.1:14906355-15507640 GCF_018345385.1 Vulpes lagopus | reverse complement strand
CTACATGTTATCATAAGAATACAACTCTTGTATAGCTGACACAGCTCACAATTTTGCCAAAGCTCTCCTGATATTTGTTCTCAAAATATTTTATACTCTTAATAATACCTCAATTCTTAGGTTGAATCAATATATAATAAAAGTAGTTAAAAATTATGTCAACTATGTCCACTGATTCTATTTACTTAGGGCAAACTCCAGAACCATCTGGCATCACAGTCTGTTGACTGTGTTTCCCGGCATCATACAGTAATAGTATTTGAAGCAACTGAAATCCAAATGGCTCTTTCCACATCCTAAGGATAGAGGAGTGCTATCTTCTCCTCCTGAGTCATTTCTGCTTCCTCCTTTCCTTAAAAACCTGACACTGTTGGCCACCAATGCTGCTACCTGGTCTTTTTTTTTTTTTTTTTTTTTTTTGCTACCTTATCTTAGCTGCCGTCATTGTCCCTACTGTGCCATATGGACAGCTCTGGCTACATCTTGCACCTCTTCTATCTTTGCGTCCTTCTTTCTGGTTTTTTTCCCCCTTCTCTCTTCCCTACCCCATCCTTATTTTCCTCTTATCTTTCTCAGGAGCCATTTGACATACAGCCATTGTCAGACTATGGATATCTATTAATAGTCTAAAGACTACTGTTCTGAATTCTGAAGCTGTTGCTCTGTCACCTTCAGGTAGTTCCATTCCTCTCTCCCTCCCTCTGGATTTTGCACTGGATCTGCTGTTCCTTTGAATGCCTGAAGTCTAGCCAGTGAATAACCAGGGAATATCTGTATCCTGCTCTGTCACCCTCGATGTAGTAGGCAAATGACCTTTAGTAAACTGTTTATTACACAAAGGCCACAGAAAAATAAAATCATAATCCACTTCCTTTGAAATGCATGACATATTAATAAGGCAATTCTGATATGAGCAAAATAGAGGCATTTACGGATATAATGGTCGAAGAACAGCAAACACTTATTTCATTGTCAAATAGTTTACTACAAATAAACAAGTACAAAGTCATGTCTGCAGTTTCGTATGCGTAGGACACTTCAGATTTCCTGTATGCTGCATAACCAGAAAAGAGAACAGTGAGTGAAGAATGAGAGCAAATGAGAAAACATGTAGAAAAAAAGAAAGGAAAAAAAAAGATGACTATGTGCAAGAAATTAGACAGAAAGAAGATGATGAAGACAGCATATATTAGCCAGGAATGTACAGATTGAAAAGTATGAGAAGACAGAGAGGAAGCCAGAGAGAGAGAGAAAGAAAAAGAGAAAGGAGAAGGGGTGTGGGGAAAGTAAACAACAAGGGAAAAGAGGAAAAAGCAAAGGAAAGCTTATTTTTGCCCCTTGGTTTGTTATATTTGTCTTCCTACTAAATGTTTCTGGATACCATGACTAATTTCATGATGGCCACCTTATAGAAGCCATCTTCTTTTCCTGCAGGAAAGAAGAGGTGGGCTGACTTTAGGATAAGATCAATGAATAATACAATAAATAATTAAACCGTGGGAGCCCAGTGATATTCTTCATCCTGAGCTCTAAAGTAATTTACATCTGGGACCAGGTCATTCAACAACAACTCAACTTCGCCTCCAATTTTCCATGCAACACGCCTGATTCCTATCACTATGGTGTTCTTTTGCTGCAATCTTTGATGTGGGCCTTTCTGGAAGGTCCAGATAAGGCAGGATACAACAGATGAAATGACCCATGTGCTTCCCACCAAAATGACCCTGAACCAGCTGGAGAAAGCACATAAAGGAGATAAGCTGCTTGTATTCCACAATGGAAATGAGGATACCGCAAGCTCTGGAGAAAGATTCTCTGGGTTAGATTCCTTGTCCATTTACAAGCCACTGAACTCTGGGCAATTATATAAGTCTCAGTTTCTAGTCTTGAAAAGAGGGAGAGTGACAGGTTCTACCTCAAAAGAGTTAGTTTGCGAGGTAAGGGAGATACTGCATGTAAATGTTTAGCATAATTCCTGGCGTATAGTTAAGTGACAAGTGACAATTTTTATTGTTATTATCACTGCTTCCTAATTTAAAATAACAGGTCATATTAATTACACAATCCATAAGCTCAATGACCATAGTACTAATGCCCTTATTTTAAAAGTAATTCAATACTTAGCAAATATTAGACACTGTCTTTAAATTCAAATACAGACCCCCCCCCCAAATCAGGTCCAAAAAAGGTATAACACTCCCACCAGAAGCACATGTACGTAATCAAACACAGTTGATTTCTGCAGCAAAACATTTCAATTGGAGAAATAAAGACTAAACAAAGCATGACAGCATTTCTGGTTAAGTTTTGCCACCAAATGAATAAAGATATCCTTGAATTTCGGAAACGTAAATAAGGGTCTGTATACCTATAGATTCTGTGCTTAGTGGTCTTCACTGTTCTTTTACTGGAAAAGCAAAGATCTAGTCTGTGTTATCAACCACATTTGAAAAGCCAAGCAAATTTACTTCCATTTGAGAGAAAGAAAAGCAGCTGCTGAGGGCTCGGCACTGACCTGGCCCCATCAGGCCTTGGTGTTCCCAGGAGTTGGCCCAGCACTCACAACTAGGCCTTGGCATTCTCCTGCTGAACATAATCAATTTCATAGCACACCAACACCAGACAAGGCCACTCTGTGACCCTGACAAACCAAGACAAAAACAAAATTCCTCTGTAATCATGTCTGTATTCAGACCAAAACAGTACTGTCCAAAACACAAAAATGACCAAAAATGCCCCTATTGTGGCCAATATAAGTGTTTGCTGCTTTTTATTTATTTATTTATTTTTTTACCAATTATGGCTTTGTCTCATTCTGTCTACTTCCTAGATAAGATTTATTAAGATACCCAGTCATAGAGTTCCCTATGCTTCTTGGCATGGTCCAGTTCAGAGCAAAGCATTGCTTCCTCAAACCCTCTTCAAAAAACACCTAACACATACCTAGATGTTTAAGTCCTTTTTAACACCCTCTTACTGAATGACCCACAATTCCCCATGGCATGTTTTCTCTTGTTGGACACGAGTTAATAAGCACAACTTTTTTTCTGTCTCTTATTTAGGATGATGCCTACTATCATGCCTATCCTATAAGAGGCATGTTGTAGCTACTTGTTTATTACATGAGAGTATACCAGTGAGGTAAAAGTAAAGTATTATTTATTATTCAACTATGGGTGTGTAATCCTATGGTCTCTGGCTGGAGGACATTGACAATTTATTTTCTTCCAGGATAACAAGAGATGATCAACCCTCTTCTTTGAAGATCCTATCATAATTCTCAAGATTTACTATCTGAAACAAAATCTCCAGATCGTTCTAAATTTCTCTGATGGTTAAAACATTGGGCGGCATTCTTTTCTTGGGACTTCATGTCTTCACATTTTTGACATTGATTTACACAACAGCCTTCAGCTATCAGATTGGATGCCTCAATTTCTAGGCAACGGAAGCCAAATTTTCATCAAGGAAAATGCTGCTGAGGTGGCCAGAAAATGACAAAATCCGTTGCATTATGAGAAACAATATATTTCCTAAGGACCCTGAGGGAAGGGAAGGAGTATAAGGAAAATGTGTGGTTTAATGACACTAGGTTAAAAGAGGAATGAAGTTAAAAAAAAAAAAAAGAGGAATGAAGTAAAAGTGAGCAGACCTAGAATCTACTGGTAAGTTGCCACTACCTAGCTGTAAAACCCTAAACAAACCTCTGAATACATGATTTAATGACCCCCATATGCCAAAAAAGAATTAACTGATATCTAAGATTCTTTTTCATTTCTAAAGTTATAAGTCTATGATATGGTTAAGGTCACAGGCCAATAAAAGGGCACCACAATGCATTATAAAATATTGTATGAAAATAAATATCCAATAAGATATTTAAAAATCTCTGTTGTGTTTTTCAAAACAAAATTTGATGCTGACCTAATGTTAATGTTTGATGTTGACCTAATCAGCAAAGTACATTTAGTGCACAAGAGGGCCCAAATAAAGAATGTCTCTAAAATTTGGGACAAATAGAAAATATAACTCTCTAAAAAACTAGTGAGATTTAATATAAAAGGATATAATTAGGGGCACCTGGGAGGCTCAGTCAGTTGAGTAATCTGCCTTTGGTTCAGGTCATGATCCCAGGGTCCTAGGATCAAGCCCCACATTGGGCTTCCTGCTCAGCAGGGAGCCTGCTTCTCCCTCTGCCTGCCGCTCCCCTGCTTGTGTTTGCTCTCCTTTGCTCTCTCTCTGTCAAATAAGTAAATAAATAAAATATTTTAAAAAAAGGATAAAATTAGCCACCTATGGAAACTCGCTTATAAGACAAAATTAACAAAGAACATAGATTATTTCTTAAAACTCACAATTTACCTATTTAAATTTTTTACACTTCAGGTAGACAATAATCTTGGATACATTAATTAACCTTATTCAGAATAGAGATTTGCTGTAACAATAGAAGAATACACAAATATTGTAACTTTAAAATCTTTTGTAGTTGTAACAGCACTGGAAAATATCATTGGACAATATGGTTCCCCCATGTACTTGTGGAAGAGGAAGAGGAGAGAATTTAACTGAACCTAACACAGCTACAGATAAAATCTCTAGATCAGAGAAGTAAAACATATCAAATATTAGATTGACTTGAAGGTTCTTTTGGTAATGTCTAATTTCTGATTATCAATGAGAAATCTGACTTATAAATTTGATCTTCATCTGCGTGTATCAGCCCATCAAAATGATGCATCATGTACAGTTGCCAGTATAAGTTATTTTGCTCTTTTTCTTCAGGATAAACTGGTACCTTGATTTATAAAATCAAAATGTAATCTCAGTTAGTATGAAACAATTTCTAAAAAACTGCTCAAAGTAATGAAAGAGAACTTCTGAAATCACAAAGATGAGGATCATATTACCCAGGGTGACCTTCTCAAGATGAACAAATTCGTAAGATTCAACCTAAAATAATACTTTACATTTGCCTCACTGGTATACTCTCATGTAATAAACAAGTAGCTACAACATGCCTCTTATAGGATAGGCATGATAGTAGTCATTATCCTAAATAAGAGGCAGAAAAAAAGTTGAAATAATATTTATTGAGTATCTAGATCTAGTATAGATGTTAGGCATTGTGGTAGGTGTTTTCCATTTCCAATTTCATTTCATATCCTCCCAAATATAAAGAATTTTTTTTTACCATTTTTCAACTGAAGTATAGTTGACACACAATGTTACATTAGTTTCAGGTGCACAACATAATGATCTGACAACTCTGTATCTTATGCTGTACTCATCCCAAGTATAGTTACCATCTGTCACCACACAACACTATTAAATTCTATTGACTATTTTCCCTGTGGTGTACCTTTCATCCCATGACTCATTTACCCCATAACTGGAAGTAGAACCATTATTATTCTTACTTCTCTGGGCATGAAATGCAGACCTAGAGAGAATTATTTATATTTCAGATGCTACAAAATTGATAGAGAAACCTAACTGTCTCAAATCCAATTTTCTCTTTATTACACCTCTGTTACTATTGAAAACAATGTTTAGGATTATTTTAAAAAGATTTTCTTAATTTATTTGCCAGAGAGAGAGCAAGCAAAAGAGTACAAGCAAGGGGAGCAGCAGAGGGAGAGGGAGAAGCAGACTCTCCACTGAGCAGGGAGTCCTGATGTGGGGCTGGATTCCAGGACCCTGAGATCATTGAAACAATTAAAATATACATAGTAAGGTACTTACAATTTTCAATATATCCTAATCCAGGATTCAAAAGAATATGGACTATCTTGTATATACCCGTGTTTACAAAAGATCTGATCTGTACAACACAGAGAATACAAGTCTCCACTCACTTAGGAGAATGTTCAGTTATGACATTCCAAAGCTAGTTTCCTTATGTAGTAAATTCATTAAGGAGGTTCATAAAACAGAAGCAATGCTTATTTCTTAAAATAACTAGGAGTTCCTGAAGAATTTTACAACAAATCTTTTAGTAACATTAGTCTATATTACTTATTTTTCATTATAGAAACAAATACTTGAAAAAAACTGCTTGAATTTCAGATGTAATTTTGTGTTGAGCAACTTTTTGTATTCTAAGACATTTTATTATCATATACATCTAATAAGCATTATTCTCTAGAAGATACGGTCTAGTTAAATTAAACTCACTGGAGATCCTTAGCTTTGCTAACAAAGCTTTGAATCTTCATATGTTGAGACTAATCAAGTCTCGGGTGACTCCCAGAAACCTCATTAAGTGGAGGGAGATGGTTCTCAATTGAGGATCATTGGAATTTATTTTCTTTACTGCTGATATTCAGGATAGTCCAGGCAACATGAAATTCAATATAGCATGCTTTATCCAAATTGACTACTACTGTTCAGAATAATGCAAAAATCAATCAGCTTTAGCTGCCTTGCCAATGACTGAACAATTATTTGGCCTCATCAAGACAGTGTAAATGCACTCACCTAGCATTCTCATTGTTTTCTTCATCCTAGCAAGCAGTACAGGACTGAACCATTTTGAAACAAACACTAATAAATCCATCTTTGCCATTTACCATCTAGGAATTAGGTTACAGCATGCCTGGGTGGTTGAATTTGTGTACTTCTTATAACTTCAAACTAAACAGTAATCCTATAAAATGAGCTCAGATGAATACAATTGAGAGAGTTGAGTTTTTTAAAAATATATTCCCTCACTATAATTGCAGTATACAACATGGTGCCTAAGAGCATAAGTCAAATCCTAGCTCTAGGATCCACTAGTGTTGTGAGCCTGAACAAATAACCAAGCATGTCAGCTTCTTTTACTCATCTTTCCAGCTAGGACAATGCCTCTAGGGCCTTTTTTTAGAATTCAAAAACAAACAAATAAAAACCCATAAAGGGCTTAGCACTAGTATAAGTGCCTAAGTGTCTAATAAAACTTTTTATTTATTATTATTTACTATTTTTTCATCTACAAAATTCATCTAAGAAAATAATTCTTATGTAATCCTCCCTAATACTTCATTATAAGATGCTTACGAATTTCAATTAAAAGATGGTAAACATCCTTTTCTCCTGTTTTGTCATATGAAGTTTGATCTTTTTTGATTTTCTATTTGCAATCCTATGTTGAATTTTCCTTTCAAATTAGGAAGGCAATACAAGCAACAAGCCAAGCAGCACCAATGTATAAAGAAAAGCCAGGAATCCTCTCCTTACCCAAGGTAATCAATATCAATACACTAGTTTATATCCTTTCACACTTTTCCCTATGCTTACAAAAACAAACAATATGAAGATTCATGTATATGTCAATAGTCTAGTATATGACCCTTCACATATTTCTCTGTACTAATATAAACAGATCAATGTGCTTTTGTGTCTGAGTGTATGTATATCTGTATTTCCTAGTTGGTACAAAAATGGAATTATACTCATCACAATAAACTGTAACTTTTATTTTTTACTTGACAAAGAACATGAATATCCTGTAGGTCAAAAGTTATAGCATTAACTCATTCTTTCTAACAACTGCATAACAATCCACGGCATGAATACAGCATCATTTATCCAAGTATGCCACTATTGAAAGATATTCAGATTGTTTTCCATTTTTTTGATTTTGTCCTTACAATTCATGTAGCAATAAACGTCCTTGTTCAAATATCCTGACATACTGGTGATTTTATTGTTTCTGAAAACTGAGGTTGAGCATTTATTATGTACGAAGCATTATTCTAAATGCTTTACATTTATTATCTCGTTTAATCTTGACACAACTCAATGAACTATTATTATTACTCCCATTTTGAGTATCATGAAATTTAGGTAAATAAATTGCCCAAGATCATTCTCTAGAGGTTGTAGTCACTTACAGTCCTTCCATGATAGTTCCTATAAGCCATTCCAAGCCTTCCACTACACACCACAAAATGTCTTAGCTAATGACCAGAATCAACAATTGGCTGTGTGCTTCTTCAGGCACACAGATCCTATCTTGCTTGTTTCCAAACACATTTGAATGTGTTTCCTATAACCTGAAAGGCCTTTTACAATATGGATGTGGTTACATCAGGGACTATCTCTTCCAACTCCAGTAAGCTGGTAGGGTCAAGAAATAAATATGTATTCCAAATGAATGGGATGCAGAATATTGCAGCCATCTCTGCTAACAGCTTCAGGGAAGCAGACATGGGAATTCTCCATTCATAGTTTATGTCGTTAAAATTCTTACTTAAAATGTCTCCAGTCTTTCCATCTTCACAGAAAGAGTTAATACTTCCTCTCAAAACCCGAATTCCAAAAGGCTGGTTAAAATTATAATTACAACTATTACAATTAGGGATCCCTGGGTGGCGCAGCAGTTTGGCGCCTGCCTTTGGCCCAGGGCGCGATCCTGGAGACCCGGGATCGAATCCCATGTCGGGCTCCCAGTGCATGGAGCCTGCTTCTCCCTCTGCCTGTGTCTCTGCCTCTCTCTGTCTCTCTCTGTGACTATCAAAAGTAAATAAAAATTAAAAAAAAAAAAAACAACTATTACAATTATAATGGCATAGTACTGGTGTTATGTTTCTTATTAATTTTATTTACTTTTTTCAAAAGTGTTTCAATATGCAATAGAGTTTTAGGGACTTGACCAAAGGGTCTGGGTATTACTAATCAAGTAAAAGAACCAAATTAAACTCAGCAATCTGTAACTGTTTTTCTTTGGAAGAGCATAACTTAAAATTATATTGCACTTTGGCTACTATGGTAAAAAAGGAATTTAAAAAAAAAGGAATTAAAGAAATGCTAAACATCGTGCTGAAACGCTGATCGGGATATTTTAGCTGAGAAACAGGGACAAAATGGGATGATCATAGAATTATATGAAAGAGTATATGGCGGTTCCCAGGGAGCGTGTGGAGTATGGTTTGGCAAAGAGTCTAGGGTTTATGCCTCAGGAAATGCAACTGGAGGTGCTCCAACAATAAAGAGCGTAATGCTGATAATGAATGAACATCTTGCTGCTTCAGAAACACTACTGGTCCAGCAAATCCACGGTTGACCTGAGGTCGGGTTGGCACTATTGTCCTTCTGGTAGCAACTTGGCATTATGCAAGGGTGCTTCTGCGAAAACAGACTGAAATGATTTGGGCTGAAAAACCTCTTGCCTTGAGCAAAAACCATACCAGCTGGAAAACGAAGTGCTGAAGAAACCACAGAAAGAAGCGGAGCTGGAGGAGAGTGCTCTGTTGGAATCACTTGGCTGTCCCAGGAACCGCCGGCACGTACAATTGCCCCTGCGGTTGTGGGAGTCAGAAACTTTGGATGGCTACTTCGCGGCTGGGATAAAATCGGATTAGGGACTAAAGGTCAGCTTTAGCCAAGAGTCAAGAGTGGTCGGAAATAGCTAATGTTCGTAAATTCTGAGCTACAACTGCTACAATTGGTAAATGTTAACCTACTCTGCATTACCTTGCTCCACCTCCCCCTCCAAGGTCGTTAGGTAGGGAAAGTACCATCCGATCTATTTTATGCTGCAGGAAAGACCCTCCCCCCTCCCCCTTCCCCCCTCCCCCCGCAGAAGGTGCTGTAATTCGTCCCGGGCCGCATACCCAGTCGTGCCCTACCTGGCTTTAAGGCTTCAGAGCTCCTTGGCCTGCAAACCCACCATGCTTTTTTTTTTTTTTTTAATTATTATTTTTTTAATTGGAGTTCAATTTGCCAACATTGAGCATAACCCCCCAGTGCTCATCCCGCCAAGACCACGCTTCTAAGGGGGAAGGGAATACTGTGAGGGCCACACCGCGGGGTCCGGCAAACTCCGCCCCCTGACCCCTCGGCTTGCTTAGGGCCGCACAGTAGGTCAGAGGCTGCGGCCGCCCGCCGGGGACGCCTTCCCGCCACCTTCCCTCGCCACCCGCGCTCGGGGCTCTGCGCCCCGGGGCCGCGGGCCGGGTCACTCACTCACGGTCCGGGACACCTTCACCTCCTGGTTGAGCCACTGGCACAGAATCTCCGACATGGCCCGGCCCGCGCCTCCCCGTAAGCAGGCGAAGGAACGCGCGGGAAACCCGGCCAGACGGCCCCGCGTCCTCCGGTTGCCCAGGGCAACCGGTTGCTAAGGAAGCGTATCCAGGCGGGAGCCTGCGGGCAAAGGCGGGGGCAAGAGGGGCCCCGGGAGCCCCGCCGCGGAGCACGGAAAGCCGCGGCCCGCCCCCTGCCGGCGGGTGAGGCGGGGACGTGCGCAGGCGCGGGGCCTCCGGGGGGGGGGGGCGGGGGGTGGGGGGCGAGCCCCGGAGCCCCGAGGCCGCGGCCTGAGCGGGGCTTCCTGGATGAGCAGCGGGAAAGCGAGCAGGAGTCTTGCCCGCAGGGGAACTCTCTTCCTTCCTGCTTTTCTTCTAAAGAGAGCTGGTTCGGGGGCGGCTTGTGGCCCCCGTGCAGTGCCCGCAGGCATTCAGGCGCTGTCCTTGGAGCGGTGGCCCAGCTCACAGGGAGGGTGACCCCTATGGCCACGTTGTGCTGAGAGGGGACTATTTAATGAGCTTTGTGTTCCGGTCACGTTTGCCTTCCAGGTGATTATTTTTAAATGTAGCTTGACAAAGCCTTGTGCAAAGCCCAGTGAGGCTCCTTTGAGTCCTCTTCTCCTGGAGGAGCAGAACTTGAGCTCAGTCCTCACCTAGCACCAGTTTTAGCAAGAATCCTGCTGGGGCTGTTTAAGGGGAAACCTCCTCCGCCCATGGATCCAACTCCAGGTCCCTGTACCCTTGACCTCTGCCACCCCTGGCTTGCTTTCTGCAAGAATCCTTCAGGTCGGTTTAGCCAGTATCCCCGTAGCCCTGATGTTTCCATTTAGAAATTTTCCATCCGGGTTGCCTGAGTGGCTCAGTGGCTGAGAGTCTTGGTCTTGAGCCCGGGGACCTTGGAATGAGTCCCCCAACAGGCTCTCCGCGGGGCGCCTGCTTCTCCCTCCGCCAGTGTCTCTGCCTCTCTCTGTGTGTGTCTCTCATGAATGGATACGTAAAAATAAAATCTTAAAAAAAAAGAAAATTTCCCTCCAATAATGTCATGAGATCGAGCCCCAAGTTGGGCTCCACCCTGGGCATGGAGCCTGCTTAAGATTCTCTCTCCCCTTCTGTCCCTACCCACCCTCCCACCTGCATGTGCTCTCTCTCTCTCTCTCTCTCTCTCTCTCTCTCTCTTAAATAAATAAATGAAGACGTATACTACCAGGATGACAAGAAACAGAAGTGCCTCAGCAATTTCTAGGCACATATGTGCCCTTTAGAAGCCTTTTCACGGATGATATGTTTCCCATGGATAAAGCTTTCTTAGATATATTCCCCTTGCTATAGAGCCTTCTAGAAACATCTGATCTTCCGAATTTGGATAGCTCCAAGGTGAGACATATCAAATGTTCTATTAGTAATAAATCTCCCTCAGAATTTCCATTGTTCCAACACTAGCCCTGTTCCTTGGCTGTCAATTCCCACTTTCCTTGTTGTCTTCAGAATGGAGGCCCAACTCTCTCCCCTGCTGTAAAACCCCATTGCAACCGTTGGGTGAATAAAGTCTTCCTTACCATCTTTAACAAAGGTCAGAAATATTTTCCTTTAACGATTTCTAAAAGTTCAGATGGAGTTATAGAAAAAATTAGATGCATTTGTAATTACTTATACTTAATCTTATACGTATGATAAATAATGCATGACAGTGTATTTATGTATGTCACAAATACAAAGAATTTCCCCTCAAAGGTCTGGATACAACAAATTATGATTCTTTTGAGCTGTATGCACAATCACAGTGATATCCTACAAGAATAAACGTCTTTTAAGATTAATCTAAAATTGATATGTGTGTCCTTATTGGCTAAAAGTTTAGCACCATTCAATTAATTTTGTAAATCAGCCGCCCCATGAGTTTCCTCACACCCAAATCAGCAGACATGACTGTCAGAACAATGGAAATTCTGAGGGAGATTTATTACCCTCAGATTTATTACCCCATTGCTTCTGAGGCACTTCTGTTTCTTGTCATCCTGGTAGTATACTTCTTTATTTATTTCTTTAAGAGAGAGCACATGCAAGGTGGGAGGGTGGGTAGGGACAGAAGGAAAGAGAGCATCTTAAGCAGGCTCCATGCCCAGGGTGGAGCCCAACTCAGGGCTCTATCTCATGACTGAGATTGCGACCTGAGCTGAAATCAAGAGTTGTCACACTTCACCGACTGAGCCACCCAGGAGCCCCATTTAAATTGATGACTAGTGCTACATTTAGTAAGGGGTTCCAAGCTTTAATTTCAGTCTGTGGGACCTGGGGTATAGAAACCAATGTCTTCTAGATTGCTGCGAAAATTGCTTTTGAGAAAAGACGTAGGTAGGTGGTGGTTCATCAAACTTTGCAGCTACACCAGAAGAAAATGCCTGAGCTGGTACACCATCTACAGATAGGGGTTTGTCCCCAAAATCAAAGCAAAACATCTCTTTGCTTGTCCATAGGAACTGAACTGTTCAGTTGTTGTTTGTTTGTTTGTTTCAAAGGGTTATTCATAGTGTTTGTCTTTGGAACCCAGAACCAAACAACAAACTGCCCATGTGATCTTTAGGAAATTAAGTTTCTATATAAAAGTTAGAGGGGATCCCTGGGTAGCTCAGCAGTTTAGCACCTGCCTTCGGCCTGGGGCATGATCCCAAGGTCCCAGGATTAAGTCCTGTTTCGGGCTCCCTGCATGGAGCCTGCTCCTCCCTCTGCCTGTGTCTCTGCCTCTCTCTCTCTCTGTCTCTCATGAATAAATAAAATATTTTTTTTAAAAGTTAGATACATGAAAACATTTTACAAAATAAAAGGCAAAGTTCCTCATTTCTCAAAAAGAACATGGTATTTTCCTTAGTTCCTAAAGCATCCAACTTGAAAATGACCTGACATTAAGATATTAATAAAAATTTGAGCAGTTAATTACAATTTGCCTTTTGCTATTCATTCTTCTCCCTTGAAATTGCTACTTCAGTTGTTAGCCCATGTTTAACATTTAATCTCTTGCCTTTCCATTGAAATCCAAGTTCTGGGTAAAGTTTCTAGCACCTCTCATGTTGGTATTTTGTGTTAATATGATAAATAATTTGTTTGTTCCCCATGTGGAATCAGTTGGAGAAGAGAATGATTAAAGACAAGAACAATTTCCCATCTGTTCCTGAGATAGCTTTCCTATTATCTTTTAATTAAAGTTTTTAGAATATTTGGCTCCTGCATCCAATTATAACTACCACAGCAATTTAAAAACTAAATAAAAATTTATTTTTGAAGGATTACCTGTCATTTAAATTATAAATCTTTGTTTCTCCTCTACAAATAGTCAAAGGCGGATTATAAAGAGTTTCTTTAAGCCTACAAGTTGGTTTGAAAAGTTGTGCTGTGTACTGAAATGAAATACACCTTATTCTTTTAAAAAATAATTGTAACTTTTTTTTTCATAATTTAAATATACCAATAAAGCCTAAGCTTTGGAATCAGACACACCTGGGTCCGGATGTCTGCTTTTGCTCTAATTCTTCAGATTTGGAAAAAACTAAACCTCTCTGAGCCTCAGTTTCCTTATTCATAGGATAAGGACATCAATATTTGTTTGACAGGGTTGTGAGGATTAAGCAAGAAACTGCACATATTAATGCCTGGCTCTTAGTAGATGCTAAACCAATATTTCTTTCCTTTTCTCCTGAGGCAGTATGAATTTTTCCATTGCATTACTGGTTAGCTTAGTTTTGAGTAGCTTAGATTTGCTTATACTACTTCAAAAAGTTTTTAAGGCAAGTATTTCATATAGTTTCTCTGATTTTATTTATAACTAACTCAATACTTATACATGTGTAAGTACATATACATTGATGGATTTTTTAAAAATCTTATTTGGTCTTCCATGTATGTCTTGCATGCATTTCTTCATTTCCCCTCTCATCGCTCTTAGATCATTCTCTAATTCCCTCTCAACATGTTTTGCAATGGTCTTACTCTCTTTATATTCATTAATTCAACAACTGTTTTTCCCGGTATCCACAATAACCACCCAAGCTACATTTCCCTGTCTCCTCCCCTCTAAGTCACCCTCTACAAACAGTCCAGTTCATTTTCCTGAAGCCCTACTCTATTACTCCACTCACACATGTTCATGAATTTCATGAGAGCAGTGTTTACCGACTGTGGGTCTTGATCTCTTAGCAGGATATGTATGTAATTCCATCAGTGGGCCGTGCCAGAATTCTTTATAAATGAAATGTGAAGTTTAAAATTGGATAGAATATATCAGAGGGGCGCCTGGGTGGCTCAGTTGGTTAAGCCTCTGACTCTTGATTTCAGCTCAGGTCATGATCTTGAGGTCCTTGGGATGGAGCCCCTGATCCAGCTCCACGCTCAGCAGGAAGTTGACTTGGGGATTCTCTCCTTCTGTTCCTCCCTCTGCTCATTCTCTCTCTCTCTCTCTCTCTCTCAAATAAATAAATCTTTAAAAAATATCATAAATCATTGATAGGAAGGGTAAGTATGGGGGCTTCTTTTTGGATACACTTTTGGAACCACTGTCCTGGAGGATGGAGACCCTGTGGAAGGTCCTTGACAGTCTAGCCTCAATCAGGTCTTATCTGTAAGCTGGAAGTTCCCTTTGCACAGCTTGCTCACATTTCTTTACCAGGTACCAACTTTCCCACCTTTACATCCTTCCTTTGAAAAAAAGAAAAAGGCTACTTCCCGTCTCAGCCAATCCTACTTGTCCTTCAGGATCCAGAACATCAGTTACCACCTTCCCCAAATCTCCTACTTTCTCCATCTTTCCACCCTCTTCTCCCTTCTAAGAGCTCAAAATCTCTAGTTTCCTTTTAACTCTTGTTCAAGACACCTGACTTACCAACCGCCCACAGCTTGGCCAGCAATGCCATTTTGGAAACTTCAAATGTCTTCCCCAACATGGTTCCAAATGTGTGTTGATTTAGGCTCTTTCAATTCTTGTTATTTATGGTAAATAAAAATACCACCATAAAAGTTTAGTTCTCCTGCAAAATATTTGAAGTCTTTTCTGTTGAAGCAGATCTGACTTCTTTTATGGTGTCTTATATTCCAGGCCCACAGGATTTGTCTTATGTATGGATTGCATCTTTCTCAGGAAAACATTTAGATTTCTAGTCTTAGAGAGCAATCAGGTTTGAAACGAAATCAAGTTAAAAACAAAACAAAGAACTTGGTACCATATGAGGAAAAGTGAGTCATATGTTCTCTGAGACAGATAAACCAAATTTCCTTTATCAGAATTCTTTGCTTTAATTTCTTATTTTCCCATCCTGATGTTTCCAGAGAAGCCAAGTCATACTCTAGTATCTTAAATTTATTTTTCATTTGTCTAGTAATAGAAACTAAAACTGACAGAACTAAGAAACATTAAAATTATATACAATTAAAATTAAAAGTACATAAAATTTTCATTGGAGATTTTAGCACCTCATTCAAAATATCCTTATCTCAATTGATAAAGTAGATAAGATATTCATTAAGGATATACAAAACTTAGAAAACAGTATCAACCAAATTAGCATAATTGATTTTTTTCTTAAAAATTTTATTTATTTATTTGACAGAGAAAGAGAGACAGCACAAGCAGGGGGAGTGGCAGAGGAAGAGCGAGAAGCAAGCTCCCCTGTAAGCAGAGAGCCAGATAGAGGGCTTAATCCCAGGACCCCAGATTATGACCTGAGCAGAAGGCAGACGCTTAACTGACTGAGCCACCCAGACACCCCTAATTTTATCCTTTTATATTAAATCTTAGTAGTTTTTAAGATAGTCGTATTTTCTATTAGTCCCAAATTGATATTTACAAAACAATACCTAAAATATACATGTACCACCCACTTTAAAAGGAAGCAGGTATTGAAAGCCGATTATTTAACTATGCAGTAGAGAGCTATTAGATACTGTGGAAGATTTAGTTGACTCTTTAATTACTTCAAAAGTCATTTGGAGAAACTGACTTTAAATTTTTCTTCCTACTGTGAATCTTTATTGTCATCATGTTGCTTTAGGTTCTATTCAGTTAATCTCTCATTGATTTTTGAACTTATCTGTTCACATTTTACATTTTTATTGGTACATTTTCAAATATATTACCTAAAAAATAACGATTTTCCAATATTACTAAAAAGGTTTATATAATTATATGATAGAAAGTCACTAATTTTATAGGGAATATGGGATTAGACAAAGAAACACGATATTTCAGTAGCCTTTCAACCATTCAAGTACTCCATGAAATAAGAAATAATTAGGCTATACTTGCATTCCGTCGTTTGTTGGTTTGCTTGCTTATATTTGTAGGTGAGGTAGAGGGAGCCTCTCTGCATGGCCAGAGCAATAACATAAAATTTTCTACAGAGTGGCTTACAAAAACAGAATGATAATTCAGCAAGAATGAAGGGAGTGTGTGCACTTCATGCTGGGGACCGATTTCCTGAGTTTTGCATTCTACTGGGTGGTAATTCTCCAAAAGCAAATTTGATAGCCAGTGTTAGGTTGCCAATTTTCTTGTTTGTTTTTTTCAAGAACATAAAAACAAATACTGCATCTTCTTTGCTCATCATTTCACATAAGAAAGAACATTTCACAGTGAAATAAATAGGAAGCATAAAATTTGAGCATGAAAAAGCAGTACTTTGAACTGAACAATAGGGTTTATGAAAAACCCACAGTATCTACAATGGGCCTGTGAATGTCCTTAATGGATTGGACCTATTTTGCCAAACTCTGTCTCAGAACCCGATACCTGAACAGGACCACTTGAAATATTAATCCCAGTTCCATGGTATTTGCAGTCTTTCCACACTGAAATGTCAGAGGGCTGGAAAGTGTGTGTGTGTGTGTGTGTGTGTGTGTGTGTGTGTGTGTGTATTGAGGGTAAAGTATCTCTGGGTACTTTTTAAGCCTAAGCCATTTTTTTTAAGGATACCTTTTATCTTTTTATGCCCTCTGAAAGAATATAGAGTCAGATTTGAGGGAAAATATTTTCAAGGCATGGAGATTACAAACTTGAATAGAATTTGAAGGTCTTCTATAGAATCTATGGAATCCACATGCACAGATTTCACCCTAGAATTTCACGGTATAGGAGAGAATTGCCCTTAATAAGTCAAGTTCCCAAGAAGAAAATTTTTTTCTCCTTCAGATTACATGACACCTGGAAGATAGGTGAATTCTCCAGGTAATAACCTGGATCCTCAATAGTTTAAATCATGCTATTTTCAATTGTATCAGGAAGTCAAATCCAAAGTAAGGCTTATAATTGCTCTGACTACTAGCAATTTCCATACCACATTCTTATATATCTGATCTGAGCATGTGATTAGTTTATCAGACTGTTTAGAAGTTTGAGAAGATTGGGGCACCTGTGTGGCTCAGTCAATTAAGCGTCTGCCTTCAGCTCAGGTCATGATCGATCTCAGGGTCATGGGATCAAGCCCTGCATCCCCATAGGCTCCTTGCTCAGTGAGAATCTCCTTCTCCCTCTCCCTTAGCCCTTCCCCACCACGACTTGAAAGCGCTCTTTCTCTCCCTCAAATAAATAAATAAAATATTTTTAAAAATTTGGGAAGACTGGATCAAACTGTACCAAAAACAGATCCAGACACTTTAGTGAAGCATGAAGTCAATGTCAGTTTCTTTACTTAGTTATTACCTCCTGTATTTTGCCTCACTAATAACAGGTTTTTAAAAATGTATTTATTCTAAACCACTCAAATGAATAGAAGTGCACCTATACTTATTAAGAAATATGATTTCTTATGCCTAATTTGTTTTTGGAAAATGGAACTCAATGTTCAAGTACTACTAATTTCATATATCTACCAAGTAGATCTCTTTTTATATGAAATTTCTGCTAGGCTCACCAAATAATTCCTACTAAAGATATTTAGGGCATTTACAAAGGCAAGGCAGGTTTAACAGTTACCAGGAAATTATTGTTTGTAATCTATACTAAAGTAGTGATGATGTGATGACCAATAGTTATATTAAGTTCTGTTGCTTTGACAGTACCTTTATTTTATCTGTCAAAATGGAATTTTTATTCTGACAAAAGGTTCATGAGGACAAGTCAACTGGATATGAATTTAAATAATTTGCCAGTCAAATAATGGAAATATTCTGTATCAAAAAGTCATATCCAAAGAAAGGTCTATATTTATATATCTATATGCTATATTTATATACCAAATTATACACCACAATCTCTGATATGTGTGTGTACATATACACATGTATATAGAAATAAATATATACATGCATTTACATGTATGTGTATGAAAAATGCATTAAAAATGGGAAGAGAGGAGAAATGGAAAGAGAGGGAATCAGTGGGATTCTACTGCAAGTTGAAAAGCCATGATGAGCATTTGGATGCACTGTTGCTTATAAACAGAATAGGTCACCATTACATAAGAAGCTTGTTAAAATCTGAACCCAGTGTGTATCAGTTAACCCTGAAAGCTGCATTTCTTTGGGTTTTGTCTTGGAAATTGTGACTTCTTTATTCATATGAAGTTTTTTGGTAGGCAGGAGCCCTCTATTAACAGAAGGACCATTGGAGACTTAAGGGATCACTTCTTGCATCTCATTCTATCTACACCACAACTATCTGTTACATCTTGAAAGAGATCAGCAGAATGGGATGCAGGAACTTGTTGATGAGCTGAGTATAGCAAAAGGAATAATTATTCTGGAGATGGAAGGGGAACTGATGAAGGGAAGGTGGGAGAGGATGGAGAAACTTTTATTTCTTCTGAAATTTACAAAAAGTTAAGCATGACCTTTAAGATGACATCAGGGCATAAAAGATGTTACATAAGGGAAAAGTCAAAGAAATTCTGAATAAGATATGATTTACCTTTTTCACTGCCATTCTCACCTGTGTACAGTAGAGTAGGAAAAACAGACACCAGACTTTGGGTTAGAATCTAAGTCCAGGGGTGCCTAGATGGCTCGGTGGTTGAGCATCTGCCTTTGGCTCAAGTAGTGATTCCGGGGTTCTGGGATGGAGTCCTGTATCTGGCTCCCTGCATGGAGCCTGCTTCTCCCTCTGCCTGTGTCTCTGCCTCTCTCTGTGTGTCTCTCATGAATGAATAAATAAAATGTTTTTTTTTAATAGAATCTAAGTTCATAGACAGACCCCGCATTAAGTCATCAAAGCTCAATGAGAAGAAGAGACTTTAAATTAAAGAGGGGGGGGAATCCCTGGGTGGCACAGCGGTTTGGCGCCTGCCTTTGGCCCAGGGTGCCATCCTGGAGACCCGGGATCGAATCCCACGTCGGGCTCCCGGTGCATGGAGCCTGCTTCTCCCTCTGCCTGTGTCTCTGCCTCTCTCTCTCTCTCTCTCTCTCTCTCTCTCTCTCTCTCTGTGACTATCATAAATAAATAAAAAATTTTAAAAAATAAATAAATTAATTAAAGAGGGGAATGGGGTTGGTCCAGAAAAACTCTCAGGAGAAATGTTTCACAGAGACTGAATGTCTTGAAGACCCCACAGAAGCTTTATCCATAAAAGCCGACTTCCTCTGGTCTGGAGGCACAACCCTCTGAACCCAAGCATCTATTCCTTTGGCTATAAAAAAATTACCACCACTGCTTGATGGCAGTACATTCAAATCACACACAAAACATGTAGCCATTTTACATTGCTAGATCATTTCCAAATGGTGTCCTAATGTACTTTATTATTTTTTTTCTAATGTACTTTAAAAAAAAAGTATTTAAAATTGAAATTTTAGACTGAATGATGTAGAGAATTTAAAAAATAAAAGAAACAAGAGTCAAACCACATCTTTCCCCCCAGGGAAAATTTAACTAGATTTGCAAAAAAGGAAATTTTACTTACTCTGGCATTTATGTTAATCTGTCCTAATATCATTAAGCAATCCAAATGCTTTGGAAAGGATCCTCGATAAGTACTTTATAATAGATAAATGTTACCTAAATGTACTATTTATTTACAAATCTTGTTCAAAGATAAGACCCGGCTAGCATATGTTAAATGTTTAATGCACATTTTGACACATATGGTTATATAACTCATTTTAAGCAACAAGATTTTTAACCACTATGTATTCAGAAGTAAATAACAGGTTTAATATTTTAAAGCCAGAAACAATTTAATCTATAATTAAATATGTTACCGTATCTAACCTTCAGAGCTGCAATGGAAATTCCTTTGTTTCTGTGAAGCTTTAGAGAGTTGAGGTAGGAGGAGGAATGATTCTCTGAATGCAAAGTGCCCTATTGTCTTTTCCATCCAAATACAAGATCAATTCACCATCTTTAAGCTTATTATACAACCTCAGAATTGCAGGAGTAAACTTTTGGGGGAAAGATTAGCTTGCTAGACATGCTAGAAATGCACAGATAATGACTATAACGAGTGATTTTCTGGAAGCAAAGTAGGAGAGCACAGCCTTTTGAAAATTCCAAACAAATTTCTTCTCTGTGGTGTTATATAAAGGGACACTGGTGCTACCCTAGTGAGTGGCTTTGCTTTCTCGTGTTCCTCTTTAAGAACAATGGGAAAAAGTTAAATAGACATCTTAGCTTTTATTGAGAGATTAACTTGAAGTGATCACTTGTACTTTTCATGTGACATCTCAGGTGGAGAGAGCTTGTGAAGTATTTTGTGTATATAAATTTTCAGGCAGCCTCTGGAATGAAACAAGGATTGTAAAGGCTATAGACATGCTCCTTGATTCTTTCAAAAGAAAATGTTTATAGAGAACATACTAATGAATATATAAACCTAAGAAGAAAGTTAAATTTTTCTTAAAGGACGCTTTGAAAAAGGAGATTTCTGAGAACATAGTAAGTCTTTTGCTTTCCATGTCAATCAGCCCATTTCGAAAAGGCAGGATCCAGTGGCCAGGAGATCCCAGATCACAGCTCAGTTAGAAATGAAGCCCCATTATGCATATAAAGCTTCTCACAGTGCTTGGCACATAGTGAGCCAATACATATGATTAATTATTCTTTCAGAAGGTAAAGTCTAAGGGAGTATCTGAACTTTTTCCCCATTCCTTTCTATCCCTTAGCTACCTTTTCTCCTACTTCCTTGCCTAAATGGTGTTAAGTCATTTATTTAACAAATATTTACTGGGTGCCTATTCTATGGCAGGTACTGTTGTAGGCACCGACTGGCAGCGTCAAACTTTACTCAGCCTGGAAAACACTGAGGACAGCATCTATGCCTGCATATGCGTGGAGACCCAATGTGGGAAGCCAGCAGGGACCAACCAATGGTCAGGCACCAGAAACCTCTCCCCAGTGATGGTAGGACAGTAGAGGGCTGGAGCTCAGGGGTTTTCCAGGGAGAAGAGATGCTGAGGGATCAAAGGAGGCCTGGATTTCATTAAATTCATACCAGAAACAACTGAAACAAAATCCACTTACCCTGAACTGATCAAACTAGGTTTTCCACCATCAGGTGAAATATGATCTTAAATAGACGTTAAGATTTCACTCGCTGATCATGGGGTCTGAAATACCAAACTTGTTCTTTTATTTTACAGTGTTCATTATTTTTAGTATTGATAAACAGGAAATCATCCGACAGTATAGCTCTGTTTCTCTGAATCCAGATTTTTTGTTTCCCAGAATCCAGCAGAACACCCCTGGTACTGATGGTCAGTGCTTCAAATCTTGGGCATTCAGTAAACATCTCTTGTTTGGCTATTAGTTTTCTTGTGTCTTCTTTATGAAATGTCCCCTTGGGGTATCCCCTCACATTAGCCAATCAGAAGGGAACACATGACCTCTAGTCAAGGAGAATGAAAAATTCCATAATCTCAACAGTGTTACTGTACAACTCTGGGGAAAGACACAGATTGTATTGACATGTAAAGAACACTGCCTTGAGTTGTGCAATGTGAATTTCACATCTCACAGGTAGCCACTCCTTAATGATCTGAGTATATTTCCTTCCGCCCAGCATTTCTGTTGACACATATTATACCCTCTGTAAAAGGATTTTTAGTCCTTGCCTAATAATTTTAATACATATGTCATAATTTACATAATAATTTATTTACTTTTTTAGTATGTTTACAAAATCTTGCTATTAAAAATATAAATGGAAATATTATCTTGAGTTGTCACTTGAGGGTAAATTCTCAGAAATAAGTCAGAGGGTATGGACATTCCCAATGCTTTTTATACTTAGCTAAAAGTTGTTTTCCAAGAATATTGCTCTGATTCACTCTCCCATTAACTGCGCATGAGAGTGGATGTTTCACAGTGACTTTGCCAGTTTGAGAAGTCTCATTTATCAAATGGCAAATTAGCAGAGATCAAGGTAGTGAGTGAGCTGGAGGGAGTCAAGTTTTGTGCATTTCAGAAAGATGGTTTCTTGTTGACATTAATGTGTGCAAGGACGTTAGAAACATGCACATCATTTGAACTAGTAAACAAAAATTTTCATGGGAAAAATTGGAGAGCATGAACAAAAAGGAACATTTGCAAATGTTTATTACAGTGCTGCAAAATAGTGAAAAACTGAAGCAACTTTAAAAAAGTAAGTTTATTGAATTATGAAATGCCTGCATGAAGAAGCATTATAACCCCCCTAAAAATGTAGTCAAATGTTTAACATGGACTGGTAATGAGATATTAATTAAAAAAATCAGCTAACATAAGTAAAAAAATTTTGGAATTTTTAAAAAATTAGATCTTGATTTTTTTTTAATTATGTAAAGAAATACCAAAATATTAACAATGGATTTCTGGGTGCTTTTAGTGTTTGTTTTGTTTTTCCCAATATACTTTATCTTGTAATATTTCATATTGTAAAATATATAATTTAAAGAAAAGCATATAAAATCTTTATGTCAATAAAATTATAATCATTGGTCCAGAAATTTGGCAAAATCCACTCTAATTAACATTAGCATTTTAAATAATCTTTTTGGAAATCAGTCAAAACCATTTATCAGAGTCAGCATAGTTTTTATTCTCTGAAAAACAGATATCTTTCCTCAGCTATCCTAATGTGTTGAATATTTTTTGTCATTCATTTAACAGTAATCATGAGTGAATGCTTCATATTTCCCATAATTTTCCTTAAAACTCATAAAACAAAACAAGACAATGTTTCCATAAGTATTTTCATATATTTTACCATTATATGATACCATTGATAAAGATTGACAAAAATCATAAATTTTAAGAAGAGTTTTAAATATATAAAAATGTGTTCCTCTTGGAAGCCCACCTGCACAGATAGGCAGTCTTGGCTAAGTTCTCTTTCCCAGTGTGTCCCACTCTGTCGCAGCTAATCATTGCTAGTTACTGTACTTCTTTGCTGCTCAAAATGTGTTCTATTAACCAGGGGCATCAACATCTCCTGGGAACTTTTGAAAATGCAAAAATCTCCAGCCCCTTTTAAGACCTACTGATCTAGAAACCACAGATTCAGTTCTTCATTTAATTCCTACACAAGTTCATGTTTGGGAAGCACTGGGTCAGGAGTGATGAGAATAAATGCTTTCAATTATCTTCTCCTTTTTTTTTTTTTTTTGGTTTTGATTTGTTGAACTCTATTTAAACCTCACCTTGAAGGTGAAAACAACTATTACATAGTACTTTTCTGCCCAGCTTGAAGTGAATATCTTTTTTCTTTGACAGGGGGCAAATGCCACTACATTATTTCAAAGCAAACAAATCAAGATAAAGTTTTCCTGGGAAATTCAAAGGGGGAGAAATCAAGAATAAACAATTGCCTAAGTATACTTGCCAAACTAGATGCATTGTTCAAGTGATAAGATTTCTTCTTTTTATCCACAGGTCATAGCAAACAAAAACACAGGCTCCTTTATATAGGTAATTACTACATCAGAGTTTTATAAATGACACTTTGTGCTGGCAGATTCTTTTTTATGAAAGTGGGTTCTTTGAAAACTACACTTTAAAAAGTATATTTGTACTAGAACAATTCAGAAAAATAACGTGTAACTTTTTGACCACTGAAAGTCAATAGAGTATTTTTTCAACATCTAGTAGAAAATCGTATCTCTGATTTAAAAGAGCAGATGGAAAATTTTCTTCTGAAAATCATTGTTAATAAGACCATCTCTTCAATCCTGGCAAGAATTTCACAATGTGTACATGTCTAAACAGAGTAACAGGAGAAAAACAAGCTTATTGTTTTTCCTATGAACCTGGGGGAAATAATCACTCTTTTCATTTAATCTGTGAGGAATAGATAGATAAAATCTCTAAAACAAATACTTTCACTTATTGTTATATCGTTCCTGGGAGATTCTTCTGCACACTTTTTAAAAAAGATCATTTATTTATTTGAAAGAGAGAGAGAGAGAGAGAAGAGAGCTAGAGAGAACATGAAT
This sequence comes from Vulpes lagopus, assembly GCF_018345385.1. Taxonomy (NCBI): domain Eukaryota; kingdom Metazoa; phylum Chordata; class Mammalia; order Carnivora; family Canidae; genus Vulpes; species Vulpes lagopus. The sequence continues at coordinate 15,483,251 of NC_054826.1, read as the reverse complement.
GGTAAGGAGGGGGAGAGGGAAAGTGAGAAGCAGACTTCCCACTGAGTGGGGACTCAGTAAACACGGGACTTGATCCCAGGAACTCAAGATCATGACCTGAGCCAAAAGCAGACACTTAACTGACTGAGCCAAACAGGACCCCTCTCCTGAGCATTCTAAGAAGCTAGACTTCAGGTAGCTTGTCAGACAGCTTTTGGTAGACTGAGATGGGCTTAAGTTCTTTGACATTCCTCCTTTCAATAGGTTGGGTCTAATGCCACTCTGTTTGCACCTGAGGTGGCCTTGTTACAGAATGCAGGGAAAGTGACACTGTGATGTCCAAGGCTAGAACACAAATCAAAAAGCAACCCTTGCCTTGCTTCTTGGAATGCCACCTATCTAGATGCCTCACATTTGTTCCCCCTTTGGGACCCTGCAGCCATGCTGCAAGAAGCCCAGGCCATACAGAGAGGCCATGTGCAACTGCTTGGGTGACCGCCTCAACTGACAGCCCTGTGAGAATTATTGTGGTATCCATGGCTCCAGGCCCCAGGCTATGTCTGACTGCAAAAGCAAAAGATGCCACCAAGTGAGAATTGCCTACTGAATGCTTCCCGAATTCCTGACCACAAAATTCCTGACCACAAAATAAAATGGATGCTTTAAGATGCTAAGTTTTTAGGTAATTTCTTCTACAGCAATAGACAAAAGACCAACAAACACCCACAGTCCCTGTACACAGAGACTGTGTTTTCCTATCCTTTGCCCTTTAAATCCCATAGCATTGACTCTTTCTTCAGCACTAATATTAACCACAGCTTTGTCTGATCATAAATATCTTGACTATCTCAGATTGCTAAGATGTCATTCACCTAATTTCATTTTGTTTTCCAAAGCTTAATAACCCAATTAGGTTGCATGACAACAAAAATGAATTTGGAGAGCATTATTGTCACTAGGATTGGATTTATAGCATGAAGACAATAGCTCTGGTACTTGAACCCTTGGGAAAGCTAAGTACAGGCTAAGAAGAGCAGTATCTAAGAGACAAGCAAAAACATGAATGAGAACGAAAACGTTGTTGGCTGCTTTTGCAAAAGGCTTTCCTAAATATGACCTCATAGCATAGTTTGTTCCAAAGCATAAGTGCTTTCCCAAGAACTTTAACAAACATCCATTTTTGAGAAAATGGGCCAACTATTTTCAACTACTAAAATGTGTTGTTTTCAACCCACGGATAAAAGAATTACAACTTTGAAATTAAAGTTTGTTGCTTAAGCATCAGGTTAGTTTCAAGTTACAGCTTGGAGTTCTTGACTTAAACCATAACTTGTCAGAAGTAGGGACTTCAATCATTTTGTGCCATTTTTTTTAAAATTTTTATTTATTTATGATAGGCACACAGTGAGAGAGAGAGTGGCAGAGACACAGGCAGAGGGAGAAGCAGGCTCCATGCACCAGGAGCCCGACGTGGGACTCGATCCCGGATCTCCAGGATCACGCCTTGGGCCAAAGGCAGGCGCCAAAATGCTGCACCACCCAGGGATCCCATTTTGTGCCATTTTTAACCAGATTTCCTATGTATCTTTCCTGCCCCTGCAGGCTGGCTTCATCTAGGTATTCTATTATACTTATATAAGATATACTAGAGGCTTACAAATCTAAAATTGTTTCCTCCTTTGGTAGTCATCTAGACCATGTTTTGGCATATTCCAATAGGGCATAGGAATCCCAGATATTGGGACTGCATATGTGTCTTTTTTAGGGCTGAGAGGTGAAGGGATTTCAAGGTGTTATGATGCTCACAAGATCCAGAATAGCTGATTTCTACTGTGTGGTCTGATGGCCTGTTTTATCCATGAAGGTCCTGTGATATTATATACTTAGTGGAACAATGACAATAGGGGAATCAAATTATCACCTTATTCTTAGCTGGATTACTGCCTAATACCATAATATAAGAATCCCCCCATAAAGTTAGGACAATTTAGGCTGAAGGTCCACGCAGCCCTCTTTTTTCCCATAGGGCCCCTAAGTCTGCCACCAATCCTAGAGTAATGCAATCTCCCCAGGGCCTGAGTATGTTTAAAAAGAGGAAAGAACACACAGCCTAAGACTAGGCCTTTATGTTAATTTACCTATCTTATCGCATATATGTAGGAATGTAGAACCAGAGTGAGAGTGAGATTCAGGTTCATGCCAACGCATGTTAATTAAGCCCACAGAAGCTGGAAGCCAAAGGCCACAAGCAACCACTATATGGTCACTTGCAGTGGCCATGCCATCTTGTATAAGTGGCTCAATTGTATTAGCAGCTCCAGTCCTGTTATCACCTGCACCTCCCCACAAGGTACAGCAGAGTAACAAGAAGAGAATGGGGAAAGAGAAGCTTTCCAGTTTTCCTCATATTAGATAAGTTTTTCTTCTTCCTAAACTTGTGAAGCCAGAACAGGTATATTGATCCTCCTCTTCACCTGATAAATGAAGGTAAGAAAATCTATACAGCATAGCTGTGAAAATCAGCTTTGCTAGAGGAGTTAATGTCTGTGACAACTTAGACTTCAAAGGTAGTTTCTTTGATTAAAATATTGGTTCCATAGTAAAAAGAAAGTTTTTAAAAGCACATATTTAAAGAAATGAGTATTTTTTTCATAGGTGCTTAATTATATAGACCACATAAGCATCAATGGCTGGTGTCGCTAAGGGAGTATGATGTTCCACAGTCTCTATGTTTGCCTGTGTTTTCACTCATCCACTTCCTCTCATCTCTCTTGAGTCTAATCCAGTCAGGCTCTCACCATGATTGCCCACCAATGCTCCTCTTGTTGAGGTCACTAATGAGTGCCAGCTTGCCAAACTCAGGTCCAGTGGAAGCTCTGTGCCAATGTGGGACCACTGCAGTAGAGAAATAGATGGGTGGTGCTTAGCTTGGAGATGACCCAAGGCAACCCCTAGCCTGGTTCCCCTTATTCCTGCGAGGCAGAGAATGAACCCAGAAAGTCCTTCTGGAGAACTTTGTGTGCAGGAAAAGGAAGTTAGGGAGGATATGGAATTAAGAGTTGGCATGGTTAGAGTGGCGCAGGTGAGGGAACCCTATAGTAAGGCTGTAGAGTGGACAGGCCAGAGTCTAGTGCAGCTAAGTCTTTGAGGTTTGAGGGAGATAGGAAGGAAGTGCAGGCAGTAGGAGGAGATGGCCTTCTTTTCTTGCTCCATATCTCCATGAGCAGACCTCCACTAGAATTCCACCTGGCCTTTCTCCACCTCATCACTTTTTACCAAGGAAGGACAAGGAAATGATATGATGCTGAATTGGAGAAAGAACTGAGAAAATGTAATGCACTTCCTCCTTCCCTTTCTGGATCTTTCTACCTATAGAGCACACATTTTATTCTTCTCTCTCGAGGGCAATGGGGCCTGTCTCTGCAAGGTGGGGTGAGTTGGTGGTGGCTACATTTGCCCAGCTGTGCCAATGATGGAATGCCTGTCCAATTACATAGAGAATATTAGCCAACATATGGGCTGTAAGATCTAAGCTCTATGTTCTCCCATATTCTTTTGATCAGTAATCTCAGTTTCCCAAAGTCTTCTGTTTTTCTCTTAACTGGAAAGAAAATATTAGTTTACTAGCCTTCTCAAATCCCAATAGAGATTGTAGATGGCACTTTCAATACTTTGTTATACAGGCAACAAGCAACATGACAATAGAAGGAAGGGGAAGATGGCATCAACCTGTATGTGTGCATGTGTGCTTAATAGGAGCTATTATAGAGTTTCTGGAGGCAATAGAATGCTCCAATAGTAAAGGGCAAATAATAGAAGACACAGGGGACAGATGATAATTGCAGGAGCAAAGTCCTTCACCAGATGAAAAGCATGCTGGAGACTTGTGCACAAGTGGAGCAATTGCCCTCAAATGAGAGCAGGGGCTGAATTCCCATGGTAATAGGAAGGAAAATAGAGATTATAGGTTCAGATATACTCAACTGTGTGGGGGGACAGGGAAATTCTTTTCCAATTGCTTCCATTTTCTCAGTGAGATGGAAAAACAGGGTCATCTGCTATTAAAATATGGACCTAAATGTAAATATTTGGATCTAGGTTTGTTGATTCCATCTAAAAATAATTCAGTGTCCATGTGATTTCTTCAACATCAAACTAAACCTGAAGGCCTTTACCCCTGGATGGAGTCTGGTCTTTCTGGTTTTATTTTTAATTCTTCTGTGGATTTTTATTTTAATTAATTAGCTAATTCATTAATTTTAAACAACTTCCAATTCTTTGCAGATGCAGCACTGATAAATTAACAAGCAGATGTAGAATGGGTGAACAAGTAAATAAAATAAATGTGCACTAATTGTAAAATATTATAGCTCTTCTTTACCATAAGAATTTTATTAAACTATATAGCAGAGAAGACCTAATGCTTTCCATCGTTTTTCCCCAAGCGGAATTTGAGAGCGGCATAGCCCCATTTGTAGGTCTGTGCTAACAACATAGAACCAAAGACAAATTCAGTCATCTTTTCAGTATCCTGACACTGGACCTACTGCAGAGGGTCTACTTAAAATACTATGATGCTTCTCAAATAAACATTTCAGAATGATAAGATTTTTACTCCTTACTTTGATGAATAGAGACATAGACAAGGGATGGCCAAGAAGCTGGCTCTGTGTCTTATATAAAACAGGGGAAAGAGTTTTGAAACAAAGCAAAGACATCTGTTGAAGTTACCAGAGACTAAATACTCTTTGCTCCTCATCCTACTGCGGTGTTATATGCTAGTATGAAAGTTAATCAAGGAAAAAGTAAGAGTAACAAAAGTGACAAAACCGAACATTAAGTCATTCTCAGTTGTGTAAAGACAAGTAAAAACAAATCAAAAAACAAAACAAAAAAACAAATCATAATATTTTTTAAATTTATTTATGATAGTTACACACACACATAGAGAGAGAGAGAGAGAGGCAGAGACACAGGCAGAGGGAGAAGCAGGCTCCATAAACCGGGAGCCCGATGTGGGATTCGATCCTGGGTCTCCAGGATCATTCCCCGGGCCAAAGGCAGGCGCCAAACCACTGCACCACCCAGGGATCCCCCCAAAAAACAAATCAAATGATAATGGACCATCATATCCCATTAGGGACATCAGCCATGTTTATAATAAATCCTCTATGATTAAACAAACAAACAAAAAAAGATGTATCCTGTAGGAGAAGGGTGAAAAGCAAAGGTATTTCCCTGTAGGGAGATAAACCAGGTGGAAGGGAAAGGGATTCTCAGAAGCATAACTTAAATCAATTTGCTCAAATTACTAATGACCAGGAAACTGCAGCACTTTTGAAAATTTACTCAATTAAGACACCACCTTCGTATCAGTGAGTAAGATCTAGAGCCACGAAGAATCAACTCAAATATATAGGTGACAGGTATATTGACCATGAAAAAACTTTCCATTTACCGTTGCCTTAAGTTCAGATGCTAACTCACTTGTTTTTGAATATGACAACCCATAAAACAAAAATGAAAAAAAAAATGCAAGAAGTAATGCAATAGAATAAAAAAATGATTCAGTTGTCAAAATCTGTTTGGTTCCTTGATTTCCTTAATATAAACAATAACTCTAAACATTATACTTTATAATGTCTACAGAGATATCCAATTCAGACCTCCTTGACATTTGATGAGGTAGTAGTGCCCTGCAGTTAAGTGGCAAGGGAGTTGATAATTTATACTCTACAGAATCAGAATAACACATTTTCTTCCACTTTTTGGGAAACAAATATATTTGGTCCATCTTCTCACATGCATGGGTAACTGTCCATTTGATCCCATCCACTTGTAAACAATTCCTTCTAAATACTTCTTGTGCTTTTGTTTTTCAGCGCTTATTCATCAAACCTCTCTATTCTTCAGTGTATTTATGACTTGATCTTCCCTGTAGCATGTTCAAAGAATAAATACCTTTATCTGAAACAGGGGAGGACTTGTTTTCAATCATTGCATCATTCACATTTGTGGACCTGGCTGGCTGCCTCTCAAGTTCAAAAGTTGTTCAGTGGTGTCTCCATTCACATGAAGTGCGCCGTGAAGGTGACTTAAACATCTCCAGGTTTCCTGTCACAAATGAGATGTGATGACATCATGCTCTTTGAAGTCTGCTGTATTCCCAACCACAAAAAGGCTGAGAAGAAGGGAAGTATGGCAATAATGTTGCCCATTCTTTCCGAGGCAAAGCTAAGGGTTGGAGTGGGAGAAGAGGGGACAAACACAAATCACTTCATCTATATTCCTGGTGTGTAGAGCTTTCCAAAATGTACCTTGTAAATGATTTAGGCTTTCCATAAAACTTCTTCTTTGCCAACAAGATACAACAGTTTACAAGGAAAGATTTCAAAAAAACATGTATGTTGTCAGACCTAGATTCGAGTCCTGGCTTGAGACTTCTCATTATAGGAAATAATCAATTCTTCTTATTGTATAAGTCAGTTGGATTAGTTTTCCTATGAAACTTAATACCAAAAGCCTCTTAACAAATGGATCAATTCTACAAAATTGAATTTGAACACCTACATCAGAGGGTTTTGAGAAAAGAATGAGTAAATATGTATTTCACATGGTGCTTGTCATATTGCATATGCTTAATAAATGTCACCCTTGTCATAACTGACAGAGTATGTTACTACTACTACTACTACTACTACTACTACTACTACTATTATTATTATCTCCTAGTATTTCAGAGTAGGAAAGCTTAAACTAGACAAGTTAAGTGATCTGCCCAAGATCACACAGTGAGCTCTGCGTAAAGTAGGAAAGATCCTCATATTTCTAGAGTCCTATAAGACAATATGCCCCATTGTGTAGGCCTCCTATATTAGAAAAGTATCTCTACTTGTCACCATCACCTTCATGGGCTCTAAATTTTATGCAGATTATCTTTTCCACTTTCTAAAATAATGGAGCACTAGATAGTCCTTTGATTTAATTGCTCTCTCCTTATAAGAAGTTTTACTACTCACATGCTTCTATTCATCTTCATGTTTTCTCTTGAGAAGTAGTAAAACAAAACACTCCATTTGATGAGCTGGAAAATTGAAAGCCAAAAAGCAAAGTCTACATAGTTTCTGTTTCACATAATAAATACTAAGTCTTTGGGTCAACTCATTTCTTTTCCATTTCACTGTTTGTTTGTTTGTTTGTTTGTTTTTCTGCAATGAGAAAAGAGCCAGAAATTGTAGAGCTATATCCCTATGGCAGAGCGTGGATTATGGGGAGAAGTAGGTGAAAGAACATTAGGGAAGAAACTACCCCATGTTGTCCCTTCATTTGCTCCAATTTTCTAACTTTTCCACAAATTGAAGCAGCTGCTAAATTTTATTGCTCCTGATGATGCCCTAGATGTCTGGAAAAATTCATTTCACATGAATTTTGTTTATAATAGATAGAGTTGCTTCGATTTTTATGTTTTGTCCTGACCTTATGGTTTCAGGACAAGACTGGTTGTTAAATCTCACAGCATTTCCTAGTATATTTGTGCTTTGCAAAGAAATGAAGCTTTCTCTGTCAGCTTAACTATGTGTCATTGTGCAGTGCAAATCATGAAATCTGGCATTATTCTTTTGTAGAGTCATCTCCCAAAGAAGTAGTGTTCCTTCATTAAAATTTTAAAAATTACTTTATAGACTTAGGGCATTGGAGTTGCCTGAGAATTAGATGAACTGGAAAAATACTGTTTTTCTAAAATTATCAAGAGCTTCTTCAGTTAAATAAGCTAATGTGTCCTCATCATAGTTCCCTGCGATTTCAGATTCAGGGTTGTAAAACTAACACAGAAATTCACCTACCAGTGCCCCATGGGAAAAATTAAATCCTCCTACAGACCTGATCATATCCACTCATATCTGCAGTAGTTCGAATGATTGATTCCCCCAAATCATTCCATCTCAGATGCATAGTCTAAGGTAGTAATTCCTTCACTAGTGGTTGGTCTAAGCATACATATGTGATGCAATTAAAGCAAGTGAGGCAGGAGGGTAAGCCCGGGGGGAAGATTAGGGGGATATTCTGGAATGAATGAGCTACAGACATTTTATCTTAGGCTGAGTTCCCTAAAGAACTGATAAAAAAAAAAATTCGACGTGGATCTTTATGAAAGGTATTTACTGAAAGCATACTCTCGGGAGAGTGGTAATGAGACAGGCAGAATAAAATATAGAAGAAAAGCTAAGCAAGAATGTATTATCAGTGGGTGAATGGCTTCAGCCTGGTTCTACAGGAAAACTTGGAACAAAAATTGCACTTGAGGTTGGTTCTACCTTGAGGCAAAGGGATAACCTTTTGTTCTCCCTTGTCAATCAGTTATTAGCTGCTGGTTGCCCCCTTCTCTTACCCTGCCTCGAATGGAGGGGCATTACCTCCCAGACAAGGTGCTTTCTATTTGGCCAAATGCAATTCTCACAGCAGCTTGGGGACAAGTATGATCTGAGCAAGACATCAACAGTATTTCCTATGGATATGATACCCAAACTTGCTGTGGGTCTGAGGATGCCTGCACGTAGGACAGGCCAGGTCCAATTCACCACAGAGAAATGGAGCAGAGCCTTGACACACTCAACATACTCCAGACTTCCTCTTATATGAGATAAATTGTGGAAGCCACCTAGACTCATCTTCTATTCCTTGTCATCAAGATATACTATCAACAGGTGATATTTCACATACTATTATTGTAATAGGCATACTTAGAAATAAAACATTCAAAAAGCAAACAGATATAAGTCAAAATATGTATTTTCCCTGTCCCCCACCCATAGCCATCTCCTCGGATAAGTTGACTCTTAATTCTTCTCATCTTTCCTCCATAATACAAAGCATTATGCTTATTATATTTCTATTTCTTTATCAATTATAAGTAGTATCCATTGATCTTTTGCCATAAAACCTGAGAAATTAGCTCATTGATGTTACCTCCACTTTCCTGCTCTTCTGCCCAATATTTATCAGTTATGTATATTCCTTATGTCTTTACTTTGTTATGTTGGGACTTCAAAAATAAACTCATTGTTTTTTCATGGATTCATCAACTTTAAATAGTTTCTGATTCCCCAGTTATAAGATGAGGCAAGGTGTGTGTCTGTACCTCTTCCTCGACCCTTCTGTTTGCCTCTAGATCAAAACTTTGCTCGGTTCTACCATTATCATGTTGTTAAGGCCTATAACAGTCCTATTTCTCCATAAGCCTTATAGCAGATCTTGCTTAAGCCCACCACTCCATGTCATTGGACACTTCTAGAGGTCAGAAGTCCAACTAAATTAAATAAATTTAATTAAATATTATATTAAGTTTTAATAAATAAATCTGTCACAGATAGAAGGATGGATTTAAGGGGAGGTGACCAGAGTGAGGACTTGTCCAGGTCTGAACCAATGAAAAAATAAATGGAAACATGGCATGAGGAGTAAAGAAGGAGAAAGAGATTTGAGGAACAATTAGGAAATGAAATCAGCAAAATATGGTCATTGATGAAAGTAGGGTTAAGTGAAAAGGAGGAAATCCGTAATATCCCAAGATTTCTAGCCTGGTGACTGCTGTGGCCACTGATGAGTTGAACTAATGGCCAACATTAGATGGAAGTGACAGCAGAGTTGATAAATTCAATTTGGGAAACCTGGAATTTATGGTATTTATGGGGCATTTAAGAAGAAATAGACAACAAACACTTGGCTACAGAAGTCTGAAGATTTGCGAGGATAAACTAGAGCTAAAGATGCCTATGCAGCTGTCATCAGGATATTTATTGTAGGTGCAGGCAAAACCACAGGGATTTCCCAGAAGGAGGTGTGTGCCAGTTACAGACCGATAATGGCCCCCAAAGATGTTTATGTCATAATCCCTGGAACCTGTGAATATGTTATCTTACACAGCAAAGGAGACTTTGCAGACATGATTAGGGCAAGGATCTTGAAATGAGGAGATTACATTGGATAATCCAAATAAATCCAATGAAATCACAAATGTCCTTATAAGAGGAGGGTGCAAAGGTCAGAGTCAGGGAAGCAGAGTTGATGGCAGAAGTCAGAGAGAGATTAAAAAATGCTACACTGCTGGCTTTAATGATGGAAGAAGAGGAAATCAGCCAAGGAAAAGCAGGTAGTCACTATAAGCTGAACAAAGCAAGCAAATAAAATTCCCCTCCCAGATCCTTCAGAAGGAATCAGCCCTGCCAATACCTTGACTTGAGCCCACTGGGACTGATTTTGGACTTCTGTCCTCCAGAATTATGAAACAATAAATCTTTGGTAGTTTTCTTCAGCAGCAGTAAAAGACTAATGCTGTGACCTTGTGTGAGTCACTTGACATCTGCTTGACTCCATTTATTCTGTCTTTCCAAAAATGTATACTGAAGAGGTACTCTGTCCCAATAAAGTAGACTTGAGAAATCAACAGCATAGTGGAAAAGGAAGAAACAGAGAAATAATTTTAAATACAGAGTGAGGGGGCTGACAAAAATAGAGCTTTGTAAGGGAACCATGGAGTCAGACAAGATGGAAGGGTCAATTTTCTCGAGGATGAGATATAAGGAAGGTCCCACCAAGGTGATGAAGCTCAGCTGAGTCCAAGAGATGCCTGTAAAAAATTACTAGAGGTTCCCTGAGGCTCCTCAAAACCACAAATTTCTGATATCAACAAGTCTTTTGTAAATGGAGTGACTAATTAATGAGGGATCAGAAGGCAAACTGAGGACAAAACACAAGCTGACACCTCACAAACACAAGCTCACCCCCCCCCACACACACACACACACTCCTGGGTGGAATATGTGTGAATTCTTTAGGAGGCTCCCACCTGTCTTAATGTCAATGCCTTGCTAAAGGAAAAAAAAAACCTTAACTTTTTTTTTTTAATGAGAGAGAGAGGTAGAGACACAGATAGAGTGGGAAGCGGGGTCCTCAAGGGAGCCCAATGTGGGACTTGATCTCAGGACCCCAGGATCACGTGAAGGCACATGCCCAATTGCTGAGCCACCCAGGCATCCTAAAACAACCTTAACCTGACAATGGCAAGGCGTCTGTCTGTCTGTCCAGGTCTCTTGAACATGAAAATCCTTTTGAAACTTGCCTTTCCTTTACCTCTGCCAACTCCCAAGTATGTCATCAGCTACCCCTCATGACCCTGGGGCAGCCACTTTTCTTGCCCAGAGGTCCTGTCCTCATGCTTTAATAAAATCACCGTTTTGCACCAAAGACATCTCCAGATTTCTTTCTTGGTTGTGGGTGCTGGACCTCACCCCACCAAACCTCACCTATATTCCAAAACTACATTATAATTGCGAGACATCATAGGAAATAGGCAGCCATTCTGGACTAAAGTGAATGACTTCCTCAATTACTTTTTCTGAATTTCTCTAATCATGACTCACACTTCTCTCCTCCAGATGATTCCCTTTGGATGGTGACATTTAACATTAGCCTATGATTCTTAGCAACCAAAATAATTAAAATTAATTATACTTCTATTTTTAGTTGATTGTTTTTTCTTTATTTATTTATGCATTAGTTTTATACCAAAAACTAAGTGGCTCGAAGCAATGGGATCTTATTGTCTCACAGTTCTGGAGTCTAGACATCCAAAATTAGGGTGCTGGCAAGTCTGTTCTCCCTCTGAGGGCTCTAGGGGAGAATCCTTTCTTGCCTTTTCAAGCTTCTGGTGCTTGCTGGCAATTTTTGACATTTCTTGGTTTGTAGATGCATCATTACAGTCACATGGCCAACTTCTCTGTGTCCAAATTTTCCCTTTTTATAAGGACTTTAGCCATATTGGATTAAAGCCCACCCCTAATGATCTCATTTTAACTTGGTTGCCTCTGTAAAGATCCTATTGTCAAGTAAGGTCACATTCTGAAATAGCAGGGATTAGATTTCCAACATATATCTTTTCCTTTGGTGGAGAGACACAATTCAACTCGTCACAATTGATGACCTCAGTTCATTTATACTTACGAACGAACTAGAAAGAGCTGGTATACTAAAAAGCTACTTTGTCTTTTCCTATGCAGAGGAAGAAACAGAATAGAAATTTGACAATAGATAAGAGAAGAGCAAGAACAAGGCAAAGTTCAGGAAAAAAAAATATGCAATTAATGCATGTGGTGACAAAATAATTTTATCGTTTTTAAACCCATATTAAAATTTCTATTTAAATATTTTTTAACGTTTTCAATCTCTTTAGGAAAATAGTTTTGTTGTCACTCAAAATTTTTATAAATACAAGTTATTTCATAAAGTAATCTGAATCTGAAATGAGACTAAAATAAATAATTAACGGATGCAGAATTGTTCTCCTATAGGGAAGTATAAAAGTTGACGGTGAGGTTGGAAGGGTTTTGGGGAGGAATAAGTGAAATAATGCATTTAAAATATTTGCCAAGTGATTTGCAATTAGCAAGTTTCCAATATCACCTATTGATAAAATTAGTAAGAACAGCTGGGAAAGAGCAAAACTCTGTGAAATTTCCAATATTATCATCAATTATGCTTTTTTACATTTAAAGTTACTTCCTCTTGAATTAGAGGAAAAAAAGGTAGAGACCAGCTGAGTACTTTTAGTCTAAAGAAATGACATCAAAATAACCTTTATAAAATAATAGAATCAATACACCAGAAGCAAGAGGTGCCACGGGCAGATACTGAATATGAACACATGGGGATTTCAGCCTAAATCGTTTGCCTCACAGCAACACAAATACAGAATCAATTTCCAAGAAAAAGTACAAAAGCAAATAGCAGAAATGCTTTTAAACTGGTAGACATTAATTGTTTAAGGATGATTAAAGAAGCCATAATTTTAGATTAAAATGGAATAAAATGATATGATTGTTAGTCTAAGCAGTCCCGTTTAGTGCCTGCAGTCATTACATTTTTTTAAGATAATAAGAAATACTATTACAGAAGAGAAAGATCCTGTAGAATTGTCACTTCTTTAAGGCAGCAATTTGTGAAGCTACCCAGGATAGAGACTGTTCTCGTCAGCAGGGAGAAGTGTATGATGATTTCATGCTGCTGAAATCAATTTCTTACCCATTCCTTTATTTTTAATTTAGAGTTGAAGAAAATTGTAAGAGAAAGACCAGAGTTTAAATCTATTTCAAATCAGCTATATATTTGCTTCTGGAGAAGAGAGTGTGGGTGAAGTTTAGGCAAATATACAGGAAGTTAATTTTAGGGGAAGAATTCACTAGAAGCACAAAACAGTTACTCAGAATAACCAAATCAGCTAAGTATCTCTCCCTGTCAGCTTTACGTACAAAGGGGCTGCATTCAACATGAAGTCTGGGTTTTTTTCCCCAAAGATTATGTGTGAATAGCAACATTTTGCTGGAGGACAGGATCTCTAGGGGAAGCTTTTCTTGCCCTGTGCTGGCATAGGAATCAGCAAACCCATTCCCATCCCAGTCTAATCTTTAGCAGCTCTCCTCAATTTCCATATGAATTTCCTTGTGGACCAATCACTTCTCTGATACCAGGTTCTAACGGGATTCTTCTTGCTGCTTCCCTGAACTGGAATTATTGAAAAGCCTGTTGTAACCATCAGAATGCCTTTTCATTAGAGTCAACATTATTATTCATCCAACCTTGTGACAGACCAACCTTGAAAAGACCTTGTAACAACAACTTCCCAAGTTGGGAGAGTTTGATAAGCCTCAGGAATCTGAATTTCTGAAAATCTCTCTTCATTTATATTCTCTGATCATTTATATAAATCAACATGCAGGTCGGTGTAAGAACCTTCTCCCTAGAAGAATGGGAGAACTATAATTCTGTACCTTGTGAGTTCCAGTGCCCTGGACATGGTAACGCTTACACATCGTGTGTATGTGTGTGTGAGTACATCTATACATTTTAGACTGTATGTAATAATGTCTATTTACTTCCAGATATTTGGAGAAAGATTTAGACTGTTAGTAGAAATGAGAAAGCAAAAAGTAAGCTCCCTGATAAATCAAGAGCTTTAAAATTATTTGAGCATTAATTCCAATGACAAAGATAGATTATTAAGTATGCAGTAAAAATAACAAAGGAGTGATGAATCAGTCCAGAATATCATAACCACCCATGTTCTTAATTCTTATCACTTCCTTCTATTCATGATATTTTATGGATTGCATGAATTTTTGAAGCTCTTGTCAATCCTTCTTTAGAGCAGAGTTGCCAGTAACCAACAACAATGATAAGACTAATAACGCTACTAGCAACGACTGAGATCATCTGTTAAGTTCCAGACACTACGGCAAGCACTTTACATATAACATTATCTAAATTCACATCTACCCTATCAGAGGGATATCGTTACTCTTCCCATTTTACTGATGAGGGAACTGAATACTGAGCTTCCAAAAGTTTGAGTCCTGCAACTGAAAAGTGACTGGGCTGAGTGGAGCCCATGAAATCTGATTTCAAAGCTTACCATTCCTATTAAATAAATAGAACCATTTATATATATTTTTTTTAAAAAATGGCATTTTAGGGGCACTTGGGTGGCTCAATCAGTTAAGCATCCGACTCTTGATTTCGGCTCAGGTCCTGATCTCAGGGTCATGGCGTTAGGCTCCGTGATCAGCAGTGATTCTGTGTCAGATTCACTCCCTCGCCCTCTACCCCTCCCCCCATGCATACTCTCTCTCTCTCTTTCTCTCTCTTAAATAAATAAATCTTTAAAAAAGAAATAGAAATGGCACTTTAAAACGCACGCTTGTTTGCAACTTTGCAAAGTTTTGCCTCAGGACATAATGCCCCAGACCAGATTTTGGTTACTGCATGCATTATTTATACTGTGTCTGCTTCCCAAAGGAACTCGAATTGGTTTACAAGAACAGGTACATCATGCTAGAGGGAAACATCTAAGAATGATGATCTTTAACAACAGAAGGAAGTATGAAGAGTTCCCACCAGAAGACCTACTTGAAATGAAGCCACTGTGATTCAAATGAAGTCTTGGCAACTGAGACACCAGAGTGGTCAGCAGGAGTTTGCAGATTATTTATGTATTTGTTTTTCCTGAGTGTAGAGGGAAGATTTCTTGAGATATTAACCTTGGAAACGCTTCTTTTTTCTTACCCTTTCCAATCTTTTCCTTGTCGGTCTGTGATACTCCTCCCCCCCCCCCAACCACCATGGCTTTGAAGGGGAAAATGTTGTATTTTATATCATAAATGCAAAGAGAAAAGCATAATTATGTTCAGCAATCATTTTAATTTCCATACTGAGCTTCCGAGAATCAAAAGGGAAGTCTTGCAGGAGAGTTTTCACTGTGGAAATGATTAGAAAGAGAAGAGAATTGGTGTTGCCTCTCTGGGCAATCGCACAAGGAAGGGCCTTTGTCTGGGGGATGAGTATCGTGAACACAGGTCTCAGAACCTCAAGGTTCCACCCAATGCAGCCTGGTGAAAAAGCTGGGGACTTCCCTCCCCTCTTGTACAAAGGGGCCATGTCCACTTTCTAATTTGGACCTTCCCTCTGCAGCTGCCTGTGTGTCCTCTGTGGTACATCCAGCAGAAGGACCCCTGCCTGTGCTGCTGGAAACTTGTCTCAGGACAGCAACAGCTTTGCCAAGAACCTGGGGCACAAAGTGGAGTCCTTGATCCTTAGAGGGGGTAGGGTGGTGTGGGATAAAAAGCCCTGTGACAAAAATGAAAGGAAGCAAGGAAACCAATCCTAGGCTATCACTGACAGAGGAGGAATTTAGTGCTTCAGCACACTCACACACACAGTGATTTTTTTTTAGAAAACTGTATATTGTCATAGGAAATATATCCTTTCATATTGCATTTTTCTCTTAAAAATCACTTTCATGTAGGGTATGAATAGTGTAATAGAAATTTTTTAAATGTTGCAGAACCACATTTCAATAAATAACTTTTTCGTCTCTATTTGGAACTGTAATTCATTGGAGGCCTTTGTATTATAAATTAAGACAGAGCAGTTCAGATGTTTCTTTCAGCCTCCCCAACTTAGTGAGAAGTTATCACTTAGGGCAGCAGTCATGCATTAGAATCCCCTGAAAGGCTTGTAAAAGATTGCTGGGCCCCACCTCCAAATTCAGCAGGATTAGGGTGGGGCCCAATAATATACATTTATTTCTTTTTATTTTTAAGATTTTATTTATTTGACAGAGAGAGAGAGCACAAGTAGGGGGGGGGGGTGGCAGGCAGAGAGAGAGGGATAAGAAGGCTCCCCAATGAGCAGGGAGCCCAATGCAGGACTCAATCCCAGGACCCCAGAATCATAACCCAAGCCAAAGGCAGATGCCCAAGTGACTGAGCCACCCAGGCACCCCAATAATATACATTTCTAACAAGTTCCCAAATGCTGTTGCCTCTGCTGGTCTGGGACCATACCTTGAGAAGCATTGACTTGGGGGACTTAGGAACTTGAATTTTCAACATATCCTTTAAGATTTGTCACAAATACTGATGGCTTCACTTTGAGTGGACCTTTCACAAAAGCTGGGGTTAAGCAAACACACATAAGTACTTTCTCCAGCTTAGGCAATGGCTCAGGCTATGCACTTCATCCTCACAGCAATCCCATCAGGTAGGTAATATTATTAGCCTCATTTTGCAAACTGGGAAACAGAGGCACAGAGAGGTTAAGTGACTTGCCCAAGGTCACACAGTTAGTAGATCACCGAACTAAGATTTGAAGTCAGATCATCTGTTTGTGCTTATAACTATGGTACACTGCCAGTTACTGAAGTCCCTAACCAGTCTTGGAACTGTAAGTATTTTCTCTGAGCGCTTTAGATATAGAGTATGTAGACAGGACATTGGCCTCTTATGATAAATGACTGTAGCATTTGGAATGGGAATTAGGCCAACTGGGACACCAACCTTTTCAGGGACATGGGACCCAGAAGGCTCGTGGGCAAGAGCTTCCTAAGCATAGAATTTTACACCACTCTCTGCTGGGACTAGAAATCTTCAAAGGCTTCCCTTCATACTTAGACCACCATCCCAACCCTCGCTCAGCCTGCTCGGACTTCCCCTCAATCCCTCTCATCTCCACCCTGCACCTGTCCCTCCTGTTTGCCTGTAGACGCCCTCTTTCCACATCCCCTGCTCTGCTCTGTCATTGGCTGGCTTCTACCTGAATCTTGCCTGTGGATAGTACAGAGGAAGAGGGAGAAGGGAGGTGTTGAAACATTCACCCTGTATGTCTCTGACCTGTCTTGTCCATGACTCCTGCCCTTGTCAGGAAAGTCCTACTTCTGTAGCAGGGCCTTATCTGAGCCCCAGTACCCCTGCAGACTCCCTTAGCACTCCCAGCTTACAGCTGCTAATGACTTCTTGCCACTTCTAGTCTCTGGGTTGCCTCACCATCCCGCCTGGCCTCTCATCTCTCCTGCCACCCATGCAATCAGTTCTACATATTAATTTCCTCTATTTTCATGCATTGAGTGGTTTTTACTTTCCTCATTAGACTGTGACAGGTACTTCTTAATTTATCTGCACCAGCCACCCTGGATCTCTTTCTTTTGTACTAGTTGTTCCCTCTATGAAATGCCCTTCGCTGAAACGGTTTCATGGCTTGTTCTCACATGTCATTCCAGTCTTGGTAAAAATGTCACTTCCTCAGACAGCTTATCTGATCATCCTATATAAAGTAAATTACCTGGTCTCACTTTATCAGATTTTTCTGTTTAATTTTCTCATAACACTCATCACTAACTAAAGTGATATTAGTTACTTATGTGTTTACTTATTTACTGATCATCTTCCCACAATAGGATGTGGAGCTATAGGATAGCTCCAGGAGGGTGGGTATCTTGGGTGTCTTGTTCATTACTGTGCTTTCATATATTGGGTACACAATGTCTGGCATTTAACAAATATCTATTGATGAACAGACTGACTATCTGATAACAAAGTGATTGATTGAATGAATTAATATATCTTCAGTGAGATGACCCCAGGAGGGCAAATGGGTAATGACTTGAATGCCAACCCTGATCAAATTAGTCATGTCAATAGAGACTACAAAACATCCTAGCCTAGAGGATTTTGAGGGTAAGTCTTAATTAACAGTGATCTAATTGAGCTTTAAAAGAATTTTAATTTGATGCCTGGAGCAGGTTGGATTATGAACAGTCTGTTAACACAATAGGCACCCAGGTGTTCACTAACCTGCTAATGTATCCTTGGATGGCTGAATGACTTAGTGACCCGGGCTATTTAACACTGTCCATTTAAATGCTAGAGAATGTCTTCCTGCCTCAAAATAATGACTTGGGTTTTACATGTTGGATATTGTACTGCTCTTTCTGACAGTAATTGGTGGTCAAGGTTCAATGCTTCTTAAAGCAACTAATGAAATAAAGAAAGGTATGTATCTTCCTATTTACTGTAGAAGCAGAGAATGTGCATGTTTGTTCAAAAGTAACGTATATTTTATGGCAGAAAATTTAGAAAGTGCAGAAATCACAAAAGAGGAGAATTACCCAGAGAAAATCACTGCTAATGATTTAGTATAAAACCTCCCAGGATCCTTCCATGCACACATATGCATTATTTTCACAAAAACTGTTTCTCTTATGCATACTGTTTTATATCGTGCTTTTTAAACAAAAATATATTATGTACATTTCCCCATGCTGTTGGATAGCCTTCTAGCATACTGCCGTAAGCCCTATACTGTGTTTCATCATAATGCCATATGGATCCTATGGATTTAATTATTTTTCTATTGGTGGATTTATAACAGTATTTTTTAATATAATATATAGATCTTTAACATTCTCTTAGGTATAGATCTGCACAAATGCATACTCACTTCTTTGGAACACATTACTGGTAAAGCAATTACTGTATCTTCTTCATTAATAATTTTTTTATTTCCATTGAGCTGTGGAGTTAGGTTAAAATAATTCAAATATTTCTTTAAAAACATTAGTTTTTATGTTCTATGCCTTTCCTCTAAAAGCATTCTTCATGAACTTCATTTCATTTTATTTCTTGATCAACAGACGGATGTCTTCTAGTTGTTAAAGAATAGTGAATACATGGGTGACATGCTTTATGAGCCCTTCCAAATATGAGTGTGAGTTTTAATTACCCTTATAGATAATATTCAGTTGGACCTGGGACAACATGTTTGGTCACATTTCCCTAATTGCCCTAGAATTTTCTTGTATATGGTCCCACAGAAGAAAAATCTTGGCTTAACCTGAATGTTGCCTACTTACAGGCTCTGGATATAGACATAGATACAGATAGAGACATAGACAAGATATGTGTAGTTTTCGATATAGTCATAACTATAAAGATATGCTTTTGTCTAGAGGTTCTGCAGAGCATTTTCTAATCCTTACAAATAAAAATATTGCCATATGTATTCTGATGTAGATTTCTTTTCGTGCATTTTGCCTGTAAGATGGATAAATTAAAAGTGCATCCGTAGATATGTTTGGCTTTGGGAAAATTTCTCATCATTGTTTCAGAATTTTTGTTCTTTCTTATGAATTACTCATTTTTTTTCTTTGATTTTCTTTCTCTCCGTTCCATGTCTGTCCTTCCTTTCTTTGCATTTCAGGAGAGTATCCTAGCTGCCTATTTCAGCTTTTCGCATCATGTTTTTCATTCCCTACGATGTGGGCTATCATTTCTTTAATACGTGTTTAGTTTTTTGAAAATTTTTCACTCCCTTATTCTTCTCTTTCTTTATCTTGAATTGTTCCACCTTTATTTTGGTCTATTTCTTCATGTATCTTTCTATTTCTGGTTTAAAGAAGTCATGTCAGCTGTTACTTAGTTAAGGTCAACATGTCTAAAAATTTTCTTCTCAGATTACTAGTTCATGATTTTTCACCAATGTGCTTTGCTTCTCAGTCTTCAGAAAGCTTTTTGTTTTTTGTTTTTTTCTCCTCCAATGGATCAAGGGTATGGATTTTTCTTGCTTTCATTTCTTTCAGCTTTTGTGCTGACCAAAATCCATCCTCAGATTTATATCTGGAGGACAGAGATGCCGTGACAAGTTCCAACCCGATGACCAAGTTTTGGTGGACAAACACTCCCCCCCCCAATTTTGTCCTATTCTCTTTATTTTTCTGCAAATGATTACTTGGTATGCTGAACAATTGAAATAGGTGAAACACTATGCAGAGTTCCTGGAAGTTCTTCCTGTCTTTAGCCTAATGCAGGAGTTTTATACCTGGAGACCACATTAAATTTGAAGTTGTGACATTTAAATGCACCTAGAAATAAAGAGGGTGGGGGCAAGACACAATTCTCTGTCTTTAAAAACACACACACACACACACACACACACACACACACACACAAACCTTTGAGGAAGAGACATCAACTCCATCTCAGTCACCTGGTTAAAAAGGTGTCTGGTGATCTGAATCTAAATGCACAATGGGAGATGTTAAAAACTTTTCCCCTCTTTTTATTCTGGGTTACTTAGATTTCAAGAGGGATAACTGTACATACCATCTCCTTTTGGAGGCTCTAGAGGAGAATCCATTCTGGTACCTTTTCCAGTTTCTGGAGGCCACCTACATTCCTTGATTCCTGACTCATCATCTTTTTTTTTAATTCATAAATTTATTTTTTATTGGTGTTCAATTTGCCAACATATAGATTAACACCCAGTGCTCATCCGTCAAGTGCCCACCTCAGTGCCTGTCACCCAGTCACCCCCACCCGCCCCCCCCTTGATTCCTGACTCATCATCTTTAAAGCATGTCACTCCAACCTTTCCTTCCAGTGTCACATCTCCTTTTCTGACTCTGATTTCCTTGCCTCCACTTCCTAATGACCCTTGCAGTTACATTAGGCCCGCTTGGATAATCCAGGACAATCTCCCCATGTTGAGAAGCTTAATTATGTCTGCGGAATCTCTTTTGCCAAGTAAAGTAACCTATTCACAGGCTCCATGAATTAGAACAAGGACATCTTGGTGGGGACATTTTTCTGTCTACCTCAACCCTTTTGCCCTAATTTTCTAAGTAAAATTATGCATGGTATATTATAAAAAATACCCTTTCCCCAAATCTCAGTGTTGGTAAACCTATATTAGCTACCTGTTGCTGCATCACAAATTACTGCCAAAGTAAGTAATTTATAACATTTATCATCTCACAGTTTCTATGGATCAGAAATCTAGACTTGGGTTAGCAGTGTGCCTTCATAGGGTTGCAGTCACATCATCAGCTAGAGCGATGCTCTCATCTGAAGGCTTGACTTAGATGGGATGCACTTCCAAGCTTACCTATGTGTGGTTGGCAGAGTCAGTCCCTTGCTTTGAAGGCCTCTCCACAGGGATGCCTCACCAGATGGCAGTTGGGTTTTACTGGATGGGAAATCCAAGAGAGAGCAAGAGAGAATGTGTGCAAGATGGAAGTCCACAGTCTTTTTAAAATCTTGTCTTAGAAATGATATCACATCACTTTGCCATGTTCTGTTCATTAGAAGTGAGTTGAGGCATCTACTCCACATTCACGAGGACTGGATAAAACATGAGTATTATAGAGATTATTAGATAGGCATGGCATCTTAGAGGCTACAGACACCCTAATACATTGAAAATTACACAAATCAAAAAAAAAAAAAAGAAAATTACACAAATCAAAAAAAAATTACACAAATCTTTCTTTTCCTCTATTTCCACGTTAGCATTATATTAAATGGTAATTTTAGAATATTTTGAAATATATTTTTTGAAGATTTTATTTTTTTATTTGGGAGCAAGAGAGGGAATGAGAGTGAGAGCACTGAGTTGAGGAGGGCAGAGGGGCAGAAGAAGAAGCAGACTCCCTGCTGTGCAGGGAGCCTGAGGTGGGCCTCACTCTCAGGACCCCAGGATCATGACCTGAGCCAAAGGCAGATGTTTAATTGACTAAGCCACCCCAGCACCCTAGAATATCTTGAAATATTTTAAATGGAGCAGTTTTTTAACAGTCTGTGTGATTATGTAACTCATTTGTGAAGAATAGAAAAAAATATAATCATTATCGGTTTCAGTTTTATTTTAACAATGTTTTTTTCTATTGACAATAAAGGCTGAAGAAAAAAAGAAGAATGAATATTATTAACCCAAATTGAAATACTCTTGTGGATATGTTCAGATGACAGGTAAATAAAAATCAAATTGGAGGGAAAGTATCTCTTTTACCTTAAGCCTTTACGAAAAGTCCTATTCTGTAAAAGACCACTGGATTTCTACCCTACAATTGAATTAAGTACTTGATTATTTCTTTTTTTTTTTTTTTTGTACTTGATTATTTCAAATAATGGATGATACGTAATGCACTTTTCTCTCATCTTTTATTATTTCTCTCTCTTTTTGAATTATGCTACTCAACATAGAGATAACTTTTATCATTATAGGAACAATCTAAATTTCAGCACATGTTTTTTTCAACGGATTAAGGAGAGTTTTGACTTGAGGAATTTATGTGCCCATTCACCAAAGCAAACTGTCAGTAATAATTAGTGTTGTTTATTCAATGTTAGTTCAATAATGTTGGTTCTTCATCTTAGAAAATATAATCCTGGCATTTAAAGTCAGCACAGATTGTCTGTTTTCTTATCATTTTTTTTTCATTATTGAAGAAACAAAAGGTACAATAGCAAAAAAAAAACCAAAAAATAAGTGTTGAGAGTTTTTGTTTCTTTTTTAAGATTTTATTTATTTGTTCATGAGAGACAGAGAGTGGGAGGCAGAAGGAGAGGCAGGCTCCCCATAGAGTAGGGAGCCTGGTATGGGATTCAATCCCAGGACCCCAGGATCACAGCCTGAGCTGAAGACAGAAGCTCAGGGTGTTGGAGGTTTGAAGATGGAAGGACTAAAATGATAAACATGCTAACCCAGTTGAACTCAAGGTGTGAAATATGGAGAGGTTAAAGGGAATAAAACAAAAACATAATCATTGTAACCATTCTTTCTAAATGTGAGTAAAATGAATTTTATTTAACCACATTAGAGTTTTGAAGAGAAGAATGAAATGTTTTAAATTTAGGGAAAAGTACTTAAAGAGAGGCATTTTAACTTCTTAAGACAGAGGGTGTACAGGGAAGAGGTCATGTATCTATATTATGTGTTTAAGAACCTTTGCAGGTTTTTTTTTTTAATTGAAATGTTTGATCTGTTCTTCTATTCCGTCTGTTACTTGCATTCCTTCTTGAATCATTCAGGCAATCCTTGAACACCTCCAAGCACACAGCAGTATGTTTCTTAGGAGAAAGTGACTCTGTAATAATACACTGCTATGACAGAATCAAATAGGTTGCCCTATAACTTCAAT
Organism: Vulpes lagopus; assembly: GCF_018345385.1. Lineage (NCBI taxonomy): Eukaryota > Metazoa > Chordata > Mammalia > Carnivora > Canidae > Vulpes > Vulpes lagopus. The sequence continues at coordinate 15,459,970 of NC_054826.1, read as the reverse complement.
CAATAAGTTCTAGTTGCCTTATTGGATTATAAATATTCTTTTCTAGAAAATGGACTCCTATGACCTAATTTGAATCAGATATTCTTCTTTGGCTAATCCTCTGTGGCTGTGTGTGTGCATATCTGTATGTAGAGGACAGTCATACTACATTACAATGGCACCATCAACCATATAAATGAAATGAAGAGAGGAAATTGAAAAGGTTGATTTCTAGGAAAAGAGGTCGCTGAACCCAGAATAAAAGGAACGTGAAGTAAATAAAACCAAAATTTTCAGTATATCATAATACCTTTAAAATACCTGAAGATGGGATCCCTGGGTGGCGCAGCGGTTTGGCGCCTGCCTTTGGCCCAGGGCGCGATCCTGGAGGCGCGGGATCGAGTCCCGCGTCGGGCTCCTGGTGCATGGAGCCTGCCTCTCCCTCTGCCTGTGTCTCTGCCTCTCTCTCTCTCTCTGTGACTATCATGAATAAATAAAAAATTTAAAAAAAATAAAAATAAAAAAATAAAATAAAATACCTGAAGATAATCATCAGGCTTCCTATGAGTCTTCCCCTTCCTAATTTTTATACCATGAGACTTTTTAAAGATTTATTTATTTATTTATTTATTTATTTATTTATTTATTTATTATTTGAGAGAGAGAGAGGGAGAGAGAGAGAGAGAGAGAGAGAGAGAGAGCAGGGAGAGGGGCAGAGGGAGAGGGAGAGAAAAAAATCTTCAAGCAGACTCCTGGCTGAGCCCAGGACCCAACATGAGGCTTCATCCCCAGACCCTGAGATCATGACCTGAGCCAAAATCAAGAATTGGCTGCTTAACTAACTGAGTCACCCAGGCACCCCTATACCATGAGATTTTTGAAAACATCTTCATATGATTTTGAAGCCCTCATCTTTTAAATTTGTGAATATTAGATAATGTATAGTATAATCAGTGACTAGCATAATGTATAATTCTACATACCTGTCTAGCCAGTATTCAGGGCAAGAAGTAGAATTTTGCCCACACCTGCAAGGCCTCCAATACATTCATTTCCTTTATTCCCAGGGAAAAACAGTCTCCTGACTTAATTACTTACTTACTTTGTTTCTCTTATTTATTTATTTATTTATTTATTTATTTATTTATTTATTTATTTTGCTAGTATGTATATCTATCTATATCTATCTATCATCTATCTATCTCTTCCTTAAACATTATAAGTCACTTTTGTCTGTTTCTTTTCTGAGCTTTGTATAATGGATTTGTAGAGTATATTAATCCATTTGTGTCTTGATTCCTTTGCTTAAACATGCTATTTACAAATTCATGCTATTGGTGTATGTAGCTATATTTTGTTGTGTTTATATTGTGTGCCATTAAATGAATGGGGTACATTTCTTAAAGTCATGCTAAAGTTGAGGCACATTGGAAACTTCTCAAGTAGGATGTTATTATGCACAGTGGTGCTGTGAATCTTCTAGATCATGCATCCTGGAACAGAAAAGTATGTGTTTTCTCTAGGGAGTATACCAAGGAGCTGCAATGCACAACAATAGGTTGTGCCTGTCCTTAGTTTTCCCAGGTAAACACCTACTAAAGAGGTTACACCAGTTTACATCATCAACCCCTGGTAGGATATGAGAGTTATTTTTGCTCCACATATTCACTATGATTTAGTTATCCTCACATTTTCAACCTCTTCTTTGTGGTTATATTTTACAAATGTTCCCATCTTAAATCATGGCCCTCAGAATTGAACCCAATGCTTCAGATGTGATCTAACCAGAGCACTGTTAATTCACTTGTTATTAAATAGTATACGTCTATGATTAACCTAATCACATCAGTTTCAGATTAATCCAAACCCTGAAGTCTTTTATTGAAAAGTCACGTCTCTCTCATAGTATATTTTTGCAGTAGACTTTTTGATAGAACTTCAATACTTTATGCTTATTTTTCTTCATCTTAGTAAATTAGATCTATGATTCTACTTCTCAAGATCGTTAATTGTTCTGTCACCAAAAATACTAGCCAACTCTCTCAGTCTCCATTTGATGTAAGTCACTGATACATTGAGAAGAACAGGGCACAACTTGAAAAATGTACCAAAACATTTCCCTCAGGTTAACTCCTGGCTGCTGCTCAGGATTCTCATAGTTTGGCTCGTTAATCAGTTGCAAAAGCATCCCTATTATTTTACTGTCCAGGAGTGTTCACGTTCAACCTATAATTCATTAACTTTCAATTGCTAGCCTTTCCTTCTTGTTGTAATATAAGGTATAAGAACCCACTCTTTGCATGTAAATTTTCCCTCCCAAGACTTAGATCATTCTGAATTTTGGCCACCCTGAGCTTTTACTGAAGGACTGTAGAACCCTTGACATTCTCCTTTGGTTATTTGCCCCTGTTTTTATCTTGTACACAAGCACTTGAAACTGGACCCCATCTGTGGGGCCTTGTAGAATCAGCATGTTTTCTTTTTCATATAGCTGCTCTTCATTTTCTCACTTGCAATTATTAAATCAGATGAAATTGTCAAGAACTCTCTGAAAAAGAAATTCCATGGTTTCATAGATTCATGTCACGAAGTCATGCCTACTTTTTTCCTGACTTTTTAAAAAAGGTTTTATTTATTTATTTCACACACACACACACACACAAAGAGCACAAGCAGGGGGAGCAGGAAAAGGGAGAAGCAGGCTCCCCACTAAGCAGAGAGCTTGATTCAGGGCTCCATCTCAGGATCCTGGGATCATGACCTGAGCGGAAGGCGAACCCTTAACAGCCTGAGCCATCCAGCCACCTGTCTCTGATTTTTTTTTTATCTTTCTAAAAATCAAGGGCATACCTTTGGTAGGCTACCATGAACTGTGAAATGAGTGTTTTTTCCCAGGCCCCACCATTTCTCCTTCAGTAAGTGAAGAAATCATTCCTATTGGCAGGTCCTGTTTTATGTGTAGTTACAGAGTCCTATGCTCAGAAAGTTCCCATGTTTTTAAGTGCTCTGTCGTCATCAGTTTAAATTCTTTTTTTAAAGATTTTATTTATTTATTCATGAGAGACAGAGAGAGAGAGAGAGAGAGAAAGAGAGAGAGAGGCAGAGACATAGGCAGAGGGAGAAGCAGGCTGTCTGCAGGAGCCCGATGTGGGACTCCATCCCAGGACCCTGGGATCGCGACCTGAACCAAAGGAAGACATTCAACCACTGAGCCACCCAGGTGTCCCTCATTTTTAAATTTTTAATAAGTTTTGAATAAAAGGCCTACATTTTCATTTTCCTTGGGGTTCTGAAAATTGTGTAGCCCTTCTTGCATTCATAATAGAAAATTATCCATTTGCTATCTTTATTTCCTAGGAGATAAAGTGGATTATAAGGCAAGTTAGGACATTTTCAGGTTTTCTTCACTCAACAATATTTCCAGGGATGTTCACTATGTTTAGCAATTTATTCCTATAACCATGGTTCAGAACTTTTGGTCAAAGTCTATCTCCTAAATATTTCCCTTAAAAAAATTAAAATTGCTTCCAACAAAAGAATAGCATATTTACTGCAAGAAAATTGGAAAGTAAAACAAGACATTTCTACAATTCATTAAAAAATAGCTTTAATATATTATTAGACTTTTTAATGATCTATTAACATAATTATGATTAGTCAGCATCTACCAAGTTTTATAAATCAATATTTTAAATGTTTTTTTTCTAAAGATTTTATTTATTTATTCATGAGAGACACAGAGAGAGAGGCAGGCAGAGACATAGGCAGATGGAGAAGCAGGCTCCAGGCAGGGAGCCCAATGTGGGACTCAATCCCAGGTCTCCAGGATCACACCCTGGGCTGAAGGCAGACACTCAACCACTGAGCCACCCAGGCCTCCCTTAAATGGTATTTTTTAATTTAAAAAATACATATTCTCAAGTTTTAAAAAATGAATCCAGAAGATCATAAAAATTATTTTTATTTTTTTAAAGATTTATTTATTTGAGAGGGAGGGAGAAAGAGCATGAGCGGGGAGGGGCAGAGGGAGAGAAAGAGAGAGAATCTCATCTTTTGAACCACATCATGTCTCCACTGGCAGCTAGTGGGTGGAGATGGGGGATGCTGCTAAATATTCACAATGCACATGAGAGTCCATTCCTCCTCCTCCACAATAAAAACTATCCAACCCAAAATGCCAGTAGTGCTAAAACTGAAAAACTAGTTTAATATAATTCTGGGTGCGCTACAAAATACAATTACAAAGGAAAAAGAAATGAGATGTATAAATATTGGAAAGAAGACACACTTTTTGTTTGTTTTGCAGAAGATATGATGCACTAGTCAACCCGAGGAAGCCATTTAAAACACTATTGACTGATTTTAATGTGTAACAGAAAAAGGAAGTGTACTAAAAATACAAAAAAGTAGAGCGCATAACAACTTGTGATATTTTAAGGTGTTAACCTCAACCAGATGTGTATAAATAATGAGAAAATGTAAACATATATTTCGTTTATAACTTCTTCTTGCAATCATTTAAATTTTTAATCAAATCTATTTTTTTTGTCAACAAATGTGGTTTGGAATTAAGTTTTCTGCAGGAATATGCTTTGATGATGCAGAGGAAAACATCTTGAAGATTGCCAGATTAAGAAGCCCAGATTAAGAAGCTGTGCTGGCTTGTAAATCAACATACTGTCTCCTTCCTTGACAAAGTCTGCTATGAAAAATATCAGCTGATCTAGATAGTGTGCTTACTGAGCTGTAAAAATTGTGAATTACATAAAGACTAATGTATTAGCTTTGAGAAAATTCTTTTTATTCTGTTTACCATAGAGGTGACTATGAACAAGTGTCATTTCATGGTGACATACAAGATTGGGTTTTCAAGAGGAAAAAATCTGTTGAGAACACTTGAACTACAGAATAATCTCTTTGTGTTTTTGGTCCCAACATTTTAAAGATATAAAATGGACATCCAAACTTACTTTTCCCTAATATCTTCTGTATTTTAATAACTTTAATACTTCCATGCAACATGCTTTGCAATGACAGTGAAAAGAGCCAAAGTTAAAATACAAAGCTTGGAAGGAAGGTTTCTACAGACCAATTTGAACCTTTTCATCATTTAAGTATAATTAAGCATGAAGTAGGTGATGATCTTAATATTGCGCACTTGCAAAAATCAACCACTGAAAATTTTCTGGATTTGATAGGATGCTTTGAATTTTATTTTCTGTCAAAAGATCCATTCTAGGAAATTCACTAGTTTTGAAGCCACTTCTTTTATCAGAAGATACTGCAAATGTATAACCTTTAAGGATAAGCTGTTGGAACTGAATACTGATGAAAATTGAAGAGGGATTTGGAAATACAGCTTCATTTGAGAAAAAAATTATAAATGAATATTGAGAACTTGGTAACATTCCTTTAACTTCTATTGCCATTCCCTTGAGCATACTCCTGAGAGCTGAGTTTCTCTACTCTGAATGTTATTAAAACAGTTTAGACATATTTGTCCCTCTGTGGGTAGTGAGATTGTCAGTCCAACCCAGAAAAGACACATGCAAAAACCAAGTTCATTGGTCACATTCAAAACCTTAAATATTCGTATATGTGGTCATTCAAAATATGTGCATAGGTATCTGATGTGATAAACTGTGGTGAAGGACTAGTTTGTTTGTTTTTTTAATGAAGCATTGATCCAAAAAGAGGAAAAATATAAGAAAATTATTTAAGAGACTTTGTCTCTAAATGTGCTAAGTCTAAGTGGTTTTCAGATGAGTTCTTTTAAACATGTAAAGAAGAGATGATTGGCGTAATATTTTAAAAGCCCTAGAGCATGGAAAGAAAGGAATCACTTCATTCGTTATTATGAGATCACAATATCCCTCCTGGGAAAACAAGGAAGACAAAGTGGAAAATTATATTTAAAAAAGCTTATGAAAAAATTCTCACATGAAATGATTATAGGCACATATTAAAACAACTCCAGAATGTAAGGATCATTCGATAACAGAAAAACTATAAATTTAAATAGTACTACTCATGTACCATATTAATAGGTCAAAACAGAATAACATAACTATTATAGTAGATGCTAAATAGACATTGGACAATGTTGAGCATCCACAGTTGATGTTTAAAATTTAGAAAATAAATACTTTTATGTATATATATATTAACAGGAGAATCAGACAGTCAGACACCCACCCACCACCCCCCACACACACACACAAATCTCAGGTTGAAAGTCAGCATTATGCTGAATGATGAAATGCTAAAGTTATTCTCATAAACCAGGAACAAATCAAGATCTATCATCATTATTGTTTAATACCATCTCCACAAATCTCTCTTGGAGAGATTTAAAGCTCTAATATAGACGGGAATGTGGCAAATTGAATAATGGGTCCCTAAAGATATTCTTGGAAGCTGTGAAGATATTCTATTACATGGCAAAAGGGAATTTACAGATGTGATTAAGGTAACAGAACTTAAATGGGATAATTACCCTGGATTATAGATGGGCTCAGTCTAATCACACGATCTCTTAAAAAACACAGAACAAAGAGACAGAGATTTCAAGTGTGAGAAGGATTTGACACACTGCTGCTGCCTCAAAGAGGAGGGGCAAACATGCAAGGGCCTTAGAGAGACCTCTAGGTGCTAAGGGTGGTTCCCAAATGACAGCCAGCAAGGAGACTGGGAACTGCAATTTCAAGGAACTAGATACTGCCAACAATGAGCTGGGTGGCAGACGTTACCCAGAGTCTCTCCATAAGAAGCCAGCATGACAACACCATGATTTCATCTTCATGAAACCCATAGAGGAGAAACCAATCCAAATTTCTGACCCACAGAACCATGAGATAATACAGTTGTGCTCTTTGAAGCTACTAAACTTGTGTTAATTTGCAACATCAATGTTATGGACTGAATTGTATTATCCAGAAGTCCTATGTTGAAGGCCTAACCCCCAAGATGACTGAATTTGGAGAGAGGGTCTTTAAGGAGGTAATTAATTTGTGGTCATAAAAGTGGGATCCTAATTCTTATAAGAAAGGAGACACCGGATCCTCACCCCATCCCTGTCCCTGTAAAGGTCCTGTGAGGACAAGAGAAGAAATAGCCATCTGCAAACCAAGGAGAGAGACCTCAACAGACACCTTGATCTTAGACTTCCAGCCTCAAGAACTGTGAGAAAAGACATTTCTGTATTTAAGCCCCCCACTTGGTGGTGGCATTCTGTTGTGGCAGCCAAGTAATAGAAAACGAATGTGGTTAGCAAGAGGGTCCCACAGGGGACTGACCCTTACAGTGTGAGATTTCTGAGTTTGTCAGTTTATTTACAGTTAGTTGACAACGTATTTTTGCAATCTTAAAATTTTATCAATGTGATCAAATTTATCACTCTTTTATGGCTCTGGATTTTATGTCTTGCCTCAGAAGGTCATTGGATCTCTCTACCTACCATTCCTTACTATCTCTAGGATAGTTGGGGTTTTTTAAAAATATATTTTATTTATTTATTTGAGACAGAGAGAGAGAGAGAGAGAACAAGCAGGGGGAGCTTCACAGGGAATGGAGAAGCAGGCAATCTGCTGCATGGAGCCTGATGGAGGGCTCCATCCCAGGACCCTGGGATCGTTACCCTTAACTGAGCCACCCAGGTGCCCCAAGAATGGCTTTAAATGTAGAGTGCATAATGGGCATTCTTCCCCTATCCAACCTTGTGTTGTTTTTTAAAGTCTCTTCTATTAACTTTCTCTTTCCTGTCTACCAGTATCCTTGAATACCAAGAATAGCGCATGGTATGTAATAGGCACAAAATAAATTTGTCTTGACTAAATGCGGTTACTTTTGAGAGATGCGTTATCTAATTGCCCTGTCTGAATTTCTTTTTTTTTTAAGATTTTATTTATTTATTCATGAGAGACACAGAGAGAGAGAGAGAAAGAGGCAGACACACAGGCAGAGGGAGAAGCAGGTTCCATGCAGGGAGCGCAATGTGGGACTTGATCCTGGGTCTCCAGGACCACGCCCTGGGCTGAAGGCCGGTGCTAAACCTCTGGGCCACTGGGGCTGCCCTGAATTTCTGTTGATTCCTTTGTGAGTTGTTTTTTTCTCCCCACTCACTGACTGTTGCAGGTAAGAAGGAAAATCCCATCATATACCTATTTTCGCATTAACTAATGATTGTTGTATTTTACAATGTTAATGTTTACGTGTTGGGTGGGCAGCTCAACCATTTATACCTTGTGTATTATGTGGCAGATTAAAACAAAAAGGCATGGCTTGAACATTCCAATCCTGTTCAAAACAATACCCAAGACGTTTCTTTACCTCTCTTTACTTCGGACTATTATTTCAGATTTTCTTTCTTTTTTTTTTTTTTTTCAAGATTTCATTTATTTATTCATGAGAGACACAGAGACATAGACAGAGGGAGAAGCAGGTTCTCTTCGGGGAGCCGATTTTGTACTCATGCCAGGACCCCAGGATCACGCCCTGAACCGAAGGCAGATGCTCAACCACTGAGCCACCCAGGTTCCTCTACTTTTTCAGATTTTCACCTTATTTTTTTTTTTCAACTACTACTCATTCATAGTTCTTTTGACGTCTTTTCATGCAGTCATGTAGATACTATCTTACCACAGATCCCAGGGAGTGGTAAGTTGGGGCCCTCTTGTAGCAGCTCATAAGAGGTAAATGTTTGCCTCTTTTTCCAACACTGTGTTTAGTGAGGTCAGTTAGTCACTTGAAATTAGTCATGGTGGGAGTATTGACACTGGAGGAATTGGCAAATGCTACAAATCAGTCTTTTCCCAGAAAACACTGTCTCTAAGATTCAAACTGTAATACCAGTTAGTGTTCCCCATGCTCTCTAGTCACACTTGTCCCTAGGAGAGAACAGAGGACAAGAAGCTAAAATAATCTTCTTGTGCTGTCATTAAACGCTATTTGAAAAGGTTACTCAGAAGATTTGGATGACCACTGGAAGGCTGTTTTCAATGCTTGTGTTTTTGAAATCTTATGTTTGAAAAATTGTTAGTTTTTATTTTTTTTGAAAATAACAATAGAAAATGGTTTTTATTTCTATAAAATAAAGAATTAAAACTCTGAGCTTAAAATTTTATACAAGGTCATTTTAATAAACTAAATGTCTATTAATAGGGTAATGTTAAATAACTTATGTTAAGCCCATACAAAGGAATATCCTACGGTGGTATAACAAGTGTGTATGTTGTTGGCATAAAAATTATTGCTAATTAGAAAAAGTAAATAGTAGAAAAATGTGTATCTTACGATTGCACTTATGTACAAAAACTATTGAGAAGAGGCATTTAGGAGGGCCTCTGAGGGTGCTGGTGATGTTTTGTTTTTCGATTTGGATGATGGTTGTACTCCAGGGCTTCAGTTTGTGTCAATTCATTACGCTATAAAATTATGATATGCCTACTTTTGTGTGTGTGTGTGTGTGTGTGTGTGTGTGTTATACTCCAATTAAAAAGTTTACTTAAGAAGATTGTCTAAAAACATGCGTTTAGCTATCTGTGTGTATAATTTCTTAGAAGAAAATTTAAAAGTAAACAATTATTCAGAGTGGCTTCCTCAGGTGGGAGGGGTAGCATTTGGGAACTAGCAAAAGGGACTCTCACTTTCTACCCCTTATATTTTGTATTGTTTGAATGTTCTACAGTGAGTATATGTTATTTTGCAGGGGGAAAATAGTCTCCAAGGAACTATTTAAAAAATTAACTACGCATCTGTCACTTTACCTTGAAAATGGATTTTTTTACTTTCCACATTCAGCTGCTACTTATGTTCTACTTGAAATTCCAAATGGTGGGAGGACTAATCCTTCCCTATGATTTGTAAACACATTAACAGAGGTGACACTTCTGAAATGTAAAATCTGTGTGACAGCCTTCTTCAAAGGAGTCTCATTTGTCTTTGAAAACCAAGTAAATTACCTGAGTGGATACAAATTCCATTTTGTGAAATCTTTGTTGAGACGTGAATGAATAATTGATCAGAAGCCTGCAAGCAGGTACGTTGGCCCTAACTCTCTTCCTGGGGACAGTTGGATAAATATTTTAGTTTTAAAACATTTTTGAAAGTTAGTATAAGAAAGGATTTGAGGACAAGAGACACAGGGTTTTTTAAATAATATGTCCAAGGCTGGTCTTGATGAAGCCTTCTAGGGGACTAAGAGAGAGTTCTTCACAGACTAAAGTACACATGTTTCTTGAGACTCCCAAACTAGGTCTCATCCCCTGGAAAATAGGTTTTTAACTATTTTAATTCAACCAGAGCTGCTGTTTCAACTGCACTGAGAGCAAGGTGGTCAGAAGCTGAAATCTGGCTTTTGTTCCTCCCCTACCACTACCAAAAAAGGCAGCCTCCATCCAGAGGGGGCACCATCTTGTAAACCACACAAAGCCACTTTCTAGGCTGACAGTAACCCTGCTTGGACCAATATTAGAGAAAGAAGGACTATTTCTTTTGCATTCATCATTGGAATATCCTTTGGAATTTTTTTTTTAATTTTTAATTTTTATTTTTTATTTACGATAAACACACAGTGAGAGAGAGAGGCAGAGACACAGGCAGAGGGAGAAGCAGGGTCCATGCACCGGGAGCCCGACGTGGGATTCGATCCCGGGTCCCCAGGATCGCGCCCTGGGCCAAAGGCAGGCGCCAAGCCGCTCCGCCAGCCCAGGGATCCCTATCCTTTGGAATTTAAGTCATTTGAAGCTATTACTTACAACCATATTGGATTAGGCTCATCTATATTTCTGACACTTTTAGAGCCTAAGACTTGGGTTCCTTACCTCACCCTATAGCAAAATCATGGAAATGTCTGGAAACATTTTTGTTTACTTCAGCACTGATAATTTTTAAAGTTACTCACCAGATTGCCATTTTAAATCTTTGAGGTCTGGGCTGGTGAACGAGACCTTATCATATATTGTACCTTTTCATCTCTCTAAAGCAAACCAAACACCTTCTTATTAGACTAGACAGTCCTGGGCTCGGCGTCTGAAATTTGCCTTTCATTCTGCCTGCCAGTCCTAGATTAAGCTTGGGGGAAACATCTACTCTGCAAATGCTGGCTCTGGCCAACCAACCTCTTGGTCAAATCCTAAACTGTGGATAGCATATCATAGAATTTATAGCTGATCCAAACTCTGGCTAAGCATCTAGGCGTATGCTTAGATCTTTAGCTTACTTTTATCTCTGCCTTCCAAACCCCCTGTGTTTACCTCAGGCAAACTTTCCTTCTCACTGAGTTACAACAAACCCCTTGCAGGTCATTAAACCTTCAGTCTTTTAGTTCATCCTGCCATGCCTGAAAACCAATCTGTCCAGTTTGCAGTTCACATCAACTGCTTCCCCTGAAGTTGTCATAAGACCTCACTTAAGCTCTGTGCAGTTCTTTAAACCTCTCGCTGCAAATTCAAAAGCCAAAATGTTGAAGGTTTGAAAGTGAGAATTTAATAGTCAGAATTCTAATGTGTCAGTAAAACTTGACTAAATCACCCAAAAACCACATAATCCAGTTGAGAAATGGGCAGAAAAGATGAATAGACATTTTTCCAAAGAAGACATCCAGATGGCTAACAGACACGTGCAGAAATGCTCAGCATCGGGATCCCTGGGTGGCACAGCGGTTTGGCGCCTGCCTTTGGCCCAGGGCGCGATCCTGGAGACCAGGGATGGAGTCCCGCGTCGGGCTCCCGGTGCATGGAGCCTGCTTCTCCCTCTGCCTGTGTCTCTGCCTCTCTCTCTCTCTCTCTCTCTCTCTCTCTGTGACTATCATAAATAAATAAATAATTTAAAAAAATGCTCAGCATCACTCATCATCAGGGAAATACACATCAAAACCATAATGAGATACCACCCCATACCTATCAGAGTGGCTACAATTAAAAACTCAGGAAATAATAGATGTTGGCAAGGATGCAGAGAAAGGGGAACATGTTTGCACTGTTGGTGGGAATGCAAACTGGTGCAGTCACTCTGGAAAACAGTGTGCAGGTTCCTCAAAAAATTAAAAGTAGAACTACCCTATGGGTCAGCAATTGCACTATCAGGTATTTACCTAAAGGATACAAAAATGCTGACTTGAAGTGGCACATGCATGCCAATGTTTACAGTAAGAGTATCAACAATAGCTAAATTATGGAAAGAGCCCACATTTCCATCAGCTGATGAATGGATAAGGAATATGTGGTATACATACATACAATGGAATACTACAAGGCAATCAAAAAGAATGTAATCTTGCCATTTGCAACAGCATGGTTGGAACCAGAGTGTATTATGCTAAGTGAAACAAGTCAGAGAAAGACAAATATATGATTTCACTCATGTGTGGAATTTAAGAAAAAAAACAAATGAACATAGGGGAAGGGAAGGAAAAATAAGATAAAAATAGAGAGGGAGACAAAACATAAGAGATTCCTAAATACACAGAACAAAATGAGGGTTACTGGAGAGGAGGTAGGTGGGGAATGGGCTAGATGGGTGATGGGCATTAAGGAAGGCACTTCTTAGCATGAGCACTGGGCATTATATGTAAGTGATGAATCGCTAAATTCCTGAAGCCAATGCCACAATGTATGTTAACTAACTTGAATTTAAATTAAAAAAAAAAAAACTTGACCAAAGCATACATTATAATTGTGTACACACAGTGCTCACAAATACTTTTTACTCCCATATTTTCTCTGATTTTTTAAAAAGATTTGTTTATTTAAGTAATATTAACACTCAACATCAGTCTCAAACTCACCACTCTGAGATCAAGAGTCACATGCTCTACGGACTGAGCCAGCCAGGCACTCCTCTGACTTTTTTTTTTTTTTTTTTAGATTTTTATTTATTTATGATAGTCACAGAGAGAGAGAGAGAGAGGCAGAGGCATAGGAAGAGGGAGAAGCAGGCTCCATGCACCGGGAGCCCGACGTGGGATTCGATCCTGGGTCTCCAGGATCGTGCCCTGGGCCAAAGGCAGGCGCTAAACCGCTGCACCACCCAGGGATCCCTCCTCTGACTTTTTTAAAAGACGGCATTCTGTAAAGATAATTAACTCTGCAGTAATAAAACTCTGGTTTGAAACTCTGTTCCTCTCCTTGCTTAATTCTTCTCAGGTGGGAGGGCTATTCACTATTTTTAGGGTTTGTTCCCTTCTATGTAAAATGAAGTTGTGCTATACTTACCTTAAGGATTTCTTTTGAGGATCAAATGAAATAACAGGTGTAATATACCTGACACAAAGTAGATGCCTGGTAAAGGTTAGTTCCCCTATTACGCCCTTGCCCCAGAATAATTTGCTTACATTACTTTCTAAGTAAAGTAAATAGATAATGATTGATTTTGCATATTTCTCAGAACTTCATCCATCGCTGACATTGTCATTTCTCATCATCAGTAAGTTGATTTACCCAAAGCTAGCCTTCAAACAGTGAGTAAGCTCATTGGAATTCATTGTTTTATCTTCTTTCTTTGATGTAAGTTTAACAACTTTTAGCTAGACGTCAGTCCACCTGCACATCCTAAAACTTGTCAGTCATCAAAAAGTTTCATTCATTGCTGTTTAACAAATAAATAATATTTAGGAAAAAAAGGCTTTCCTTAGTTTTCTTCTCAAAATTAAGAGTAAAAGAATTATGGGAGAAAAGGTACAAAAATTAAATATGATACTTATTTTAAATGCAAGTAATAAACTGTTAAAAGTAATTATAATCTTAATATATTGTAAGCAAAGTGAAAAATTGACATTCTTGTCTTAAGCAAATTGACTTTAGATTTTCATTCTTGATCATCTCTGTAGTTCAAAGCTGATGCGCTTAAACTAGAATACCAGGAAAGCCCTGCATTGAGAGCTGTAATGTATACAATCAACATTTAAATACATTTAAGTATTACTAATTTTTAAAATATTTTAAGAGGGTAGCCTGGGTGGCTCAGAGGTTTAGCGCTGGCTTCAGCTCAGGGTGTGATACTGGAGACCTGGATCAAGTCCCACATCGGGCTCCCTGCATGGAGCCTGCTTCTCCCTCTGCCTGTGTCTCTGCCTCTCTCTCTCTCTCTCTCTCTCTCTCTCTCTGTATCTCATGAATAAATAAATAAAATCTTTAAAAAAAAACGAAATAAAATATTTTAAGAGACCACATGGATGCAATCAAGTGTTCTCACTTTTATTTTTCTCATTTTGCCTTCTTTTTCATGACATTACTTCTCCACACTCAAGACAGCACAAATTATCGGTTTCCTTTGTTGGCTTTATAAGTACAAGATCTTTCCATTTTTATACTCTCTCTTAAGTAGCAATTTTATTAGGAATTTTCAAATAAGTATGTGAGAAGGACATAAGGACAGGTAGTTTTCAAAAGTACACAGATCACCTATCACCCAAAGGTGCCTCTAGTCAGGCTCAACAGCGAGGCTGGTGGAGATTAAGTGTTTGCATATTATAGACCTCCATGCCTTCCAACTGCTCCACCAGGATAGGATTTCTGCCCTCTCCATTCCCTTTAATCAAATGCTCTGTATTTAAGAGTTCTGATTCCATCCTTAAGAAAATGAAATTATTGCATGATCATGGAACTGCACTGGGAGAGCAATAAATGAGAAGTCATTAAAAGGTCTGATTCAGCAGCCCTCAGACAAAGGTCAAGTCAATTTTTCTACAAGCAATGTTGAAAGCATAAATGGTGAAATTATTGAGCCAAAGAGGTCCACTCTTACTAACAATAATATTAGTCTGTTAACAAATTCTTGTAATGCAAACATTTGTCTCTTTAGAGGAGCAAAATGAGTTGCTGCATTCAAACATCCAATCTGTTGACTGAAGATTATTTAGGGTAGGGAGTGGTTTCAAAAAGCCATTTTATGCATTTATTCCATTAAGATTTTTTAAGATAGATGATGGATAGATGAATAGATGATAGATAAATGAGATAGGCAGGAGGGAAGATATATATCTAAATAAATCATCATATAGAACTAGATATTGAGAGAGAGACACTGTATAAAGTATATGACATATATACACCCATGTGTCAAAAACATTTAAAATAAATATTTATAACCTACAAGAATTTTTTACTCATTCCATTCATCTATTGGTGGACATTTAGGTTACTTCAGTCTCTTGGTTATTATGAATAATGCTACAATTAACATCAATGTGCAGGGGTGCCTATGTGGCTCAGTCAGTTAGGCATCCAGCTTTTGGTTTTGGCTAAGGTCATGATTTCATGGGATTAAGGTCATGGGATTAAGCCCCATGTCTAGCTCCACACTCAACAGGGATTCTGCTTGCAGATTCTCTCCCCCTGCATCCACCCCCTTCGCACTCATGCTTAAACACTCTCTCTAAAATAAAATAAATAAGTCTTATTTATTTTTGCTTTGTGTTTCATATCTGAGAAAGCATTTCTAAATCCAATGTCATAAGGATTTTCCTCTGTGTTTTCTACTAGGAGTTATATAGTTTCAGGTCTTATGCTTAGATATTTCATCTATTTTGAGTTGATTTTTGTATGTGGTGTAAGGTAAAGGACCAGCTTCATTTGTTCGCTTGGTGGATATCCAGTTTCTCAACATCATTTGTTGTAGAGACTATTCTTTCTGCATTGTGCAGTCTTGGAATCCTTGTCAAAGGTCATTCTACCATATACATGAGGATTCATTTTTGGGCTCTCTATTCTGTTTAATTAGTTTATATGTCTGTCTTTATGCTGGTACCATACTGTTTTAATTACTATATCTTTGCAATATGTTTTGAAACCAGGAAGTTTAAGTTCTCCAACTTTATTTTTGTTTTGACTATTTGAGTGCTTTGGAGATTTTGTATTAATTTTAGGGTGATTTTTCCTATTTCTGAAGAAATACCATTGATATTTTGGTAGGAACTGCATGAACTTATAGATTTCTTTAGGTAGTATAAACATTTTAACAATATTAAGTCTCCCAATTCATGAACAAGGACTTCCAGACTGTGTTGAATAGAAGTGGCAAGAGCACTTGCTATATCTTACTGGGAAAGCTTTCAGTTTTTCAACTTGACTATGATGTTAGCTATGGGGTTTTCACATATGACTTTTATTATGTGGACATAATTTCTTTCTATTCCTAGCTTATTTAATATTTTTGACATGAAAGAGTGTTGAATTTGGCCGAATGCTTTTTCTGCATCAATTGAGATGGTCATATGGTTTAGTTTTTTTACATTCATTCTATTAATGTGGTGTGGTACAATCTAGTAATAAATACCACTTGGTCTTGATGTAGAATTCTGCCAATGTGTTGTTGAATTCTGTTAAGAATTTTTCTATTGGATGGCCTGGGTGGCTCAGTGGTTAAGTGTCTGCCTTTGGCTCAGTGCATGATCCTAGGGTCCTGGATTGAGTCCCACATTGGGCTCCCTGCAGGAGCCTGCTTCTCCCTCTGCCTATGTCTCTGCCTCTCTCTCTCTCTCTCTCTCTCTTTCTCTCTGTGTCTCTCATGAATAAATAAATAAAATATTTTTTAAAAAAGGATTTTTGTATAACATTCACCCAGATATTGTTCTACAGTTTTCTTATAGTATCTTTGTTTGCCTGATTTGGGTATCAGGGTAATGCTAGTAATGAGTTTGGAAGTGTTCCCTCATCTTCAATCTTTGGAAGAGTTTTAGGAGGATTTGTGTTAATTATTCTTTAACACAACTTTTATTTGAGAAAGAGAAAGAGAGAGCACATGAGTGAGACGGAGAAGCAGACTCTCCACTGAGCAGGGAGCCCAACACACAGGGCTTGATCTCAGGACCCCAGGATCATGACCTGAACTGAAGGCAGATGCTCAACAAACTGAGCTATCCCAGTACCCCTGATGGGAAGTTTTTTATCACTGATTCAATATTTTTACTTCTTATAGGTCCATTCAGATTTCTTCATGATTCAATCTTGGTAAATTGTATATTTCTAGGAATTTATCCATTCCTTCTAGCTCATCCAATTTGTTAGCATGTAATTGTTCCTAGTAACCTCTTATGATCCCATGTATTTCTGTGGTGTCAGTTGTAAAGTTTCCTCTTTCATTTCTGATTTTATCTGTTTGAATGTTTTTTTTTTTTTTACTTAGCTAAAGATTTGTTGATTTTGTCTATCTTTTCAGAAAACTCAGTTTTATTGAATTTTTTTTTCTCTTTCAATTTGAAGGACTCCTTTTAGTAATTCTTGTAAGGCAGATATGAAAAGGTCCTTACTTCTCCATCATTTGCTGAATATAGTATTTTTGGTTTGCAGTTTTTTTCTTTTAGCACTTATAGTATGTCACTCCACTTCTGATATATATACACACACACACATACACAACACATACATACAGAGAGAGAGATGGAAAGATGGGAGGAGAGAGAATGAGAGAGAGAGAAGAGAAAAAATCTTATTAGAAGGAATTGGCTTTTGGGCAGCCTGGGTGACTCAGCGGTTTAGCACCGCCTTCTGCCCAGGGGCATGATCCTGGAGACCCTGGATCGAGTCCCACTTTGGGTTCTCTGCATGGAGCTTGGTTCTCCCTCTGCCTGTGTCTCTGCCTCTCTCTCTCTTTGTGTGTGTCTCTCTTGAATAAATAAATAAATCTTCAGAAAAAAAAAAAAGAATTGGCTTTCACAATTAAGGAGATTGAGAAATCCCACAATATGCCATTTTTAAGCTGGAGACCCACGAGAGCTGATATGTAGTGTCAAAGTCTGAAGGCCTGAGAACCAGGATTGCTGATGATATGTTATAGTTTGAAAACCAGCAAGCTTGAGACCCAAGAAGAGCCAATGCTTCAGCCTAAGCGAAGGCCAGAAAAGACCAATATCCCACCTCAAGCACTCAGGCAGGAGAAGTTTCCTCTTACTCAACCTTTTTGTTCTATTCAGATCTTCAGTTGATTGAATGAGACCCATTCACATTAGGGATGGAAATCTGCTTTATTAAGTGTAGGCAAGAAGACATACAAAGGAGTTGACCACAATTTGGGGGATGTTTTTAATACCAAAAGGAAAACTTTCCTAATTCATGGCAAAGATTCATCGGCCGCATACCAGGTAATCTTTCAATAGAAGTCAATGCCACCAGTCATACTGCTCCTAAGTCCCCTGGTCAGAAGATACCATAGATTGTTGTTTATTAAAATATGACCAAAGGATTATCTGAATGAGAATCACCTGGGTGAATTAAAAACACAAACGCTAGAACCTAACTCTGGAACTATTGCATCAGCATCTCCATGAGAGTCTCTGAAGTATGCTGAACTTTATATATATATATCGCTGACTTTTGAAAGTTAAAATAATTTATTTTTTGGACTTCCCTTCCAAATATGGCTTCAGGGAAATAGGTAGAGGCTTGTCTATAAGCTTTGAACCAAATTTTCTCTGATTGTTCAATGTGGAGGGTGATACCAATCTCACTTGACAGTGAATGGAGAAGAGCATAGATTGAGTATTCAAAAAGTTTTGCTCAATAAATTGAATTCTGAATATCTTTTCAGTAAGTGGGTTTACTAAATAAAATGATTCATTGGGCACTTTTGCTTCTTGGCATCTATTGAGTTAGCAGAGTCATCTGTTCTTTTGTGCTGTTCTTACCTTTGGTTTTTCAAGTTCTGAGAAAAATGAAAGGAAAAGAAACTAATAATTACACAGTTCTTAAAATACACCATGCTCAATATTAGGTATAATAACTTTCATTTTGCTGATGTAATCCTCACAGAAGTCCAATGGAATAAGATATTATTAAATCTCCATGAAACTCAAGAGATTCACTTTGCTTGTCCAAAGCCACACATGTAGTAAGTTAAAGAGCCACAAATTGAGTCCAAGACTATCTATCATAAGGCCCAGGCTCTTTATGTATTGAATATTGTTGTCCTCTTAGGTTAGAGCACAAGCTAGTTTGGGGAGCATTTATTGAGAACTCAATCCAAAAATGTAATTCTCTTCACCTTAAGAGAGTTCTTGAATCAATGAATGAATATACAACTGTCTGTGTATAGTAGGGAGGTCTTCTGAGCTATTTCTATACATTTACCAGGTATTTTTTAATTCTCATGTCTTTTAAGGTACTTGGGTGAAAGCCTGTGAGAAACTCTGCCCTAAACTATTCTCAGTATTGTCAACTAAAACCCAGACACCCTAAGAAAGTACACAGAAGTGCAAATAACTCATTGAAACAACTGCTTGTGAACTGGCTTATACCCATTGTTCTTCTCTAATTAGATGTGTGCTTCCACATAATGAAAGTCAGAAGGAAGGATTAATATTTTATGAAATCTCCCTCCAGGATTAAAGCAGGCAGTAGAAGTTAAAGGGCAGTTCTAGCTATTACATGTTGGAAGTAAAAATAATAAAGCATAGGTACAAAAATTTTGTAAAATGCATGAAATTCTGTAACTTCCTCTTCTATGAGAATTTGCTTTCCTTTATTATTTCTCCACAGTAACTAGTAAAAAAAGTTCATAAAAGCCAAAAGACTTGTGTACTTTTATAGTTTATACCACAACAGCTTCAAAAAATTCTGACAGTAATAGTCCTGAGCTTCTGCTCCAAGGGAATGTCTAATGATGCTTTCACACTCAGGATGGACTCCAAATGTACTCTTCTTATGCAAACGAGAATAATTTTGAACAAGTGCAAAGGGGAACCTTAAGAACTTTTTTTTTAGGTCATTTCAAAGGCCCTGAGTAAGGAACAGCATGCTGTTGAGGTTTGCCTATACCCAATATTCCAGAATAGAGTTGGAGTCAGAATCCAAGGAGATAGAATGACTCAGGTCAGCATAACAGAAGGTAGGAAAGCAGACTGTGTTTCTAGGATAAGATTTCAGGGAGTTGTTCTGGACCTGGAGGTGACCTCATGGGCCTAAAAATAGAATGGCCAATAGGAGTTCCAGACACATTAGAGCCAACCAACTAAACACTGATGGATTTTAAGGCAAATTCAGGTAAGTCAAATATTTTGATAATTTTTACAGTGCTGAAATAAATGGAGTATTACTAGACTTTTAGATATCATCATGAGTAGATTCTTATCAATGAGTTCAGATTTCTTCTCTCATATCGCACTGACAAAAGGTGGGAACATATCAAGAATTTATCCACTCAGCAAATTTGGGTAAGGAACCCATTACCCAATAGCTCAGTTTGGGTCAAGGGCCCATCCCAGAATCAGTCAATGGTAATCAGAAAAGAGAGGATCACAATGTATGAACTTGGCTTTGATCATAGCAATGAGGATAAGGGGATGGGAAGGCCATTTTCTATGCATTGCCAGGAAGGCAACACCATATGTGTCCAAAATAGCACATGTGATGATTTTTTCAGATGTCCATATGATTGCATTTTTCTATCATTGCTCTATAATTTTTGTAAATCTAGTTTCATGCACATAACCTCTTAAATACTCAGAAAGTCTTTGTTGAGTTAATTATGAATGACTTTACCTTTTCCTGTACCAACTTCATAATCTGAATTTCAAAGATAATATGAATACTCTTTATCTGAATCTGCATTTGTAGTAGAATCCCCAAAAGAATAGCATTTTGTCCTCTCTACCCTTTTCTTCCCTCAATAATCTTATCTATTTCTATGAATATATATATGTATATTTCTATCATATATATGATAGAAATGATATAGATGATTCCTGAATATAATCTAGCAGAGATCTCATCCTTGAACATAAAAGCAGGATGGAAAGTATTTGAGTGAGGGAAGTGAATAATGTGAGAAAGATGATTGGAAAAAGACAGGGAGGCCTGGGTGGTTCAGTCACTTAAGCATCTCACTCTTGATTTCAGCTCAGGTCATGACCTGGGAGTTGTGAGATCAAGCCCCAAGTTGGACTCTGCTGGGCATGGAGCCTGCTTAAAATTCTCTCTCTCCCTTTCCCACTGCTCCTCCCAACCCTTCAAAAAAAAAAAAAAAAGAACAAAGTTCTGGGGAAGAACACTATTTGGGGCACCTGATAGCAGTTGGTAATATCCCCCAGATCACTGCACTGTGAAGGATTCCGATCCTGCATCCAGACTCTGAAGGATAGAGTGCCAAGTGTAAGGGGAAGGTCAAGAGACTGAAGTCACTTGTACCACCTGTGTGAGCCACCCAGTAGTCATCTCCAATGAAAGGCTGCATGCGGTGGGGTGGGGGGGGGGGAGATAAGTCAGAAAAGGAGGCTGGAATAGAATAATTAGGTAGGAAGAGAATTAGGATTGAGTCAAGCCTAGGAAAAAGGCAAAAAGGAAGGCTAATAATATGAAACAGCTAAAATTCAAATATTATAAGGTCAAAAGAGATGTCTCTTTGTATTGGCAAATAAGTCATTGAGAATTTCTGTTGCCATACGGTGTTGATTGTGCATACCTAACGCAAAGTGGACTGAAAAGCAGATGGGAGATGAGAAAATGTGGACAACAGTTGTAGTCTACTCAGGAAGGCCCCTATGTATGAGAAGGGGAGCCAGTGACTAGATTAGGCTACAGAACGGAAATAAAGTTTTATTTTTTTTAAAGGATGGAAGTGAGCATATTTGAAGCCTGTGCAGCAGCAAAGGTTCAATGGCTCAAGCAGTGCGAGGAAAAATGTACTAGGATTTTCACTGCAGCATTGTTTGTAATAGCAAAAAACGAAAACAAAAACAAAAACAAACAAAAAGAAACCAGAAATGACTAAATACCCATCAATAAAAGAACGATAAATGCTGTACAATCATCCATACACATGCACACACACACACCATTTAATGTTGCATTTCTAGCACCTAGCACAGTATTCTATATTTATTACAGTATTCTATAATTATTAAGAAATAGTTATATGCTAAAAATTAACATTTACTAATTAAATGATAATAATGTCTGTCTCTACCTATAAGTGAAGGGATTTTGGTCTGTTTTGTTCACTGTGATATCCCTAATACCTAGACCAATACTCGGCATAAAATAGGTGCTCAAGAAATATCTGTTAAATGGTTAGTATAAAATTGAATGAACCAGAGCTCCACAAATGAATATGGATGAATTACATAAGTATAATTTTTTTCATAAGTATAATTTTGAATGAAAATGGTAACTTTCAAAAGAAATATATAAATGATGCCACTTCTTAAAAAGTTAAACTTTTGAAAAAAAGTAGGTTAAACTTTTGCACAGTGGTACCATATACTGTTTTGGGATCT
This sequence comes from Vulpes lagopus, assembly GCF_018345385.1. Taxonomy (NCBI): domain Eukaryota; kingdom Metazoa; phylum Chordata; class Mammalia; order Carnivora; family Canidae; genus Vulpes; species Vulpes lagopus. Next base: position 15,437,787 of record NC_054826.1, on the reverse strand, counting down.
ATACATATATTTCAAATATGTATATACAGATACCTGGATATACAATTATAGGTATGGGTATTTCCAACACATACACATCTGTGGGTATATACATGTACATATATATATATGGTCAATTTTCATTATTTACAGTCCTTCTGTTCTCTAAGATACCACGAACACTGAATTAGCAAATTCTGAACCATTGTTCCTGGGGAGAGTTCAGGGTTAGCTCCCTCTGAGGCTCGGACCACATTTTGTCAACTGGTCATGTTACTGATTCATTAACATTGAACTCATGGCCAATGGCTCTATAACTCACACCTGAATGAAGCATATCTAATGGGTGTTTTCTCCATAAGTCACATCACAGCCTTTTTATACTTAAGAGGCTAGAAAGCATTTCAGCCCTATGCTTAGAATTTGTTATAAACAGAGAAATCACAAAGAAAAAGCACAGAAATGCAAAAAGCATAGCACCAAATAGACCACAAAAAGGACACTTCTTTATAGTTTAAGAGCTGAAATGAAAAACACTATAGAGTTTCCCTGCTCAACCTGAGATAGGAACACAGGGTGTCTAATGACTCAAAATTTATCCTGTTCTCTGCATATACACAAATGACCACAAAAGCACTGATGATGTTAACTTGGAAACCACAAATAAATTTTAGCTAGTAGGCAAATTCCCAAATATGGTGAAATCTGTGAGTAGTGAGGATTGACTATATGTTTATATACTTTGGTAGTCAGTACCTTTTTAAAAAAGATTTTATTTATTTATTTGACAGAGAGAGAGAGCCTAGGCAGGAGGAGTGGCAGGCAGAGTGAGAGTGAGAAGCAGACTCCCCATTGAGCAGGGAGCCCCAATGTGGGGCTGGATCCTAGAACCCAGGATCATGACCTGAGCCAGAGGCAGAGGGTTAACCAACTGAGCCACCCAGCACCCCAGTAGTCGGTACTTTTGAAGTCAGGCAAGGTGGGAGTAACTTTGAATTATGGGGAAGAGGGAGGAGGGAAGGAAATGCGAATTATATAAACAATGGAAGTAGAGTGGGAGATAAGCAGTTATCTACTGTATCATGTCTTTCTTTTCCTTGTCTGTAATAGTTTATAATAAATGCAAAAGTTATTTTTAAAATAAGAGAAAATTGGTCAAAAATTGATAATTCTCTTAATAGAAGCAGTGTCTAGTTTCAATCCCACTCAGAATCTTACTTCCTACAAGTGATTGTCTTCAGCTCGTTTTTCAGATCATTTTCTTCTAGAATTTTACCCCACTTAGAAAAAAACAAGATACGCAGTTCTCTCTATAGAATCAAGAGTTGCATACAAAGAACGCATCACCAAATCACGAGTGTAGATTCAACCTAAGAGAAATGGAGTCCGTGGCCAATGTAGAGTTGTAGCTTAGTTTCCTCACCAGTTAAATGTCAGACCAATATTAGCCTTGGGAATCTAAATTGAGTGACATATGCAACTAACTTCTTACTATATTTCAAAGATTGAGCCAAATATAAGAATGAGAAAAAAGGAGCCTGCAGATCCGATGGTGGTGGAAAGTCTGGAGATTTATGTTTGAGAGACACCAAAGGAAATCAGACAGCATTCATTAAGATCAGGATGGTGACAATGAAATACCCATATGAAAAGGTGGCCTAAAGAACATATTCCCAAAATATGCTGTATAGATTTTGTCTGTCTCCATCTACTTTTTAAAATATTTTATTTATTTATTTATTTATTTATTTATTTATTTATTTATTTGGGAGCGAGAGAGAGCTAGAAGCAGACTCTGCTGAATAGAAAGCCCAAAGTGGGGCTCCATCCCAGAACTTTGAGATCATGACCTGAGCTGAAGGCAACTACTTGACAGACTGAGCCATCCAGGCACCCCAATCTCCACCTACTTAGTGAAGACATGGGTGTGTCTGCTGTGTTCATTAAATCCTGCCATGTGGTAGGCACTTAATAAATACCTGTTGAATTAACAAGTGAATGAATACAAGACTGTGGCAAATGTAAAAGAATATGCTATGTTACAATGCTATGAATGGTTTCCCTGAAAAACTCGTTCATATGTAAATTCAAAATATTTCTCATCCAGGTTGGAGAGCTAAAGAAGAGTGACATTTGTGCCACCTGCATCTTCACATCACTGAGGTCTCAGTGGATACCCAGTGGGTCTAGGTCAACAGCATGGCTTCCCCTTTCTCGGGAAGTTCCAGTGAGAAGAACTCAGTTTCAAAAGTACCAACTGATAAGAATTCACTTAAAATGACAGAGGGGCTTCCTTCGGGGAGAACAGGGGAGTTCTTTGGGGCACTCATGTTTAAAAGCCAATACTTAAATCTTATGTTTATCTCCCCTAAAGAGTCCAAAATTTTTGTTTGTTTGTTTCTTCCTCGTTTATGACTTTCCTGCATACTATGGCTGATATTTTCACACTTGCAGCATTTTAATTATCTACAGAGAGACTGGCTTGGTTGCTCATGATTTTTTTCTCCCTTTTTTCTTTCTTTCTTTTTATCTTTCTTTCATTCTTTCTTTCATTGTTCAAGATTTTTAAAAATTGATGCATCTGAAAGAGAGAGAGAGAGTGATAAAGAGCATGAACAAGGGTCAGGGTCAGGGACAGAATTCCCACTGAGGAGGGAGCCTGACTCAGGACTTGATCCCAGGACCTTGGGATCCTGACCTGAGCGAAAGGCAGATGCTTAACCGACTGAGCCACCCAGGCACCCCATGACTTTTGCATTAGTATGTTAGTTTTATGTTTTTTATGTGTTACATCCTGACAGTTCTCACCATATTTTGTCAGTGATCATTCATCACCAGGATTTGAATTAGTAAACATATTCTTTTGTGTGTGTGTGTGTGATTTAACCTTTTTATATAAATTTATTTTTTATTGGTGTTCAATTTGCCAACATATAGAATAACACCCAGTGCTCATCTCATCAAGTGCCCCCCCCTCAATGCCCGTCACCCAGTCACCCCCAACCCCCTGCCCAACTCCCCTTCCACCTCCCCCTAGTTCGTTTCCCAGAGTTAGGAGTCTCTCATGTTCTGTCTACCTTTCTGATATTTTCTGCTCATTTTTTTCCTTTCCCCTTTATTCCCTTTCAATATTTTTTATATTCCCCAAATGAATGAGACCATATAATGTTTGTCCTTCTCCGACTGACTTATTTCACTCAGCATAGCAAACATATTCTTTTGTTTAGTGTTGCTTTTAATCTCTTCTTCCTCTGTCTTAATTTTGAATAGCAAAAATATTATAGTGCTTTATTCTTTGGGTCCTAATCCACTAACAATTATAAAGATCCATGAATTCCCTGTTCTTGTTTTTGTAACATTCAAAATTTCATTTTTTCATTACCTGCCGTAGCATATTGTAAAAAGAGTAAAGGTTAGAAGTCCTGATTTTTAATCCATTTTCTGCAATTTACTAACTCTATGAATTTCAGCAAATCATTCAAACCCTCTGTGCCTTAGTTTCTTTATCCATCCAACAAGGATAATAACACTACTTTTATAGGATTATTCTCAAACCAACTGAAACAAAAGCCTGATAGTGTCTTCCAGAACGCACAAAGCACTTTATCAATCTAAGATACTATTGCCAGAGGTACCTTTCCAATCAGGTTGCCCTGCTCACTGGTTTAGGTGTGCTGGCCCCAAAATACCTGCTGTTCATGATAGGCAGAGTCATAGCTAGCAACCTTGGTTGAAATCAGTTATTAAGTCTTTCTTAATATATACATATATATTTTTTTTGAGCACATACTGTGTGGCTGACTCTTTTTGAGGAGTTGCCAATACAGTGGTCAATGATACAGATAGTCTTTACTCTTATGAGTTTACATTGGGGTCAGCATAAGATTATAGGAAAAAAGATAGTTTACATAAAATTAAAAATATATATGTCCAGGAATATTTATCCTTATATTCATAATGCAGAAGTGATGACATGTTCTCAATGTTGTAAATTATACATATAGATAAGTTCCTGTTCCCCCAAAACCCCTCCCATTCCTAATGTGTATTCATGTACCTTAAAAATTCACAGGCATTCATATGGTGATATTTAGGTTGGAGATGGGGGAATGCTCACTCCCCGAGGCAGGTGTCTTCATTAACAACTTTACGGGAAGGTCATCTCCCATCTCAGATGTAGTTGCCTTTTCTCCATCCTGACAGCCCTCTCCTGTCTTTTCTTGTGGGAGAAAAACAGTTTGCCTCGGGCCCATGAAAGACTTTTTCTCCACCATCTCCATCACCCCATTGATGTAAATGACTGTCATACTATAAACATCTTCCTTGTACCTCATTCCATCCTAAGGACTGTGTATGTGCCCTCAAACAATCTGCTTTGGATTTATTGAATCCTTTTGGTGGAAAGTGAAGGTTAGCTCATGCTTTCTCCTTGTAACTTGGCATAATAGTGGAGGACACATGAGTGGACGGCTGAGATCCCAATCATACTTCTTAGTAGCTGTGTAAGCTTGGGCAAGAGACGTAGTTCTTCTGTGCCTCAGCTTCTTCATCTGGAAGATGAGATAATAAAATTACTCACCTCACAATGTTTTTGTAAGAGTTAAGTGAGATAATACCTGTAATGTACTATCCAGTTACAGAGTGATACCTCAATATTATTTATAAAATTATTATTTCTTGACAAGGTAATTAATCTTGGTGCTACCATAATCTTCTCATAGAAGGCCTGATGGCTCTAAGAAAATGAACAAAGGTTTATTGGGTAAATATAAAGTCAGATTGGATAATTATTTGAATAAGAGGAAGCTATATAACAGGTGCAATGTTTTGGACCCCAATATCTATGGCCCCAGCTAATTTAATTTCTCTGAGGGGGTCACTTATTTGCTCACCAATAACACAAAAGGATTAGCCTCAGTTCATCTCAAATTGTAAAAATGATCTGAAAAGGCATAATTACAGGAGAAAAAAACTATAGTGAGGACTTCAAATTATTCAGAGATGAAGTGTGAATAAGAATCAAGTAGAAAATGTTCTATGTTGATGTGGACAGGAGGAACAGAAGAAAGTAGCTCTTGAGTCACATTAGTTGACATAAACCCATGACCCAAACAGAAAAGGTAGCTTAAAAGTCTTCTGGGTCATGGGAACCATGAAAGATAGAACAATAAGCTCTAAGTGCCAATTTCCTGGATTGTGGAGTGGGTGAAATGACAATTAATTTCAATGTGCTTTGAAAAAGATAAAAGTGCCTAAAGATATGAGGCCATTTAATAATGAGCAGATAATCTCCTTCAATAATGGATACTTATGACTGAAGACAGGATCTTGTGTTCATTCCTCAACATCCTATTGGTTTTGGTTGATTTAAGGCAGAAGATATAGAGTCAGCCATTCTCTGTTTACTGCTCGTTTAGAATCCAAAGTAGCTTATTTTGCTGAGATTTTCTTCCTCCTTTTCTTTTAAACACACTTTTTGACTTTTGCTGTTGTTAGAGAATTTTAAAAAAATGTTTCTCAGTGCAACTGGAGTATGATTGCTCCTTACTCCCATGTCATTCTACAGATTTAGGAAAAGTGGGACTTACACTTGAAATAAATTTTCATAATGGTCCAAGGAAGGAGTTGGAGAAGGCAATGAAAATAATTGTCACAGGACACTGAAAAGGACAAGACACTTCACTAGACGAAAAAAAAATTGATCATTGTTTTGTTCGTTGCACATTTTACAAATTATTCGCTATCAGAGACACTTTTATGTCTTAAAATACCTGTAACCATTGTCAACAGTTGTGTTCGGTTATGTTCGGTTATAATGAAAGAATATCTGATTATGATGTTCTTGCAAGATAACACTTTCAGTTGCTAGGACAACATCCCCCTCCCCCCAAAAGCCATATGCCTGGATTTCAGTAAACAAAAATAAATTATCAAGATGTCTAAAGTTGGCTCTTGAAAATAATCCAGATATAGGAGGCTGTGAAAGGAGATTCCCTCAAGATATGAGAAAAGACATCTGAAAATAAAAAAGCAAAAATCTTATTTTGTCAAACTGTTATAGTATTTAAAACATTTTTTATTTGTAGTAGTACCCTTCTATGTACCCTCATTGTGTCCTATTTCAGTCTAATACACATGGAATCAGACTTTGCTATCCCCCTGAGCTAAGGTTATATAGAAGAAACCAAAAGAGAATGAAAGTTTTCTATAGCTTCTAAATCATTAGGAAAAATAAATAAATCATGTAACTTGAGACCTATGGATAAGGACTGCCTTAGGAACTAAGGACCCAAGGAACTAAGGACCCAAATGGGGGAATAGATTAATACAGAACAGTGTCAAATGGTGTTTGCAATAAGCAGCACCCAAGATGGTCCCCAATGACCACCCCTCCTAGTATTCACACCCTTGTATAGTCCCCTCCACATCATACCAGGGTCGATCTGTCTTACCAACACTATAGGACAGGATGACAGTACATCACCTCTGAGATTTGGTTATAAAGGTAATGTTGCTTCCATCTTGGTCACTCCCTCCCTCCCCCTCTTAGATAATTCCCTAGAAGAGGAGTCAGATGCATGTTGTGAGCTGCCCTATGGAGAGGCCCACAAGTGAGAATGACAGCTGGCAAGGACCTGAGCCCCACAGCCAATAGCTATGAGGGTGAGCTTGTAAAAGGATCCCACAGATCAGTCAAGCCTTCAGAAGACTGCAGCCTAGCCAGCATCTTGACTGTGATCTCCTGAGTCTCTGAGCTAGAACCACCCAGCCCTCACAAACTGTGAGGTAACACGTTTATGGGTTTAAGCCTCTAAGTTTGGAACTAATTTCTTATGCATCAATATACATCTAATGCAGTGTTTTTCAGACTAAAACTACTCTCGGAATCAGAAAAAGAGAGAGGTCAGTGAGGCCTCAGCTCATGTAGATACGCAGCTTGGGGGAAGTGTAGCAAAAGAACAGGCATTTCAAATATTGAGAATAGATCTTCCTCCTGTCCCTCTATCCTAGCCCTGTGCTTCCTTTCTCCAGAAAAGTCAGTTACTGGTTGCCTGTGTATCTTTCTGGCATATTCTGAGCATTTCTTTTTTTTTTTTAAGATTTTATTTATTTATTCATGAGAGACACACAGAGAGAGGCAGAGACACAGGCAGAGGAAGAAGCAGGCTCCATGCAGGGAGCCAACGTGGGACTTGATCCTGGGACTCCAGGGTCAGCCCTGGGCCAAAGGCAGGCGCTAAACCACTGAGCCACCCAGTGATCCCCTATTCTGAGCATCTCTGATGTTGATTTGAACATCTTTGATCTACACAAAAAGAACTTTTCCTTCATATATATGGAAGACAGAGCATGTAGGCTTGTGAAAACTTTGTACCATGTTTTGAACCCATCTGCAAAGTAGGTTTGTTTATCAATCCTAATGTTTAACATCTATTGTCTGAACTTCCTTTTTATTTTGCTTTTCTATTTTGCTCAACTCCATAGAACAGACTATTTAAATTTGCAATTGGACTTGGGGCTCCTTAAAAGTCACTTGAATAAAAACCTATCCTAAATGGCCACTACCATTTATGTAGCAGACTCGTTCCCATCAGTTAGTCTTTCCCTTCATTCTGGAGATATTAAGCTTTCATTAATAATTTATTATCTATTTTTAATAATTGTGCAGTTGGTGTTCATTAGCAATTCATTATTTGGCTTAACACTGTGCTCAGCTCAGTGTCTTTGAATATTAAATTTTTGGCCTTTTAGAATTGTGAAGATTTCTTATTCTGTGTAAAATTCACACATTAATTATTAGAGTTTTAGTCTTGTTTATGAGCCTCATCAGCTCCTGAGACTTTTCAAACACAGGCTATCCATGAAGTTATATTTTCCTTCTTCGGAACTTCTTTGTGCTATCTATATGTCAGCTTCTGGAATCATGTTGCCTACATTCTGCTTTTTTTAAAGTTTGACTGAAAAAAATGCAGATTATCTGAATCAACATTTGAAGATTCAATGAAAATCTATTTCAGTCTCAGGTACACAAAAGATAATTTCTTTATTTTCACTAACAAGTTTTTCCTTCAAATGTAATATTTCTATATCACTATTTGCCTCAGTCTGTTTTTATGTCCTCTTTGACTGCAAACTGTTTATTTTTAACCCCAGACCACAAAATACATTCACACATCACACACACACACACACACACACACACACACACACACACACTGATTAACATATTCTAAAAGCCAGAAAAGCTATAGCACTCAGGTTGTTTAAAACCCGGTCAACTGAGTCCACTTGTTTTCATTTTTATTTTCCAGAAGTGTGATTTCTGCCATTAGCTAGGTATTCCTAGACCGTTTTTTCTTTTTTGCTCTAGCTAATTTTTAACATGGGATAATTTGCAATAAGTGATACAATTCACAGAAATTTTCTCCAGCTTGCCCTCATTTCCTTTGCGATGGTGCAATAGTAAACATTTGCTCTTGGGCTCTACTAATTTCTTCCACCCCAACTTAACTAATTTTATTTTTTGTTGCATGGCCCCTGCCCTGGGAGGCCAACCCCTAAAGTCTACTGCTTATGACTTTCCAGTTTTTCCAACTTCATTCTATTTGTCTTAACATTCACCATTGCTCAATTTTGTCCACCTCTCTTCTACCACACAATGCAAGCCTATCTTCCTCTGTGAAACCTTTAGGACTGAAACACACAATGGAGCTTGATAAACTAATGACTTAAAAAAACACACACACATAGTAAATAGTAAGAGAAAGCTAATCTTCTAATAAGGGAATATGACATCAGTACAAACCCATAGGAACAGACCCCATTCCTGGATTCTTTGGATGTTATCACAAAGATGACATGCATTGAGAGAAAACCCACAGATTAGTTCTCCAAGTTGATAGCTTAAGAACACACCACCTGGGATGCTTGCAAAGGTTGTAAGTTCTAGGCCCTACTCCCGAGAATCTGATCTGATAAATCTTGAGGTTGGATCCAAGAGTCTGCACCCTGCAAGATTTCTTTGAAATCAGGTTTAGATTCATGTTTTGTGGAAGATTTCGATGGGAAATACAGAAAGCTCATAGCACCAGATCAATATGTGTATGTTCATAGTATTGAAACAGGGAGGAAGACAAAGTAAGTGTTTATTATGCATGGGAAATTATCACCCATTTTTCAGGTCGTTTAGAAGATTCTTCAGAGAAGGTATAATTAAATGAACCAGTTAAGTAATCCAGGAAAAACATATATTTATGAGAAATTGTCTTGTGAAGAGTTTAAGGAAACTATTTTAATTTGCTTTGAAATCTGAAAAGACAGAAAAGTCTAAAGGAAAGTAGGTATTTTTAACAAAGTAGAAAAATTGGAAACAACTAAGAGGGAAACTAATTTAAACTTTACAAGATCCATTAATTCTAATGATTCTGTCTGCTTTATTACAAATTTATGGGCATGCAATTGGCTCCTATTTAATGTAGAAAAATATTTGAATTAGGCCTTTGTCTACAGAGCAGTGACTCTCCTTCCTGGCTACATGATAGAATTATCTGGAAGCTTTAATGAATATTTAAGCCTGGGTCCCACCCTCTACATATTGGATTTTAATTAGTATTGGGCATGGCCTGTGCATCAGGATTGCTAAAACCTTTTCAGATGATTTTAATGTGCAGCCTAGGTTACTAACGACTGTTCTAGTGAACCTGGAAAGTACTGAAGCACTACGAAATTAAGCTATCTGAAATAGACTTCTTGAGTAGAGCAATGCACACACAGTACGCAGTGCTTTGCAGTTCATCATTAGTGAAAGGCTTGAAACTCTGTACTTATTTCCAATGTTAAGTGTTATCAGGCTGTTAGATGCAAGTTGTGTTTCAGTAACCAATTATAAAGATGAGTGATCCTTTTTTTATTTACATATTATTTATTTGGCCGATTAGTCCATACGTGGGAATGAAATAAGCCTAAAATCAGATACGAACATCCTGATTTTCACACTCACTTGGACCTTACTTTCACATTCCACTTGAAAGGTGAAATAATGGCCCCAAAGATGGGTCCTAATCCCCAGAACTTGAATTGCATGAACACAGCAAAGGGGATTTAAGGTGGCAGATGGAATGAAGGTTGTTAATTAGTAGATTTTAGGTTAGGAAAATTATCCTGGATTATCCACTTGGATCCAATGTCATCACAAGAGTCTTTAAATATGGAAGAAGGAGGCAAAAATAAAGGTCAGAGAAAGATACGTGACAGCATACGCAGGGTCAGAGGGACGTGAAGTGAGAAGTCAATCCACTGGTACGGGCTTTGAAGAAGGAGGAGGAAGGCCATGAGCCCATGGAATGCCTCTAGAAGCTAGAGGAGTCAAGGAAATGAATTGTCCCCTAGAACCTTTAGGAAAGAAACACAGCAGTCTACCAACACCTTGGATGTAGCCAAGTGAGTCCATTTTGGACTCTGACCTTCCAAATCATAAGATAATGAATTTGCATTGTGTTAAGCCACTAAGTTTGTGGTCATTTTTAACAGTAGCAATAGGAAACTAACAGAACTTACCTATTTCATATAAAAAAGTAAAACCCATGGAAATGTGAAGACATCCTTTAGGATCAGCTCTTCGGTGGTCTCAGGGCTCAGGGACACAAACTAGGTTTCTCATGTTATATACATTAACCAGGAGGACTATGATTCCTACCCCAGTGTGTTGGATGATGCCTAGCCTCCTCAGTGAAAGCACAGCCTCTCAGCCCACAAATCCTCAGATGGTTAGGGTGACCAGCAGAGGGACAGCACTGAGAAAAAGCAAGCTTTCTCCTGTACTCTTCATCATGCCCCATATTGTCAGTGTTTTTGCAGACTTCTAAATAAACAAAGCTATTGTTTTGAGGGTTTGTCACCACATCGATGAGAATTTGTTTTCTTGTTTCATGTGTCTTTTTCGTAATTAGCCCTGTGTACATATGTTGCTCAGTGACAACTTCCAGATCTTTCACAGTGAAGTTCTTAATTGTTTTCAGAGAGTTCTTTTTTGAAGCTTTTTTTAAAGATTTTATTTATTTATTCATGAGACACACACACACACACACACAGAGAGAGAGAGAGAGAGAGAGAGAGGCAGAGACACAGGCAGAGGGAGAAGCAGGCTCCATGCAAGGAGCTCGATGTGGGACTCTATCCCGGGTCCCCAGGATCAGGCCCTGGGCTGAAGGCGGCGCTAAACTGCTGAGCCACCCGGGCTGCCCTTCCTTGAAGTTTCTATTCTGCAAATTTCCCTTTCTGCTTAGCCATGAAAATATGCAGTATTAGGTCAATACAAACAAGATAATCACTCTAATTTTTGACAGAAGAGTATAATGTGAAAGGAAAATAAAAGTTATGGTTGTGCAGGGCAGATGCTGAACTTCCTGGCAAAGAATTCAGTTTCCTGATTACATGATATCTGTATAGTGTCATTTTGTACTTCTACTTTCTCCTCGTTTAGCAAATATTTGAATAATTACCATGTCACTTTAGGATACGATGATGAAGATGGCAGGCATGACCCCATCTCTCCTGGAACTTAAAATCTAGTGGGTGTTACAGAAAAGAAAACAGAACATTCCAATATTGGGTTATTAATGTGTTTATTCACCCGCCAATTATTTATGAAGTACTTATGCTGAGCTAGTGCCAGGAACAGAAAAGTAAGACCCAAGGCTACATTTTAGATACTTAAATGAGGATGGTAGGAAGTCTCTTCCACACAAATTTAATGTTTATGGAATATCCTTAAACATAGAGATTTTATAAAACTGACCGCCTTCATCCCTGAGGCTGGTTGTGGAGTGGCTGGTACATTTGTGTGGCAGGCCCTTCTTTCTAGAGTCTCAGCAGGCCCACTTAGCACTATAGTTTTTTTATTCTGAGATCCTCCCAGACTATGAATTTAGGATTCCATTTATAACCTTTTTTTCTGGGATCCCTGGGTGGCGCAGCGGTTTGGCGCCTACCTTTGGCCCAGGGCGCGATCCTGGAGACCCGGGATCGAATCCCACGTCGGGCTCCCGGTGCATGGAGCCTGCTTCTCCTTCCGCCTGTGTCTCTGCCTCTCTCTCTCTCTGTGACTATCATAAATAAATAAAAAAAAATTAAAAAAAAAATTTATAAAAAAAAAAAAGAACCTTTTTTTCTGAAAACTTGGAATTGTTCCCAAAACAAATAAATCAAAATCCAAGATGACTTTGCAACTAAGTAACCTTAGAAGAGGGGGTTTTGTTGGCCACATTAAAAATCATCTGGGAATGCTTGAAATTCCTACTGAATTACAATCTCAGTGCCTGCCTGACACTCTGGAACCTGCATTTGTAACATGGACCCCAGGACTGAAGTATGATTGTTACTGTCTTAGAGGATCCTCAGTCTATCCCACACTGTCATGTTTCTTTATCAATTTTGAACAGCCAGATCTCTCTAATTTGACTCTAAAGTCAAGAGGTTTCCTTAGGGATTTTGAATAAGGCTACCTGCTTAAACCAGTAAATCCCATACATCATGCATGAGATGGCATCTGGAGAAGTAATGAGCTTATTTATAAGAGCTTGTTTATAAACGTTTGATCTGAGGAGAATGGAACACTCTAGTTCAACCCTCCAAGGTAACTTGGATGCAATTCAGGTTGGCAAGGTACATAGGTATACCTAGGTAAGCAAAATAATGAAACCTTATCAAATACATTATAACAGGTCTTAGAAAAGCTTGTTAATGGGGGCACCTGAGTGGCTCAGTGGTTGAGTGTCTGCCTTTAGCTCAGATCATGATCCCAGGGGCCCTGGGATCAAGTCCCACATCAGGATCCTTGCAGCAAGTCTGCTTCTCCCTCTGCCTATGTCTCTGCCTCTTTCTGTGTCTCTCATGAATAAATAAAATCTTAAAAAAAAAACCTTGTTAATGGAAGGCTTCTCATTCCTTCAAAGTCTGTCTCTCTTTTTCCCCTTATTATTGTCTAAAATAAAAGACTGATAGTGTTATTCAGCAGAGTTGAAGGGAACAGGGTGGCTTGAGAGGGAGAGAGGGGGAAGGAGACTGGATTTGGGAGAGAATAAACAATGGATCATTAGACAAATCTTTTATTTTCTCAGAGATGAGTCAGCAGGCTTCACTATAAATGGGAGGAAAAACTCTCAAGACTATCCCTAAGAGTCTTGGCTCTGAGTCCATAATCACTGCTCCGTTTTCTGACTGTAATTTGGAATCCCTGGAGATGTCACTACAGAGGGAGAACACTGGCCAGAAACCTGTGTACCCCAGTGTACTTATTGTTTGTTTTTCTCATTGTATATTCATATGTTGATTTGTGGTTTATGATTCTTTCTCTGTTGAGTCTGGAGAGTTGGGCTCCATGGCCCCAACAACCCCTCTAATTATGGTATCAAAGTAATTTCTTGACTGCTAACTTGAGAGTCAAGACTCTGTGAGACTCAGCTTAACTGAGCAGCTGGATTTGTTTTTCAGTAGCATTTCCAGGTTATTTCTAAAGAACTATAAAAAGTATTGTAGACTTTTTAGAGCTGTTAGGAGTCAACATCTTACAAAGAAGGAAACACGCTCAAAGAGGTGAAGTGACAAGCCAGGACAAGAACACGGATGGCTAGAGACACCGACGTCTTGACTAAAAGGGCAACATTGCTTCCATGCATTACAGCATCTCTCACAAACACTGTTGGGCACAAGGACTTTGTTTTCATCCACTTACATGCCCATGGACTTTTAATGACCTTACACCTTTGTTAGAAAGCAGATCCCTCCACAGATATAAAGACTTCATAATTATAGGAGCTTCTCAGATAGAGTAATTTTTCCCAAGGCCTTAGAGCTTCCAAAACCAATATATGTTGATGCATGATGCTATACTTCTTAAGCCTGCCATGGATTTCTTCCTCTTTTTCTAGTCATTCAAAAGTACCCCTGCCTAAGCATACTAAAAATGAGGTAGAAGAAGATAAATAAAACTCCCTTGCTTGAAAATTTGATCTTCTTATTTTGACAATAACTCTTATGCTTTGACAAAATGTTTATGTTCTATTAAAAACACAGTCATCCATCAAACTTGGTTTTAAACTTAAGAATGAAAAGGGGAGGTCAGGATGCCCCACAGATGTGATTTACATCCTAAGGCATGTTTAGACAGACCTCCTGCCCACAGGATTGCCTTCCGATGTAACAGCCATAAAAACTTCACTTTATCTGTTTTGTCTTGTTTGCTTATGCTGTGTTTGCCCAGTGCTTCCAGGGCTAGAGAATAACAGAAACCAGACCAGAAATCACGGCGTTTTCTCTGGGCCCGAAATATCCTGTGCCAGAACAGTCACTGGACTCCCACCAATCTGTTGATTGGATTCAGATTATGACCTCCCCACTTGTTCTGTTTAAATTACGATGAAGGTATGAGCTCAACACTGCTCTGAAATGGTGTTGGCATATGCCCTGTAAACAGCCCGTGCACAGGCCTTAGGAACCCCTCACCAATAGCCTAGGAAAATCGCTATTACAAAACAACTTAAAGGTTTGAACTCCAGAAGCAGTGAAAGTCCACTTTGGAATGTCTAAGTGGCAGCAGGATCTCAGAGCCTTAGTTGCTTCCCACTCGTTAGCCCATAAAAAGTGTCTCTTTATCAGCAAACAAGGATATTAAAAGATTCAAAAATAATGTTTATAACATATGGTTGTCATGAAGATTAAGTGATACAGTTCACTTATTATTTGAGCTACATATTCAGGAGATTATTTATATAATCAGCCTTTAATAGTTCTAACAGAACCTGGCACTTGGAAGTTCTTAAAATATCTTTCATCCATTCATTTTGCGGTACATTTCCTCTTTGGTACTTAGACTCTTGAGCACTCATGGCAAGAAGAAAGGAGACACAAGACAGAAATGAGAAAGAACTTTCCATCTTTTTTCATCCTCTTATGCTGGGTCAGAAGAAATTGAATGGGAACCATGGAAAATTAGTATTGTTGAATGAGTAAAATAAATCAAGATGAACCTACAACAGAAAAGTGTGGCATGGTTAACATAATAAGCAGACAAGCTTTTCAGCTTGGGCAGACAGGTTGACCTAAAGTGAAATTCACACAGAAAAATGGGAGGAAGATCAAGAGATGGCCCTGCCAACACATGCCAGGGTGAGAAACATCCTCTCCTACCTAAAAATGAGTCTTTTCCCCACTTGAATCCTCAAAGAGAAAGGGGAGGAGAAATACTGAGGGATAGAAACCCTGGGCAGGAGGGATGCCTGGGTGGCTCAGTGGTTGAGCATCTGCCCTTGGCTCAAGTCATGGTCCCTGGGTCGTGAGATCAAGTCCTGCATCAGGCTACTTGTAGGGAGCCTCCTTCTCTCTCTGCCTAAGTCTCTGCCCCTCTCTGTGTATCTCATCAATATATATAAATAAAATCCTAAAAGAAAAAGAAAGAAACCCTGGGGAGGAGCTGATCTGTGCTTCTCTCTCCTGGCTGAATTCCTGACAGGTTTATTCATTCTGTTGTTGGTATGTCCCCATCCCAGCATCACACTGATTCCAGGAAACTCTCAAGGTCACTAGTAAGGGAGCAAATTATCTGCAGCCAGAGATCACCTCCACAATGACACTTCTCTCCAGACTATTACAGAGGACTCTCTTTCCCTCCTTGTTGCACCGCTCAACCCCATTGCCTGTGTGCAGAGGGCTTCTCAAGGCTGCAGATGGAGAAGACTGTGATCCGAGCTAGCTGACGAATCTCTGATTCTTGGAATTGTTTGGCAGGGTGGATTTGCCGAACAACCAATTTCCCCTAACTTGAAAACAAGATGAGAAAAGAGGAACAGCTGAGATGCCTGGTGTCTGTCGTTGGCTTCCCCAGTTATAAAGGAAGGCTACTCAGGACCTTGGCACTGTGCCTTCTGGAGTAGATGCTGCCGCAGGCAGAGTGGACTGGACTCCAAAACCCAGGAGGGCCATCAAGGTTCGTGTTGGGCACCCCGGGGTTGTCCTCCAAATAGCCAAGCCGTCCCCTCCCACTGAATACCAGACACATTTGGGAGAATTGGGAAATTGACCTCAGTTTTTCAAAGGGCCTGTTGAGTTGTAAATTTTCTCACCCCCTTCATCAGTGATTGGCAGTAGAGTGAGCATGTGACCCCATGCGGCCCGGAATGTCAGCCATCCTCTCAGTGCGGGGGCATCCACTGGACAGATGGGTGGACAGATGCGTGGATGGATGGGTGGATGGATGGGTGGCAAAGCAGAAGCTGAGCCCCAGTTAAACTGCTGAAACAAGCCTGAAGTGGGCCTGCCTTCGAGGACATCCTAGAAGATCTAATAAATGTCTTCACTAGCGCAAAGTATTTGAGTGTAGTTTTCTTACTTGCTGCCAAAACATCCCCCAAATACAGAAATCTCCTTAACATACATAATTTGTCTTTTTTAAAAAAGATTTTATTTATTTATTTATTTATTTATTTATTTATTTATTTATGATAGACAGAGAGAGAGAGAGACAGAGGCAGAGACACAGGAGGAGGGAGAAGCAGGCTCCATGCCGGGAGCCTGACGTGGGACTCTATCTGGGGACTCCAGGATCTCGCCCTAGGCCAAAGGCAAGCGCTAAACCGCTGAGCCACCCAGGGACCCCCATGATTTGTCTTTTAAACTGTTACACTTTGATGTAAACATGTCGGGGCAGCTCTCTAAGGAACACAGTTTCAAATGAATGAATGGATGGATGGATGGATGAATTTGCTTTTTAAAAGCTCATCTAATTATCACATTTTATTCACTAATTCTACAAGGCCTAATTAAATGTCCCCTCTGTGTCTAGTGCCGTGCTTGACAGTGAAGGTCAGTGGGTACGTAAGACACTGCCTTCAAATTGTTCATGTCTGCTGAAAGGTACAGAAGCAAAAATGAACGTGGAAAAATACAATGTGATAAATGTGATAATAAAGCTGGGTTACTATTCCTACGTTCCGAAGAAGGGCTGTGGCCAGAGCTGTGTTTCACAGGGTGACTGAGAGCTAAGTCAGGGACGGGGGAAGCAAATGAGTATTCTATGCTTTGGAGACGTGAACAAAGTGAAGGCATCATCACTCAGACTGTAATGTGAATGAGTTGTCCAACGCACAACATACACTACTGTATATAGCAAGCCTCAGTCAAGACAAAGGAAAATGGAGAATGGTGTGAGAATTCACAGAACTACAGACTGTCATTCTCGCTACAATGGCATACAGGACATGACAGAAGATGAGGTTGGAGAGATACTCAGAGACGTGCATTCTTCTTAGAGAATCACCTATGTAACATGATAAGGAAACAGCTTTATTCCATGAGTAGGTTATTTTTCCTAAAGTGTGTGTGTTTAGCATTGCCTGGTGAACATTTTTCAAATGTAGACTCGCAGGCCTATCTCCCAGATATTGATGTCATATGTCTGGGGGAAGTCCAAGTACCTGTATTTTTGACCAGATCTCCAGTTGATTCTTCTTCTTCCTAAATTGAAAAAAAAAAGTGGTGGCGATGCAGTGTCCCTGCAGGAGGTCAGCCAGTGGAGTGACAGGGCCCCATTTGTTTCAGAAAATGACCATTCTGGCTGCTGGCTGAGGAATGGAAGGGGAGCTGGCACACTGGAGGCGCTTAGGAAGATGGGCAGCAGTTCCTATGAAATGTGAGGAGACAAGGACGATGGGGATGGAAGGACACCAAAGATGCACGCAGCTCTTCGCAGATGGCCTCAAGGCCAGAGGAACACCATGACCCTCACTTGTCTTCTGGATGGAGAGCCTGATTTAAGAAACTCCTCACAAGTGGGCAGAGAGAGCCAGAAGCCTGTGTGGCCTCTCCTGAAGGTGTTACCACAAATGACTTTATGGTTCTTGCTGAGGAGATGCCTGTTCCAACAGCTGAGTGGAGGCAGCTGTGTAGTAGTTGGTTCCCAAAGAAACCACCAAAGAAAATCACACACTCCTTATCCTCAGAAATCTTTCATTTGCAGGAGGAGAGAAGACATATGACCCCAAATAGTTGCAAAATATTCCTTCAACTGTCAAGTATTTTACAGCAAAAGAAGTCAGTGTGGTGAAGAGGAGAGGCGTCAGGAAAGAAAGGGACAGGGGGAGACAGGTAGAGGAGCAAAACTCACAGTCTTCCTCAGACCTTTGGCATTCCAGGATTCTGACCAATTGGTTGAGGAGACAAAAGGGCTCATTCAGTAATCCAAAACCCAGTGTTTCCACCCAAGTCCAAACACTCCTCTGCTGCATACTAGATGTCTGGCCTGAGGGGAGTTATCTAATCCTTGTTTCCTCATCTGTAAAATGGGGGTAATAATTGTACTACCTCAGATGGTGGCCATAGTAGTAAATGAGTTCCCATCTGTGAAACTCTTAGAAGAATGGGAGCACTTTGTAGAACAACAGTACAACCACCTAGCAAGCTCTTAGAATCCTTATTTAAATGTAATTAAAATAAAATATACTTAATGAATTATATTTAAGATAAATTAAATTCAAATTTGAATTAAAATGTGTGTGCTACATCTGCAATGACTGGCCAGGACCTGTACTGAGCCAGCATCTCTGCATTCAAGCCTTTATTTCCCTGTTGGGACCAATGCAGTGGCTCATAGGGTCCAATAGCAGAGAGACATCTGTGATCGCACCTATGGAGAAATCTGTGCCCATATTCACGGTGCTGCTGTGCAGCCTCTTGCGGAGGCTCCAGAGTTGCTATTTCCTTAACATTGTTGAAAGCACCTGACTCTTTCATTTCCCCCATGGGTTTCCAGCCTTTTGTATTTTAACCTGTGGTTTCCAGCATTTTTCCCCCACTGATTTAATTTCTAAACGTACAGGAAAAGAGTATCAGTCAACATTCTTGTTATTGCAACCTCCAAAATGAGCTTTTCTATTCTCCCTTCTACAATGATATTTTTATTAAAAACTATTAATATTATTTCTGTCTATGGTTCTACCCAAGGGATAATAGAATTTCACCTATGTGTGTGAGGCTCCGTAAGACTTGAGAAGAAAAAAAAAATGCCTTGAAGACAAAAATGCCTGGTAGACAAGAGCCTTAATTTTAAAAGTTTAACTCTTAGTTCCAGTCCAAAGAACTGTGAGCTGGATGATAGTTAGTTCCCATATTTCAGAAGGGGAGTTAGATGTGAAGACACTGTCCAGCCAAGCTACACTTGACTTTATGAGTGTATTTTATAACAGTAAAGAAACATCCATGAGAACCGTCTTCTCTTGTATAGACTGAAAGACATTTGTTGCTCTGGGCAGGAGCATTCCATAGAAAATGGTTTCATAGAGCAAGGCTTTTGGACCTATGTACATCAGAAACCCTCAAGTATTCATCAAAATTTCAAAGGCTGTACCATAAGCCTAAGTAAGCCATCTCTGAGAAGATCCAAAGGCTCTGGTATCCAGGCTCCTTTGCTAATTTTGTACATACCAAAGTTTTTGAACATGCTAACGAAGACTCCAACAGAAGCACGTTCATGGCTCTGATACTTAAACTGAGGAAAGTGGTTAGTCAGAGCCAAAGTTTCAGAAATCTGGGTAATCTTGGGGCAAGGAAATTTCTGTTCCTGAAATATTGGTGTATAAATATATTATACTTCAGACAATTATAATCCAAGAAAAGGGATAGAGAAAGTGAAGTTTTAGAAGATAGACCCATAATAGGTTATGGACAACTTATGGGTGGAATCCTATAACCTCTGGGGATCACCTCTCTCACAAAATATCCCTTGGAGATATTATCCACAGGGATGCTCCCATTTGACATTTGAGGAGATAGCAAAGTTGAGACTCTGTTGTATTCTTCTATCAGATTGTAAATTCTCAAGGACAGAATCTGGGCCTTTGGTATTTGTCCCTCTGGACACTGCCAGCCTGCCTGTTAAAGGTGGATAATAACAGACCTCAGCAAATCCTGAGCAAAGGTTTGCTGAAATGAACTGGGGGAAGGATTGCTTTATTGAGAAGAGTCCCCCTGGAAAAGAGAAAACCCAACATAGTTCAAAGAGGTCCAAGGGTGAATTTACAAAACATGTACATTGTTATTGAATGTATCCCTGAAATTTCACTAAAAATGTCAACATCATATTTTTCCTTTCTGTCCTGACCCTATTCATGCAATTCTGTTTACAAAACTTTGTCATTGGCTGTCTCTGTGTCTCCGTCTCTTTTGGCTACGCAGAATTTTGCTAACCTTCGACTAATTTAGTAATACTGAGGTCTAACTTATAAAGCACACTTTAAATAAACTTCTCTGTTTTGATTTATTTTGATCTCTAGGGCCATTTTTCAGTGTATTTCAAAATAAGTATGGCCTTAAAATATTTCTTCAAAATGAGGTTGTTTTTTTTTTTTCTTCTTCTTTTTGGAGTAGTTCGACAGCAATATTAAGATACGAAAGGTCTTCCACTGGTTGTAACGGTCCCTGGTACCTAGGGTGCTGACATATTTCATAAGTAAAACAGTCCACACAAGAGCAGCCTCTTTGACCTCTGAAAAATCACATATGTTACGGAAAAGAGAAAACAGATTTTGGCTAGTTTTATTTCCCAAAGTACTTGGTCCCTTTTTAGGAGTTCAGGAGGTTAGAGGAAGATTTGAGTTTCAATATTCTTGCAAAACCCTTACTTTTCTTAAGAGAAGTTTGGAAAAACAGCTTTTGCAAGTTGAAAAAGCTTTTAACATTGTTATGAATTACATAATAATATAAGCTAAGGGTAAATGAATGAAAAACACATGGATTACCAATCCTGTTGATTATAGATGTGTTTGAAATTTAAGAGAAAAAATATGTTGTGATACAATACATGTAGAGTTTTTACAGAGCCAGGACTGTGTGTAGAATATAATTGACAGTGTTCAAGAAGCCCCTGGGATAAAGGCTTTCAGTACTATTTCCACAGCTATAATCTTTAGACAAACACAACATCAGCCTTCTTGTTATATAAGCATGCAAAAATACGGTTATTTGTGCAGAAAAAATAATCTAAACAAATCAAATTTGCATAGAGTTTATTAAAGTAGATCTTAACCTTTCACCACAGTGAAATGGACAATGAGATCATAAGATGCCACCCTGGAAAAGCCCCTAGAGATTATTGGGAATCCTCCCATATTGACATGGGGTAGAAGATGATAAATTACTGGCCAATCACACAAGAGGTAAAAATTAGCATTAAGGCTGGCTCAAAACTTGTTATTTTAGATCCTGACAGAAAAGAATCATTAAGCAAGGAAAATGTTGGAAATGCTTGCTATTACTCAACATTATATCCCCGTGGACCAAAGATTTATCTGTAATACTGCATAAATTCTGCAGCAGGTATGGAATTAAATTAAAATATTGCACTGGGATCCCTGGGTGGCGCAGCGGTTTGGCGCCTGCCTTTGGCCCGGGGCGCGGTCCTGGAGACCCGGGATCGAGTCCCACGTCGGGCTCCCGGTGCATGGAGCCTGCTTCTCCCTCTGCCTGTGTCTCTGCCTCTCTCTCTCTCTCTGTGACTGTCATGGATAGATAGAAAATTAAAAAAGAAAAATAAAAAAAAAATAAAACACTAGGAATGCCTGCTAGAGGAGAAAGGGAAGGTAGAATTTAAAAGCATATAAACAACAAATTTAGACATTCCTCAAGAGAGAGATGAATAAAATTTAAAAAAAAAAAATCTTGCACTTACACAAAGTAGCTATATGATGCAAGTAGCATTTTTAGACTTACTACATTATAGAATAGCTCCGAATATCTAGTATTTTAGGACTTGATAGTGAGTCAGAGGCAAATGGAAGGACTTGAATGGATACACAGGACAGACAAAAAGATGAATTCTACTCTAAAAGAAGAATGAGGAGAAGAGGAGCTGGAAGGAGAGAAGGCCAGACTACCACGCGTTACCAGTGCAATCTGGGTCAAGGCATCGCTTGGAGTCTCAAATTTCCCAAATCACTTTTTTGGATGGAAAACCATTCTAAAAAGTATTTGTTTAATAGATATGATATCATTGCTACTGTTATACTAATCAAATAGGTATGTACTATACTACTGAATAGCATACAGTATTCATGTTAGTATAATATAAATGTAAGAAATACTGCTACTGCTTTAAATGCTTTTATAGTCAATATTTTTGTGGTCATAGTGCCCATTGTATTAGTAACTTTACACAGAAATCATTGTGGAGTTGGCAGTGCCCTTTTTTTTATTGGAGTTCAATTCGCCAAAATATAGCATAACACCCAGTGCTCATCCCATCAAGTGTCCCCCTCAGTGCCTATCACCCAGTCACCCCAACCCCCCGCCCACCTCCCTTTCCACCACCCCTTGTTCGTTTCCCAGAGTTAGGAGTCTCTCATGTTTTGTCACCCTCACTGATATTTTCACTCATTTTCTCTCCTTTCCCCTTTATTCCCTTTCACTATTTTTTATATTCCCCAAATGAATGAGACCATATAATGTTTGTCCTTCTCCGATTGACTTACTTCACTCAGGATAATACCCTCCAGTTCCATCCACGTCGAAGCAAATGGTGGGTATTTGTCATTTCTAATGGCTGAGGAATATTCCATTGTATACATAAACCACATCTTCTTTATCCATTCATCTTTCGATGGACACCGAGGCTCCTTCCACAGTTTGGCTATTGTGGACATTGCTGCTAGAAACATTACAGGTGTCCCGCTTGTTCACTGCATCTGTATCTTTGGGGTAAATCCCCAGCACTGCAATTGCTGGGTCGTAGGGCAGGTCTATTTTAGAGGTTCTTTGAGGAACCTCTACACAGTTTTCCAGAGTGGCTGCACCAGTTCACATTCCCACCAACAGTGTAAGAGGGTTCCTCTTTCTCCACATCCTCTCCAACATTTGTTGTTTCCTGTCTTGTTAATTTTCACCATTTTCACTGGTGTGAGGTGGGATCTCATTGTGGTTCTGGTTTGTATTTCCCTGATGGCAAGTGATGCGGAGCATTTTCTCATGTGCGTGTTGGCCATGTCTATGTCTTCCTCTGTGAGATTTCTGTTTATGTCTTTTGCCCATTTCATGATTGGATTGTTTGTTTCTTTGCTGTTGAGTTTAATAAGTTCTTTATAGATCTTGTATACTAGCCCTTTATCTGATAGGTCATTTGCAAATATCTTCTCCCATTCTGTAGGTTGTCTTTTAGTTTTGTTGACTGTTCCTTTTGCTGTGCAGAAGCTTTTTATATTGATGAAGTCCCAATAATTCATTTTTGCTTTTGTTTCCCTTGCCTTCACAGAGGTATCTTGCAAGAAGTTACTGTGGCCAAGTTCAAAAAGGGTGTTGCCTGTGTTCTCCTCTAGGATTTTGATGGATTCTTGCCTCACATTTAGATCTTTCATCCATTTTGAGTTTATCTTTGTGTATGGTGCAAGAGAATGGTCTAGTTTCTTCCTTCTGCATGTGACTGTCCAATTTTCCCAGCACCATTTATTGAAGAGACTGTTCTTTTTCCAGTGGATACTCTTTCCTGCTTTGTCAAATATTAGTTGACCATAGAGTTGAGGGCCCATTTCTGGATTCTCTATTCTGTTCCATTGATCTATACTGTCTTGATGACCACAGCTTTGTAGTACAACCTGAAATCTGGCATTGTGATGCCCCAGCTCTGGTTTTCTTTTTCAATATTCCCCTGGCTATTCGGGGTCTTTTCTGATTCCACACAAATCTTAAGATGATTTGTTCCAACTCTCTGAAGAAAGTCCATGGTATTTTGTTAGGGATTGCATTAAATGTGTAAATTGCCCTGGGTAGCATTCACATTTTCACAATATTAATTCTTCCAATCCATGAGCATGGAATATTTTTCCATCTCTTTGTGTCTTCCTCCATTTCTTTCAGAAGTGTTCTGTAGTTTTTAAGGTATAGATCCTTTACCTCTTTGGTTAGATTTATTCCTAGGTATCTTATGCTTTTGGGTGCAATTGTAAATGGGATTGACTCCTTAATTTCTTTTTCTTCAGTTTCATTGTTAGCGTATAGAAATGCCACTGACTTCTGGGCATTGATTTTGTATCCGGCCATATTGCCGAATTGCTGTAGGAGTTCTAGCAATCCTGGGGTGGAGTCTTTTGGGTTTTCTATGTATAGTATCATGTAATCTGAAAAGAGGGAGAGTCTGACTTCTTCTTTGCCAATTTGAATGCCTTTTATTTCTTTTTGTTGTCTGATTGCGCTGAGGCTAAGACTTCTAGTACTATGTTGAATAGCAATGGTGAGAGCGGACATCCCTGTCGTGTTCCTGATCTTAGGGGAAAGGCTCCACTGTTTCCCATTGAGAATGATATTTGCTGTGGGCTTTTCGTTGATGGCTTTTAAGATGCTGAGGAATGTTCCCTCTATCCCTACACTCTGAAGAGTTTTGATCAGGAATGGATGCTGTATTTTGTCAAATGCTTTCTCTGCATCTATTGAGAGGATCATATGGTTCTTGTTTTTTCTCTTGTTGATATGATTTATCACATTGATTGCTTTATGAGTGTTGAACCAGCCTTGCATCCCAGGAATAAATGCCACCTGGTCATGGTGAATAATGTACTATTGGATCCTATTAGCTAGTATCTTGTTGAGATACTGTGTTCATCAGGGATATTGGTCTATAATTCTCCTTTTCGGTGGTGTCTTTGTCTGGTTTTGGAATTAAGGTGATGCTGGCCTCATAGAATGAGTTTGGAAGTACTCCATCCCTTTCTATATTTCGGAACCACTTTAGTAGAATAGGTATTGTTTCTTCTTTAAACGTTTGATAGAATTCCCCTGGGAAGCCATCTGGCCCTGGACTTTTGTGTCTTGGGAGGTTTTTGAGGACTGCTTCAATTTCCTCCCTGGGTATCGGTCTGTTCAGGTTTTCTATTTCTTCCTGTCCCAGTTTTGGTAGTTTGTGGTTTTCCAGAAATATGTCCATTTCTTCTAGATTGCCTAATTTATTGACGTATAGCTGCTCATAATATGTTTTTAAAAATCGTTTGTATTTCCTTGGTATTGGTGGTGATCTCTCCTTTTTCATTTGTGATTTTATTAATTTGAGTCTTCTCTCTTTTGTTTTTAATAAGGCTGGCTAATGGTTCATCTATCTTATTAATTCTTTCAAAGAACCAACTCCTGGTTTTGTTGACCTGTTCCACAGTTCTTCTGGTCTCTATTTCATTGAGTTATGCTTGAATCTTTATTAACTTCTTTGGCTGGGTGTAGGTTTTATTTGCTGCTCTTTCTCCAGTTCCTTTAGGTGCAAAGTTAGCTTCTGTATTTGAGTTTTTTCCAGTTTTTTGAGGGATGCTTGTATTGCGATGTATTTCCCTCTCAGGACTGCTTTTGCTGTATCCCAAGGATTTTGAATGGTTGGTCTTCATTCTCATTAGTTTCCATGAATCTTTTTAATTCCTCTCGAATTTCCTGGTTGACCCTTTCATCTTTTAGCAGGATGGTCTTTAACCTCCACGTGTTTGAATTTCTTCCAAATTTCTTCTTGTGATTTAGTTCTAGTTTCAAACCATTATGGTCTGAAAATATGCAGGGGACAATCCCAATCTTTTGGTTTGGGTTAAGACCTGATTTGTGACCCAGTATGTGGTCTATTCTGGAGAAAGTTCCTTGTGCACTTGAGAAGAATGTGTATTCAGTTGTATTTGGATGTAAAGTTCTGTAAATATCTGTGAGATCCATCTGGTCCAGTGTATCATTTAAAGCTCTTGTTTCTTTGGAGATGTTGTGCTTAGAAGATCTGTCATTTACAGAAAACTCCGTGTTAAAGTCTCCCAGTATAAGTGTATTATTATCTAAGTATGTCTTAACTTTGGTTATTAATTGATTGATATACTTGGCAGTTCCAACATTAGGGGCATATTCATGCTCTGCATTCAGTCAATATTCATGACTATTAGGTCCTCTTGTTGGATAGATCCTTTAAGTATGATATAGTGTCCCTCTTCATCTCTTACTACAGTCTTTGGGATAAACTTTAATTTATCTGATATGAGAATTGCTACCCCTGCTTTCTTTTGAGGACCATTTGAATGGTAAATGGTTCACCAACCTTTCATTTTCATGCTGTAGGTGTCTTTAGGTCTAAAATGAGTCTCTTGTAGACAGCAAATAGATGGGTCTTGCTTCTTTATCCAGTCTGAAACCCTGCACCTTTTCATGGGATCATTAAGCCCATTCACATTCAGAGTTACTATTGAAAGACATGAATTTACTGTCATCATAATATCTATTCAGTCCCTGTTTTTGTGGATTGTTTCTTCGGACTTCCTCTTTCTTTTACAGAGCCCCCCTTGATATTTCTTGCAGAGCTGGTTTGGTGGTCACATATTCCTTCAGTTTCTGCCTATTTTGGAAGCTCTTTATCTCTCCTTCTATTCTGAATGAGAGCACCTTGCTGGATAGAGTATTCTTGGCTGCAGGTTCTTCTCATATAGGACCCTGAATATATCCTGCCAGCCCTTTCTGGCCTGCCAGGTCTCTGTGGAGAGGTCTGCTGTTAACCTAATATTTCTTCCCATTTAAGTTAGGGATCCCTTGTCTCTTGCTGCTTTAAGGATCTTCTCTTTGTCTTTGGAATTTGCAAGTTTCACTATTAAATGTCGGGGTGTTGAACAGTTTTTATTGATTTTAGGGGGGATCTCTCTATCTCCTGGATCTGAATGCCTGTTTCTCTCCCCAACTTAGGGAAGTGCTCAGCTATGATTTGTTCAAATACCCTTTCTGGTCCTCTGTCCCTTTCGGCGCCCTCTGGAACCCCAATTAAACATAGATTTTTCCTTCTGAGGCTGTCATTTATTTCCCTTAACCTTTCCTCATGATCTTTTAATTGTTTTTCTCTTTTTGCCTCAGCTTCCTTCCTTGCCATCAACTTGTCTTCTATGTCACTCACTTGTTCTTCTACCTCATTAACCCTCGTAGTTAGGACCTCCAGTTTGGATTGCATCTCATTTAATTGATTTTTAATTTCGGCCTGATTGGATCTAAATTCTGCAGTCATGACATCTCTTGAATCCTTTATGCTTTTTTCCAGAGCCACCAGTAGCTTTTTAATTGTGCTTCTGGTGGTGCCCTTTTTTAAAGAATCCCAGGAGACTAATGAGATGTCCAAGGGTGGAAAGTGGGGAGCCAGAGTTCTATTCACAAGACTCTTTCCCTATCTAGTTACAACTTTTACTAATCTGTCATCCACCTTGTGCTTCAAGTTTTCCAAACACCTTCAGCATCTTTCTACTTGAATACCCCACTAGCTCAATGTCAACATGTATGAAACCGCATTTCCTCCTTGTTCTCTGAATTCACAGTTCCTGGTGTTATTCATGATACCATAGGTGGCCCAATCACTCAGCCTGAAACCAACCTTGGCTTCATCTTCATCTTCACCCTATCCTCTGCTCATATATGTCTAATTCATCACCAAGTTCTACTTCTTTTTTGAAATTGAAGTGAAATTCATATAGCATAGAATGAACCATTTTAAAACATACAATTCAGTGGCAGTTAGAACATTCACGTTTATCAAGTTCCCAAACACTTTTGTCACCCCAAAGAGAATCCACGTACCTACTAAGCAGTCACCTCCAGTTCCCTCATCCCTGGCCCCTGGCAACTACCAATCTTTCTTCTGTCTCTATGGATTTCCCTATTTTGAATATTTCAGATAAACGGAGTCATACAATATAAGACTTTTAGCATCTGGCTTCTTTCATTTAGAGAAGTTTTTGAGGTTCACCTATGTTGAATTATATATCAGTATTTCATTCTTTGGTATGACTAAACAATACTCCATTGTATGACTAAACAATACTCCATTGTGTATGGATACACATTTTGTGTATCCATTCATCTATTGATGAGCATTTGGGCTGTTTCTACCTTTAGGCTATTATGAATAGTTCTGCTAGGAGCATTTATTACAAGTATTTGAGTGTCAGTTTTCAATTCTTTTGGGTATATACTCTCTTAGAGTTCTCCAGAGAAATCAAACCAATAGGTTCTCTCTATAAAGGGGCATATATATATACACAGATTTATTTTCAAGAATTAGCTCACAAGATTATGGGAGTTGGGAAGTCTGAAATTTGCAAGCCAGGCCAGGAGGTTGGAAGTTCAGATAAGCGTTGTGGTTTTGAGTCTAAATTTTGCAGATTGACAGACTGGAAACTCAGGCAAGTCTTATTTCTATGTTGCCTACTTGGGGAGAATTCTTTCTTCTTTGGGAATCCTTAGTTTTGCTTTCAAGGCCTTCAAATGATTGAATGAGGTCCACTCCCATTATGAAGGGTAATCTCTTTTACTCAGTTTGCTGATTTCAGTGTTAATTACATTTGAAAAATACTTTTGCTACAACATCTAGACTGGTGTTTGGCTAAATAATTGATCACCATAGTCTAGGGAGCCTTGTGCTGCACAAGTGACCTCAGGAGCCTGATTAGTTGACATTTGCTAGCTTCCAGGTCACAACTGGCTCTTCTGGTCTGGACACCAAGAGCTATAAATCTTGCCTTCTATCCCCTCCAGCTCCAGGTGGCCCTGGCCACCCAGAATGGTGGAATCTGGGAGGGGAGGCAAGCCAAAGCCTCCTTGAAAATGTAAAGACATGATTAACATAGAAATGTACCTCATTCCAAACTACATGTAGGCAAACAAATGTTTAATTTCAGACCCAGCCATTTGCCCCATAAATACAGCCCTAATAAGGATAATCAGTTGGAAGCCTCACCTGAGGAGAGGGCACTCCACCCAGGCCTCTCAGTGGGGACTCCAACCTGGCTGTCTCCACGGGGCTTCCCCAACTAATGAGGTGGGATGTTCTAAGTACCCGATTTGATGTAATTTTGT
This sequence comes from Vulpes lagopus, assembly GCF_018345385.1. NCBI lineage: Eukaryota > Metazoa > Chordata > Mammalia > Carnivora > Canidae > Vulpes > Vulpes lagopus. Next base: position 15,408,936 of record NC_054826.1, on the reverse strand, counting down.
CTTATTCTTCTTTATTGCTTACTCTTGCCCTCATCTATGTGCAGATTTTTCTTTTCTTCTTCTTGCTTCTATTAGATTGTTATAACATCAATAAAGTATTCTTTCCCCTTGGAAATTGAGAGTATGGCTATTGTGAGTCTTTTCTTCAGAACACAAGTCCAGAGCAGCCCGGGTGTCTCAGCAGTTTACCACCAGCTTTGGCCCAGGGTGTAATCCTGGAGTCCTAGGATCCAGTCCCACGTCCGGCTCCCTGCTTTTCCCTCTGCCTGTGTCTCTCTCTCTTTCTGTGTCTCTCATGAATAAATAAATAAAATCTTAAAAAAAAAAAAAAAACCACACAAGTCCAGGTTGTTACCTGTCCTAAACAACTGGCCATAAATCAGAGGTTCCCATTACCCTCTCCTTGGATTCAATTAATTTGATAGAGCAGAAACATTTTACTTACTAGATCACTGGTTTTTTTATAAAGGAATATAATTCAAGAACCAGATGGAAAAGATACATAAGGCAAATTTAGGGAAAGGGGTGTAGAGCTTCCATGCCCCCTCTGGGCATGCCACTCTGCCAGCACCTCCATGTGTTCAAAGCTCTCCAAAACTCTGTCTTTCTGGGGTTTTATGGAGGCTTCATTACATAGTCATGATTGATAAAATCGTTGCCCATTGGTGATTGATTCAACCTTGAAGCTTCTTCCTCTCCCTGGAGGCTGAGAGATAGGATTGAAAGTTCCAACCTTCTAATCACATGGTTGGTTCTCCTGGCAACCAGCCCCCATTTTTAGACAGGATCCAAAATTCACCTCATTAACCTAACAAGAGACAGCTTTGTTGCTTTCAACATTTAGGAAACTAAAAGCCTTTTAGAGGTTCTGTACCAGAAATGGGACAAAGACCAAATATATATTTTTTATTATAAACACAATATCAAACCATGAAATTGTCTCCACGGTAGCTGCCCCATTTTGCATTCCCACCAGCAAAGCACAATGATTCAATTTCTCCACATCCTCTCCAACACATATTAGTTTCTGTGGTTTTTACTATAGCCATCCTAGGGAATGGGAAGCGGTCTGATCATTTTTTATTATACCTTTGCAATCACAAAATATTTGTTCTTGGAATTTCACTAAATAAGGTAACTATCTTTTGCATGACATGGGAGGTTCTGGGGACCTGGACTGGATGAACTCATTGTTATCCAAGTATCCTTTGGAGAGATTACATCTCAAAAATTATTCCAGTACATATAGTGAGCAGGGAAATGCTTCTTCCTAGCTTCTGATGTTTCCTTCCACATAGAGGAACTTCACAAGTTAATACTGTAAGCAGTTCTGTACACTCTCAGACATAAGTGATGGTTGAGCTTGGATAGAAGAAGGAGGCATGGGTCACTCAGATCCTTCTTTTGCTTTTTTCTTAAGAGTTAACTTCCTGTAGAGAATCAGTCCTGACTCTGCTCATCTAAGGAAGAGCCCCATACCTGCAGGTTGAGAGTTATTTCCAGTCCCATGCTGATCTGTAAGTCTGTCTAATCTTGGGGTTCAGTATGAGAAATCCATACACTTACAGATCTCTGTTAAAAAAGGGTTATTTTGGTCTCTAACTGTTGATCCTTTTGTCTTATCTCAATTATTTTAGAACTTAGGTTGGGAAATGGAATGTCCTTTATTGTATCCATTACGTGAAGACATATCTATAAATATAATTCATATCATTGTATTAATTTTATTCTATGATTAATCTAATCTTGCTATAATGTAAGAATTCACACATTTGTTGGGTATACTTTATAGATGTGAGAGATCCATCTCATTGGTTGATACTACTGAGCAAAGAATTGATTCCTAGGTGCTGAAGCTGTTGTTTGGTTAAAGCAGTTATTATTAAAAGATAGGTCAGCTCTGAATTTTGTACAAGAATTACAGCTGTAATTGTTTAACTTTTAAAAACTATTTTTGTGGGCCTGAGGAAAGGACCTGGTGGAGATTTTTCTTCTCTAAAATCAAAATGCTGCTTTTCTGAAACAAATAATATAGAAAACAATTTAAAATGAGAGAATTCACAAGATTTGTGGGCTGGGGGAGGAAAATTTGAAGAGAGAAGTGAATTTGATTAAGTAAATCTTTGATTTATTCTGTTTGAACTGATCCTTCATAATGCTGTACTTTTATAAGAACTGTTCTTTCACACATTCCCTCATATCATTATATTTTCTATTCCCACTAATTATGCTTTTTCTGGTCCTTTCATAATCCTCCCAACTTGATGAATATGTGCATATCTTTCCCCTGAGGCAAATTTTCTATTGTGACAGGTATTTATTTAAATAAGATAATTTATTCTCTAGACAGATCATTAGCAATGTGTGATTGCTGTGTGTGCTTCAGAATACCCAGATGGTCAGGCATCTTATTGTGAATTTTCTTGCAAAATTTCAAGTTCAGGTTTATAAACAGATAAACATTTCTAAGAGCCAGTCAGTCTGCATGCTTGTGTCCCATGTGTATGCCTGTCGCACATTCTGGATTCTTCTATTTCAAAGCCGTTATAATTTCTCACCATTAATATCTAAAGCATGAGATTACAAAAATGTTGTTCCAGGGACACCGTCAGCCTAGGAATTAATTATAGACAAAACAAAAAAAAAAACAAAACAAAAAAACTTCACTTAGAGTTGTGTACCTATATTGAATGCAATCTACCATTGTTAAAAGGCTGTCTCCACTTAGGTTATTAATTACTCTCTGTTATTTATTTTGAGGTTTGAATTTTACTTTTATAATGAATTATTTTATGATCATATTAAACAATAATAATAGAGCCAACTTCATAACTTTATACTAAGGATTTAATGAGTTAATACACGTATTTAGAACATGTTAGCTATTATTTCTATTATTACAATTATTATTATTATTTATCTTAGTTTGGGAAGGTAGATTATATTATTTTTATTTAATCTTGAGATTAAAAGCACGAGCCTGAGTTTTGACCCAGACTTACCAGCCACATGATTGTATTACTCAGCTTGAGCCACCATAACCAAAACAGATTGGATAGCTTAAACAATATTTTCTCACAGTTCTGAAAGTTGGAACTCCAAGATTAGGATGCCAGCATGGTTGGTTTCTGATGAGATTTCTCTTCCTGGCTTGTAGATGGCTACTTTCTTGCTTTGTGCTCACATGACATCTTCTTTGTAGGAGCTCTGAGAGACAGACAGAAACAGAAACAGAGACACAGAGAGAGACAGAGTTCTCTGATGTCACTTCTTATTAGAGCCACGAATCTCAACAGACCAGGACTCCCTCTCATGACCTCATCGAAACCCACCTTCCAAAGGCCCCACCTCCAAGCACCACCATACTGGATGGGGAAAAGCATCCACATACAAATTTTGTGAGGGATGCAATTCAGTCCATGTCAATGAAGCTGGTAATATTTACCCTCTCTAAGACGAATTTCTCAATTTGTAAAATGTGGATTAGAAGACAATGAAGTCATTGTGAGACTTAAGTTATTATTTTCATCATCTTATTTGTGTCATTTTGTGAGGTTTCTCCCCACCAGAACCCTATTGTTTCTATCGTAAGAACAATTATGACACAATCTTCTAAGAGGGAAAAAAAAGTATCTCTTCTTTTTTTTAAATTTAAATTCAATTAATTAACATATAGTATATTATTAGTTTCAGAGATAGAGTTCAGTGATTCCTCAGTTGTGTGTAACACCCTGTGCTCATTACATCACATGCCCTCCTAAATGCCCATCACCCTATTACCCCATCCCCCATGCCTCTGCCTCCAGCTGTTCTTGTTTCCTATGGTTAAGAGACTCTTATGGCTTGTCTTCCTCTCTGATTACTTCTTGTTTTATTTTTCCCTCCTTTCCTCTATGCTCCTCTGTTTTATTTCTTAAATTCCACATACGAGTGAAATCATGATATTGTCTTTCTCTGATGGGCTTATTTCACTTAGCATAATACCCTCTAGCTCCATCCACACTGTTGCAAATGGCGAGATTTCATTTTTTTATGGTGGAGTAATATTCCATTGTATGTATATACCACATCTTCTTTATCCATTCATCTGTTGATGGACATCTGGGCTCTTTCCATAGTGTGGCTATTGTAGACAATGCTGCTATAAACACTGAGGTGCAAGTGTCCCTTCAGATCAATATATTTGTATCTTTGGGTAAATACCTAGTAGTCCAATTGCTGGGTAGCTCTATTTTCACTCTTTTCCAGAGTGATTGTATCAGCTTGCTTTCCCACTAACAGTACAAGAAGGTTTCCTTTTCTCCACATCCTCCCCAACATTTGTTATTTCCAGACTTGTTAATTTTAGTCATTCTGATGGGTGTGAGGTGGTATCTCAATGTGGTTTTAATTTGTATTTCCTTGATGCTGAGTGATGTGGAGCATTTTTTCATGTGTCTGTTGGCCACTTGTAGGTCTTCATTGGAGAAATGTCTGTTCATGTCTTCTGCCCATTTCTTGACTAGAGTATTTGTTCTTTGGGTGTTGAGTTTGAGAAGTTCTTTACAGATTTTAGATACTAAGCCTTTATCTGATAAAACATTTGCAAAAATCTCCCACTCTGTAGGTTGTCTTTTGGTTTTGTCGACTATTTCCTTAGCTGTGCAAAAGCTTTTTATCTTTTTTTAAAAATATTTTACTTATTCATGAGAGACACACAGAGAAAGGCAGACACATAGGCAGAGGGAGAAGCAGGCTCCCCATGGGGAGCCCGATGTGGATTTCGATCCTGGGACTCCAGGATCACATCCTGAGCCAAAGGCAGACACTCAACCACTGAACCATGCAGGCATCCTGAAACCTTTTTATCTTGATGAAGTCCCAAAAGCTCATGTTTGCCTTTGTTTCCCTTGTCTTTGGAGACATGTCTCACCAGAAGTTGTTGCTCTTCTATTCTTGTTGGCTTTTTGTTCTGCCTGTTTTGCTTTCAAATTCCTTCCTGATGCAACCTCAGCCTATCTTTTCAGTCATGTAGTACCCTCTACTTCCACCATGTGAAGTATCTTCCAGCTAGAGCAGACCACTCTTGGCCTTGGTGCTCTGTTTGCATAGAGTATGCTATTTAACCAAATCCATACAACTTTTAAAATCTCTCTCTAGAAATCAGGTTTTTTCCTATAGCACCAGCACTTTGGGTCATTCTTATAGATGTTGTTTTTCATCTGCTTTGTATTATAATTAGTTATATGAAATTGTAGCTTATGTCCCCATTGGCGAAAAGCTCTTTGAGTGAAAGATGAATCAGATTATTTCTCAGACTTAGCACACAGTGACTATTCACTTCATAAATGACCTGAAACAACAGAAGGGCATGTGCCAAATTTAAATTTTCCTTTGTACTTTTAAGGCAAAAAGAGATGATCATATTCATTTTAATAAAGAAAACACCATGAAGGGGGTAGCCCACTCAAGAAAAACAACTTTTGAGTACTCAAGAAACAGTAATTATATACACAGAGTTGATGTGTGAATTTATTTTTTTAAAGATTTATTTATCCATTTTAGAGAAAGAATGCACACAAGCGGGAGATGCACATGAGGAGAGAGAGAGAGAGAGAGAGAGAATCTCAAGCAGACCCTATGTCCAGTGCAGAGCCCAACTCAGGGCTCAATTTCATGCCCATGAGATCATGACCCTAGCTGAAACCAAGAGTGGGGTGCTCAACAAACTGTGCCACCCAGGCACCCCAATGTGTTAACTTAAATTATAGTATTCATTAAAGTAAATTGCCTGAAGGTCAGTACTAGACAACTGCTCACCAGTTTAGGTTACTACTCCATATACTTGAATACAATTCAAATAAATTACATATATCTAGCAGTTAAGAGTCTACAAAGTATTTCCATGTACATGATCTCTTTTGATCATTGCATTAGCACTGTGAAATGGACAACATAATTATTTTTAAATCAACTCTACAGACCAAAAATCCAAGTTTAAAAAGATGTGACCTGTCCAAGGTTACAAGCTAATACACACTGAAACCAGGACTAAATTGCAGATCTTTTCGCTCCAAGTCTGCTCTCTGTGAAACATATTATCTCCCACCACACAGCATGCCTTAAAAACTATTCCATTATCCATATATTTTAATAAATCAGACTAAGGTCTTCCACCACCTTCCTCCCCTTAATTATTATGCAATTTTTTACTACACTCTGAGTTTTCATTTGATTAAACCTTCTGTGGAACAGATTGTATTTGATTGCAAAATACGCAGGGAAAATCCTATTATGATTAGGTCAATTCTTTTTTTCCAGTGGGTTTTTCTATTACTTAAGTAAACTACTGTACTGCATTTATTCAGTGTGTTAAATCTATTTAAAAAAACCATATCCCTATTAATTCTCTATTTATTTAAAAAAAAACCTTTGAAATCCAGCTAAATAGTTTAAATTGCTTAATTTCACAAAAACTCTAACATTGCTTCCCTGCAGAACACATCAGTGAAAATGAACTTGAAATATGACATATCACACACTAGTTTGTTTCTTATTAAAAGTTAACAATATTTGATCAAAGCATGTAAATTTCATAGACTTAAAGCATTTCTCGTGGGTGTATTTGCTAATAATTGGTTTGCTTGGCTCTGGGCTATTATTTGTTTTTCCTTATAAAATGGTGGTCAAATTTTGTAATTTGAAAAAATCCATGCTTGTTTAGTAAGTAATACTAATTATAATTTCCCCTGAGTGATGACTTTGATTCTATTCTCCAAGGAAAACTCACCAGTATTGAGGACTTTTTTTTTTAGAACCCTTAAACTACTCCAATTAACTACTTGCAGATGGAATTCATTAAGTGATTTTCTCTAGAAGAGAATGTTTAGTTCACTTATGTTGTAGTGAACACTATGGTTGCTTCCATTTTGTGTGGCACTAAATTTTTATTAGTATGACCCTCTTTTGCTTGAAAAGGCTGTACTAACCTTTTAGGCTTGCACAAGTATGAACAACCTCTTCCTGGTGGTTAAGAGGCTTGCCCTATACTTATAAGCCTTTGGCTTGGCTTCTTGCCATGACATCAATTAGGGCTTATTTCTTCTCTGTTGGGGTCAGGGTGCCAGTTTATGACAGGGAAAGAGAGCCCTTCAGATAATAAGTGCTACTTCATTTAGATTCCAAGATCATATCTTTCCATTGAGTTTCCTATGAAATTGTATCAGCTAGACTCTGGAGCCAAAGCTCTTAGAGACAGAGTTCAAAGAGTTGATTGCAAAAATAGTATAGTGATATTTTTGGTAGTAAATGAAAATTGGTATGGCCAAACTTCTGGATATTCTGAATGTTTTGATGTGGCTGGATGACTTTAAAGATGCCAAATTAATACCCTATGAGAGTGATACACCATAGAAAGATTGAAAATTTAGGTTCTAATGATGTGGAGTCCTCAGGGTCTCTGGGAAACAAAGGTAGCAGATCTGCCAAGCAGACATTGAGACATCAGGATGGCAATGAGCTAAAGAAGATGAATCTCCGGGCCCCTGGGTGGCTCAGTGGTAGGGTGTCTGCCTTCGGCTCAGGGCATAATCCTGGGGTCCTGGGATTGAGTCTTGCATCGGGCTTCCTGCTCTGCTCATGTCTCTGCCTCTCTCTGTATGTCTCTTGTGAATAAATAAATTAAAAATCTTTTTAAAAATGAGTCATACTTTGATATTCCAGTATGTTTTTCATTACTAAGATGTTAACTGATTACTCAACTATGTGTATATTTTATTGAAAGCTTTGAATGCCACTAGACATTGGTTGATATCTGGGCAGCCGCCAGATGCCCTCTATAATGACTGCAAAATGGCCTTCAATGAACTTCAGCTCCTGGGATTCACAGATATTGTGGAAATGATCACGTGTGACTTCCAAGGCCAAGTCATTAAAAACATTGCAGCAGAATCTGCCTTGCTCTCTTGGATCAGTCTGGGGAAAGCCATGTTATGAGGACATTCAAGCAACCTTCTGGAGAAATCCACATGGTGAAGACCTGAGGCCTCCTGCCAACAAACAGCATGAACTTGCCAGCCATGTGAGTGAGTCACCTCGGAAGTGGGGTCTTCCAGCCCCTGACACCTTCTGGCCACTATGTTTTGGGGTAATAGTTTGTGCAGCAACAGATAACTGCTATCAGAAATGTATAAAGTATTGCTTTACACAAACCTGATTTATCAAAAATTTGCTTCAGATCGAGACTCTTCCAGACTCTTTTCATGATGCTAGGACCTACGTGGCAAAAGAGAACTGATGGCAAACATGGGATCATGACACATCATTCCAACTCCATCTTACTAACTTGGTCCTCGTGATTAACGGAGCTGGAAACATCCAGCTGGTTACTCTGCTCTCCTCACTCTCTGTGATTATGAACACCATTTAAATGGCACCTGAATTTCAAGGAGACTAGAAATTTTTGTTCTGCAATTAAATAAATGTAATGTGTTCCAAACATTTTTGCTTGAGTTCCCTAAATTTCCAGCTATATCACGGGCTAATTCAGAGGTGAATGGGCCAGGTTGATGGTAAATATTTAACAACATCACAATGAAAATGGCTGAGGAGAGCAATAAGAGAAGAATTGAATCAAAGGCTAAGATTCAAGATGGCCAGCCTGTTTGAAGCTCATGGCTGAGCCCTTGGCCCTCGCATCACATCCTAGGCAGCACTCTTGCCGAGCTGCCACATGTGGTACAGGAACCAGGCCAGGCCAGGGCTGCAGGACACAATAAGCCGTGTGTGTGTGTGTGTGTGTGTGTGTGTGTGTGTGTGTGTGTGAGGGGCAGGAGGGGTGGGAGGGTGGAGGGGGTGGATAAGCATGCAGTGAAAAAAATCAAAGAGACGATACTACAGAAGGAAACTCCAAAGCCAAAAAGCACCTATTGTGACTTTGAGTAGTCCAACACTGAAAGAGGCAGGAATTTGGAGAAGATTCTCCATGGATGGTAGAATGATGTAGTGATTGCCTGAAACATGGGAAGACTGTAACACACATGGGTGCCAGGAGGCAAGACTTCCAGAGTAGGTGGAGAGAAGGGGAGTGTACAAGGTCTGGTGAGAAGTGGTGACACCAGAGGGGTGCTATGTGCACAGGGAGACCTTGAGAAACATCTGAGAAGAGAGACATGGACGGTAGCTAGAGAAAACACAAGACAACATCCCAACAGCCAGTGGACTTTGATGTTTCCAGCACAGGACTCACAAAGCCCCAAAGGAAGGTGAGTCTTCTAGAGTGAGCATGCTGGTTTTGAAGGGCCCTGGACAGATTTTCATTAAATGGTAGCCTTTCACTAGTCAAGCCTGTTGTATTGACTAAACAATACAAATAAAACAGAAACACCCTTGACAGTGCATATGAAGATGACAGATAATTCCTCCACATGGCTGAGAACTTTCTTAAGAGACAGAACTTGACCATGACATCGTTGGGTGCTCAGCCTCTTGCCATAATCCCTGGAATATAGTCAGTGTTCAGGACATACTTACGCAAAGAGAAAAATGAAATGTAATCATTTAATTGGTCAAATTGTGCAATTGCTCTCCAGGACCCTCTGAGTCTCAGCAGCTACAAAGCTTTTGCTTTGGGCTTTGGATTGCTTTGATTTGTTGTTGATTTGTGGCTCTGGCCACAGTTGCTGGAAATGTTCCAGCTGGAATAAACAAGGTTTTCTCTTCACCCTTCAGGGCCTCAGACTATTCACATGGAACTAGAGGATCTCTCTGGTCCCATGCGACTCTCCTGCTAGTTCTGTTCAGTTGCTCCATTTTGCAAGTGGAAAATCAGAGGATTTTTCCCAGAGCACACAACTGGTGGAGGGTGCAACCGCGTTCAAACACCAGCTCCTTGGCTAGAAGCCAGCCCCCTTTCTATCCTCCAACTTATCAATAAACCTGTATCTACAAATAGCCATACTACTGCATACCATGGGCATGACTTCTTTGTGGAATATCAGACTGGAACATCAGCTGAGAATTGCTAAGTATGACGCTGGCTTGGAAGATGAGCTGACGACCCTGGGAAACAGATGAACTTTGCAGGCAAATGTTGGCACTGTGGATTCGTCTCCTCCACGCCCTTCACTGACTATAGGTATCTGAGATGCATGCTAAGGGGAAAAAAAAGAAAGGCCACACTGCTGATTATTTTGTGTTTGCTCTTCCCCCTCCTTGCAGATAAGTCAGCTCTTCTCTGTCTTGCTTTGTGCCCTACGAGGAGGCATGACCCCTGAAACCTGCGATCCCTGGATCTCTTCGTCCTCTGGCTTCCCATCAGGTCTGGAGGGAGATCTGAGGGAAGAAGGAGAGATTGGGGTAGATCTCCCCTGCTCCCTTCCTGATCTAGCACCAAATTCTGGCAACCTGTGACACAGCTCCTGCCACCAGGCTCTGGAAAATACAGTCTCTACCTCCTAGATTTTTCTTGCTTGGAGGAGGCACCATCTTCCTGCGACTGGCAACCTTGGGAGCCTCCAGATCACTTGCTGCTCTTCCTAAGCTGCTCATAGCTCGCTAAGTAATTCACTTCCCAGATTCCAGCTGAATGAGCCTTTTGGTTCCTGCCAGGACTTTGCCCAATAGAGTCACTCAAAGCAAAATGCCTGTCACAATATTAAAAAGGCATGGCTTTATAAGCACAATTGCTCAACCTCAGCACTACTAATATTTGGGGCTGGATAATTCTTCATCATCTGGCACTGTCCTGTGCATTGTAGGATGATTAACAGCATCCCTAGCCTGTCTACAATTTAAAGGCCAGTTGTACCCTTTCCCTGAACTGTGACAACTAAACATGTCTTCCTTCAGACTTTGCCAAATGTACTCTGGGTAGCAAAGTTCCCCTAGTTGAGAACTTCGTATTAATCTTTATATTAGTTTTGTCTCTTATAGAATTTTATCTTTTTATACCTCAACTTCAATCCACAATTTATATTTGTGTCACCCAATAATCATGATAATACTATTTACAATTCATTTTTCATATATTGACCCACTTAACTTAGAAATCCTATAAAATCGACTCAGCCTACTTTGGTGTGAGACGAAAGGCCAAAGAACTTAAGTGATTTCCCCAAGAGCATTCAGCTAATAATTGGGAAAAGTTAAACTGAATCCTAAGCTTTGGCCTGTAAGTCCCTTGCTCTATTCTGGTGATTCTCACCTTGGGGTGGTTTTCCCCCCAGGGGACATGTGGCCATTTCTGAAGACATTTTTGGTCATCTTGGGTGTGTGGAGGATATCACTGGTGTCTATCAGGCATAGGCCAGGGCTGCTGCTTGAAATCCTACAATGCACAGGTACAGCTACCCGCCACCACTCAATGAAGAATTATCCTCCCAAAATGTCATTACTGTGTGGTTGAGAAAGGCTGATCTATCCACTGTGCTACACTGTCCCCTCAACTATCTAGCATGTTTCTCTGACTTCTTCATACCCTTTGGCCAGCGTGTTCTTTTGCATTTATAAAGCTGTATTAAAGCCATAAATTGATAGTAGCTCACATTTCAAGGAAGTTAAATCAAGCTAAGTTTAACTTTGGAAGTGTAATAAATCTACCTCTCTTCTCTATTGTTTTTTTTTAAAAATTTTTATTTATTTATGATAGTCACAGAGAGAGGCAGAGACATAGGCAGAGGGAGAAGCAGGCTCCATGCACCGGGAGCCTGACGTGGGATTCGATCCCGGGTCTCCAGGATCGCGCACTGGGCCAAAGGCAAGCGCCAAACCACTGCGCCACCCAGGGATCCCCTTCTCTATTGTTTTTAATGTACTTTCCTCCTTACAGTATATGTTGCTGAAAAAAAAAGCATAGAGAGAAATTTTTATCTTCTTAGATTTAGAAAGCAATTTTGGAACATGGGAATGTCAAAAGGAAAAGAAAAAGTGGTAAATGCTTTGAAGTCTAAATAGAATTTTTTTATAACTTGATTATTGATAAAATATTTATAAAATATCTTAAGGGCAGTATAAAAGTTCTGTTTTTCAATCTTGACCGAGAAATATTGTAAATGGAGAATATAAAAATAAAACTTTTTTAATGAGGTTGGAAGGAGAAAAAAGAACTTTTTAAATGAGATCATACAAATTGAATCTTAGAATGTGTAACCTACTAATATTGCCTTGTTTCATTTATTAATATGCATTTAAGATTCACGAATAAAACTACCATAGATACATTCAAGTTTTTCTGTATGCCTACATTTTCAAGTCAGTTGGGTAAATACCAAAGATGAGAATTGCTGAATCATAGGGTAAGACTATATGTAGCTCTGTAAGAAACTATCCAACTGTCTTCCACAATGGCTTTATCATTTTGCATTCTCCCCAGCAATGAATATCGCTCCATATCTACACTAGCAATTGATATTGATGGTATTTTGGATTTTAACCATTTGATATAGGGTGTATCATTCCTGACTCTTCTTTCCTGTCTACTGTAACATTATCATTCGTTTCACTTCTCCATAAATGTTATTCACTCAATACCTTTTCCTTTTGCCTAAAGAACAACTTCTAGCATTTCTTGCAGGCAGGTCTGCTGGTGTTAAGTTTCCTGGGTTTTTTTTTGTTGTTGTTGTTGGGTTTTTTTTTTTTTTTTTTTTTTTGTCTGAGAAAGTCTTCATTTCTTCTTTACTTTTGAAGGATAATTTTGCTAGAATGGAAACTTAGGATGGCGTTTTTTCTTTCAACACTTTAAATTTTTCACTCATTCTCTTCTTTCAGGTATATTTCTCTTGCTTTGTATTACCTGAGCTTCCTGGCTTTGTTGTTTGGGTCTGTTTTTAATATTGGAAAGTTTTTGACCATTAGTACCTCAAATATTTCTTCTTTTTAATTTCTTACATCTCCTCTGTTATTCCAATTGTGTTCCTGTTACATCTTTAGATATGTCCCACTGTTCTTGTATTTTCTATTATATTTGATACTTTGTGGGGTTTTTGTTTTGTTTTGTTTGTTTTTTAGTTTTAATTTCAGCTTGGGAAGTTTCTATTGGTTTATCCTCAAACTCACTGATTTTATTCCCCATGGCCAAGGCCAGTAAGTATATTGATGAGCAAATCAAAGATATTCTTCATTTCTGTTACTGTGTTTTTGCTTTCTACCATTTTTTCTTTTCATTATTTTTAAGTGCATATCTCTCTGCGTATATTACCCATCTGTTTATGTATGTTGTCTACTTTTTTCCAGAAGAGCGCTTAACATCTTTAATAGTTCAAGTCCCTTGCCTTAGAATTTGAAAATCGGTTACATAGCTGGGTTTGGTTTGATTTCTTTGTCTCTTTAGGCTGTGGTTTTTCTCGTGTCTTTCAGCATGTTTTGCAATTTTGTTTTTTGAAAGCTAGTAAACTCCCATGCTTTTTAGCTGTGAGAACTTAGATGCTTTACTCAGCCACCCTGAACCCCAGGCACCTCATCTCTAAGACTGAGGAAATAAAACAATATAAATTTGTTAAGGGGATTGCTTAAAAATAAGGTCCTGGGCAGAGGGTGAGACATGGCAGCCATGGTGAGGTACATAGATTGATAATTCTTGGATGTCAGCCTGGCTGACCTTAGGAAGTGGCAAGTGTTCTCTCTTCTGCAAGTTTCCATGGCAGCTCTCTGTTTGTTTGGGATGGCAGTCAGACGGAGGGAGTGTAGACAACACAGCACCAAGTCCTTTATACTCTAGAGAAGAACCCAGCCTAATGGTCGTGTATAAAGCCTTCAGTTGGCCATCATCCTTGAGTGTGATATTCCATTTTCTCACACTAAATGCCATTTTTTAGAGCTGTCAGAATACACTTACACCTAAACACCATGAGGTCTTCTGGGCTGAAGACAAGTGGGATACCATGGTTGTGGTGGTGGGACATTTGGAGTCAGAAGAAAAACATATCAGGAACCACCCTCCAGTCGATGATCATTTGAATCAGCCCCATCTGATGGAGAGTACAATCACAGGGAAAGATATTTTGCAAAAGAAAAGATTAAAATAGCCTCTCAGAAAACACACAAAGACACACACATATACACACAAACCCACACCAATTAGTTATGTTAGCTTCAAATTCCTTAATTTGAATCTAAGTAATATTAACAGATAGTTTATTCTTCTGCATTTCAGTAGAAAGAAAACTATGGAATTGCGAGTTTGGGGAAAGTCTATGGAAGTAGTAGGTTACTTATCATTACAGACCACAACTGTGTCAGCTTTCACTAGTGTTGAAAATAATACCCGTGAGAGGCAGAACAATGGCTCCCAAAGATGTCAGTGTTTCAGTCCCTGGATCCTGTGAATGTGTTGCCGTGCATGACCAAAAGAACTTCGCAAATGTGATTAGGTCAAGAAAAATCAGATGGAAGATTATCCAGGATTCCTAGGGGACCAAATCTGATCACCTGCATCCTTAAAAGCAGAGAACGTTGCCTGGTTGTGGCAAGAGGGAGATGTGAGGGATCCATGGAAGAATGGTCAGAGGGAGCCAATACTACTGGCATTTAAGATGAAGAAAGGAAGTCAGGAGCCAAGGAATGTGGGTAGAAGATGGAAAAGGCAGGAAAATGGATACTCCTTGAGATCCTCCAGAGAGTAATGCAGCTTGTTGACGCCTTGATTTTAGCCCAGGGAGGCCAGTGTCAGACTTCTAACCTATAGAATGGTAGGAATAAATTTGTGGTTTTTTTAAGCCACTAAGTTTATAATAATTTGTTACAGCAGCAATAGAAATCTAACACAGTACCCATTTCAGAAACAAAATATATCATTTGTAATAGTTGTACCACTCTTCAAAGGGGAGAGTCTTTCTAAGTCTTTCTCCTTGCAGACTTCCAGATCCCAGGGCTATATAGGATAGGTTATCAATATGGCATTAATATCCTAGAAGTCATACTGACCATTATTTCGATTTCAAATATTAAAAATCTGGGATGCTTGGGTGGCTCAGTGGTTGAGCATCTTCCTTTACCTCAGGGCCTGATCCTGGAGTCCTGGGATCGAGTTTCATGTGAGGCTCCTTGCATGGAGCCTGCTTTTCCCTCTGCCTGTCTCTGCCTCTCTCTGTGCATCTCTCATGAATACATAAATAAAATCTTTAAAAAATATATTAAAACTCCTTCAGAAAAATATCAATCCTGAACCTCATGACAACTTCTCTGTTCACAGGTTTAGTAGTACGTATGTAATAGCTAAAATGATTCCCAATTTGTAGGAGAAGAGACAGACAGCCAAGACAGATTTACACGAATGTGCATGCTCTGTTCTAGCTGGGACTTTCATTTGCTGCAGGTAGCTGTTGCTGAGTCATTGCATTTCTGCCTCTTCAGTAAGTCTTGTGGCCCACTGAGGAAATTACAGAGAGCAGAGCATTTTCTAGGGCTAAAAACAAACAGCAAACAAATGGACCCATGATCCTATGAATCATATCAGAGATCAGAGACAGATAATATTTCAATATAATTGAAAAAAAACACATAATACTTCAGGGAAAAATGAAATTGTAGGCCATTAGAGCAAATTAAAAGGAAACTGTTCAGCATCTATCAGTCCAAAGAAGTGAAAGTTAGAGTAAGAGTCATCCCACAACTTTCTTACTTAGCTGTTGGAGGTTGGGGGAAGAAGGAAGGGGTAGTTTCAGTAAAACCTGCTCCAGTGACAACTCAGTCGATTTAAATAAGAGATAGAAACATATGCCCACACATCAATTGAGTGGCAGCTCCATTTGTTGTGAATCCCCATGAAGTAGTTGTTTTTTAAAAAAGTATTTCTCTTATACAAAGATTTCTTCTGGGAGACAGTTACTGCTAGATTACTGCTAGTTACTGCTAGATTAGCACCAGAATTATGGTAATCAGAATCTTCTGCTATGAAAGACGTTTCTTAGGACAATTTGGCACTGTGGGTTCTTTAGTATTGCTGATACAGTTATGATAATTCAGTGACTTTTGCTTAAAAAAAATAGTTGAAAGCACATTTGAACTCAACAGGAAATGTGACAAAATAACCAGCAATTATTTTTCCCCAAATGCTGTAACTGCAAACATGAAAGCCTAAGTTTTTATAACAACTGGAGAAAAAAAAATCTTTTTTTGTTGAGAACCCACAAGCAGTTCATTCGCGATTTTGTATCGTATATTTTTGCCAATGTAACTTTCCTCCTTGATTTTTACCCTGCTTTTGAGTCTAGATGGATATAATATTTCTCAATACTGTCCGATGATTGCATGTTAAATCATATGATATCAATCTAGGAAAGCCTCAGTCTTTTACTGGATAATACATAATGAAGTATTTTAGAGAATTTATGTTAAAGATAAATAGAGTCCAGTAAATAGTTAATATGCCTTATTTAGCTTTTGCCATGCTGCTTGGCTCAATTCAAAATGAATTGTGTTGGCACACCTTGAAAAAATAGAAGAAAATACAGGTCAGAGGAGGTCTGTCGCCTGTAGGGGGCAGCAGAAAGAGCTTGCTCGTGGTGGGTAACGTCCAGGAAGCTTCAAGACACCTCTTTTGTCAATGAAATCATGTGGTTGTTTCATATGTAATCACCAGATATTGACCCAAGTTACTATGATCCCTAAGGAGAAACACTCACTCTTCCCTTTGTCACCCTTAGCAACATAGGGAACGTAGCAGTTGTATTTCCTTTCTCAAATCTACAGCTGGGCCACAGAGATTTGCAGTTATTAACAATTACACGTATGTAAATGAAGGACACATTTCAGAAACTCTGCCCTTTGACATTTAGTAAGTGCAGAGTGAACACTCTTAGAGAAATGTAAACATCTTCTTTCCTGCCTGACTAACATTGATTGAGCACTGATTAATGTGCAAAACTGTGTTCTAGGAACTCTATAAATACTAATTTTTATTACTCACAACAGCACTATGAAGTACCTTCCTGTTGGCATCTCATTTTGCAGATGAGATAACTGTGGTTCAAAATGATCCCCATCTCTCCAAGGTCATACCCCTGATATACCATAGAGCCAACAGATATAATTCTAAATATCCTGCGCCTCAATTACAACAGGAAACTGCCTGTGTGAAGTGGGGTGGAGGTGGGACACTTGGTGGCCTTTTATTAATACTGTGTCCATTTTGTCTCAGCCACAACGCTGGAATCATATATTCCACAGCCAGGAAACCCACGTTTAAATGTGACTTATGTGAGATGCTGGTCTCAAAGAGCTCTTTAGTCCTTCGCATTAACAAATCAACATGGAGGTCCAAGGAGCTGAGTGAATGGAGAGAGAGCCAAACTTCTACATGTCCTATTTTTATAGCAGCTTAGCTACGAGCAATTTAAGGAAGAAATAAGTGGAGCCTTTTCCTTTCCTTCCTTTATTCATCCCACAAGTCAATAAACATTTATACAGCTTGACTGTGTGCCAGGAAACGTTATAGGTTCTAACGATCCAGTGGTGACTAAGAAGCAGGTCCTGCCTTTGGAAAGCTCAAAATCTAGTGAGGAAGCCAGAAAAAGAGGTAGTTTACAAAGATGTGTGGTAAGCGCTATGCTACATGAGAGCAGAATGCTACGAGTACAAATAGAAGGATGTCTAACCTAGTCGGGAGATTAAGAAAGGTGGCTTAGACGGGATAACATGACTTTTAAGTTCTGGCATTTTAAGGCACTTAGTGAAAAGAGCCAAAAATAGCAATGAACAATTAAAAAAATCCTATTAGACTTTTGGAGACTTATACATGTTCTGCAGACATGAATAAAAACTTCAATTACTAAAGTCAACAAACAAATTGGGTCCAGTGAGCTTCTCATGGGAAGGGAGTGTGTCTTACACAGATTTATTTGGTCAGGGCCTAACACAACAGCCAGCACCCAGTAAGGCTGCAGAACCGGCTTAACTGCAGGAATGAAATTCCCCGGGGGAGCAGGCTTGTTCTCGAACCTCACCTGTATCGAAGCTCTCTCAGGGAGGATGAAAACACAGGAACTGTTAGGAACAACTGACCCAATTTATGCTTCTTGTTTCAGGTGACCATCATAACTCTAAAAATTGTTCATCAAGAAGAACTACCTGCCTCCAAATCCGGTTTTGGGGATGAAAACTTAGGTTTAGATAGTGGAATTGAATCTGAGGTGAATTCGGAGAGGGAAAAAAAAAAAAAAGAATTGACACATGTCAGGGTTTCTACTTAATCTCAATTGAATCACTTCTCTCTCTTCCTTCTTTCCAGTTTTTCTACTGGCAAGAGATTTGAGAGTAGAAATGGAAGAACAGGGGAGAGGTCAAGTTTGAAAGGAATGCTGGTAGCCCAGGAAAAGTCTCTACAGACTCATAGCTGAATTGAATCCCCACTCATGAACAGACGTGTCAAGACACTGCCCTACACCTCCCACCCCACGCCCCAACACTGACAGATGTAAGCACTTATATTGAAAAGAAAGCTAAAAAAAAAAGAAGAAAGAGAAAGAAAGAAAGAAAGAAAAAAAAAAGAAAGAAAGCAAGCAAGCAAGCAAGCAAGCAAGCAAGCAAGCAAGCTCTTGACACTGTTAAATGCCAGAACTCTAACCGATTGAAGGCACCCTCTTGTTTCAAGTTATTAGAAAGAGATTATTTGGGGGGGGGGTACAAAACAACACATGAAAAGTAACTTTAGCATCTTCCTGTCTGTTTTTAATAGTACTATGTGTTATTTTTAAAATTACTCAACTTTTTGAGAAATAAAAAAGTGAAAAATAACTAAATTTTATAAAACAAGTCCAGCTATGCTAAATTATCACAGGATCTTAGCCTCAGGACCCAGAGTAAATTCAACCAAACCCAACATGCTCAAGAAAATAAACCATTTTCATAAGGATTTACAGGATGTCTGCTAGCCTCCACGAGCCACCACACATATCACTGTGGGGACAGCCTGCTGAGTGGGAAATGAAACAGGGAAAACTTTACAGGCTGGAAAGGATGTCTCACAACTAAATTTCCTTTGGAATTGCTATGTGTTCCACACATCTAGTGTGGTACTGTTCATGCAGGTCAGACCCATAGAGTTAAGATTTTCATAGGAAAATTTTACAGTTTCTGAACTGAGTATTAGAAATCAGCTGATACCATGAACCGTTGGTTAATGGATCTGCAGCAAGATAAGCACTGAAAAGAAGAGTAGGCATTTTTTTAAAAAAAGATTTTATTTATCTATTTATGAGACACACACACACAGAGAGAGAGAGAGAGAGGCAGAGACACAGGCAGAGGGAGAAGCAGGCTCCATGTAGGGAGTCCGACCCGGGACTCGATCCCAGGTGTCCAGGATCATGCCCTGGGCTGAAGGCGGCGCTAAACCAATGAGCCACCCGGGCTGCCCAAAAGAGTAGGTATTTAGACTTTTATATCAAGCTGACAGTTATTCTACATCTGTTGCATCTCATAAAAAAAAAATCAGGGATTAAATTGTTATATCTTTTATTCTAACTTTATTTTCTGGTCAGTTACTCTATTTCATTTCAGAAATGGTCATTCCTTAAGAAGTTGGATGGTTTCTGTTTTGGGGGTTTTTTAAAGGTCCTTCTACACAGAGTTTGAGAGCTGCCCTGGGGTTCATGCTGAGATACCTCCAGGGCGGCCTGGGGCTGTCAGTATGTGGAGCTGCAGGTTCTCCAACCTTTGCTTTGGAAAAACAGCAGGCTATTAATCTGTTTTAAATATTGGGTAACAGCAAGGTTTAGGATGGTTATAATGAAAACTGCAAAGATAGTATTTACTTTGGAAAGGAAAAAAGAAGATCATATACCTGGAGTCTCTCTCTAAACAGAGGGAGAAAATATACCGCTTTTATATCTTTATATTTCCTTCTTTCCCTTCACCTGTTTCCAGGGATAGAAGCGCAGCCTAAAATACATGACCAGGTTGAAGGAGAACCTGATTTCAAAGCCTCTGCCTGTGTTGTGTGCTGCAGACCATCAAAGTACTTGATCCTTGCTTAGCAGAGCATCAGAGCCCACTTTGGGTGGGGGGTGGGGGGTAAAAAATGAAACTGATCTTCATGAGAAATACTGGGAATCTGAGGATTGTGGAAGGCTAAGGTGGTGAGGGAGAGAAAGTTCTGGGAAGATGACTTCGAGATCAGAGCCTAGGTGAAATTCTCAGTGGCAGAGAAAGGCTACGGATTTTAGAACACTGTTAATATCCCATTTAAATGACCGCCTGTGCTGTACTATCAGATGCAGTAATTTCCCTCCATTAGCCTGAATCTTCAATAAAAGTCAGCTCCCTCCGATTGCTTTGCATTAATGAAGCTCAGGGAAAGAAACTGGAGTGTGTATGTGTTACCTGGGTGTACAAAGGGGGGTGCGGGTGCAGGTTCCCTACCGAGGCAAATTCACAAGCTCCCAGAGCAGCAGCAGCCAGAGCGGAGCACAGGGCACAGAGAGACTCCGCAGAGATCAGAAAAATTGATGAGAAATGCCCGGGGTTAACAGGTGCTCCTGTCTCTCCCCTGGCCCACAAGCCCCAAAGATACTGTTGCTCATTGAACTTCAGGTGGCAAAACACTTGTCTAGAATATGAGAGAAGGCGTGGGAAAGCGTAGGATGATAATGCGGAGGGCGCTGTGGAAAAGCAAGCTGAACTTAGTGGTCTTAACGTTATCAAGCAATTCCTGTGTGCCAAGCAGAAGAATGTCCTGTTTGTCATCTCATTTACTATTTTTTCCTAATTTTTATTTATTTATGATAGTCACAGAGAGAGAGAGAGAGGCAGAGACATAGGCAGAGGGAGAAGCAGGCTCCATGCACCGGGAGCCCGACGTGGGATTCGATCCCAGGTCTCCAGGATCACACCCTGGGCCAAAGGCAGGCGCTAAACCGCTGCACCACCCAGGGGTCCCATCTCGTTTACTCTTTAAAGAGACTCTAGCGTTTGAATTCTGTAGTAGATATCCCCATTTTACAAGTTTTATTTTAACAGAGCCAAAAATGCAGTAGCAACACATTGAAGGTCGCTGACTGAGTCCAACCTCCTTCATTTTTAGATGAGAAAATCGAAGTCCAAAGATAGTAAATTAACCCAATAGCACATGATAATAGGTGTCAGAGTCAAGTCTAAAAGAGGCCCAGAAGAACAGCAAGAGTTTACTTCTTGCGACAAGAGAGCAGAGAAGGGCTCAATAGCATAATTCTAAAGAATTTAAATATATACATGGGAAGCTGGTCTTAAAAACGACAGCTTTCTTTCATATCAACCATATAAGAAATTTTTCTTTTATCTATTCACCAGGTTGGATTTCTCCTTCTCTTTCTCCTGGTCCTTCTTCTTTTACTATTGTAAACACAGAAGAAGAAAGGTGTGCTCTTTTAGCTGATTATTCCCACCAGAACGTCCTGGTGAGGGCCAAAGTATTAGCTAAATGCAACACTAGATCCATGGATCAGCCTTGTGTAGAGACTGACTACTTCAGTGTATCCACTTATTAGACTCTCCAGTTTTACGGCATGTGCTGGGTTTATATCTCCCTAATTTGGGAATTTATTTTGTCCCAAGGTGTTGAAATTAAGTGAGTTAAATTTTGTGTTCAGAGAGAAGGGGAAAGTTGATCAGCAAAGCATACTCTGTGTGAATTCAGTCGGGTAGACAGTCAACCACAAGAAGTTCTCTCTGTTGAATGGGTGTTGAGATGTCCTATTTGATAGTCCAGCACTCGGCGCCACACCCTGGCTTTCATTAAGGTATGAAAGAAACATTGTCCTGTCATCCTGATGATTCTTGATCCCACCCAGGGAAACATTCTTTCTTGGTATTTCATAGATCATAATTTATTTTCATTCATCCAATTGATACACAACTCAAACAGTTCCCTAGACTCAGAAATGATGAACTTGAGTCTTTATGTCTTCTAGTTTATATTTGATTTATTTTATCCCAAGACCCGTAACACAATTGAGACCATAAAGATCATCTCACGGAAACTCTTTGATTACCAAGATAAGGAAGCTGTGCCTAGTGCATAGTAGGCGCTCAATGAGTAGCTACTGAACCATTGGACAAAACAAATCTGACTTGCTGAGTCATGTGCCAGAGCTGTGATGAGAAACACGGTCTTGTAACTTCTTGCTCAGGTCCTTCTTACCGCATCACCCTTCCCTTCAGCCTCAATACATGTCTATGAGCTGCTGCTGCCTCAGCTCACGAAGAGTGAAATTCCATGTAGAGATGCGAGTCACAGAAGGAGCCTTGGTTCCTACACAATTAGTGTCTGCATCTTTCTCAAGGAAAGACATGGGAATCATCTTTAATAGAATGCTGAACTAAGCAGAAGTAGAGGCAATGAGAACACTTTTTCCTTAATACCCACACCCTCCCACACACACCCCCACACACACTCCAGTTGCACACACTATTAAAATATGGAATGCACCTTCATTTCTGTAATATTAATTGCTATTGCTGATTTAACATGCTGTCATTTCCAGCACGTGTAGAACAAATAACGTAAGCACGGTTACTTGGCCAATTCTGTGAGCAAAAGCCACAGGCCGTGCAGTATCTCTGAGACTTGTAACAGAGAAACATTTTAAGACTTTGGTTCATAATTTTAATAAGCTGCTTTTTAAGAGACAAAAAGAAGTCAATACTTCCATAAGACTGGAAGCTTAAATGATGCAAAATAAAATTAAAAAAAGAAGAAGAGAGAGAAAATTCAGAAGTGAAAAGGTGACGTCAAGGGCTTCACACTCGGAAGAGGTGATTATTGAAAATAAGTAAAACGAAGGCAACCGTTGCTTAACGTGAATCATGATATCGTGGGAATGACTCAGCTCACTTCACATCAATGCTGTAAGGAGAAGGCACATATTAAAATCATTCAGGGAACTTTTCCATCAAATGTACATCCCCCCCCCCTCTGGTTAATATATGTTCATTTCCCCCTCTCTGTGTGTCCTGAAAACTCCCCAAGCCATCCGGAGAGGAGCCCCCACTTCTCCTCCTGTTCTTGCTGGTGAGAGGATCTCCCACTTCACTTGTTCTTATGGCGAACTTTATGAATATAGCTGGAGTCATGACATCAAGTGTAGCACGAAGATGGGGAGCGGAGGCCTGGATCCATCACTTGGAGACATAGAGCGCACAGAAGATAAAGATAACCCCAGATTTAACAAAGTTGCGAAGAGAAGCAAGGAGCTGAAAATCATCAGGGCCTGTCACCTGCCAGGTAGGACATAGTATGCGCCCTTTAGGTACTAGCTCATTCATTAACTTACTCTCTATTCATTTCACAGATGTGTATTAAGAGCTGACTGTATGCTGTGTATGCAATCATATCCCACATAGGCCTGGTCTCTAGATTCGCAGAGCTTGCGTGGTAAAGTGGGGGAGATACCATCCAACCAGGGGAGAGCATAGGTAAAAATTCAGATTCACCTCACGGAAGAAATGACTATGTGAAATGGAAGGAAACACAGGGTTAGGACAGTGCACCGGCTCTATTTTTATGCAGGTTCAGGAGGAAAGGTTCCTCTAAGAAAGGTACATTGAAGCCAAAGCCTCAAGGATACACAACACATAGCCACCGAAGCAAAGCCATCAGGGCCCTGTCCTGTCCCATCACACACAATTTCAGGGCCAGGACCTGGCTGCCATCTGTCAGCACCTGTATCTCTTTCCCTGGGGGCTCAGGGGTCCCAGGCGCCCCATGGGCCAGCAGGGGAAAGTGCTGGGGAGTAAACAGCCCCCCGAGAGTAGAACTGAAGTAATGTCTGTTGGGAGTTGAGGTGCAAATCCCCCCACTTCTGGGGCCCCTGGATGGAGAATTCTAACATGAGGGTCCCAGGCTGATTCCCAGGGTCACCCAGGGGCAGGAGGAAGCGCCAACCTTCCAGAAGAGCGGCCCTGTGAGTGGCTGCTCATTAGTGCTCCTTATGGTCATTGGTCATTCCATGCCTCAGCCTCCCCAGGTCCTTCCCTGTTTCCTGGGACAACCTTCAAAATGTGGGACTTGAACTCCAGGCCACATCTCACCATATCCTTCCTCAAGAACTTGACTAGGACACCAGCTAAAGTGCACCCCGGGCTGGGGAGAGGGGGGCTGGGAAGCCCTGGGGCAGGCCACTGCGGAGGCTGGGGGACCAGAGTGCAGAGAGGGGGCCACCAAGGAGGCCAGGGGACCAGAGCGCAGAGAGGGGGCCACCGAGGAAGTTGGGGGACCAGAGCGCAGGGAGGGGGCCACCGAGGAGGCTGGGGGACCAGAGCACGGAGAGGGGGCCACCGAGGAGGCTGGGTGACCAGAGCGCAGAGAGGGGGCCACCGAGGAGGCCGGGGACCAGAGCGCGGGGAGGGGGCCACCAAGGAGGCCAGGTGACCAGAGTGCAGGGAGGGGGCCACCGAGGAGGCCGGGGGACCAGAGCGCAGGGAAGGGGCCACCGAGGAGGCCAGGTGACCAGAGCGCAGAGAGGGGGCCACCGAGGAGGCCGGGGGACCAGAGCGCGGGGAGGGGTCCTGGAGGAGAAAGCCTGTGGGCCAGCGGTCTTGGGGTCGTGGCCCTCCCTCAGCTTCCAAGCAGCCCAGGATGCGTGGCATTACAGCGGGGGCCAGGCCCCCTCTGGCTTTGAAGTCAGCGGCCTCGCAACCTTAATTCCATCTGTAGCCTCAACCCCCCTTTGCCTGGAGTCTTGCTTATCCCCGGGCCTGGGGACTCAAACTGGAACCACTCGGTCAGGGGAGCCTTCTCTCTACCATGACCACGTAAAGGAGCTTGTATTTTTCAAAGAGATACAGGCCAGTGGAAAATTTTTAACTGTCGAATGATATGATCTACCCTCTGTTCTTTTTTTTTTTTTTTAAAGATTTTATTTATTTATTCATGAGACACACAGAGAGAGGCAGAGACACAGGCAGAGAGGGAGGCAGGCTCCCCATGGAGAGCCTGATGCGGATTCGATCCCAGGACCCTGGGATCAAGCCCTGAGCCAGAGGCAGATCCTCAACGGCTGAGCCACCCCGGTGCCCCTACCCTGTGCTCTTAAATGATAGTTACCATATAGTGAATCGTCTGCAGAGGACAGAAATGAAAACAGGATGATTAATCAGGAAACCACTGCAAAAACTCAGGTGAGAAACAGTGGCAAGGGGGCCGAGGTAGTGGTATAAAAGATTCTGGGAGGTCAGCAGGACCTGGGTAAGGATCAGATCTGAGAAAAAGGGAAAGGGAGGTTTTGAAAATGATTCCCAGATGTCTCACTTTTACGTCTGGAGGCTTAGCTGATGTGGAAAACATTGGTTTAGGAAAGATAAAACTTCCAAGTTTCATCAAGCTCATTTTTAGATACATGTGAAATATGTAAGTGATATAATTAAGTGGACATATGAGTCTGGAATTCAAAAGTGAGGACTGAATTAAGGGCATAAATTCTTGAGCCGCCACTGTAGTGATCGGAGCTACAGCCGTGGGAATGAATGCAGTCACCAGAGCACAGAGAGAAGCAGCAGAAAGGAATAAGGACGAGATCAAGCATTTAGGCATAAAATCCCATACTCCGGGGCACGACCTGTTGGTTCCGCTGTTTGCCAGCCGTCCCCTCCTCTTTCTACTTTTGCCCATTGGACTTCTGAGTGGTGCTCATCAGATCAGCTGTACTACATGGCTCTGGACCTCTCCTATTTTCCACTTATTACTTTTTATGCTACATTCTGGGTGCTTTTCTCAAATCTGTCCAATTTCATTGTCACCTGTGTCGATTTACTATTTAGCATGCTCATTGAGTTTTGATTTTATTTCAATCCAGCCACGATACTTTTATTTCCAGAATTTCTAATTAATCCTTTATAAAATCTGAATTCGCTTTTCCCACATCTTCTTCTTATCTGTTTGTTCTATTCCTTCCTTCACCCTGTTAAACATTTAAATCTTTATGTTTAGATCTTTTTAGTTCTCAGGGTGCAAATGCTCCCATTTTTTCATTTGCTGTTTATTCTTTTGTAGTTTGTTGTGTCTGTGAGATCTGCCCCAAGGAGACTTGCATTTGGTGGGAAGTTCATGTGCCTGGGCTATGGACGTTTTTTTCTCTCTAGTTGGATTCTATAGTTACTTTAAAAATATTATAGTTACTTTTAAAAGTTTACTTATAGTTACTTTAAAATATTAACTTTCTTAAAGAATTTGAGGTTTTAACTTTAAAAAAATCATAAATCTTGTGTGTCAGAGCAATCCAAAGTTCTGAGACTTCTGATCCTACCCACATTCTTGTTTGTTTGAAAAATGTAAATAATGATGCCAAATCCACACATGACCTCAATAACCAAAGTCAAGGAAAACTGCTAATACAAGGTTTTTAATCCTTCTAAATCTGGGTTTTTATCATGCTTGCAGCACGTTATCTGCTGCTTTGTTTTGTTAGGCTGGCATCAAAATGATATGTTCTAATGGGATCCCTTTAGACCTTGAAAATACATCGTCAGTTAGAAGATTGTTCACTAACCACCTTTTGGAAGCTTCCATTCAGTTACGTCAGTTGACAGAAATGCAGTCTTGTGGCCTGGACATTATCTGAATCTCTGCAGGATCCATGAAACTTATTTCTACCAGAAACAATCAAACTGTAGATGGAAGATAGAAACTTTGATATGACCGTCCTTTCCAGCTCCATTGGCTCAAAGTAGCTGGCCTGTTTTAGTCAATGGCAGCCTCTAGAGCCTAAGTTAATGCCTTAGTGTCATGGTTTGGCTAGATTCATATAACTTTTGCTCCAGTTTCTTAATAGAAATGCCTCAAGTTAATTTGCCTACCGAAGGCACGCAAAACACAGCCTGGAAAGAACTATATGCCATCAGCTATTGATGATTAAAGCACAGTCTCACAGAATTGGGGAAAGGATTGAACAAACTCCATTCAGATATAGACAAGTTATTATCTCATTAAGTATACCATGGCCTGAAGCCTTTGGTATATGGATTCACCATGTGAAAAACCCTAATAATCATTGAGGACAGTGATATTTCCTTAAAACACAGGAAAATGGCTTACATGTCATATTTCATTTTGTAGATTAATACTATATTCAATAAAAGTCCTTATATTTTGACCGAATTTTTATACCTATAGGTCTATAGAAGAAAATTATTTGGTCACCGTTAAAAGGGGGAAATGAAGAATGGTTTTAAATTAGGTATTATCATGTAAGTTGATTTTTTTGAGCCAAAATATATTTGGTCTCAAAGATGCATGCATAGATCTGTAAGGGTTTTTTTCTATATATGCCTAGTTGAAAGGCCCAGCAAAAGTCAATTGGGAAAACAGGGATTTTTTTCCTTAGCTTATGGATTTAGGTTTATAAAGACCAGCTGTTGAGAGTTGCTATTTTTTTTTTTAAATGTACTTTCATGATGTTAGAGTACGTTCCCATTAGAGGATGTGGTAAGCAAAATAAAGGCCCCTCAACGTTGTCTATGTTCTCCTCTCGGGAATCTGTGAAAATGTTAGGTATGTGGCAAAGGGTAATGAAGGATGCAGATGGAATCTTAATTGTTAATCAGCTGACATTAAAATAGAGATCATCCTGGATTATTTGGGTGGGCCAAATGCAATCACAGAGGCTCATAAAAGTGGAAAAGGAAGGCAAAAAAGGAAGTTAGCAGTTTTGTGAGAACTATGTAAATCACCCTTGCTGACTCCAAACAAAAGAAAAAGGAACCCATGATTCAAGAAAGCAGGGAGCCCCTGGCAGGTGTACACAGCCTACCTTAGAGCTTCCAGAAGAATGTGGCCCTACTGACACCTTTATTTTTAGCCCATTAAAAAAAAAAAAGTGGAACTTCTAACTTAAAAATAGTAAGTTGGTGGGGTTTTTAAGCCATGAAGTTTGAGGTAATTTGTTATAGCAGCAATAAAAAACTAATAGAAATGCTGCCAGGATGATACAGAGTATCAACACTCAGGGGAAAAGAATAGATTGTAGCCACAGAGTGGACAGAGATAATACAACTCAAACTTAATGCCACTCACTTTGAATTCTGCATAAAAATATTACAAACCTTTAAAAATGTATACTAACCTTTAATGAAAGGAACATAATAAAAAATGTATACCAAACTTTAATGAAAGGAACATAAAATCCACTGGAGAGAGAGAAAGAATTTTAAATCAGAGGAAAAAAAAAAAACCACATAACTGGTGGGATTTTGAACTGGATACAAGCATCCTACTGGTAGTGGGAACAAAATGTTCCAGGATAACAAAGAGAAGTTAGTTACACCTTGAGCATTCAAGGGAGACGTACATGTGGTTGGCACATAAGTTTGGCCTACAAAGGGGAATGGATTTTCACCCTTATGAAAGGAAGGCAGAAGAGCATTGTAGACAGAAATCAAGGACATTTGGCATGAGAGTAAAAAGTCTGTTCCCGAACCTACAGTGTACTCCGTGTAGAGTGACCTAGAGTTTAAAGGGGAAAGTAGATTGGGTCCAGATTATGCAAAGTCTTGGGTGCATTCCTAAAAAGTTTTGACTCTCTCATAGGCCAAAGTACACAAACTAGAGGCCTGCAGATGTGTTTCAGTTAGTTCTCACAGTGTATGTCCATGTGTGTGTTTGAGGTTTTGGTGTGCTTATAATTTAAATTACAAAATTAAAAACATTTTAAAAATTATGAGACCTAACATAAAATTCTAGGCTTCCAGCTTCTCTTGGCGGGCCGGGGGGGGGGGGGGTGGAACGGAATAAAGAACTAACAGAGATGACTTGACCACATTAGGCCTCACTTGACCACGAATGGCTAGAGGTAAGTAGCAACTGACCCTTTGGTCTATGCATGTCCTCTGCCAGCCACCACAATTTCCTAACTCTCCACCACTCCCTATTGTGTGACACCTATCTATGTCATAAATGTTTGTACCTGCTGGACTTCCACAGGCATTTGTGTTTGTGAACCCTTGCTGTAAGCAGGTGGTAACCACTGAAGGATTTCAAGATCAAATTTGTGCTTTGGGAAGAAAACCCCGGTAGCAATTTTAAAATATCCTTTGAATTCTGGTGGCACAGAATGTGCATTTCTGTCATTGTACTTACAACATTCAGTTAAAATGATCTATTGATGTGTTTTTGTCTTCCCTGCTAGGCAGTGAAATCTTGTAAAGGGTCAGAGATGTTTCTTATAAATTACTGTTGATACTACTGGATGATTGTGTAATGATTTCTTAAAATATTTTGAAGCAGTAGACAAATGTTTAATAAACATAAATGAGTTTTAAGTCTTACCCAGATCCTTCCAATCACAAAGATTTTCTCCTGTGCCACTATGCTATGCGTCTTGCAGTTCTGAGGCACTGAAAATTCCACTGGAAAAAAAAAGTTTGAAATAAGCCATAATAATACTATCAAATTCAGTCAGAATAAATGTAGATACTCAGATCACTTTCCTGGTCACCTCCCTGCCCTCTTTCATAGATAATACACAAATATATTAAAACCCACTTAGCATGAGAGCTTCTCTGATAATAATGTGTTGTATTGCTTCAGCAATTATGTAAAGGAGTGAGAGTAGCTTGATTTCAAATGGCCAGCCCATTTGAAGCCGCACATGAAAATGGCATCGAGTGAAAGTTCAGTCATAGTGTTAGCGGATCATGAATATACCCATTCAGCTAAATGAACCAAGTTTCTTGTTAATTTATAATAGGAAAATAAGCTGTAGATCACTTACCCACAAGGAAAGTCATTATTTGGGAATAAAATTGAAAGCAAAGCTAGAAAATTTACCCCACCTGTCTTTGAATTTACACACCCAGGTTCTCATTGGACAAATTGGCCATTTCCCAGGTATCCATATGTGGTAAAGCTATATGTATCTATTAAATATGGGTGCATATCTTTAAGGGGGAACCTTACAGAATTCTAGGGGTACTGTGGTAACAGAAACTTTTGCGAAGGCAAAACCAAATACTTTTGATTTGAGACTGCAAAACACCGTGCATAATTATGGACTATAGAGAGCCACCAATGTAAAGTGGGAAAAAAAAAGTGACTAGGGATTTACTGACTTAAAGTGTTTAACAGAAAGTCTGGAAACACTGTCATATCAGAATATGGTGCTGGGGAAAGAAGAAGGCTTAATCGAAATCTTAATAGATGAATCCTTTTCTGCAGAAATAATCCACAGTCAGGGATGCCGATTTCTTTTTCAAGACCCTTTTTGAAGGCTTACTAAATAAACAGCCCCTGAGAAAGCGACCATAACACTGCCACCGGATGGAGAACATGCCAAAACTGATACCAGTGACAATGAGAACATGCCTGCTACTTTCATTTGTTCCTTCACTCGTTCCATTATCTATTCCTTTCCTCTTTGGCCAATGAGAGTGCCTTTTGCACAGAGACACATCACAGCAGATGGAGACACGAACAGAAAAGGAAGAAAATATGCAATTCAGGAAATCGCACACAAGCAACAAACAGAGTTATTAGAAGCAGCAGGCAGGTCAAATGTGTAACAGAATATGATGCAGAGTGAGGGGGTACAGGGCAACACACAGTCAGTGGGTATGTTCCAGAGAATATTTCCTGTAGGGATCGATTTAGGGTTAGAGGGACAGCTTCTGTGACTCTCTGATGGCCTTACCAGCATAACTTGCAGGACCCAGTGCGAAATGAAAACAGAGGCCTTCTTGTTAAAAAAAAAAAAAAAAAATTAATTAAAAACAAACAAACAAAAAAAACAGGACAGAATGTATTTTCCTTTCTTCTGCAGTTTTCTGTCCTTACCTGTCATAGTATTTTTGTATTTGCTGTTAATGTTGTGCTTGCTCAGGCACAGGACTATCGTGGGCAACCCCAGATCCTCACAGGTGCCCAGAGCCCTGTCTTACAACACAGCACATAAAGCACTTGTGCCCAACCCACCTCCCCTGACCTGGAGGCCCAGGATCCATGGGAGGAGCGCCACAGTGATCTCAGGGAAGGCCATAAGATGCAGGACCATGAGCAAGCTGAGGCTTCAAGTAACTTGCACATGCTCCATTGATCCATTGGACTTCACTTACAAAACACAAATTCACAGGTAAAATTGTTAAGAATATCCAGATGCAGCCTTAAATCCTATTCGTGAGGCACTTCTCAGAGTAGGCCCAGTGCAACCGCATGGTCATATGTGGTAGTTACAACCACCATGTAGCCAGCCTTGTGGCAAATCAGCCAGTCCTGAAAGATCTCTCAAATTTTCACTGAGATCGAAGTAAACATAACTAGCCTCCCCACAAGAAAGAATTACAGAATCAAGGGGGAAAGAGAGAGGCAGAGAAGTTACCATGAATTTCACTGTCCATGTAAAAAAACTTTTTTAAGATTGAAAAAAAGGAAGGTCACAGAGTTCTATATAAAGTGAAATATACTGGAAATATTTTTATTTAAGGGTAAAGAAAAATCCTCTACCTATCCAGATGCAAAAAATATAAATTTTCTTAAATGTTTCAACAAAGAAACAAAAACCTTCTGGACCTTACTTAGATGATCATTGATGTTAAAAGACAGAAGACTGGGCAGCCTGGGTGGCTCAGCGGTTTAGCGCTGCTTCAGCCCAGGGTGTGACCCTGGAGACCCGGGATCGAGTCCCACGCATGGGGCCTGCTCCTCCCTCTGCCTGTGTCTCTGCCTCTCTCTCTGTGTGTCTCTCATGAATAAATAGATGGAATTAAAAAAAAAAAAAGATGGAAGATTATTCCAGAACATGGTTTGTGGACAATAGTGGTGAAATGTGGGGGCTCTATCCCTGGTCAAATCATTGTCTACTAAAGCAAGAGAAACCCATTCATATATATGCTCAAGTAACAAAATCATACGCCAGCCATATATTCTTTGAGGGCATTGAGGAGAACTATTTGAAATGTGCTCTATCTGGCTATGAAATCAACCAAAATCAAGATACCAAGAATATGAAAAATTGTTTTATTTAAAGTATCCCAGCAAGTATTAAAATTAAACGTATAAACTATAAATAATTTTTTCTATATCTGTGTTTAGATTTGAATTCCACCAGAAATAGACCCTGATGCACGGATTTCAGAGCAAGTGTTTTATTTGGAATGTCAGGAAATAGGTAAAAGAACGAGAGAAAAGGAAGGCAACCAATACTGGGTCCATTGTCAAGCCAGTTACAATGAGGATTACTAGAGCTGAATCCCACAGGGAAGTTTTGACAAACTATGCAAAGTGCATGCCCCAGAGTCACCACACCCAAGGGATGAGAGTTCAGGGACACTTATCCCTCAATGTCCACTAGTCATTGGTTGAGAGCTACAGGAGTGGGTTATTGGGCCTCACTTCCAGCCTGGAGGCTAAACAGAGCTCCTTGGCAGCTTCGAGGTACAGATGTAAGTGGATGTTAGCAGGAGAACACTGCAGGAGGAAGGTCTGAAGGATGTCAGTGGCCACAGACAGAGCCACAGGCTGCTTGTGTCACCCAGTGCAAGTAGCCACAACCAAAGGAGATATGATGGTGAAAAAATTAAAAATGCAGAGGGTAAGCTGATTGACAGCTCCAGATACAATCTGTAAAACTAGAGAGTGAAGAAGGGTAGAGAAAACACAGCAAAGGAAATCCATGCCAAACTCCTTGTTGCTTATAAAGGAAAAATGAAAAGTTACTGTCTATTGAGAATTATAGAAATAGAAGCTTGGTTTAACCCTGCACTTGCAAAATTAAGGGCAACTACAAGAGGATAAAAAAATAGATTTCTTGGCTTAACCCTGCACTTACAAAATTAAGAGCAACTACAAGAGGATAAAAAAATAGTTGTTTTGCATCCATACTGCCACACAAAATTAAAAAGGAACAAATGTATCATAATACAAGCAAAAGAAAAGCAAAGAGAAGTAGAACAGAGTAACACCAACTGTTTCTATTTAACCATATGCCTGCGTGAGTACACTGTGCTGCCAAAAAGCAAAAGTTGTCCTTTATGTTTTAAAAATTCCTATATGTGCTGCTTATAAAAAACATGCCCAGATCTAAGTAGTATAAAGTTTAAAAATAAATAAGACACAATGCCTAAATGCAGTGCCTGGTCGAAGAGGAAATGTTTTCCTGTAAGGAATATACTCAATAATGCAGAGTATGCCATCAGAAAGTAATCATTCTTTGTGTTTATTTATTTAAAGGGCTTGCTGATCTGACATGAAATACTGTCTTGGATGAAGATAACATAAAACTCATAATATGCCCCTGCAACGAGGACATTGACGAGAAACTGCTTAGTAACTGTCATCAATTCAGAAGAGTCTAATACGAAAGCGAATGTGAAGTGCCCTGAAATCTTACAGCTCATGTAACAGAGGCTTCCTGAAATTTGACATTCGTATCACAAGCCAATCAAGGGCTGTGCACCCGAAATAACAGTAAAGAACAATTGCTATGGACTGTGCCAGAAGAAACTAAGCTATCTTTCTCTTCTCTATAGACGATATTTTATTTTTTTTAAGATTTTATTTATGTATTCATGAGAGACACAGATTGAGAGAGAGAGAGGCAGAGACACAGGTAGAGGGAGAAGCAGGCTCCATGCAGGGAGCCTGACGTGGGGCTCGATCCGAGGTCTCCAGGATCACGCCCTGGGCTAAAGGCAACACTAAACTGCTGAGCCACCCGGGCTTCTCTTTGATCTGTTTCTACCTGAAGACTTAGAAAGTCTTTTCTGTTTTTTGTTTTTTTTTTTTGTTTTTTTTTTGTTTTTTTACCTGAAATGTTCAACCAATGGTTGATCCATAAATGATTATGGGCAGCGGAAGGCAACTACTCCTCGAGACAGCAACCGGCCAATCACATCTGGGTGCAGGTTTCTACCTGTGAGGTCTAAGGTCTGCCACAGAGACTCGTCAAACCTGGAAGACAGGAAGTCCTCAGTAAGTTGGGGGCACCAGATCCTGGAGGGCCCCACCACTCAACAAGGAAGATACGGTCATTAAATAGCCCTGAAGCAAATTCTGAAGGAAGCTTTGGTTTGCAGTTGACTAGACGGCATAGATAGTTGCAGTCTATGTTTAATTGGTATTAAACATACTCTGGTATTTTTGGTATCTATGGTATTTTTAAGACACAACTGTGTATTCCTTGCTCTATCATGGATAAGCTTCCACCTTCAGCTATACATGTGTGTATACACACACACACACACACACACACACACACACATTTGTATTTCCTTCAGATGGTTCAATGCTATCATTACAATGTAATGATCTGGAATTACAGAATAAAACTTCAGTGTTCAACACAATTTAATAATTTTAAAAATGATTGCTCAAATCATTGAATTGATTACTGAATAGGTAGGTAGGTTCAAATGGTCTAAATGATCCCACTGGCTGTTTTGGTTAAGCATAAATGAGTTACCACAATTACCTAAATACCATGTAAATAGAACAAAAAAGGAGGAAAGGTAGCACCACAGCTGACCTTTGCATATGGGTTTGAACTGAGCAGGTTCACTTATATGTAGATTTTTTACAGTACTGTAAATGAACTTTTAACTCCTATGATTTTCTTTCTTTTTTTTTCTTTTTTTTCTTTCTTTTTTTTTAAGATTTATTTATTTATTATGATAGACACACACAGAGAGAGAGAGAGAGAGAGAGACAGAGAGGCAGAGACCCAGGAGGAAGGAGAAGCAGGCTCCATGCCAGGAGCCCAACATGGGACTCGATCCTGACTCTCCAGGATCCCGCCCTGGGCTGAAGGTGGGTGCTAAACTGCTGAGCCACCCAGGGAGCCCCTATAGATGATATTTTAAAATCTAATCATATGATAGAAAAACATTATAGAAAGAAGTAATCAAAGAGTGTGTAGGAGAGAAAAATGAAGGAGAAAAGGTAATATAGAGACTATTTCAGACAGCTAATTAATAAAAAAAATGCAGTGAATATTTCTGATTTTGTGATGTTTGTGGTATTTATGGCTGTATTTTCCTTTTTCATTCTAAATAAACATTCAGTAACGTGCTTCATTTGCATTTGTAAGTGTGTGTGTGTGTGTGTGTGTGTGTGTGTGTGTGTGTCTTCCCGAGCCCACCAGTGGAGGCAAAGGACTGCCCCTCACCTCTACCACCAGGGGCCAGCAGCTCATTTCATCTTGTTCCCATCACTTGTTAACATCTAAAATTTCCTTGCCTTTTTGTTTAAATGTGTATTATTTATAGCTCTCTGCCCACCCCACCCCAACACATGGGATATAATATGCAATCGTGTAGCCGTGTTCTTCACTGTGAAACCCCTACTTCAAAGAACAGTTCTAGTCAACCAATGACTGGTGAACAAATACATAGAAAAAAGACTGGAAGATAATATATACCAGTTTGGCTTTTTTTTTTTTTTTTGCTTTTTTTTAAAAAATGACCACTTCTGAGGGGTGAGGCTATAGATGGTCTTTTATCTTTGGTTTTATGTTTGTCTGATTCTTCAGGTTTTCTGTAGACACATGATCAGGAAAAACAAAAACAAAACCTCAATACCCATCAACAGAGGACGGCTGAACTACAGTAGTGATACATGCAAAAATTATACATCTACTATAAAAAAAAAAAGAGAGAGACAGATCTTGGTACAGATATGAAAACATCTCCAAAATATATTAGTGCCAGACAGATGATCTGGAATGGCCAATCATACTGGTTTGTCCAGGGATAAGAAGTTTCCCAAGACACGAGACCATCAGTGCTAAAACCCTAAAACCAGGAAGGTTCTGGGCTAGCAGGCAATGGTGGTTGCCCCAAGTCTAGCTTCTTTTCTCTTTAAAATTAGTGGGAATTAGAATACAAGCTCGAATTCATTTGCATACACATAGAAAGCCTCAGGAAGGGTGTACGAGAAAGTAACAATAATGCTTGGCTGTTTTATCTTTGGTGGGGATGGGTAGATGGAGCTCTGAGATTGAAGAGTTATTTGTGGGTATGCTTTTAAATGTTTGACCTATGTGAATTTGATATTCAATAATAATTGAATATCAATATTTAATAATTATTCAATAATTAAACAGGCAAACACAGGGGTACCTGAGTGGCTCAGCTGGTTGAGCATCTGCCTTCTGCTCAGGTCATGATCTTGGAGTCCTGGGATCACTCCCACATCAGGCTCCCCACTCCATGAGGAGCCTGCTTCTCCCCCTCCCTCTGCCTGCTGCTCCCTTGCTTGTGTGCGTGCTCTCTCTCTCACTTTCGCTCTCTCGCTCTCAAATAAATAAAATCTTTAAAGAAAACAGGCAAACATATAAACAAATAAAAATAACCCCCCAAAGACAGTCAGAAATTTGAAAGCAATCTGTTTTGTGGGGGCAAAATATGTACCCTCCCTAAGCAAAGTGTGTAGATAATTCACAGAGTCGAATGACTTGGAACCTTTCTTGCAAAATGTATTTTTTTTATAACCTCTGCCATCTAGCTTTGGGATACTGAATGTAATGCAATGTCCTGCCCTTTGAGAACAGACATGCAGGCTGTCTTGCCCTGGTCAAAGACAGCGAGTCTGAGCAGCACTTAAATTTCTAAATTGACCAGAGTCTCAACATGGGCTCATAAACCTACTGTCTGAAAGAAAATAGATTGTACACAAACCAAATCAGCCCTTGAGCAACTGGATATGTACCTCACTTTGAAAATGCATCTATATCACAGATTTGACTCTTCTTTATACCGTCCATGCACATTTCAACAAGGCTCTGCAAAATATTATGACTTAAAAAATTCCCATAAAACTTCAGCTTCAAATTCATATTTTTTCTAAAGTGTTTGTTTCTCCACTAGTTAGGGGGCAGGAGAGAGAGGGAGAGGCAATGGAAACAGTGGGAGTAGTTCCTAGAGTGACGTGTATGCGACTGTGTGTGTGTAATATGTGCATGTGTCTTTGCTGTTGAACCAGGAGCACCAGTGATGAAAGTCCCAGTCGAAAGGGGAGACCAATGTCCCACCTCAAATAGTCTGGGAGAGAGGGTACATCCTTCCTTCCTTTGCCTCTCTGTTCTGCTCAGGCCCTCAAGGGCTTAAATGATGCCCACCCTGACTGGCAAGGACAGTCTGTTTTACTCTACTGAGCAATGTTAAGCTCATGCAGAAACACCCTCAGAGACACATCCAGAAATAATGGTTACTCCTATATCTGGGTAACCCATGATCCAGTCAAGTTAACACATAACATCAGCTAACACAGGGAAGTCAAGAGATGCGTGGAAATGCATCAGACATGATCTCTGCCGCTAAGGAGAAGTGGTGACCATACAGCTGCTGAACGGACAGGTGTCACAACCCCAGACGTGGCTGAGCATGATCTAGTTGGATTGTCCAGCTGGCACAGAGTGGGATTTGCCAGACTTGGAACTGGGCAGCTCCTCTGAGGCAGCGATGACTTTATGTAGGTGGAAAGACGGTGTGCAGGTGCTTTGCGGGTGTTCAGTGCCATTGAAGAAGAGGACAAGGGAGAAGGGGGTTAGTGCAGCACTGGAATGAGCAGCAAAAACATGGACATGCAGAGCAGGAGCTGTTCAGGGGCAAGTAGACAAGTTATTGAAGGAATCATGAAGTGGGCACTATCCATAGCTGAGCAATCAGCTCCAGCAAGTCCACAGTGAGAACTGGGCCTGGGCAGAGATTCATCTCTACACACCTGTTCCCAAAGGGGGACGGAGGTGTGGATGTAAAGACCAAAACAAAGTGGCGGTTAGTTCTGGAGGGACTGATGTATGGGGCAAATTTTTGGACCAGGTCAGGCACAAGAGCATACAGAGCTAGTTACCTCAAAATTTACTGCACATAATACGCAAAAATAGTTCAAGGAGGATCAGTTTAAAATGCAAACTAAAGCTATAAAACTCCTAGAAAATAAGTAGGAGAAAATTTGCATAATTCTGAGCTCAACAAAAAGTTATTAGACAAGATGCAAATATTCCTCAACATAAAAGAAAAAAGATGATAAATTGGATTTGATTACAACTTAAAGAGTTTTTTGCTTTGCAGAAAACCACTGGTAAGACAAAAATGAAACTGCAAGCTGCAATTCATAACACACACATTTAAGAAATGAATTGTATTCAGAATATATAAATAATTACACCTCAGTAAGGAGACAAACAACCCGATAAGAAATTTGCAAAACTTGGGGCGTCTGGGTGACTCAGTTGGCTAAGTGCCTGGATGTTGGGATCAAACCCAGATCTGCTCAGCAGGGAGCCTGCTTCTCCCTTTCCCTCTGCCTACTGCTCCACCTACCTGTACTCTATATATGTATTTACTAAGTAAACAAAATCTTTAAAAAAAAAAAAAAAGAAATTTGCCAAATGACTAAAATTTCGGAAACTAGGGTGCCTGGATGGCTTAGTTGGTTGCGCAACCAACTCTAATCTCATGCGCTGTGGGCCCAGGCCTCGTGTGAGGCTCCATGCTCAGTGCAGAGTCTCCTTGTCGCTCTTCCTTTCTGCCCCTCCCCCTTCTCTAAAATGAATCTTTAAGAAAAAAAATTAAAAGAGCAAAAATATCCAGTTCTCATGTATATGTAGGGAAATGGGCACACTCAATACTGTAAGTCTGAATTGTCACTTTTTGAAAAAAATATCTGCCGATTTTAGCAAGTTATGAAAAGAATATGCACATATGTATATTTATAACCATAGCCATTAATGAAGAAAACCTACTTTCAAAATGCAACATCTAAAAATAAAAGTAGCAGTACATAAGAAAGTTTACTGCAGCATTGTTTGTGGTATAGAAAATAAATAAGAAAAATTCTGAATGTCCATTAGTAGCTTTAAAAATTATGATAGTTCTGGGGTGCCTGGGTGGCAGGTAAATGTCGGTTTCTTGATTTCAGCTTAGGTCATGATCTCAGGATTGGAGACAGCCTCGTGCAGGGCTCTTCACTGGGCATGGAGCCTGCTGGGAGTCTCTCTCTCCTTCTCTCTCCTTCTGCCCCTCCCTGCCATTTGCATACTCTCTCTCTAAAGAAAAAATAAACTATAATAATTCTATGCCATAAAATATTATTAAACTATTAAAACAATGAGCCATAGTTTCTGCCTTTGATGAGAGCAGTAGGAAAAGCACGGCCCATTTTGCTTCTGTGCCTGTCTTTCATGGATTGCATCTTCAGCAATAGCACCTGAATCTCATTCAAGGATCTACTGCTCCCATCTCAGCCCTTGTGCTTCCTGGGGGTCCACTCCCAATACAGCGTAGAGCATAGGATCTCGGAGAAACACAGTGAGCTCAAGAACACAAAGTCAGTACAACCAAACTCAATCAAATGGAATTAAACATCTTTTTCTGAGATGCTAGGAGTACAAGGTGATAGAAGGTGAGGCGGGTCTTTCATGCAGGACTTGGACAGAAGGAGGGTGGGCCTCCAACCAGCCATATGATGAAGGCTGCCCACAAAGGAGCTGAGAGATCCAGAGAAACTGAATCCTGAAGGTATCTTCAGAACACACCTGGAGCTACACCAGTTCTTTTTCTTTTTTTAAAGGCTTATTTATTTACTTATTTCTTTGAGAGAGAAAGAGAGCAAGAGAGTGAGCTTGCACAAGCAGAGGGAGGGTAGAGGGAGAGAGAGAATCTTAACCAGACTGAGCTTGGAGCCTCAGGATGGGCTTCGTCTCCTGACCCTGAGATCATGACCTGAGCTGAAATCAAGAGTTTGCTATTGACCAACTGAACCTCTCAGGCACCTCTACACCAGCTCTTTAAAAAAGTCCTTATTGATACATTTACATGCTTTGGTAACTTGAACGGAGAAAGTTGGGAAATAACAGAATGGCAGATTTGTCCTGCTTACCTGAAGGGGTTGAAATGAGAAGAGTTGAGAGAGGATTATGAAAGTATTATTAATGACACTATAATGTTACTGTATGTAATAATATTACTCTATCATTAAGACACTTTTGGATTTTGGATTTCATCTGTCATTATCAGCATGTATAATATTTGAAACTGAAAAAAAAAATCTTACAAAAGACCCCGTGCTTTGACTATCATTATCAGTAAGTCTAGATTTCTGCTTTTGGAAATATGGAACATGAAATTCAAATGTGTCTGTGAAAATTCAAGGATGAATTTGCCTCTTTTTTTCTACTTAAAATAAGAAAACATTTCCCTTAAACAAAGCTTATCTTTGACAGCAGGGTTGCAATGAGAATGTTCTAACTGCTTTTTGCTAACTGGTCCATATGGTTACTGCATACGAATAAAGTATCTGAAGCCAACAGATCACAGCCTGTGTGAAGTTTGGGCTTCCAAAAGAATGGAGTAAGAGGTCCCAATAGAGTTTAAACTGTAGAAGCAGGGGGTCCTGGGTGGCTCAGTGGGTTAAACATCTGCCTTCAGCTCACGTCATGATCCCAGGTCCTGAGCCATCCAGGTGCCCAGGCAGCCTGGTTCTCCCTCTCCCTCTGCCCCTCTCCCTTGCTCATGTGTGCTCTTGCTCTCTCTCTGTCTCTCTCTCAAATAAAATAAATAAATAAACATCTTTAAATTGGTAAGTAGGTAGGGGCTCCATGACCTTTGTAACATATGCTCAGAAATTTGCACTGTATTTGGAGATTGCTGGGGAGTTGAAAGGTTGGGAGCAGTCAGGGGACGCGGTGAGACAAATAACTCTGGGGGTTGTGTTAACCTGGGCTAAACAACACTAAATACCCCCTCACACGGACCTGAAAATTTCTTCTCCTGGAGCCCTTCCAGGCTGCTTTAATCCCAAAATGATGTAAGTGTAATTTTGAAATAGTTCCACATGCTAGCTATGTATTTCTACTGTGATTCAAAGATTCAAATCATTTAATGCTTTTCCTTTTAAAAAGGAGGGTTTTTTATATTCAAATGCTCCAAATTGTTCAAAGCATTTATGCCATCCTAAATGGAATGATGTGACCAAAGACATAATTGTTAGTGCTTCCTGTCTTGCATTTCTATGTTCTGTCCTCTCTTTTCTCATATCCAGGTACAAATATTATTAGGAAGGAAGACTCCAAAAGCTCTGCAATGAAGCTTCAAATCCTTTACATAATCATTTGTCAATCACATATAGGGTTAGTGTTGCCTCTGTCCCTCAGAGTCCCTGCTACCAAATGGAGGCATTAATTTTTTGTAAGACTATTTGGTAAACATCTAGTATAACCCAGGACTCTTTAAGGTCCATAGTAGAAATTTATTTTACAGAATCAGTATCTGCTTTTTCTCTTTTCTTAGATGTATGAAAAATTACATTTCCTAGCTCGATTTTAGTGAAGTGAAGCCATGTGACTGCTTGTTACCAATGGACTAAAAGAAGTGGAAGGAGGTGTGTCCCTTCTGGGAAGAAACAAAGAAGACCAGACATGAAATCTCCATGCTATATTTTCCCCTGCCATAGTACCCAAAAAAGGCCATGGTCCGTATGGTGTAGCAATAAGATGAGAGAACTTCTCTTAGCCTGGATCACTGAGTTACCATCTGAGAAACAGAGAAGCCAACCTGTTCTTCTCCCTAATCAAATTGAATTGCACACAACCTTATGAATGAGAAGTAAGATTTTGATTCACTAAGTCACTGCTATTCCAGGTTTCATTTGTAAGCATTGCTGGCTTATGCTGTCTAATAAAGTTTCTAAGACGCTTCTGAGAATCTGATGCTACTATGCAACCCCAGCTAGGTGTATATTCAAACATCTTAAATAAAGACTATGAAAAAGCCTCTCCATGAAGCCCCCACCACAGGTAGATATTAAAGATTAAAGAATCTTTAGCTACTTCCTAGCAAACAAAATATTCTGTGTGTGTGCAGAAACACTATTGCTTTATGTTATAATGGTTCAGAACTCATCTAACTTTGCAACTGGAAGTTGGTGGGTTGATGCAGGAAAATCAGGTGAATAATTCCTAAATTGCTTGTCAAAACAAGACACAGTCTGTCCCTAAGCATACCAGCTCTGATTACGCTAAAGCAGTAGCTTAGGGACCAGAGGCAAGAAGGAATCAGCTGGGCATTAGCTAAGTGGGCTGGCTTTGTACTATAGTAGAGGATAAAGAGCAATCTAGCGGCTGCTCTACCTGGGGGTTGAAGTTGTGACCTGAAAACAAGAACCCCTTAGCATTCTGATTTGTTTACTTCAGAGAAAGCAATGAATTTCTGTTTCCCAGGGGAAAAAAAAAAAGAAAAAGGAAGAAAAGTACTCTGAAGAGTCACACAGAAAGACCTCCTTACCATCAAAGAGCTCTTCTAAGAAGCGGTGTTGGTGAAGGAAATAGAAAAGTATCAAAACCCTGCAGACAGATTAAATGGTGAGAGGCACAAGTATGTTTGTTAGAGTACTTTCACTTTACCTAACTACACCCTAAACATTGAAAACATGGTTTTTGAGGTATTCATTAAATAAATCAATCCCTCACATTGTGTCTTTTGTGCAGCTATGTGTACTCAGGGATGGTTCCTGGCCGACATGGAAAAAAAACATGTTTTTTCTATCGGGCTTCATTGCATTTTCTTTCTTCACTTTGGCCACCCTATACCTTCCTTTCCAGCTTTGCCCTTCTCCGCTTACTCCTGCTCACTATACCGCTCTCGGTAGGGTGTAGGCTAATCCTTGGCTAACCAGGGCTAGTCAGACCTTCAAACCTTCTACTACACTTCCTGCCACCTACTGAAATTAACCAAGATATATACGTACATTTGAGCTCTTCGGGGCTAGGTTGCTTGGATAAGTCAGGGGTGACAGCTTGCTGATCCAGGAAAATTGCAGTTTCTTAAATCAAGAACACAAAGATACTGGAGGTCTTTTGCATTGGATTGCAAAATATGCCCATTTGTGCCTCGTGTATTGTCCTGAAATAATCAGCATAATAGATACAGTTCCCTTTTCCAGCTAGCAAAGAAAGTGCTAGAACAGATAACATATTTCTTAGTAGAATGGGGAGGTGAAATGAAGACATTTGTTTTAAAGATGAGACCACTCAGGGTGCCTGGGTGGCTCAGTGGGTTAAGCATCCAACTTTTGATATAGGCTCAGGTCTTGATCTCAGGGTCTTAATCTTGGGGTTGTGAGTTCAAGCCCCGCATTGGGCTCCACACTTGGTGGAGCCTACTTTAAAAAAATTAAAAAGATGAGACCACCCACAGGGGATAAAACAGTAGTCTTTAGATGGGCTTGTACTGGAAAATGCAAATGCTCTGTTTACTGCCTGTCAGAACCCTGATACTGCTTCTAGGGCCACTGTGGCCTGGGAACTCGCAGCAGCCATTTCTCACTGCAGCACCTTTCTTCAGATGGTCAACTCAGGGGGCCAGGACCCTGCTTCCTACATGTGGTCCCCACATGGGAGCTCCTCAGCAGTTCTAGAGCACAGCATACAAGTGACAAAGGTGCCTGGGGGCCAGTGGGGCTCAGCCAGCACTGCTCCCAGATCTACCCTTACCTGGGGCCACGTCAGCTGGCCACACTGTCAGGCTGGGCATCAGTCTACACTGCAGCACCTGAGGGCTTTGATCCACCTGGTAAAAGCAATGGCTTCCCACGTGCCATCTCCTGCTTAGCCTGGCACCTCCTATTTCCATTCTCTTATGATCTCCAAAGTGTGGCGACCTCACTCTAAATATGCCATCTCTTTTCATCATCCTAACTCCTCTCTGGCAACTAGGACTCATGGCCAGACCAAGCTCACTGAAAGTCCTGTGTAAGACAAACCAGGGATCACTTTAAGTGGCACCTCAGAAGCCCCCATTGTGTGCAAGCCTAGTCTGTGTCTTAGCAGTGCTTTAGAAGGCATGTACGCGTGTATAAATGTACCATAGATATTTATGTATGTTACTATAGCACTATGT
Source organism: Vulpes lagopus (assembly GCF_018345385.1). Lineage (NCBI taxonomy): Eukaryota > Metazoa > Chordata > Mammalia > Carnivora > Canidae > Vulpes > Vulpes lagopus. Next base: position 15,365,169 of record NC_054826.1, on the reverse strand, counting down.
GGAGGGCAACATAACAGGTGGACAGCGTCTGTCAGAGGAAATGAGAGAATCTTTCTGGTCGCTATGAAAGTAAAATCTGTATAAAGAATAAAACGTTTTTCTGCAAAAAAAAAAAATTAATATTGTACTGTTCTAACCATACCCTTGAGGGGCAGAACTACAGCAAAGAGTGAGGAACGCATGCACAGAGACAAATGCTGAGATCAATACAAGAAAAATTTTATTTTATTGTTTAAACTTAAAGATTGGAGATATTTCTAAACTTAAATATGAAGGAAATAAAGAAAAATCATTGTATAAAACCATAAATGAGGACATCAAAAAGAAGAAATAACAAATAAGGAGTAGTAAGAATTATAGCTAAGATTCATTGAACGTTCCCATCTGTCTAGCACAAATGATTAAGAATCCCATTTATATTAATTCAAATAAACCCCCATCCCAAATAATAGTAAATAATACCATTATCTCCATTATCATTTTAAAGATGAGGATACTTAGGCAGAGAAGTTGAGAAAGGTCAAGGAAAACCCATTCATGGTTACCTAGTAGTTACTGGAGCTGGGATTTTGAAGTAAGACACTCTAGCTCCAGACTCAGTGTTTTATCTACATTATTACTGAGAGATGAAAAAAAAGATGGAAATTTGTAGGAGAAAACAAATGGAAAGATGGGTAAGGACAAAATGACTGGTCCATAAGCAAACTATAGGTGATAAATAAAGTATAAATATGAACAGATAAACATAAACAGAGGCTCGTAACCATCTCATGGACTTGATGGAATGTTTTGATAATATGTCCCTGGAAGAGAACTTATTCCTCATTCAAAAGAATACAGATTAACTTGAAAGAGAGAAGAATACAGATGAGTAAAATACGCTTACTCCTTAGATCTGCAAAGTGGAGAGGATGCACTCTGAGGTAAGAATGTTCTCATTCATTTGGGAAATATGAATAATAGTGAAAGGCAATATAAAGGAAGGGAAAAGAAATGTTGGGAAATATCAGGAAGGGAGACAGAACATAAAGACTCCTAACTCGGGGAAACGAACTAGGGGTGGTGGAAGGGGAGGAGGGCGGGTGTTGGAGGGGAATGGGTGACGGGCATTGAGGTGGACACTTGACGGGATGAGCACTGGGTGTTTTTCTGTATGTTGGTAAATTGAACACCAATAAAAATTAATTAAAAAATAAATAAATAAATAAATAAATAAATAAATAAATAAATAAGGTTAATGCCAATTCAAAAAAAAAAAAAAAAGAATAAAAGGGCATAGCTATAAGCTGACTGGCCAAAAAAGGGATTTTAATGGTGCATACCAGAAACAGACCATTGCATAGATGATGGGCTGACAGTCTAGACACCAGCTGGCAGCCTTGCTCTTCTAAAATATAATGGTACAAACAAATTCTTGATTTGCTGAAAGCTAACTGCTTGAAGGTAGAGGAAATAATGAGATTTAGGTCTACTCTGGTCTTAATTTTGGTCAAGGAAAATTTATTGAGGGTGTGGAAGTAGAAGGATCCTTGCAAGAAAGTGGCAATGTGGTAATGACATTTGTAATATCCAAGGAAGCTAACACTGGGTGTAGTAAGCTATTATATAGGGCTTTAGGGAGCAAAATTTCAGAGTTGACCTCATGCATTCTCGACAATAATATAAAGTATTACTCTTACCATTTTTTCTTATAAGTCTGCAACCTTAGAACACTTTGAGGCTACTTACCATCTTCTTGCCTTTTATTATTATTTTCATGGATTTTAGTGTGATAGATAAGTTAAGCTCCACTGAAATATTGTCTTGTATGGTCAATTTCATTTATAATTACTCTTCCTCATGTTCTTTCTTCCCACTGACATTTCTGTTTTCATCTAGGCTCATTTTCCCTCTGCCTAGATAACTCCTTTTGTTGTTTCTGTCTGTTTAGGTAGTTTACTGATGGCAGCATAACTCAGGAGTCACTGTAAGGATTTTTTCTCTGGGATGCCTGGGTGGCTCAGCGGTTGGGCATCTGCCTTCGGCCCAGGGCATGATCCCTGGATCGAGTCCCACATCAGGCTCCCTGCATGGAGCCTGCTTCTCTTTCTACCTGTGTCTCTGCCTCTCTTTGTGTCTCTCATGAATAAATAAATAAAATCTTAAAAAAAAAAAAAACAAAGGATGTCTTCTCTGGGTGTAGAAGTCAAACTTGACTGTTATTTTCCTTCAGCACTTTAAATACATCACTCACCAGACTTGACTTCTTACCTCTGAAGGCAAGTCTGCTGTCAGTATTATTATGGTTTCTTTAAAAGTTAAGTGTCTTTTATCTCTATCACTTTAAAGAGCATATTCCACATGATTTTTACATTTTTGTTCATTTTTCTTCTTTGTATTTTGCATACTTAATTGGGTACTTTCTTATTAATCTATTATCCAGTTTATTAATTCAATCTTTCAATATATCCACTCTATTAAAATGCATTCACTAAAATTTTAAGATATTGTATTTTTAGCTCTAGAATGTGCATTTGTTTCTTTTTTAAGGTTTCACCTCTGTGAAATATTTTATCTTTTCATATATTTTCCCTATCTTTTACTCTTTTTAACATATTAATCATAGTTATCTTAAAGTTCATGTCTGCTGACCTCAATTCTGAATCACTTTAGGGTGTGCTTCAATAGTCTACTTTTCCCCTCTTGGTTACTAACCAAATGGTTTTGCTTCATCTCATGTCAAGTATCGTAATTTTATTGAGTACAAAAGAACTATAGTGTTTCCAGATGAAATTATCTTCCCCACATAGTTTCACCTCTCCTTTGATACACAGAAAAGTAGATCATACATCACCATGATTCAATCAGGATTGAGCTAGGTCAGTGCTGCATTTTGGTTTTGGTCAACTCTAGTTCATCACTATTCCTAGCATGTGGGCCTCTACGGTTTCTAGAGACAGCCTGGTGATCTTTGACTCTTTGTCTTTGATAGTCTGCAGACAATTTAGTTCAGGCATCCTCTCACAGAGGCCTCTGTTTTATGAAAACGTGGGAGAATTCCGGGATCAAATCCCACGTCGGGCTCCCAGTGCATGGAGCCTGCTTCTCCCTCTGCCTGTGTCACTACCTATCTCTCTCTCTCTGTGTGACTATCATAAATAAATTTAAAAAAAAAAAAAGAGAGAACGTGGGAGAATTCATTCTGCTTTCCAGAGGCTGTGGATCTCAGCCACCTGTATGGCTTCAAAATTAAGTAAGTATCTTGTGTAGGCAATGAGCCAAATGTTTGAGATCTTTCCATTTTTCCAATATAACCCACCTTGTACAACTGCTGAAAGCTTTGTTAGTTTCTTTTTCTCTCACCAATATCTCTTCACCTGGACTAAGCCCCAATATCCGTCTTCTACTCTGTGCCCAGAAACAAATATTTTTAATAAAAATAAACTGTGCTGATCATCAGATCAAAATTGAATGATATGTCCTAAATACAATAATCACTTTCAATTTCAATTTCATGATACTATAAATAACTGGTGGGACACCTGGTGGCTCAGTGGTTGAGCATCTGCCTTCTGCTCAGGGCATGATCCCAGCGTTCTGGGATCGAGTCCCACGTCAGGCTCCCAGCGGGAAGCTTGCTTCTCCCTCTGCCTGTGTCTCTTGCCTCTTTCTCTGTGTATCTCGTGAATAAGTAGATAAAATCTTTAAAACTAAATCATAAAAATAAAATAAATAAATCCCTGGTTTTCCTCCCAGCTCTCTGGCTATTTTGGCTTTTCTAATTGTAGTCTCTCCTCCCCACTATTCTTTCAGTGTCTGTGTTCCTCTCTGTTTGGCATTTATATCTCTAGTATTTAGCATAAAAACTTTCACCTAGGGGCATTTAATATATATCTAGTTGACTGAGAAAATAATTTACAGCATCAATAAGTAGCATAACTCTGTGGTAAGAATACAAATAGGCAGGCTCTCATCCAAACTGCACTAGCCTTTTTTCAGAGGAAGAAAATGAACAAAGAAACTAGCTGATGTATTTTATTTCTACCTTCTTCAGTGATCTTCAGTCAGTTGACAGTAAAAATAACCAACAAGGACTGGAAGTTCCAGATAGGAGTTTAAAAGAGTCCTTGTTCTATGCACTAATAAAAAGCTTTTGCATGGAGCTAAAAGTATCCAGTTGGAAAAGAAACATGCTAATTTTGTACATATATTTTTAAGATTTTATCTATTTATTCATGAAAGACACACAGAGAGAGGCAGAAACATAGGCAGAGGGAGAAGCAGGCTCCCTGCAGGGAGCCCAATGTGGGACTCCATCCCAGAAACCCAGGATCACAACCTGGGGCAAAGGCAGATGCTCAACCACAGAGCCACTCAGGCATCCCTAATTTTGTTTATTTCAGAATACTCCAAAACTTTTGATTAAAGAAATCTCCCCTTCTCAATAATGTCTATTCCCTTATCAAGTAATACATATATACCATTGCCTTAAAGACCTTCAAAATATAACTAAAAGGTAAGTCAACCACATTGAAATTATTCTCTGTAAATAAATAAATCAAAAAATAGGGATCCCTGGGTGGCGCAGCGGTTTGGCGCCTGCCTTTGGCCCAGGGCGCGATCCTGGAGACCCGGGATCGAATCCCACGTCAGGCTCCCGGTGCATGGAGCCTGCTTCTCCCTCTGCCTGTGTCTCTGCCTCTCTCTCTCTCTCTGTGACTATCATAAATAAATAAAAATTTAAAAAAAAAAAAATTAAAAAAAAATAAATAAATAAATCAAAAAATAAAATAAAATAAAACAAAAGAAAAGAAAAGAAAAAGAAAATAGTCACTGCTGAGCTCCTAGTACCTTAGGTAACACCTCATTGTACCAGTATCACACCACCACACTGTACTAATATCAATATTTCTTGAACATACATTAATCAAAGGAAGGGACAATGCCCAGAGTTCTACTCATTTTAAGAGGAAATCCAGTATAAGCCCAAAAAGGAAAAAAAAAGAAAAAGATAATACAAGGATAACTGATAATTGAATATACAGTTAATATTCTTTAAGATTATAAATCTCATGGATTATTGATGATAAAAACTAGCATTTAATGAGAATCTACTCTGGGCTGACTGTGCTAAGCTTTTTGCATTTATTTCCTCACTTAAATCTCAACAATGTCATGAGGTAGTTATCACTGTAACTGCTTTATAGAAGTAACAAGGCTTAGAGACTATGTGTGGTGTAAGAGTAAGGTCCACAAACCAGATTCTTGAAGTTAGAACCCCAGCTATAAAATGTATTCGCTTTAACCATGGGCAAATTGCTTAACCTCCCTGCTCAGTTTCCCCCATGAAAACTGGAGGTAATGATAATGAGCATGCTTGGGTAAAGCAGCTGGTACATAGTAAGTACCTATATGTGTATGACATTGGGGAAATTACTCAATAAGAATTTGTTCAAGGTCACACAACTAGTGGTGGCAGAGCCAGGATGTCTTTCCAGGTTCTGGAGCTCATATCTTAACTAAAAATGTTCCAATTTATTACCACAAATTAGATTGTAGTCTTTCTAATACATTTAGCTAAGAATTAGTATGTATTTTATTGGGTTTCACACAACTCTTTAAAATAGTATTAGTTGTTCTTACTACCCATTGTTGATTGAATCTTTACGGCCTAGAACCAGATACTTGATACACAATGAAGACCTGGAAGTGTCCAGAATAGAAATGTCTGGAGCTCTGCTTGGTGGGCATGAGCAGACAATTACTGACTCGTAGCCCCACAAGGGACTTGATCTTATGAGGAAAGATACGTGGTAGGGATCCGACAATTGCCAATGAACTATTTGCTTCACAGAAGAAAAGAAGCTACAAAACTAAGAAAAATAGCCTTCCTCTCTCTGCTTTCACACCTCATTTTGACTATTTACACAAAGGTGAATATATGTCATTTCTGTCAATTCTGATGGTGATGTTCAGAGCAGCTGACATTTGTAGGATAATGCTGAATTTTTCTTTAAGCATAAAACAGGGGAAATGATATTAATGTTGCTCTAGCTCTGCTTTTGCTCCCCATACAAAAGCTGTGCCCAAAGGGTGTGTGTGTGTGTGTTTAGCATATTTCCTGGAGTTCTTTTTAAATTGATCTTTCTTGTTCAGAAATAGTTGGCAGTAAAACATTGGTGACATCAAGAGAAGTGAAAACTTTGTAACTGTTATCAGATAACGTTGACTGAATTTGTAAATCACATTATAGGGTAATGTTGGAACCCAAATATTCTTACACTCAAGTCTGTGTTTAATAGCAACAATGGCTGTGACTTGAAAGCTGACACTGTAACAGAGACAAGACAAACAAACATGGTGTGCCTCGCTGGGCTGCCTTCTGTCCCAATAAGCAAGCAATGTGAATATACCCTGCACTGACCTTGTGAACCATAGCTCAGAAGACTAAACTCCCTTCCCACATCTATTGAGTCATATATAAATGCCTCAGTCTTACTTGGAAGATTCTCGAAAATATAGCCTCAAACTATTTCATCTCATGAACTCTAATGTTTGAAGCCAACTGGACAACTTATGCCTTTCTAAACAAGATTTACATTTCTTTTAAGCCATTTAGCACATATTTATTGGGCACTGTTAGGGTATTGTGGTGGGTGATGGAACCATAATGCATTTGCCCTTGTAGAGTCTAGAAAAAAAAGAGTGACATTTGGTACAAGAGTGTTGAGTTCTATGGAGAAGGACAGAACACTCTAGGAATATATATACAGCATAGGGAAGCAATCCGGTATGGTGTCAGGAAGGGTGCATGAGAAAATAACTTTTAGTTACAAGATGAATAAATTCTAGAGATCTAGTGTACAGCTTGGTGACTGTTATTAATAATAATGTATTGTACACTTGACCTTTGCTAAGAAAGTAGGTCATAAATGTTCTTATTACGTATATATACACACAAAGGTAAATATATAAACTAATGGACAGGTTAATTAACTTCCTTGTAGGCATCATTTCACGATGTACACATATGTCAAAACATCACACTGCATAAATATCCTTAAATATCCTTAAATAGATATGGTTTATATATTTGTCAATTAACATTTAGCAATGATTATTTGTCAGTCATACCTCAATAAGGCTGCAATAAGCAAACAAATAAAAAAGAATTGATATTCCCTATTCTAGAGCCAAGACTATGAATGGGTTTCCCATTCTGGTGCATCCTGTGGCTCTCTGTTTTCCTGCTTCATAACACCGCTGATCTTTCTTACCAAACACTGAGTAGGCTAATGTGCCTTGCCAATCTAAATGATCTACAGGTTTGTGTGACATTATTTAAAAATTCTCCATACATTTGAACTCTATATTTAGACAACGGGAAGTAAAGCGGTATTTTAGTACTGATCGTGTACATTTTTTTCTCCCTTCAATTCTAACAATTTCTCTGATGGGCTCATTGAGAGAAATGGATTTGTTTCTGGTCATTTACTCCCACTTTAAAGAATGGCCTTCTGTCTACATGGAAAAGTATTGGAAACCTTGTTTACCTGGAATTATTTTGACTCTGGACTACTATTCAAAGACTTCTTGAAAACAACATAAAGTAATAGCTTTTGTGCTGGGCCACCTGGAAGCCTTGACACTGGAAGAGCCCTGTGGATGCAGTAGCAACTGCAAGCTTTGTAGTCATAGTAACAGCCTTGTGCTCCAGAGGCAAAACCAATGAGCTTTAAGCATCACTACATTCTAGCTAAGCTTCTCTGACCTTATCAGGGAGCAACAAGATCTGTCTGTTCTTCCAAGTGCACGTGCCCCTCAGCAGGAAGGGAAAGCTGTGCATAATGTACCTGATTTAAATGTCATGTTTGGATTATTCAAGCACGTGAATCCTTACTCTCGTTTGATCAATCAAGTGGCAGGGTTTTTTAAAACTAGGTTGCTGATTTCAGTTATCCAGGAGCATTGTTACAAAAGCAGACTATACAACATCATGTTGTGAATGTTGTGGTTACTAAATATTTCGGGGGTGAAAATATGTAGGTTTCCCTTCAATGACACAGATTGGAAACCCCAGGAGACCTGGAAAATGATTTGCATCTGTTCTGTTGAATGTTTTCCTCTCATGAAGGATGGTAATAAGGAACAATACTTCTTTCAAATTAATATGTCATGCTAAGGTTCCAGTAACAAGAAACCAGTCATAATCCAATCTATACTTGGCCGGCAATGTTTTTGAAAGGCTTATGAGTTCCCCTGAACACCACCTTCCTAAAACTGGGCTAATAAACTGTGACCCTCCTCATCGAATGTTCAACTTTCTCTAGTTCAAAAGTCCTGGCTAGGCAATCCATTCATAAAAAGGACATAAGTAATTCTCCTTTAAGTTAAACTTTTCTAGGCATTTATGGGTGTATCACCTATGCTTGCACAACCTCAATGCAAATGTGTGATAACAAATCAAATGAGTTTCCCAACTGCATTTATTTAACTCTTGTTGTTTACATGAACTACTTTATACTTCATAGCATGCTTCCTGTATTAAAAAAGACAGCTCAAATATTAAGCTTTTAATGCTCTTTGAATTATATATTTTTTTCAAGTCCATTTCTGGTTCATCCTGTTCTGCTGTTTATGTTCCAGGCCAGTATAAGACAAGAACTCCCTAAGGAAAATCATGCTTTATAAATCAGATTTAGTTAGATACATTTCTAATGCTTCTAATATGTCTCAACTCTCAAAATCACTCTTTATTTCACGTATACAAGGTATGTATATAAAATGCCTGTTATATATTATGTGAAATGCCTTTGAAAGTACAAAAATCAACAAGAAATGGTTCTTGCTCTCAAGAAGTTTGTAAACTAGGCTTGTTAGAGATAGATTGTCATTTTTGGTATTGTGCAGTCATCTAAAGCAATCAGTTAAAGCCACTAAACCTCATATCTTCACTTTTAATAAAACTCAAGGAGAACTGAAGTCTACCCCTCACTTTACGGGTTCAGATGTTTGTTCTGTTTTTATTTTTCTAACTCTATGAACTGAAGCAGATTAAAAAAAATTCTTAAAGCAAACTATTGTGTTTTAGATATATTTTGTTGCAGGTATTTTGCAATCATGTATATGCCTTTGCTGAGATTTTATTTTTATCACTAGTTTATAAAATGGCATCTTAGATATTTGACTAGAATGGAAGGGTTTTTTTTTTTTTCTGTCAGAAGAATCATAGTTACTTCATCGCACCTTTGGTTGCTTTAGTCTGTACCAGATAAAGAAGGTGTTATTGGTGAATATCTTGGAACTGTCAAAAAATGGGCAACAAAGAGAAAATTTTAAATGAAAGTCAGATTTTGTGAACTAAGCTTAAAAAGAGTCCTTGTCCAAGATATTACCTCACACCTAAACTTCGGACTGATCGTATGAAAAGTAAAAGCCAAATGGACAACACTGAACTTACTGGAAAATGGTCTGATTTATTACTGTGTCCTTTTGACAATTTATAGTTATAAGCTTCATGTCATTTAATTTTATCCTCATTTGGCCATTGAAATCTTTGCTAATACTAGAGAAGCAAAAAATTTAAAGAAAGTCACTGAAATCACAGATATAATACAGCTAGAATGGATATTAGATTCATGTAGTCATGAAACCCCATTGCTTTGCAAATGAGGACATTAATGCCTGTCTAAGTTTCCTTCTAGTCTAAAATTTCAGGTTTGACTATTTCTTGACAACCCAACCAAACTAACTAATTGATGTCAGTGTTGACTTTCAGTCAAATAAGTCATCTGCCTTTAGGAGGATCATTTGATTCATGCCCTTTAATTTCTTCCTATTTTTCTTCAGTTCATTTCAGTTTCAGCTTCCTCCAACTCATCAACAAGTCACCATGGTTAAAGTTCATGAAGGGTTAATAGGAGAAAGCAATTAACTGGTATCCTCCAGGGTGAGATCATCTTAAATTGCACTGGTTAGGATTTATGTTAAATCTGGTAAAGAAATGATTAACAGTGTTATCAGACTTTTGAAGAAATAGTTTGCTTTTTCTGAGTCTATTAATCTTGTGTTTAGGATTCTGTGTTTAAGATTTCCTTTGTTTCTTTTTTTGGGACTTCCTTTGTCTCCATTATCTTGCAGTTAGTCTCCGTCTGCCTTCATATTTTCATTTATTTTCCTCACTTCCTTCTTCAGCTTTCTTCTACAAACTCATCTTTCTTCTTCTTACATCTGGTTTAATGGTAGCCATGCCGACAGATGCCATTCAACACTTGATGTCTGAATGTTAATATAAACTCATGGTCCTGCGTGACTATTCTGATTCTGTAGCAGAAATGTGGGTGAGAAAACACACATATGCACGCACACCACACCACACCACACACACACACACACACACACACACACACACATAAACATTAATGCAGTTTCTTAGGGATAAACAAATCTGCTCCATAGACAAGCTATGGTTTAAAAAAAAATTGTTCCCCATGTCCCTTTGCCAGCACCTTACCTTTGGTAAGAGTGCCTCTCCTGAACTTGGTGAACACATGGGCATTGTCTCTTTGTTATTCCTTTGGCAACTTGATGGAGCGGTTTCCTCACCCACAATGACCTGTGTCCTCAGGCTTTCCTCCTCCTTCTCCCCTTTGAAAACTTACTTCCTCTGGATATTATGCTTTCAAGATCCTTGTCTCTCAGGCTAGAGACAATCTTCTAAATTATTTGTCTGAAGATGTTAATGGATGATAATGGCTTAATGTGTATCTTAAAAGGACTCTTCAGGGCTCTAACCTAAATGAGCTGGATTCTAGCACTATGGTGTGCTGGCTGGGAATATTTGCAGCATTCATACTTTGCTATGCATGCCCTTTAATTCATTTAGTGGACAGTCGTCCATCAACTGTGAACCAGCTGTGTTTATCCAGCTTAGATGCTTATATATTCCTGTACCTCAATAGAAAAACTAACAATAAAAACTTGCAACTATCAAGGGTCTATTATGACCCTGAATTAGTTTGTTTGGACTGCTACAGAAAATACCACACACTGGGTGGCTTAAGCAACAGAAATGTATTTTCTCAGAAATGTATTCTTGGGAGAATAGAAGTCCCAAGATCAAGGGGCCTACAGGGTTGGTTTCTTCTGAGGCCTCTCTCCTTTTCTTGCACATGGCCATCTTCTTGCTGTGCCCTCACATGGTCTTTCCTCTGGGCACACCCATGTCTGTGTCCTAATCTTCTCTTCTTATAGGAGCACCAGTCATGTTGATTTGAGCCTCCCCATATGTTTTACCTTAGTTACCTCTTTAGAGGCCCTGTCTCCAGTACAGTCACATTCTGAGTCAGGGGGGTTAGGCCTTCAACAGTTGAATTTGGGGAGGCTACAATGCTACACATAGTAGAGTTTCATGTTACATTAAACAATTTGCATGTGTTATCTTTCACCATTAAACAGGATCAAGGGCAGCCCCCGTGGCACAGTGGTTTGGCGCCGCCTGCAGCCTGGGGTGTGATCCTGAGTCCCGCATCGGGCTCCCTGCATGGAGCCTGCTTCTCCCTCTGTCTGTGTCTCTGCCATTCTCTCTCTGTGTCTATGAATAAATAAATAAATAACCTTTAAAAAAAAATAAAATAAACAGGATCGAGAGAGGTTCATTTTATTGTTAAAATTTTTTCTGCTGAAAAATTGAGGGTCCAGAGGGATAAGTAACTTATGCAAGGTCATGTAACTACTAGGAAGTGGAACTGGAAATTGAATTGAGCCTTACAGTCCCAAAGCCTATACTTTTCTGCTATATCACTCTGCCTTCAGCTAAGAGTTACAGCCAGTCAGCCTGCTCCAAGACACAATTATTATTCTTCCTGGAATTTTTTACTCCATGGGATATAGACTTCACCAATGTGTAGGCAAAAATTCTCCTAAAGAACATGTGTTAAAAACACAGAAAAATGGACTATTTTCCTACTATAGTCAGATTCTGTAAATTGGTGAACATTAAAGAGGATTTGACTTTTTTCAGTAACAGGGAAGTCTTCTAATTTTAGTTTTTTACCAGCCACAGTGATGTTTTAAAAAATATCTATAGAAAAATTTTAAATCAACCAAAGGGTATTAATTAGCATGTATTCGTCTAGTTTCTAGCCCACCAAGGAGTGCAAGGAGAAGTAACTTAGGACTTTCAATATTTTATGAGAGAAATAGTCCACAAAAATCCTTAAGTTTTTCTGAATTCAAAAATATTTTCGAAGGAAAGAGCCAGCTGAACATAAAAAGTCCAGTCTTTTTCTTTGGTATTCTTCTTTTCTATCACTAGAAATGTAAACAAGATGCCTCCTTACTCATTCATATTCTTTATTTTACTTTTTTTTTTTTTTTTGCTGCAACATACTGAAATGGTAAGAGATAGTCTGTGACAAGTTAGTTCTTTTATTTTATTTATTTATGTTTTAGCTGCACAGGTTTGTTTACATGAAAAAAAAGTCCATAACTCTAATCAGATGATGAAATGATGATGGTATTCCTAAAGAAAGTAATAGGAAAGCAAAATTCTTTTATATGAGTTTTCAGTTAAGAATTGTTGTTTCGGCCTTCTAAGGAAAGCAGAGGAAAGTGATGAAGAAGAAAATAATGAAAAATTAGGATTCAAATCTTACTGTGCAAACTTGAAGATGGGAAATTGTTGAAATTGTGGTAAAATTCTTTCTTCACAGTCCTATCCTTAGCATGAAAAAATAAGAGAAATGTAATTTCCTGCCTATAGGAAATTACACTTGCAAATGTTTCTTTCTTGTGGTATAGTCATTGCACTGGAATAAATGCACTGCTACTGAGTGATAATGAAAATATAATTCAGCAGTAGAGGAAAAGAAAGGAATTGGGTCCCTCAGATCTGATAATTAAACAATTAGTAATTTTGCTGAAGGTCAAATGTGCAATTCCATAAGATCCCCCATAGAGATATAGCAGCACTGCCATCATCTGCATGTCTATAGAGGGTTAAATCTGTAGATTCTATTTTATGTGGGTTAGATGGGCTCCCTCTAGGTCATGGCTATTGACCTTACTTATAAACTCAGTTACACATCTTGCTCTTGGATACTCAAGATCCACAAATGACTAATGAAATAGTGGATAATTGATGGCAAATCTAATTTAATTCAAAGAAATAGCAAAATAGTTAAGCAATTGTTACCAGCACCAGCACATATGTTACCATATGTAAAGAACAGCTTGTATGCCAGAACTATGGCTTGGCAATGATCCCACACCTCTAGAAGGTGGTTGAGAGGATTTGGGATTAGTCGTTTCTGGACAAGAAAATTAACTTTCTGTCTTATAGTCCAGAAATTTAATTGCCAGCTAACCTGAAGGAGATTAAATCCAAAGGAGATCATTTTATGAATCAAACTTAAGCTGATTGCAAATCAAACAAGTTGATTTGCAACCATTAGCATCTCTCATGATACCTAGCGCAGTGCCAGAGATGTGAGGCACACCACAAGTATTTACAAATCACAGCGTCCATCTAATAGATCGTTGATAACCAAGACTACAATTTACTAGTTTACCTTAAGCAATAACACTTAACCTGTTTGGGGGTCATGAATTCCTTTGGGAATCTCTTCTTTATTGTGTTGACACACAATGTTACATTAGTTGCAGATGTATAAGGTGTTGTGAGTCAACAACTATGTACACTATGCTACACACACCACAGGTATAGCTCCCATCTGTCTCCATATGAGGCTATTACAATATCACTGACTGGATTCCCTGTGGTGAACCTTTCATCACTGTGACTCACTCCTTTTGTAGCTGGAAGCCTCTACCTCCCACTCCTCTTCATCCATATTGCCCATCCTCCCACCTGCCTCTTTTCTGGCAACCACAATACAATTTTACTCATGTGTGGAATTTAAAAAAACAAAACAAACGAAGTAGAAACCGACTCATACATACAAGGGATCTTTTGATGCCAGAAAGCTTTCTTTCCAGAAAACATAAAACACACACATCCAATATTCTGTAGAGAATATTAAAGTGTTTAAAGGATCTTTAGAGACCATCCATGGATACCAGTTTAAGAAGCTCTGATGGAATTTCCAGTGCTCAGTGTATTTGTGTCATTCCTTGAGGTATTGATACTTCAAGGAAAAGAAACAGGGAGAAAGCTGTTTGATGTGGCTATCACCAGAGAATTGAAAAATAAATGTTAGGTTATGTCATCTAAAGTATGGAAGAATCAGTTGTTCTGCTCACTGAAAAAGGTTGTATGTTGGGACTAAGCAAACTTGAAGCCCTTTGCTAAGGGCATCAGTAGCAGGCGTCAAGTCCAAAGTCAAATGCCCACAAAGGCAAAGAGGACATTCTGTTTTCTCTGCTCTAAGTGGTTCAGTTCTGTATATTTAGAATATAAATCCTTTAAGACTGTATCACACCTTTATGTCATGGCTTATTGTTGTCAAATTTTTAAGATAAGCCCACTCATATTCACTCACATAAGGGCAAAATATTCATTCAACAAGTCAGTTTTTTCAGTAGGCACAGAAATATAGTGATGAACAGACATACACTGTTCATGATTTCATGGAGTTTACAAACTGGTGGACTCACCAAACATGAGCAAAGCCAATTTTTTTTAGAGCCATTAACTTTTTTTTATCTAAATAGACAAAAACAAAACAAAATGCAGCTGAGTCTCCTCACAATAAGGAAAATACTCCCAAATTTAAATGAAGAATTGAACTAAACTCCTACTACAAATAATGCATTGTCTACAGAGAAAGAATAAGATTGTTCCTTGGTCTTAATGAATTTATAATTTCATTGGGAAGATAGTGTAGCTGTTAAAAGTCAGGCAGATCTGGTTTTCAAATTTTAATTTTGAAAAGCTTTGCCTATTTTTTTCCCTTGGACAAGCTCCTTATCCTCTTTGATGCTCAATTTCTTCATCTGAAAATAGGGAAAACAATAGCTATATCACAGTATTGTTACAAAATTTAAAGAGGTAAAGTTTTAAAGAAACTTGACCCTAGGGCACCTGGGTGGCTCAATGGTTGAGCTTCTGCCTTTGGTTCAGATCGTGATTCCTGGGGTCCTGGGATCGAGTTCTGCATCAGGCTCCCCACATGGAGCCTGCTTCTCCTCTGCCTGTGTCTCTGCCTCTGTTGTCTCTCTGAATAAATAAATACAATTTAAAAAAAGAAACTTGACACGTAAGTGTTTAACAATAGGTCTCGCGATTTCTAAAACAGATATAATAAATTCTATACAAATAATGTCACATATTGCCCACGATGATAAAACATCAAATGATTAGTACATGTAGTAGCAGATTCTGTTAAGAAAGATCAGCATGGATTGGGCTAGTCAGAAGCTTCAGGAGAAGATGAGACCTGAGCTCCATCTTAAAGTCTGAGTAGGTTCTGGTACAGGGGAGAGTAGATCAGAGAAGATGGGAAAGTGCACTAAGTAGTCAGTAGGGAGATTGAATGTACATGTTTTATTGGGTGGCAGTGAGTAGATTAATCTGGATTATTTGGAGGATTCATGTAAGGTAACAGTATAAGAGAATTTTGGAAAAGTAGAGTTATGAAAAATTGGGGAATGTCTTGAATCTTCATGAACAAGCAAGAAATGGAAAAACATTTCAGACATATCTTAGAAAGATTCATCACATCACTGTGGTAGAGGAAGTAAATTTTATTTGCACAGAGGGCTTTAGAAAATGGAGAGGTAGGTAAGACTGTCAATTGAGGTTATTAGAAAAAATAAGTTGACACTGACACAATCTGATGGATTAAGGCAGTTAGAATGGAATAGAATAAACCAAGGCTAAAAACATGAAAAAAAAAAAAAAAGGATTGATGGTGCTTATCAGTTGATTGGAAACAGAAATGACCTGAAGATGATGGATTCAGCAACTATGTATTGAAGACATAGTAGTCGGGGGATCCCTGGGTGGCGCAGGAGTTTGGCGCCTGCCTTTGGCCCAAGGCGCGATCCTGGAAACCCGGGATCAAGTACCACGCCGGGCTCCCGGCATGGAGCCTGCTTCTCCCTCTGCCTATGTCTCTGCCTCTCTCTCTCTCTCTCTCTCTCTTTCTCTCTCTCTATCATAAATAAATAAAAATTAAAAAAAAATTTAAGACATAGTAGTGAACCTGCATGTCTTAGAGAAATGAGGGCACTACATACTGTATAAAGTAGGTTTCTTCTGGCAGGCAGAAGTAGGAAGATCATTTTAACTATGAACAATTTACTTCTTGTAGGTAGGAACCATGTTGCACTCATCTTGGACTCCTCAACACTTAGTACAGTATCAGGAGTATGAATGATTTAAAACACACATGAGGAACAAGGTGAATATGTTATGGTTCACCTTGAACTTGAGTAGTATAGGTGTACAACTGGAATTCAAATCTAAATCTGAGCTGGAAATAGCCTGGTTAGAGTATGAGATGAGATACATTATGAGGGACAGAGGAGGATGGTAGGTATGACCCATGGTTTGGGACTAACAGATGCCCATCTTTCCCTTTAGCTCACCATGATCCATGCGGTAAACCAGCTTCCAATTGTCAGCATCCGCAACTCTTTGCTTGAAGACTTTCACTGCCCACCAGAGCTCCTTTGACCTACATTGTGAAGCAAATAAGAAAAGCTGAAGAATTATCACCCTTGGGAATAGCCCTCAATGTCAGAAAGGAGCTGATGGATAAATACCCCAGGTCCTTTGTGCGGGATAATTCTGTGGTGTATGTTCTATACTTTCTCCCAGAGTTCCCTAGTAAAAATCCAGTTGCCCACAGTGGTTATTGACTTGATGGCTCACCATTTTTGGCTTCCTCCTCCTCCTCTACTACTTCCCATCAGTTTCATCTCCTGATAATTCCTCACAATATTTTGTTTTCAGAGTCTGCCTCCAGGACCTTTCATTCTGTCAGTGAGAATGACAGAAGATCAGCAAGAGAAGTAAACGAGGTGAACCTGATTTTGATGGGGAGCACCAGTGGTTCAGGCATGCCAGGAGAACACAATGGATAGTGATGCTATGTATGGGCAAGACAGCCCAGCCCAGACCGAGGTCCTATGGAGAAAGGAAGGCTGAGTATGCTCTGGCTCCCAATAGTCAAGCTGAGGCTAGAATTTAGGGTGTCAATTCCAAGGAGAGATAACAGGCCATATGGGGAATTCAATCAGATGAACTAGGTTGGTAGTCAAAAAAAAATGTATCAAAAAGCAAAAGTGAAAGATGTGGAAATAAACTGAATTCAAACCAGGGTTTATATGGCTAAATCTTAAAAAAACTGCCCAAGTGAGTGGATAGTCCTAGGGTCCTAGCATGCAGCTGAAAGGAGAGATTTGACTAGGTGACGGATGGAGAGTTAAACAGTTGAAGGCTCCATTTGCTTAGCTCCGTCATTAGAGGTCATTGCCATCTGCATACTTTGGCCACATATTGTCTGTCTGCAAGTAGGCAGGCCTCTGCAATGAGCTGCATCCTTTATCATTCTTTTAATATTTGCTCTCTTCTCTCTTTTCTCTCAAGATAGTACTTTTGAAATCTTCCCAACACAGGCTCACTGTTTGTCCTCCCAGGTTTCTGTGCTCTTCAGGGTAGGATGACCCTGGCAGGCAAGAGGCTCAGGTCACAGCTGGCAGATTCATTGACTTGGCAATTAGTCTGCCTGGTGCCCTCCACCGTGGCTCCTTTCCATCTCCTTGAGCTCAGTGTCAGTTTGCTGTTCACCAGCCTGAGCCAGGCTCTAGTACACACCTCCTGCCTGAAGCCCTGCCTTTTGCCATTTGCCTCTCTTGAGCCAGTTGATCAGTCTTTGCCACCGCACCTGCCCCATGGCTACCTTATATCCTTTCACCTCTAGGATATCTTTTTTTATATCTTGGGGAGCAGAGACTGCATGTTTGTCCACTTTGGAGGCTACTATGCCACACCTTTCTCCTGGATAGCATCCAAGAAGATAGGCATTTGAAAGCATCACCAGGATTTTTGCCATTTGCAAAAATTAGATGGCTGCTGCCACATCTGCTGATGCCACACCAGCCTCAATTGTCCGCCTCCTCACTGTGTGATCCAGGTTCTTGGCCTCTTGCTGACATTTCCAGCATTATAGAGAAACAACGACTGGAGGGAGAAACAGACTAATGTCATCTTGCAAATTAAGCTGCTTGTTTTTCAAATGTCAAGGCCTTGCCTCTTCATATTTCACACTTCTGCAAAATATTTTGCACCCAAGTACACTGGGAAATGGTAAAGGCTCTTAATTCCATCCCAGGGCATGTGAAGTTTGCTGGATGCAGTGATTCTAAAGAGCCTTGGACAGTTCCCTGTTGGTTATAGTAACTGTCAAAGCTATTATAAACCCTCTTAGGAAATAATGTTGTTGGAAGGGAATTAAATTTGAAGTTTCAGTACTCCTGGTTCGTTAGCAAACCAGCAGACACAACCATACAGCATGTAGTACAACATGCTAATGAGATCTCAGTGTGTTACATCAATCCGCTGAAAGACCATTTAACAACATCTGTCAGAGTGTTGACTGTCCAGCTAAATTTAGAATGATTTTAGAGGCATCTTTCTGCCTGCAGAACTTACAGTGAAAAAGAAAATGCTGGCTGCAAAATACTCAGCTGGGAAGGCTTGATATAGCATACAGTCTTGTTCTATTCCTTTTTATTTTATTTTTTAAAAGATTTTATTTATTTACTCATGAAAGACACAGAGATAGAGAGGTAGAGACATAGACAGAGGAAGAAGCAGGCTCCATGCAGGGAGCCTGATGCAGGACTCGATCCTGGGACTCCAGGATCATGCCCTGGGCCAAAGGCAGATGCTTAACCGCCAAGCCATCCAAGCATCCCATTGTTCTATTCCTTTTTAGATGAGATCACTTCTGATGATGAAAAAAGGTAAGAAAAAAATCCAGCCAAGGAAGTAACCATATAGTTACTGTTAGATAAATATTCTAGTTCATGTTAGATGTGCACATGTGTGTACCAAATTATTGATAGTGTATAATATAATTCTGCTTACCAATGTTATTCTCTTATGACACCATTGGCTTGTGCCTAAAAAATCTAATGTAAATCAGGTTAACCCATTAAATTCTTATTTAAAATGGGATAAATACTGGTACCCTTTCTCTGCTTCTTACTACAAGATCACATATCATCTAACTATAGTCAGAAGAAATTGTGTGGATGGGTGGGAAGCAGGAAGAAGGATATCCT
The DNA here is from genome assembly GCF_018345385.1 of Vulpes lagopus. Lineage (NCBI taxonomy): Eukaryota > Metazoa > Chordata > Mammalia > Carnivora > Canidae > Vulpes > Vulpes lagopus. The sequence continues at coordinate 15,345,936 of NC_054826.1, read as the reverse complement.
GTATATCTTAAAATCCAAACAAAACAAAATCCTTGAAATTGAAAATATACTTGAACTCCTAACAAAGCCAATACTGTACAACGCTGATGGGCACCCTCTTGTGTTTATTCATTGTGTAATACATATGCACATACAGTCACACACAGCTACTGAATATTTGATGCTTATTTTTTAAAAATGTTACGAGTGCACTCTATTTGTACTTTCAGAGGGAGATTATAACATTCAAATCAATGTTCAAGTCAGGTATAGAAAGTAAGATATCAGTTTTCAATTGAGAGTCCTTAACAGAATTTAGCTAACCATAAACTCAACTTTTTAATTTGTATTTGTTTTCTTAAAAGTATAAAGATAGGACATAGAAGGTGAAAGACAAAAAAACTCATAGGTAAAGAAAATCTTTCAAAGGGAAGCCCCTGCAATGTGAAATCTAAAATGAATATTTGGTGATAAGGGCCTCACAGTGGAGCCAAGTCTGGACAGAACAGCAACGCTACTGAATTTCTGTTTTCTTAAAACCAGTTGGTGTATAAGAGGAAGACTTTTATCTCAGTACTTAATAACTCATAATATTTTTACTTAATGAGCATTTACCTTGTGCTAGACTCTATGCCAAACTTTGAATACCCATCATTTCATTTCATACTTACAATAGCTGTTAAAGAATTATAATTACCCTCATTGTACAAAGGAAGAAACCAAATCTGAGATTGGATAAGTAACATACCTAAGATAACCAAACTAATAAGAAGTGGAACGATCCTGAATTCTCACTGTACTGTTCATGCCCTGCCCTCTGCTAGTTTGGGATTCTTTTGTTTGCTATGCAGGAGAAGCTGGTCTGTATAGGTCAGCATTTTTCAATAGAAGTATAGTATCAACCATATATATATGATTCAAATTTTTTGTTAGCCACAATAAAAAAGGGAAAAATAGGTAAAGACTAATTTTAAATAATCCAATATATCTAATCTCATCCATACAATAGCTCAATGTGGCTAGTAGCTACCACATTGGAGAGCACAGTTCCCAACTACCTAATTTTCAAATCACCAGACCTGTCAGATGACTCATGGTAAATGGCTGTCAAAAGAAAGTGATGATTATTCCAAAATATTTTTATCAATGGGTCTACAGGAAATCCGACCAATAAGTAAGTATACAAAATTTTGAATCTTCTGGAAGCAACAAGAAGAAACAGACAAATAGGAGATGTCAGTGACAAAAAAGAGAAGGAAGAAGAGGAAGAAAGAAAAGGAAGAAACCCATTAGAATGGTTATAATAAGAGCTAAAGTTTATTTGAACACATGGACACTCAACCAAGGCTTCATGACTCAGCTGCAGAAAAGATCGTTTCTGAGTAAGCAGAGAAGCAGAGACAACTCTAAGTATATGTAAATACACTTGATTGAAACAAAGTAAAAGGGAGTCTGTGGTTTTACTCCAGTGTTATGACTAACATAGTTGGGCCTTGTGTTGAGTTTTTAATGAAGCTTGGCTAAAAATACGGCTGCTGATTTCATCAGCTGTTGTTAGGCTAGTAGGACCTGATATTCTGTAAGGAAGGATGGAACCTACAGGAGGAGCTAATAAGTGATCAGAGTCCATGAGCACAAGGACGCAGAGGGCGAATGGCCAAAGGTAACATGTCTGCGATTTCCACATGGGTCACAGAGGCTCACAAATCCCATATTTCACCTTTCTCTGCCTACCAACTGCACCTTCAAGTTTGGCCAGGAAGAACTATCATCTTGTCATACTACAGCAGTTCTCTTTTTTCAGAAAGGAATGAGACTTCCCTGACCTCCTGAACTTTGAGGGGAGGACCATGCATTATTTAGGGTTGTATCTCATGTGCCTTACATGACCAGGAACAACAAATATTTTGTTGAATGGTGCTACTGGTCATTCTCATGTACTGGGCTTTGGGGGCTTGGTTGACCTCAAATTTCCATTGTATCCTTCAAATAATGTGAAGAGGTCTCAGAGAGATGCCTCCAGCCCCTAGATCCATTTCTTCTGAACTGTGAGAACCTGAATTAGTTACTGCCTCTGTTTTCTCATCAAGATTCATTCCTAGCACATAGTAGAGACTCTTTATTTGTTGAACCAATGAATGAATGGCCCTGTTTCATAGCAGGTACCAAAGCACAGGTTTCGTTGCTTAGGTTGAATCCTTTGATCGTGGACCCACATGTTAAGAATGGCTGCTCGGGAATTTAGGAAGATCAAAGAGAATGGGAGGACAGGTATCAGAAGGACCTCAGGAAACTAGATTCTTCCCCCCCCCCTCCCCCCCGCCCACATACATATGGTTTAGATCAGACAGTTATAAAACAAAGACCCAAGAGTGAGATCTCAGAGATTTGAATTAAAGGAAAAACTGTAGGAGGGATGACAAGCTACAAGTCATTTTAATAACAAAGACACAGAAACTCAGATTTTGCACAAGGGAGCTCCAGGATTGAGAAGGTGGCTTGTCTTGTGACCAGGTGTGTTATTAGGATGAGCACCTAGAAAAAAAAGTTAACATCAGGACTGGGGCTCCTGAAGGATTCCATCCACAAATGAGGGGCTACTGTCCCTTGTGCTACTATTTTAAGTGATGGGTTCCAGACCCAGAAGGATCTATAAATTAGAGCTATGGGTTCTGGAGATATCACAAGTTCTGGTTGTAATATTCATGCCCTGCCCCCACTCTTTTTTATAAGACTGTGCTCAGCTAGAGATCACAAGAACAAGTTCTTTTCTGGAAATCACAGGGGAGAGAAACTATCAATATCTGCTTCCCTGTCTTCAACCTTCCAGGCTTTAGAAGATTCAGGGCCCCCCCACAGGTGAGTCAGAGTTTCTCAGAGTTTGTGGGCTTGTTTTCCATTGTGGCTTACTGAGGAGATTTTTATAACTTCTTTCTCAAAGCAAGCTTGACACCACCTCTAGTTCCATGAGAAATAAACTCAACTATCATTAATAACTTTCCCATGTTTAAAGGTAAGGTTTTATGATTTTTAAAAATTTCACACTAATAACTGTTTCAGGGAATGCAAAACAAAACAAAACAAAACAAAACAAAAAAACTGAAGACATAGTCCTTGCCTTCAACTTAATAAGTCAAAAGCTGTTTTTGCAGATGCTGCTGTGTGCCAGGCACTCTGGTCTCCAATGGTGCACAATGTGGATGGATTAGATGGGTGCCATAAAAAGAGTACATGGTTATGTAGGGAAATAGACAAACCATTGCAAGGAGGGTGAGTGCTACTATGGAAACCACAGGGTCTAATGGGAGCATATAGTTTGGGGGCCTAACCTGAACTGGAGACAGAAAGTGTAGCTGGGAAAGGCTTTCTTGAGCAGGTGATGTTTAAATTCAGGAAACTTAAGTTCATTTGAAGAAGCCAAGTGATGGCACCTCAAGCTAAATTTACTCTCCTGGGAGGACTACTGTGAGGGACTAAATTGTGTGGAAAAGGGGAGGCTGGAGGAGGTAAGAACTAGAGGAATCAGGAAGGAAGGTTGGGACTTAAGTTTGGCTTTGAATAGAGATAAACAGGGTTGAGTTTTTTCAGGAAAAAAACAACATGATCTAAGACACAGCATACTGTGTCTCATACTACCTGTGAAATAATGAAGCTCTGGTTTTCGTTTGTTTTTACAATCCAGGGTGGAGCTCATATGTATTATAAATTTTAGCAAATTTGACTTAACTATTTCTTGAGCACATGTGGTGTATCTAGATTGGGATTAGTACTGTTTGCCACATGGTCATTCTTTGAATGCAAAGAACAGCTTATATTTTATTTATTTATTTATTCATGAGACACACAGAGAGAGAGGCAGAGAGACAGGCAGAGAGAGGAGCAGGCTCCATGCAGGGAGCCCAATGCGGGACTCGATCCCAGGTCTCCAGGATCACACCCTGGGCCAAAAGCAGGCGCTCAACCGTTGAGCCACCCAGGCATCCCAGACTCTCCCTCTCAATGGAAGGAGTAGAAAAGATTCCCTAGTTGTCTTTAACCAGTCCCCCAGACCTAGCTTCAAATCGCAGCCCTACCATTTGCTAGCTGAGAGCAGCATACTAAACCTCTCTTAGCCTGTTTTTCCATTTACAAAATGGAGATGACAAAATCATTGCTAGGAGGTTATTGTGATGAATTAAATAATGTAATAATTAAATAATGCCATTTCAGTCTCTGAATTCCTACCACCTTTCTATATTAAGTGTTGCACAAAGTTTTCCCTCCAGCTCACCAAGCTTATTCAAGAAAGGAAGCTTTGTTTGTTACTATGGGGTAACAATAAGCATTAGGGGGGCAAATAAACCTCCAGAGCATGATGGGATGCAGGAAACCTTGGGTCCATATAATTCGCTTCTCCACTGCCAAACTCTCCTTTTCCTGGTCCACTTCAAACTTCTCATTCCTCGACTTCAGTTAGTGGAATAGTCTTGGGTAACAGACTTAAAGCAATAATTCTCCATCCCTTCCCACAATACAAACCTCAGTCAGCTTGGCCCTGTACTAGTCATAAAATACTTTCTTTTTTTTTCCTTACTTACGCACTTCGTCATAGACACTCTGCTTCGGTCAGTTCTCAAGTAGGAACTTGGGTTTATAGAGTCCGTGTTGTCCAAGGATGCCCCACAATTCCAGGAATTGCCTTTTTTCTTCTCCACACAATCCAGCTTTATCTAAAAATGGAGGGCGCTGGTTGTTAAAAACCCAGGCTCTGTCACCAGACCACCTGGATTCATGATTCCAGCTCCGCCATTGATCAGCTCTGTGTTCTTGTGCGGATGACCAAAACCCCATGCCTCAGTTTCCCTATGGGGGTAAGGCAAATATCTACTGATACTGTTGTTGTGGGAATTAACTGGTTGATATGCATAAAGTGTTTTAAAGGGTCCTTGGGTAAGTGCTCAATAAGGGTTTGTGTTTTATCCTAAAGCACACCTGAAAAAAATATAACTCATGTATCAAACCTATAACTTTAGATTTTATTGCTTGGGCTAAATAAAATCAGTGGGCCTACCAAAAAGTATATTACGTAAGCTAGCCGAGGTAATAGACTGATAAGGCACAAATCACAAGAGTGATTGTAAATGACTTAATTTTATGACTTAAATTTAGGAAAATGACTTGAATTTAGGAAACACTTCCCTCGTTCGAAAAGAACTAGAAACGGACCCAGGAAATGGACCCGCTCTTCCTTTATGCATTTGTGAGTCACCCATAGAGCATGCTCTTCACTCCGACACAAGGCATCTGGGTCTTTTTGTCAGGGGTCTCTGCAACCAGTCCTGTGTACAGATTTCTTGCTCCAGTTTTTGGCAATGAGGCAATTCCCCTGAATTAGAACATGATTAGTCTAAGAACTGGACATATGTGAACTCCAAATAAGTCCCACATTGCTGTTAATCACATTCAAGTAATAATACGATATGGACAAGGAGCCGGATGACTCAGTTTCTAATTGTTCTAGCCTTGTTTTAGCTGTGGAACCTCAGGCGAATGACTTTTCCAGCTTTGCATTTTCCTTAACTGAGGCTCCAACATCAGCTCTTTTTCCTTGTGGGGACGTTCCATCGAATAACATGCTATGGGAAACCTTTTGGCAAACACCTGAAAGAGCTATGTACACAGATATAAATATTGAGCATGAGATTAGGCTGTGAAAAAGTTGCTAATGACACTTATAGGGGAAATAGACAAGATTCAAGATTCTTAAAAGGGATCATAGCATGGGACTCTAGCATGGAGACCGGGGAGCCAGACTGTGGGGCTCTAAGGTACGCCCCTGACTGCCTGAGTGAACCGTGTGCCTCCAGGTCCTCATCTGTAAAATGGGGCTAATAATAGAGCCTGCTCTGCAGGCAGTTTATGAATAATTGATGTGTCAACTAACACTTACAGGGAGCCTGGGACAATGGCTTATTCTTAGTATATGTTCAATAAGTTAACTATGAGTATCAAACTGCTATATTTAATAAGACACTGCTGGTGAGAATTCTGATCATTTAGGTGAGGTAATTTTTGTTGAAATAGAGTCTGGATTCTTTCTTGCTGTGCACTTTCAATAAGAAGATAGCCTGTAAATGAACTGAAGGTAAAGATTTTAAAGGACACGTTGTATTTAATGGATATTTATTTGTATTTAATGTGTACGATTTATCCTAGCGGGTATTATTTTTTAAATGCTTAGACTTAGTTTTATAACATCTGGTGGTTACATTTTTTCCCAAGGCCAGTGGAAGTAGAGAATAAGGATCGACATATGGACTCTGGAATTGGGCTGCCTGGGCTTGAATCCTCATTTCATTACTTGCTAAGTGTATTGACTCCTGCAGACAGATCATTTAAACTCCCCAAACATCAGTAGCCTCAGGTAAAAATTGGAAATAATAAGTGCTTATCTCATGGAGTTATTGAGAGATTTATAGGCAGGAAGAGCTGAGAGCATTAAGCAACTGTTTGTTGCTGTTATTATTGGATCAATTTGCACTGGAATCTATGGAGCCATCTTTCCAGTCACTCACGTGGTGGAATTAGATATAGGGTTCAAATGTGCAGACGAAAGCATACATTTAAGTAATGATACTATGACCCAGGCTTCTGGTCTTGTTACGCCTCCATTGATGGGCTATCTCTCCTGGGAAAGGTGCTCTGTGGACAGGAGAAAGGACATAGCCCACATTCTTTTCCTGCTAGAAGATTTTTTCACCTCATTACTTCAGTAAGATGCCAGGGGACTCTGTGCCTTGTCTTCACTTGTCCCCTGGTCATTTTGCTACTTTTTTATGCTCCTCTAGACCACCTAATTTAGGCTGCCTCCTTTTTAAAAAAAAAAAAAAATACTCATTTATTCATTCATGAGAGAGGCAGAGACACAGGCAAAGGAGGAAGCAGGCCCCATGCAGGGAGCCAGACATGGGACTCGATCCCAGGTCTCCAGGATCATGTCCTGGGCCAAAGGTGGTGCTAAACCACTGAGCCACACGGGCTGCCCTAGGCTGCCTCTTTTTGAAGAAGCAGATGTTTACCTCAGGAACGTTTCCAGAGTTTTCCCTCAAAGTATGGGAAATGCTTTACAGCTGTGGTGCCTAAGTTTTGGTTTGTTAAAACTGGGAGTTGAGAGCCACTTACCAGGTAGATAGATGCCCCAGGCCTAACATGGTCAGGGAGTGACCACAGCAAAAGCCCCAGGAAGGCTGGGTGCCATGTGGAGTTTGCCATTTGCCTTCCATTTCTGACTCCATTTAAATCAATTATTTTAACCAAAACACAGTTATACATTTCACAACCGTGATTTTAAGAGCAATGCCAACATTTCAAAGCCTTGACTCTAGAGGGTCATTGAGATTAAAAAAAAAACAACAATAAAAATAACCCATTCATTTTAACCAAGCCACATGTTTGGATCATGCCCTAAAAGTCAGGTTGGACTGTACCCATATATCTACGGCCTTCCCTGCGTCATGAGCTGAGGAATTTTATGGCGTACACTGACCCTGGTGGAACCTTGTAAACTAATTGATAGCAAGTGTTTCAAAATCTTCCCTTCTCAGTATGAATCGTGTGTTTGTACCTTGTTTGTGTAACATGTGATGCACTCAAGCAGAGAAAGGAAAAAGTCCTTTGAGAGATGGGAAGAGATGTAGTTAATAAAATCATAGCCACAAGGGCTAGTCATGATTATAAGCTCTTTGCCTAAATTATCTTATTTAATTGTCACATAATATGAAGATGTCAACCAAGACCTTAAAACACATACGATTATAAACCTTAAAATGGGCATTATATTCACGTCAGTCCTTCTTTACAAAAAAATTGTTGATAACCAAGGCAGCTAAGGAAATGGTTCTGGAATAATCCAGTCTATTCTTGCCTATTCTGAGCATCCAAATCTTAATTCCCTCGGGATGTCTGGTACACATATTCTAAATATCTCTTTTTTCCCATGACAAATCTATCCTGATTAAGATCAGGATACCAGCCATTGGCATGAAATCAGGAGGGGCAAAGTACTTGAGAGCTTTGCCATCACCAGTGGTATAACTTGCAACAGGCTTTAAACAAGTTACCAAATCCACAGCACCCAATTTGCTCAGAAAGAAAAATGTACCAGAATATTCTGGAGAAAGCTGCGATATCTTTAAATTAGTAGGAGCTCTGCAAGGGTGTTATTATGGTTCAAATGGAGTCCAGGGCCTTCAGAACCAAATCCAAACTCGTCCCTCTGTCATGGCACACCTTTCACAACCTTGGTTCTTCCACTCCTCCTTCCTGTGGTGTCCCCTACCACACATCTATCCGACTTCCTCTCCTACCACTCTCTTCTATTTATACATTTTTAAATGCAGTATCAAGCAATTTTATTAACACAAACTGACCTGCAAACACATCTCTGAATATTTATTAAAAGAGCACACACATGTAGAATGTTGGCAAAAAAATAAAATGACTTGCTGCTTAAGACTGAATCCATAGTTTATGCAGAAACTACATATTAGAGGACACAGAGACAATAAAACCATAATCCTCATAAAATATAAAGTGGAGACTTGTTAAAATTTTTCTTTGAACTGTTAACTAATTAATAAAGGAGCTGGCAACAAGTCCCAGCCCATTCAAAGGAGAATCCAAAGGGCAGACAAATATAAGGAATGCTGAAATGAATTCCTTCACAGAAGCATAACACAATGGACAAAATTATTGGGATATTATTGCACCTTCACTGGTAAAAATCATTTGCATTTCTATGGACAAGAAGAATTTGCATTACTACATTTTTCCTCGATTAACAGAGTTGTCAAGTAGTTCAAAGACAATGGATGTCACAGACAACCTGGCAGTGACATTTGGTAATCTTTTTTTTAACTTTTGCTATTTCAAGCTTTTGCATGATTCCTCCTGACATATTAGATACCATACAAGGTGGTATGTAGGAAACTAATAGCCATGGGTCCTAGCCACTGTGACAAGCTCTTTACTTAAATTATTTTTATTTTCACATAACTCTGTGAAGTAAGTATTAATCAAGGCTTTAATACATAGAATTATAAATCTTCAAAGAATGTTATATAAATCAATCTTTAGTCCCTCCTTACTAAGGAACATTTGATGACTAAGGTAGCTAACGAAATACTTTTGGCATAGATTACTTCTTATGGGTATCTCGTGTTGCTCTGGCCTTGGGCAGTCTGGTTAGCAGATATGGGATCTTGGCTGCTGCTGCTTCTTCCTCCTATTCCTCCTCTTCTTCCTCATCCTCCTTTTCATCTTCTTCTCCTCCTTCCTATTCTTTAACCAATTACTGAAAGATCTTAATATTTGATCATCAACTCCAGAAATGCTCACACAATCCTGGGGCCCTGTAGTCTGACTCCATCTAATCTGAGTGTTCTAGCCTCTGGTCTGGCCTCTCTCTGTGTACACTGACACGGGAGGGAATTTTAGGTTCCCTGTCATGAGCAGAATCTTACTTGCTTACTCAGAAAGCTGAACACAAACACCTTATTGTTTAGAAATTTTTTCTCCAAGATGCTTCCTATGAAGTGCTATCGATCCCTGAACTTCTGTCCCTAATCTCCATTGTAACTCTTAGTATGACTGTTTGATCATTTCACAGTATAGTATAGAATATATTTCTCTTGTTCATTCATTCATTCACTGGACAGAGTCATGGCCCACCTCCTTGGTGCTAGATATAGCCCTTGGTCCAAAGGAAACCAACAGTGAACAAACCAGACAAAAACTGTTGCCCCTTGGAATTTAGACATTTTTTTTTAAAAACAAGTGGAATCTTTGCCATGTTAACTGATAAGAAGTACTAAGGAATAAAGAAGACAGGAGAGGAAGGAGCTAAGTTTATGATAATGTGGTATGAATTGAGGGAGCACAGAAATTTTTTACCTGCTTGGTCAAGGAATGTCTCACAAAGACCTGAAGATGAGAAGGTGAGCCATGTAGATATCCATGTGGCTATGCACACTTTATGAGTGCAAAGACCCTGAGGTGAGAACATGTCTGGGATGTTCAGGCACATCAAGGAAAAATATCAAAGATGTCAGTGTAAATCATGAGAAAAAGCACACTCTTCCTCTTAAACACTGAAGACCTAGTTCATTGTATGAACTTAGCATATCCCCAACCTTTTTGGGAACATGGCAGGAATACAGAGATAGACTGTGAATGAATGAATGAACGAATGAATGAATGGAATCCAGTGTCCTTCCAGTGCTGGTCACAAAGTATTAGTATCACAGGCCTACAGACTTCATTCTTCCCCCTCTAAAACTCATAAGGAGTTAACAATATTTTAAATTTAAAAAAATTTTTAAAAATTAAGTAATTAAAAACTTAATTTTATTGTATGACTAAATTGAACTTTCTGATTTTTTTAGATAGCTTATTTTAGAGAAAATTAAATCTTCATTCTCTATTTTTCTATATTTAAATATTGAAATGAAGGTAATGAAAGTGTTAATTGATGCTGGAGAACACATATTAGCTCCCTAAATTAGCTCTTTAAAGGCCTGAGGGAGGTGCTTTGCCAAGAATAAGAATTTTCAACAAATGTTTGGTTTCAGATAGAGATCAAAGGCAATTTTATCTTAACTTTATAATATGGCCAAACATTTATAAGATTATACACATTTCTCTTTTTTCTCATTTTTCATTTTGCCAAATTATTAGCCCTCCCTAATTCCATAACATCATTACTGGAGGGCATTGCAGATCAAATAGGATGTAGACATACCTTGTTTTATTGCACTTCACTCTAGCACACTTTGCACACTGTGTATTTTACAAATCGGGGGTTTGTGGCAACCCTGCCTCAAGCAGATGTATTGGTGCCATTTTTCCAACAGCATTCACTCACTTCTCATCTATCAAAATTACATTTTGATAATTCTTGCAATATTTCAAACTTTTTCATTATGATTATATTTGTTGTGGTGATCTGTGTTACGTGATCTTTGATGTTACTATTATAATTGTTTTGGGGCACCACAAACTGCATCTGTATAAGATGGTAAATTTAATTGATAAATGTTGTGCTGTGCTCTAATGGCTCTAGCAACCGGCTGTTTCCCCTTCTGTCTCTCTGTCTCTCTCTCTCTCCTCAGGCCTCCCCAATCCCTGAAATAGGACAAGATTGAAATTAGGCCAATTAATATCCCCTACAATGGCCTCTAAATGTTCAAATGAAAGGAAAAGTTACTGCCTCTCATTTATATCAGAAGCTAGAAATGATGAAGTTTAGTGAGCAAGGCATGTTAAAAGCTGAGATAACTCAAAAGCTAGGCCCAACAGTTAGCAAAGTTGTGAATGCAACGGGAAAATTCTTGAAAGAAATGAAAAGTGCGAGCCCAATGAGCACACATATGATAAAAAAACAAATCAGCTTTATTGTTGATATGGAGAAAGTTTTAGTGATCTGGATAGATTTAACAAGCCACAATATTCCTTTAAACCAAAGCTTGAGAGGAGAGGAAGCTGCAGGAGAAAAGTTTGAAGCTAAGCAGAGGTTGGCTCCTGAGATTTAAGGAAAGAAGCCATCGTCATAACGTAAAAGTGCTGCAAGATGAGGCAGCAAGTGCTGATGTCCAAGCTACAAGTTATCCAGAGATCTAACTCAGATAATTAATAAAGGTGGTTACACTAAACAACAGATTTTCAATGCAGATACAATAGCATCATCATATTGAGAGATGAGGCCACCTCGGATGTTCATAGCCAGAGAAGAGAAGTCGATCAATGACTGACATCAAAGCTTCAAAGGACAGGTTGACCCTCTTGTTAGGGGCTAATGCAGCTGGTGATGTTAAGTTGAAGCCAGTGCTCATTTACCACCCTGAAAATCCTGGGGCCCTTAAGAATCCTTCTAAATATACTCTGCCTGTACCCTATAAGTGGAACGACAAAGTGATAGTACATCTGGTTTAATGAATATTTTAAGCCTACTGCTGAGCCTTACCACTCAGAAAAAAAAAAAAACAAAAAGGATCCCTTTCAAAATATTGACAATCTAGCCAGACAAGAGCTCTGATGGGCTATCCAATAAGATCAATGCTGTCTTAATGCCTGCTAACACAACATCCATTCTGCAGCCCCTGGACCAAGGAGTAATTTTGACTTTCAGGTCTCATTATTTTAAAAATACATTTTGTAAGGCTATGGCCACCATAGATAGTGATTGCTCAGAATAACCCGGGCAAAGTCAATTAAAAACCTTCCGGAAAAGATTCGCGATTCTAGATGCTATTAAGGACTTTCATGAGTCATGGGAAGAGGTTAAAGTATCAACCTGAACAGGAGCTAGGAAGAAGTTGATTCTAACCTTCATGGATGACTTTGTGGGGTTCAAGACTTCAGTGGAGGAAGTGAGTGCAGGTGTGGTGGAAATAGCAAGAGAGCTAGAAGTAGAAATGGAACCTGAAGATGGGATTGAGTTGCTACAATTTCGTGATAGAACGTTAACAAATGAGGAGTTGCTTCTTATGGATGAGGGATGAAACTGGCTTCTTGAAATAGAATCTGTTCCTGGTAAAGATGCTGTGAAGATGGTTGAAATGGCAATGAACAATTTAGAATTTTACATAAACTTCTTAAGGGCTAGACTCCAATGTTTTGAAAGTTTTGACTCCAGTTGTGAAAGAAGTCCTATCACGGGTAAAATACTGTCAAAAAGCATCACACACTACAGAGAAGTCCTTCCTGAAAGGAAGAATTGATCGATGTGGCAAGCTTCATTGTTGTCTTATTTTAATAAGCCACCCCAGCCTTCAGCAACCACCACTCTGATCAGTCAGCAGCCATCAACACTGAGACAAAACCTTGCACCAGCAAAACCAATTATGACTCACTGAAAGCTCAGATGATGGTTAGCATTTTTTAGCAAGAAAGCATTTTTTAAAACTAAGATATGTTTCTTTAGTCATAAAGAATGCTGTTGCACGCTTAATAGGCTACAGTATGGTGTGTATGTAACTTTTATGGACACTGGAAAGCCAAACATTTCATTTGCCTCACATTACTGGGATATTTACGTTTATTGTGGTGGTCTGGAATGGAACCCACAATATCTCTGAGTTATGCCTGTCCTTAAAGCTATTAACATTATTATGTGTTTACTATTTATATAGCAGTTAATGACCTGCAAAGTGCTTTCTAGATCTTCTCTGTTTATTCCTCACTAAGCCACGTGCTATGTAAATTTTTTTCAAGGAGATTGGACCATTTCAGAAATGAAAAAAATTTAAAAAGGAACAAAATTTTTAAGAGCTGGAAAGATCTATCTTGAGCACATGATCCAATTTACCAGTGCTCTTTGCCTACATCTTCTGTTGCTTCTCTTTCTCTTTTTAATCTCCTTTTCTCCATGTCAATGACATATTTAAGAACATAGGAAAAGGATGTATGTGTGTATGAGTGACATTGAACTACATCAACCTCATCAGCTTTCTAATTCAGAGCACGGAATGGCTTTTATTGTTCAATATGTTTTCAATAGTTAGAGAGAAGTAGGGAGAAGAAGTCACTTTGATTTCTTACTCTGTCTCACAAATACGAGTTCTGGTGGCCTCCTGTTGCTGAGCCCACTCCATTCATAGTGTCTATGAGAATGGGCATTCAGTCATCACACCACATCTTCCAAAACTGCTCAGTCCATCTTCCCCTTTACCTAAGTCTCCTCCCTAATTGACTCCACTGTAGCAGATTTTGCAAAATTTCCAAATGTATATTTAAATATTAGCCAACAGGCATGGTTTAGTTAAATAAAGCTCATTATTTTCTCTTTCCTTTCTTCTTCCTTAACATACCGATCCCAGGTTTTTATATCACTCTTATTTTTTTTTTCCACTCCCCAGAAGTTATAGATCAAGACAAAACTTAGACTAGACAGAGACCAGGATAGAAGAAACAGAATCCAGACCTGGACATCCTTGAGATTTTCTGTGTTGAGTTCATCTGCCCAGCTTGTCAGCAGTTTGGTAAACCAGTTTAAGGGTTTTAGAATCTAGCATCCTTGATTCAAACATTGGATCTAACATTTGCCAGTTCTGCAGTCTTTGGCAAATTCATTAGCCTTTCTGCACATTGGCTTCCCTTTTATAAAATGAGGATGGTTTTTTGTGCTTAACTCCAGAAGCTCTTCTTTTTTTTAAATTTTTTTTTTTAAATTTATTTATGATAGTCACAGAGAGAGAGAGAGGCAGAGACACAGGCGGAGGGAGAAGCAGGCTCCATGCACCAGGAGCCTGATGTGGGATTCGATCCCGGGTCTCCAGGATCGCGCCCTGGGCCAAAGGCAGGCGCCAAACCGCTGCGCCACCCAGGGATCCCTCCAGAAGCTCTTCTAAGAATTAAAACAAACAAAGGTCTTAACTTTAGAATCTCTCTCATTTAATTCTCATAACATCCCCATGAGACCATATGTTTGTCCCAATTTTACAGACAAGACAACTGAGTATTGATCAGAGTCATAGAGCTAGTCTTCCTTTCCTTCCTCCCTCCCTCTCTCGCTCCTTCCCTTCTTTCCTTCCTTCCTTCCTGCCTTCCTTCAATGAATATGTATAGCAGGCCAGCTAGGCACCTTCATGAAGCCTTCCATTCTAGTGGAGACAGTAGTTGGCTGCTGGGGCACCACACAGTGCAATTTGCTCAGGTCTTTTGAGCTCGGACTGACTGGCTCACAACAGAACAGGAACGAAAATACACAGAATGTGGATCTTTTAGGCCAGATGAACCTTGAGCTGTGCTACTTTCTGCTGTCACCTTTCACGCCCTCTTGTGGTTCTGATTACATCAATCCAAGATATCACATATTTTGAAAATAAATAGAATTTGAGAGGAGATTTTGATTGTATTTGTGGCTGAGGCCCAAACCAACCCATTAGTAATACTCTCCAAATCAATCTGTCTGTCATTGGCACGTGTGGTGAGACACATGGGGTATGTCCCCAGATGGGAGAGGAATTCACATTTTAGTATAGAAAGAGGGGCAAGCCAGAACCCCAGTAAGACCACGAGCAAAGTAATAATATAAAATCACAGTGATTCAACATGGCTGCAGGGCTTACCACATGGCGTAGACCTTCACAGCATCCAAAGAGGTTCCCAAGTGAAAAGATGGACGCAAGATATATGCACAGCGTGTGCAAGGAGCACCTCAGAGTTGCCAGCCTCTATGAATATGAAAATAAGGCATGTACATTGTATGCCACCTTACATGGGGCCTATTAGTTTCCTAGGGCTCCTGTAATAAAGAACCCCCCAAACACGGTGGCTTAAAGCAAAAGAAATTTATTATCTCACAATTCTGGAGAGGCCAGACATCTGAAATCAAGGTGCTGGCAAGACTATGCTTCCCCTAAAGTCTCCAGGGGAGAATCCTTCCTTGCCTGAGCAAGCTTCTGGTATTTGCTGATAGTTCTGGTGTCTCTTGGTGTGTACCTACGTCACTCCGGTCATGTGGCTGTCTTCTCCCCATGTGTCTCCATGCTGTCTTTCCTCTGTGTACATCTGTCTTTATGTCTGTATTGGATTAGGTCATCCCGGGTCATACTGGATCAGGGCCCACCCTAATGTCCTCCTCTTAACCTGATTACCTTTGTAATGACTATTTCTCCAACAAGGTCACATTCTGAGGTAATGGGGACATAATTCAAACCATAACACTAGGTTATAGTGAAAGTTGTTAGCACTACCTGCTTTCTAACCTGAGTTATGCAAACAGAAGGGGCAACAGGAGAAGGGTGCCAGATTTAGGTGGAAAAAAATATTTATATATTTTATATATACATATGATTCCCAGTTAAATTTGGATTGCAGATCAACAATGTGTAATTTTTTAACTGAAGTATGTTTCATATATTTTATAGGACATACTTATGTTTTAAATATGTATTGGTTATTTATACGGAACTCACATTTCACTGAGTATCCTATATTTTATTTGGCAACCCTAAAACAGGCCCTATGAGCCTTCTCCCTTCTGGTAGCTTCTAGGTTCCAGTCCACTCCAAGAAGACACCAGTAGCAATGCGTTTGCCACAGAGAACCCTTCCCTGAGAGTTCAGAGCCTTGGATTCCAGCCCCCCATGAGCTGCAGGTGTTTGATTTGACCAAAGCAATCCACATCTCTCTGACTTGGTTTCTTCATCAGCTAAAAATGAAATACGAGGGCATATGATGTGAGGAGCACTGGGTGTGATACACAACTGATGAATTATTGAACACTACATCTGAAACTAATGATGGAGTAGTATATGTTGGCTAATTGAATTTAAATTAAAAAGAAGAAACACTTTTTAAAAGTGAAATAAGAACATCTTTCTTACCTGCCTTAAATTATTGTTGCGATGCTCGAACAAGATAAACAGAATGAAGATGCTTCCCAACTATTCAAGTGCTGTCATAGTAGTAAGTTGTTATTTTTCTAGCTTTGAATTTAGAAGCCTGGCAACTTTGCCTTATTCTGTGCTCTAAAAGCCAATTCTGTAGACCAACAGACAGTGTGGGTGCATCCACCCCTCACCTCTACTAAAAGAATGGTCTCCTTGGAGAACCCCTGCCGTGGTTTCAGTGCTCCACGATAACAAACTAAAGAATTGGAAAGAGAAATGTTGGCCAGAAAAGTGACCCCCCGAGGTGATGACCAGGACATTTTGCTTTCAGACCTCTGTCCTGAAACATAAAAGTTTTTCCATCAACACTTTCATACATCTCTTTCTCTGCAGATGGAATTAGTGTTTTTGTACCAGTGGGTGAGAAATCACTTTTTACATTTGGAGAATAGTCTCATCTAAAAAATAAAATAAAATAGGGAGGAAAAAAAAGAGACCCTGAAATGCTGAGTACTGAGATCACAGCTTTTCCTCAATAATACGCATCCAATTCTGAGGAAAATTTTCAAGTAAGATCTGGAATAATTAGCCACACTTGCTAAATAAACACTCGATGTGGTTGCTATCAAAATGAAAATCCATCATTTCTATTTTGACTCTAAGGGTCCATAATTAAGTAGGCTTGGCAGCTGTTTTAAATCCACGCACCTCAGGAAGAAAATTATATGCTTTATCCAGTAAGGAGATTGTGGTTTGTATTTTCATTTTGTCTCTAAAGGATGATGTTTGGTGTTTTATTTTTTTATTTTTTTATTTTTTTTTACCAAAAGGTAAGATTTTCCTTCACTTGTTTGAAGCGAAGTGCCCTCGTCAGAGTTTATAGACAGTATCATAAAGTGAGAGTAAATTTTAGTTGATTGTTGTAACTTATGTATTTCATATTATGTATTTCAATATATTTACCATCTTAATTATTTTTCTTAAATGTGCCATATTTGGTATCTAAGTCTACTATATAAGTGCAGCAATACAGCATCATTGCTTCAATTGGACATTTAGGTGGGTTACTGTCCGGTGTTAAGTCAAATCAATTAACTTTCTTGTTTTTATGAAATGCTTATTTTATTTGACAACTATCTTCTGTTTCATGTGACGCCACTGTGTACTATTTATTAACAGTGTGCATCCTCTACAGCTCTACTTGTAGACTGTGCAAAAAACAAACTATGAAATTAATTGTCAAGCTGAACAGTGTTGAAATATTTATGTTGTCTGAGGAGCTAATGCTTCTTGTTTTAACTGGAACTTTTATTTCTGATTAAGATTTTCTTTTTTAATCTTATGTTTAATTTAGAACATGGCCTTAAGATGTTAGTATTTTAGAAGAGTCAGCGACTTTATAATAATCGGTGACTTTTTTCCCAAGATACACATCACTGGAAAGGAGTGCAGCTAAAGAGATGGATTCAGTCCCATTGCTGATGGGAATCGGAAATGGGAAAAAATGGACCTATATAGTGCTGGCTATCCTGCTATGAACATGGAGCTTCCCAGGAGAGAGAATGATTAGAAGGATGACATGATATCTGCTGGGTGAACCCACCACCATGTGACTAGAGGCCTGACAAGCATCCATCATGTAGGAAGTTTAAGTAGTTTGTTCACAGGCCATGAGTTCTTGGACATTGATTAGTGGATGTTGTAGATACCTTCTGTTGTTTTTCAGACTAAGCTGAATCTGGATATCCCCTAATTAGGGAGATTTTAAGGCTTGGAAAGAGATTTTCTTGAGGTTTCCAAGTCTTTGGACAGTAATATATTGGGCCATACGTATTGGCAATGTATTGTGCCATAACAGTACTAAGCTTGAGGACTGAGCAGAGATTGGTTCCTACTAGATATAACCTTTTTTGAAGGAAATCATTAGTATTTTCACTTTGGCATACTTCCCTTATTAACCATCCCCTACCTTTGTAAAACAAAACCAAAAACAAACAAAACATAGACTTCACAAAGCACTTTTATGCTAATGATCCCAAACCTCTTATCCCCATTTGCAACAGAGGGACATGTGTCTGAGAGAGACGGGGTGACTTTCCCAGAGTCCCTACAATATGTTAAGTTTTCTTCCCTAAATTACCATGTGTCAATTATTCATGTATTAAATATTATTTATTAAAACCTACCACATGCCAGAGGAGGTGCTGGGATCAATTGGTGATCAATCAAGAAATACAAAATGACTGTACCTACCCTCATAGAGCCTACAGACCGTTAAGGGAAACAGGTGAGCAATCACAACACTGTGTAATGAGAACTTTCATAAATGAGGCATAAGGAACTACTACTGACAGGTGGTTGAAGGCCCCACATCACCACTATCTCAAGTGACATTTATGGGGCACTTACTCCATGCTAGGCACTGTGTCATTGCTTTGCAAATATCATCTTTCTTATTATTCACTCACGCAGTCAACGGAGAAGAAAGAGACACATGGAGAGGTTAACCAATCTGTGTCACAAAGAAAAGTGAAGCCCAAATTTAACTAAGCAGTCTGTCTTGAGCCCTCAGACATGGAATTTCATCTAGATTAATTATAATCTTCCTGAAGAAAAGATTTTGGTTAGCAAACTGACACCGAGTTCTGTTCAGTGAGGCAGAAAAGATCTGACTAATGATCGGTTTGAGTAAAAATCTATCATAATTTCTAAACATATTTCTTTCAAAACTGAAATAGAAATTAAATTTTATGAAGTTTCTGTGGCCAGGGTGTAGAAATTATTTAAATATTCTAACAAGCCCACAGTCAAATCAAAGGAGTTAGCTGCTCTGCTCATCTCTGTTATATTGCAAACAGGGTTTTTCACCTTCTATAAATTAATCAGGAGGGTAGAAATCACCGAACGGTATCATTATGACTACAGAGTACTCAGTAGATGTAGCCTTGGAGTTTTGTTGCAGGAAAGCACGTAGGCGTCAATTGCGTTTCCCCTCTGGAAGACTGGTCCAAAGCCAAGCTTGTAATGGCACATGGAGTGACATGTTTTCACCTTTCCAGCCTCTTGAGTTTTATTTTTCACCATATATTTTTTTCACTTCTATCCAGGCACATTTAACAAACTTCCCAGTCCCATTGGTTACAATGCTTTTATATCCAGTAAAATCATTTATTCTTTGATTTGGTGGTCTATTTTTTTTTTCTGGACATTAATTAAGAACCTAAAATATTGCTAGCAATCAAGAGTTAAAGGCAGGGGGCAAAAGTGTTACAGCAAGAGTAACACCATTTAGTTTTATTTTGCTTCGCAGTTTGGAAAAGGAAATTGCATTGCTTTTGAAAATAAATGTTGTGAAATTGTAACCCGTGCCATATCTATTCTGGTCTTCAATTGAAACTGTCTTTGTGGCAGATTGCACAGAAAGTCCTATCTTTAATCGGCCTCAAGCAATCTATGTAGAACACTTACCCCATTTCCAATAACACATAGGTTGGCAAACCAGGACTCATGAAAATAAAATTACTATAAACTGTAATAAATATTCAACTAAGTATAATCAGCATGTGCTTTAGCTCATTGTAATCTGTTTTTCTTACATATACTCTGAATCACAAATTTCTTTTCATGCCAATCTTATTTGTTTACCAAAGACACACTTAATTTTCACAAGGATTAATTTTATTTATTTATTTATTTAGTCATCACTACACCCAATGCAGGGCTCAAACTCATGACCCCGAGATCAAGAATCACATGTTCTTCTAACTGAGCCAGCCCCCAGCAAGAACTTCTCTTAACGTTTGTTACTTCATCAGTTGTTAGGATAAGTGACAATCAGCCCATCTTCCCATTATGATAAATATCTGAAGTGATCATCTATAGTTACTTTATATATGCATTTTTAAGCTAAAAATGTCATTCATTTTGATTATTCCCTTTTTATCCAACTTTACTCTGAATGCCTTTTGTTTTTTCCCAAAGATTTACACTGTTTGGTTTGTCTCTCCTCCTTGGAGAAGTGGCAAGTGACAGGTCGCCCACAGCCAGTGCTGCCAGGGGTTAGGAGGCCACCCATGTCCTCTCATAGGAAAGGTTCATCCCCACCTACTCACCTGAAGCCTTTCTGACATCCTATCCTAAAAGAGGTGGAGTTAATTGTAGATTTAATGCAATTTATAGCATGCAAAGAGGGCAAAAGGGGGACACAAGCAGAAGACTCAAAATTAGCCCCTGCTCCGTTCTAAAATCGAGTGGCTTTGGGCAAGTCATTCCTCCTCTCTGTTCCTTCATTCCTTCCTACCAAACTGTGAGTTGGTACAAACATTCTCTGGGCTTCACTCCAGCTCTACTGTGGTATGTTTTCTAAGGCCTTCTGATATCATGGAGGTAAGTCTGCTTTGGACAAATAAAAGTTGTTATCACTGAATCATTTGTTAATAAGATCCTAGGCCTTCACTCCATACCAGTTTAGCTTGAACTCAGAAGGGGTAAACTCGGGCAACGTGATGAGGGGATTACTCAACCCAGACAGGTAGTTTGGGTGCTTGCAAGCAGGGACAGACGGGGCCCGTCTGGGTCATTCTAGCCACCCACAGCATAATTCACGAAGGACAGACTCCCGCTGTAGTCAGATGCTCCCACATCAGCATATGCTAACGATTAGCCAAGGCAGAGCCATTTGTCTTAACTTAAAGTCTGTTAGCTGAAGCCTAATTAAACGTTGGCAGTTCCTTGAAAAAACAATTTAAAAAGTCATTCCACAGTATCATCTTGTCATTGCAGAAAGCTTTAATTAGCAGGATACACAGAGAATGGGAGATCTTTTCCTCAAGTGTGTGCTACTTTCAGAAATAGTCAGGTGCTCATCTAGAATAACACTTTGCTGAGACAGATGTTCTCTCAATGCGACTTTGAAGAATATCAGCTGGTAGGTTTTTCCCTATGGTTGGGAATAAGAAAAAAAAGTAAATTTTGTTTTGTTCATCTGGAGGACATATAGAAAATATCCAAACCGTGTAGTAACAAATATAGCCGGAATGTCCCTAATTACCTCTACGTCTTCTCTTCAATTCTACAAGCTTTCCTCTTATTTTTAAGTATTTGGTGGGTTTTTCTGGTCTACTAGTTTCCTGACCCCTATTATCTCTGGCACATTAATGCTCCCAAAATAAAAATTTGCCCCCTAATGGCTTGGAGCTTAAGATCCTGAATATAGGGGCACTGGGTGGCTCAGTCTGTTAAGCATCTGACTCTTGATTTTGGCTCAGGTCATGATCTCAGGGGAGTGAGATCGAGCCCTATGTCAGGGTCTGCACTGGGTGTGGAACCTGTTTGAAATTCTTTCTCTCTCTCTCCTCCTATTCCTTCCCCACCTGTCTCTCTCTCCCCCACCCCACCCTCCCAAAAAAAAGAGAGAGAGAGAGAGAGAGAGATTCTGAATATAAGATGATATGAGCAGCACCAGCCTGGGGTTTTCCAAGAATGGCCTAGAGAGACTTGTCAGATCAATTCTCAGTTCCTTCTGTGAGGCTGCGCTACTGCCTGTCTTGTTCTTGGTAAGTTTCCTAAAGTAGTCATTGTTTTGAGCTGTGGTTTAAAAGTTTCGACTTGAAGCAGATTCTGTAGTAAATAAGAAAGTAAAAATCACTGTTCTTGGGACAAGGTGGTGACTAATGGCTAACCTGTCCTCCTCTAAAAAGCAGTTCAGTGATTTGGCTCACTGTCCTCCTGGAGGTACCATGCTAGTGAGGTAGACCGTCTCTTCTAACCTTTTGCCTCAGTTTGTCACTTACTCAACTGAAGATAAGACATCTTTCCCCACCCCCCTGCTCCAAACTGACAGAGGCATTACATTTGGGATATTGAATATGCTCCCAATGAAAGCCTTCCATTGAGCAGCTGCCACGTATAGAGTGGTTTCCTCAGAAAGAACATGAAAGCTCAAGAGAGTAGAGGATCCCATGCAAATTCCCAGGAAGGCTGATGTGAGCTTAAGAAAAAGGAGGGTGCCCTGAGGACGAGATTCCAACTCAGATCTGGTTTGATAGCCTATAATCACTGGTGGATTGCATCCAGCCTCTGCCTGAAAAATTAGCCATGTTGAGATGGAAAGAGGCCCTGATGATGAGTACATGTGGATCTCGGGGCCTCTTGCTAAACGCATCCCAAACTATGTGCAATAATGTAGAAGATCAGGAAGTGTGTTCCTATGAATGAGTGAGAAATAAAAATACAAGGTAAACTACCTCAAGTTCATCTTTGATGCCTACCAGTGCCTTTGTTTACTTTTGTTTGGTTTCTTATATACAACTGATTGTTTGGAAGTTACATCCATCTAATTTTCCAGCCTTGGAAATTATGAGAATAATTCCAGACACATAAATCAATTGACGTAAACCTCTTCACTTGGACAAGGCCATAGCTTCTGGTTTTGTGTAGTTCACTGCCCTTCCCATATTTTGTGAATTTTCAGAAAGAAATCTAAGGGCTAGACAATAAGTCAATCCTCTCAACCTCTGAGGCTACTCTACTGTCACCAAGCCTCAAGGAACCTGTAGTCATTCAAAATGAGGCAAAACCCCAAGCTTCTAGATAGGATATTGTGGATAGCCAGTACATGCCACCTCAGCAGGAGTACTTGAACTTTCTTTACATGTAGATTTTAAAAGAAAAATTGTAAAATACCTCCTTTCTGTATAACACCAACACACACTGGTATGACCCTTTCTTACAACATCATTCCTATGAGGTTGGAGAGCAGAATGATAATATTTGCAAATCCACTGGTTTAGGCACAGGCAAATTTTCAAAGTATGAATATGTTCACTGGGAATATGGAAACAAAATGAAACTTTGACTCTTAAGTCAAAGTCCTATAGCCAAATATTTTGGACCACCCACATCTACTAAAATCAAGTTTTTCGATCTAGATCACTAGATCACTAGATCATTGCTCTAGATCACTCCCTCTATGGTAGCCAGCCTTCAGCATAGCCCCAGTGATCTTCATGTACTGGTGGTCACACCCTTGCATATGTCTCTTCCATGTCTTATCAGGGTTCGTCTATGTGACCAAGAGGACATGGCAGCAGCGATGATATGTTACTTCTCAAAATGGGTCATAAAAGACCTTGTGACTTCTGCCTCACACTCCTTCTCTTGGATTGCTTGCCCTGGGAGATGCTAGCTACCATTTTGTGAGAACATTCAAACTTCCTTACAAAGAGGCCCCTGTGTGAAGAGCAATTGAGGCCAATAGCCAGTGAGGAACTGAGTCCTGTCAACAACCTCAGTAATGAACTTGGAAGCAGATCCTCTTACCCAGTCAAGCCTTTGTATGACTGCAATCTTGGCCAACATCTCCATCACAATTGCATGACTGGCCCTGAACTAGAACCAACCCGCTGAGCTTCTCCCTAATGCCTGACTCATAGTAATAGATACGAAGTAATAGATAAACTAATGCACTCTCTTTCCTCATCTTACTGATTTAAGGTTGATGGTTTATCATTTATTTCTCTAAACCTATATAGTCTAAAGTAACTTCTATGTCTTCTAAAAGTACAAGTTCAGGAATTTCTTTAACCAATTCAAGTAAAAGATCTTATTCCAAGGCTTTACACTGAAAAAGACTTCAGTCTCCTTTGCTATAGAGATTGTCCTATATGGCTTTTCTTTGAGGCTTGAGTCTCACACAGACACACAAATATATGACTGAAATGCACTGATTTTGTTGATACAAATCTAATCAAGATGCTAAATTGGGATTGAGGTAAAAATAAGACAATGGAAGTCACTTTAAATGTATCATTCACTAAAAATCACCTCAAGAAATTCCTTTTAACGTTTTACTTATTTAAAAGAGAAAAACCTCTACCTCCTTCTCCTCCACAGATTGTTAGCACTTAAAAAACAAAACAAACAAACAAACAAAAAAACAGTTTCTGAAGCATTTTTCACTGTCAGTCTTCTTCTTATCTAAAAGACAAATAGTTTGAGTACGACTCATTGACCACCATATCTTCCTAACAAATTATCATTGCAGTTAAAAAAACTGACTTTCAGGAAAGATTTTGTGGTTGAAAATCCATTCCTGAATCTTATGATACTTTCCCAACATGCTGGCAATGCCTGATTCCTATTGACTTAAGACTTAAGATATCCTCGGTTGAGAAGCATGGCCCTGGGCCTCTAGTTTGTAATTCTCTGCGCTCTGTTTCAGCTTGAAATCCTCTCCACAACCAAATCAAATTTACCCCACCTCTACAGTCCAAGCAGCTCTTAACCAGAGGTCAATAACTTGAAGAGTCATTCAATGGAATCTTTCTGTGATGCTAGGCCGCTTACTAAAAAGAAAATGAGATATACATAAATAACATTGCTAAGCTTCCTTGTGACTTCTAATGAAAATAGAAGGTTGTAGCACTAAAAAGAAGATAAGAAAAAATCCAATGTATTCTCATGTTTCTGTTTTTGTTAATTAAAAATGCCAGGAATCAGAATAAGTTATGTAATTCTTTATTCATAATTGTCTTCTTGCCAAATGAAGTAGTCAATGATGGAGAAAAGAAGGCCACAAATCTGAGCTGACTTACCAGCATCTTAAGACAAAAAGAGGCATGTCCAATATGGATTAATGGCCTCCATGTGCAGTGCCAGCACCCACCGTGGCCCAAATAAAGAAGGAAGGACTCTGCTTACACCCTTCCACCACCTCTAAGTTCTCAAGTTCAAGACCATGGCCATCAATGGATTTATCCTACAGAACTTCAAGTATTTAAAATCTGGGTTGTTTTTTGGCCTTAATTCTATGCTCCATACTTTTTGCAACTTTTCACTAGAACTTCTTTTTTTTTTTTTAGATTTTATTTATTTATTCATGAGAGACACAGAGAGAGAGAGAGGCAGACACAGACAGAGGGAGAAGCTGGCTTCATGCAGCGATCCTGACGTGGGACTTGATCCCAGGTCTCCAGGATCATGCCCTGGGCCGAAGGTGGTGCTAAACCACTGAGCCACCTGGGCTGTCCACTAGAACTTCTTTATTCATTTTGCATATAATTTATAAGCATAGGTCATCTGATTCAGACTTTTGCTAGATTATTCCTCAGAGAGTTAACAGCCTTTACAGTTTCACTAATCCAAGCCTGATGAGCCCCACAGACTCAATCTTCAAAGATGCTATATTAATGATGAAGATCTCACCAAAGATCCATTTTTAACAATGAGACTTCTGCTCCAAAATGTCCTTAGATGTGACCATATGACTAGACTCATAGCACTATCCAATGGACTCCTCTTCAATGACAGAAATGTTCCACATCTGCACTGTCTGGTATAGTAGCCACTAACCAAAATATAACTTTTGGGCATTTGAAAAGTGGCTAGTGTGATGGAAGAAGAGAATTTCTAATTTTATTTCGTTTTAATTAATTTAAATTTGGCTTCCGAATTGGACAGCACCAAGGGAGTCTTATGAATTAGCCCATTTGTTCTTTCCAACTAGAAGCATTTTAAAGCTGAAAAGGTCACAAGAAAGCTAAGTGGAATAGGACGCTATCTAGCAATATCTAATTTTGAATTCATAAGCTGGGGATCCCTGGGTGGTGCAGCGGTTTAGCGCCTGCCTTTGGCCCAGGGCGCGATCCTGGAGAACCGGGATCGAATCCCACTTCGGGCTTCCTGCATGGAGCCTGCTTCTCCCTCTGCCTGTGTCTCTGCCTCTCTCTCTCTCTCTCTCTCTCTCTCTCTCTCTCTCTGTGTGTGTGTGACTATCATAAATAAAATTTAAAAAAAATGAATTCATAAGCTGTGGAAAATATGTCCCAACATCCATATAAACTGGGCAAATCTGTTTGATTGGTTCTCAGCTCTGTGCCTTTCCCACATCTTTTGAATGATGTTTTTCTATGTGTGATTTACAACAAGCTCTCATAGGTTCTGCAGAGGGCTTGAGAGATACAGAGATCTGGCTAGTGCTGAATCGTACAATCTTTGACCTCCCTGAAACTTGCTCTTATCCAAACCACCTCCCCCCTAAAATTATATTCTTGCTTCCCTCATTTTACTAGTTATGAAATAGATGCTGAAAACATTTGTGAGTCCTACATCGTGAAAAAAAAAATACTCTGGTTTTTCAGTCCAAATGTTTCTCTTTCTCAAACAATAGAAAATCCTGGGGCACTTTTTTCATCCCTGGGCAACTCCAGAGAGCAACCTTGAAAGCCTTCAGTTCAAAGCACACTCAATTTTTTTAAATTTACATGCAATTAGCCAACATAGACTACATTGTTTGTTTCAGATGTGAAGTTCAGTAAATCATCAGTTGCATATAACACCCAGTGCTCATCAGATCATGTGCCCTCCTTAATGCCCATCACCCAGGTTACTCCACCCCCTGACACCCCTTCCCTCCAGCAACCTTCAATTTGTTTCCTAGAGTTAAGAGTCTCTCACAGTTGGTCTCCCTCTCTGATTTCCTCCCATTCCATTTCCCCTCCCTTCCCCTATGATCCTCTGTGCCGTTTCTTATATTCCTCATACTGGTGAAAACATCTAATAATTGTCTTTCTCTGATTGACTTACTTCACTCATCATAATACTCACTCCAGTTCCATCCATGATGATATAAATGATAAAGAAGATGTGGTATATACACATGCAATGGAATATTACTCAGCCAACAGAAAGGTTGAAATCAAACATTCAATTTTTGAGTGTTCCCAAAGGTAAGACATTTACTGAAAAGATCTGTGATATGTGCCTCCATATATCAATACTCTTCAATCTTTTGCACAGTTTAATATTTTAAATGGTGCCCATAGGACTAAACATTCTGAGTGAAAACACTGTTAAGTAATACTTCACCAGATAGATGAGTGTACAAATTTACAAATTAGATCTTAGTGGAGTACCATTCCCCTTACAAAAGGATTTCTTGTTTTCTTTTTGTTGTTGTTGTTGTTGTTGTTTTTTAAAGATTTTATTTATTCATGAGAAACACAGATTGAGAGGCAGAGACATAGGCAGAGAGAGAAGCAGACTCCTCCCAGGGAGCCTGATGTAGGACTCGATCCTGGGAACCCAGGATCATGACCTGAGTCAAAGGCAGACACTCGAACACTGAGCCACCCAGGCGTCCCGGATTTCTTGTTTTCAAAAAGATCGCCTCCACCCCTTTAAACAGTAGTACACATAAATGTTTACCAAACCCAACCTACTTGTTCTGTACTCTATAGTTCTGGGTAACTAAATATTTACTTAATTGTCTTATTTGCCTACTAAGAACAATCCAAATGGTAGACAAAGCAAGTCCCCAGATGATACTATGCTGTTTTTTAAAACTCTGAAGTCACAGAAAT
Source organism: Vulpes lagopus (assembly GCF_018345385.1). Taxonomy (NCBI): domain Eukaryota; kingdom Metazoa; phylum Chordata; class Mammalia; order Carnivora; family Canidae; genus Vulpes; species Vulpes lagopus. The sequence goes on along the minus strand of NC_054826.1, from coordinate 15,318,227 downwards.
TCACATCTTTATGGAAATAAAACTTTTTAAAAAATGACAAATTCTAAACTTTATGAAATCATTAGGTGGTGGGATATATTTATTTTCAAACACGTTATTTTATTATTGCTTTATTCATGAGGAACACCCTACTTTAGGAGTGACTTTAGTTTCTAAGGAGACAGCAACACCGGGAAGGGATTTTTTTCTCTCATAGTGTCAGGAATTGTCTCCCAGTCTCATTATCTCTGATCTTTTCTTATCTTCCCTAGGATCAGGCCTGTAGGCTTGCCAAGATTCCTTCAAGCAAATAAAGGAGCCTGTTTCTTAAAATAGCCTGGTCAGCCTCATTGAGCCTGCTGGTGTCTCCTACCCATGGCCAGACCCTTGCCTACAGCATGCCACTGATTCCCATATTCTTTGGCTTGGTTTCGTTTCTAGCTGAGAACCCTCGTCTAGATTCCAACACCTATTTGCTTTCATTTCCCAAATTCTGACATATCATTTTACCAGATGTAATCTCTTCCTGCCTGGATTATTTTTTCTACCTGTTCCCTCCTACCTTAATTGAAGTTCATAAGTGTGACTTTTTTGCCACCTTGCCTTTGTTTCTGCCCTTACTCTCCTGCTTTGTTTGTTGTTTCCTGGACTTGTTGTAAACCTTAAATGCAAAAGAAAAATGAGGCTCAGAGAGATGAAGTGATTTCCTGTAGGTCACACACCAAGTATAAAGGTTGGTCACTGGGTTTTATGGTCCCACTTACGTCCCACCATGCTTTCTACCCCTGAGACCAGGGAAGGCCCCATGCAGAGGCCACGCTGCATTGAAGGGTAGAGAGTCCAGTTCTCCTATAGGAAGCCCAAAGCTGCATCTCTCTGTGCTATTCTCATGTGAGTAGAGACACAAATGTGAAAAAGCAGAGAGCTATAAACCCAGGACCTATCTGAAAAAAAGCAAAATATAATGAAAAAAAATCGGGTTGGATGTACAACTCCTTGGGTTTAGCAAAACCTCTACATTGATTTACGCTTTATTAAGTAATAGTGTTCTTATACAGAGGGACATTTCCTAACATTGCTGGTAACATAAAATACTTCTATAATTGACAAGTAAACTCCATGTCAACTTTGGATGATCTAAGGATTTAACGGAGAGAAATGTGGTAGTTGAGTAACATCTTTTTTTACCTGACAATAAATAATGTCATCCATCTGAGTCATTGGGATTTATTATTAAGTGATATTTTAGCTCTGACATTCCCAGGGCAACTTGCTCTTTAAGAATAGGCCAAACTTGATGACTTATGTCCCCTGAAAAGATGAGTAGCTCATCTAAACATCCTACCACTCACTCTGTGGATATCTGAATTTGCCAATCTGAAGGATATGCCCCTGACCTCACCTGACAAGCCACGTATGCAAAAGAGCCTGTTCCAGGGGCCACGCCTTGAACATTTCAGTCTCTGTTTGTATAGAATTGTGCTAAACAGAGCCATAATATTCAGATGGGATAATACGCAGCCTAAACCAAAGAATATTCCAAATGAGCTCATGCATTCATTAGAGATATCTAAATGGTATGGAGCCAGGCGGAGAGCTGACTTCATCTCACTAATTGGTGTGTAAATAGCAGGCATGGTGAGGCGGGGGAGGGCGTGGATATTAAAGATGTTTTCCAGAGGTTGATGGATGAAATGAAGAAAGCGTCCAAATATTTGGGGGAGACCGATGTCGGAAACATACTTCACAGGTCAGACAGACATTGAGCCTTTCTGATTTCCACAGTTGGATCACACACCAGGGACGGAGAACGACTGTGCCAAGTAGTTTTTGCTTTCTGAGTGGGTGGTTGAATAATACAAAGAAGACAGTCACTTTAAGCTGGGCTCCGTTCAAGCTGCAATCTGCTGCAGTGTACAAGTAATCATCAAAAAGCCCATGCTTCACAACTGCTATTTTTGGCTTCTTTCATTATCAGAAGGCCAAACTGGTGTGAGCCAAGACAATCAGCAGATGGGCAGAGCAACATATCAGAGACACCCAAGTCCACTAAATGCCATTTAGAGGGGGAAAAAAAAAACCCACCCAGGGAAGAGCCCCGTGGGCATCATTCCAACTCATTACATCTAGAAAAGGAAAAGAGCTGCTCTTAACGGGTCTCAGCCTTGGCAAGGTAGGCTGTTCTCTCTGGCACTGCTGTGGAATCAATCTAACCGGAAGTGGAAAGCGTCCAGCAGTGCTATGGCAACCACAGCTGCTGCAGGAGGGGAGGAGGGACCCACCGGCAGATCTGAGGGCAGAGGGGGACGGTGCACTCTGGTGAGGGGGGGCCTCAGGACCCACTCTGCTCCAAACCCTGAGATGTCACTTTTCCCTGGGGTTAACTCCCATTTGGGAAGACAGGCTTTCCTTCCATTAGGAAAACAAGCTCTACTTACAGCGGTGAGGTACCCAGAACCCAGGGTGAGAGGGCAAGGAGTGCATTCGTGGTTCATTATTCATGTGCCCCTTCCTGTGACAGTTCACCCTGAGATGTTGGAGATGGAGCAACAAGCGATGCTCCTGGGCAACAGACAGTAACACAATACGAGACCTTTATTCCAGAATGTTCTACTGGAGTACTCCCCGCACAAAGTATTAGCCCCAGAGTCTGTTGCAGCTTTTATTTTTCTTAAGATGAAAAGTTTTCACATATTTTTTTCTCAACTGTTCACATCCACCAACTTCTTGCCTTCTCTCTTTGCTGTCAGCACTTTACCACTTCCTTCCCTTCTCCTTAAGTTTACAGTGGTGACAATGACATATACATTCCACTGACTGGAATAGAATAAAATAGCTAGATGATTCCATGAAAGAGGATTTAACTCAGGAAGGCCAAAGGAGCAAAAACAATTGGTTGACTGGACTCTGCTAATCCACTACTGTGTCACTCCCTGGTCAATGAGATTCTTATGTCACATTAGAGTCTATTTGGTCCCCCATTTTAATCCTTTTCTATCCCACCCATTCAAATTCCAGGGATCATAAGGAACCACTGCCTTTGTCACATTTGGCATCTCTTCATGAATTTCCTCATCTATTTGAGAAGAGCACTGCTCTATAATTATTGAAAAGTGCTATACATGTCATTACAGGAGCTAACCTATGACAGACTACATCTCCTGTGTGAGACAGAGGCCACTCCTTGATCCTAAACACTCATTCTTCCCTCCTTCCTCAGAGAAACAGAACTTTCCATTTCGAGTTGAATAGGAGACCACCTAGAATAAAGACCACTTATCCCACTTTCCTGAGTAGCTTACATAGGAAACATTACAGCCACATTACTAAAATCTGGCCACAGGAATGTGAGAAGAAATTCTGAAAGCAATTTCCAAGCTATGTCCTTGAAGAATAAGCCAGTTCTATTTCTTCTCCCTATATTGCACTGCTCTTGAAAATAATCCTGGCAAAAATAATCCCACATTAGACCATGGGGGCAAAGTCAACATCCTAGAGATAACAGAGCAACAGAAGAGTTTCTGGCGCTCCTCATGGAGCACAGCCACTCACTGTACCTGCCCTGAACCACCCGATTCTGGATGTTACAGAGGAAAGAAAGGAACTTCTATCTTGTTGAGCCTGTGCTATACTGGCTGCTATTCAGGCTGCTAAATCTAATAAACAGGATTGTCTATCTACATTTATTTCCTCTGTTCTGCCAAGCTGACTAGAAAACCTGGGTGGTCTGCGCCAATGTAGGTACTATGGGGATTTGTCAGAGATTGTCTCAGGGTGCCAGGAATCTGACCCGAGAAGTCAAGAAAAAGCAAGAGGTAAATTTGTATTGTAAGACAGTAGGATAAAAGCCTCCCAAACATCGGGAATTAAGTAAGATAAGGAAAGTCAAATCTGATAGAGTCACACAAAGCAGAAAGCCCCAAAGAGAGAATACACATGTGGTCAGACATGTGGGAAACCTAGCACAGTGGCCTGGACGCATAGAGTCAGGAGGCTGGGCAGAGGAATTCCAAAAGCTTCAAAGACCAGAGCTGCAAAGTGAAATGTGTGAATGGCTCTGCCCAGTGGCTATGGGCTTCTGTTACCTCTTATACTGAAGTGGTCCTAGCTTACTGGCTTAGTTGCATCTTGTGGTTCTCTAGTCTTTTTTTTTTTTTTTTTTAGATTTTATTTATTTATTCATAAGAGATACAGAGAGAGAGGCAGATAGGGAGCCGGATGCAGGACTTGATCCCAGGACCACAGGATCACGACTCGAGCCAAAAGCAGATGCTCAACCACTGAGCCACCCAGATGCCCTTCATGATTCTCTAGTCTTAAAAGCACCTAGCCTTCATCTGAGCAGAAAACTCATTGCTTATATCAGAAAGGCAGGTTGTAATTATTGCAGTGAATTGGAGCCCTCATTGGTTGAAAGAAACCTAGACCATAGGGATCCTTCTGGAACCAGTGGAAGAGAAAGTAGACTCAGGGTTTAGATTGCACCATCCAATATGGTAGCCATCAGCTACATCAAGTAAACACTTGAAATGTGGCTAATCAGAGTTGAGATATGCTGTACATGTAAAATGAACAATGGATTTTGAAGACAGAGCAAAAATAGATTGCAAAATATCTCATTAATATTCTTATACTGATTACATGTTGAAATGGTGTTTTGGATATTTTAGATTAAATGAAATATATTATTAAATTTAATTTCTCCTGTTTCTTTTTACTATATTTTATATGGGAATTCCAGAAACTATAAATTACATATGTAGCTCACATTATATTTCTATTGAATAACACTGGTGTAGACCCTGGGTTTCTAATACCTTGAAGGAACTTTTGTTTTCACCGGTGAGAGAAGCTTCAGACTGCAGACACCTGACACCTGAGTCCCATCTCATCACCAAAGTAGCAGAGAGCCAACTGGACTCAGCCACGTCCTTCCCTTTCTGGTTCAGTAAGTCCAAATATTTTGGGTTAATGTAAACACTCAGCCATAACAAAGGGATTCTGTGCACTACCTCTCACAAAGATATCATTTTTGGCCAAATTCTTGATCTCCTGCAATTGTTATTCAACAGCTTTAGCCATTAAAAGTTGGAAAATCTATTTAATTTAGCAACATTGGAATAACAGTAAGGGGCATTTTTTCTACAGAATCTTCTCACTGACCTAACTAAATATTCATTACAGTTTATTCTAAAGCAGGACCTCCTGTAAGCACAAAGGATGTGTCTTTTCTATGTGATGTGACAGGGGAAGGAGTATACAAAAAATTTAAATAGTAATTCATTTTTACAGAAGACAATTCTCTTTTCCTTGACCACTCTATCCTAAAAACACAAACAACACCTTTAAAAAATCTGCTGGGGTCCTCCAATGAACCATGGCTCAGGTTCAGATTAGCAAACATTGGGTAGAAAATTTGGAAACAAGTAAGGAAGTTTAGATATGCAGCTTTTACCAGACTGCATGTACATGATAGAGTTGACAAGTTTTAATAAATCTGTATTACTTACAGAAAGCTGGGGGTGATTGCTACTGCATTATGGAGTGGAAAATTTAATAGGCCTTTCTTTTCCCTTTGGGTCTCACCTAAATATCCTTTTGGTTCAAGAGAACTCTGTCACCCATGTCTACAATGGGTTCTGATTTCTATGTCAAGTGCCTGAAGAAAAGTCTTTCCTTTCAGCTAAACAATGCAGTAAGTAAACAATCGTGCTACAAACGACCTGTTCACTCAGGGTTTTTCTTTTATCTGGCCTCCTTTAAACTTTCTGCATAGATTTGATTCCTTCAGTCTTTGCTAAGCTTATCTTAGATTTACCAGCCCCCCCCCCCAAAAAAAGAGTAAGACACATTTGAGTTATAGAAGTGTGGGTCTAATATGGATGGACCTTGAGTGTATTATGCTAAATGAAATGAGTCAAACAGAGAAAGACAAATATTGTATGATCCCACTTACACATGGACTTGTAGAAACAGGCAATAGAATAGTGGTTATCAGGGGCTGGCAGAGACATTGGTCAAAGAGAACAAATTTCCAGCTGAAAGAATCAGCTCTGGGATTTTCATAATACACAGCATTTGTGATTATAGTTAACAATACTGTGTCATACTTGAGAGTTGCTTATAGAGTAAATCTTAAATGCTCTAATAAAAAAAAAAGAAAGAGTAATTATGTGACATGATGAGTAGCTAATGCATAGCAGTAATCATATTGCAATATATATCAAATCAACACATTGATGCTTTAAACTTATAAATTGTTGTATGTCAATTATATCTCAATAAAGCTGGAAGAAAAATAAAGCAATGGGAATCTATTTGTAAAGAGTAGAAATAAGGAGGATAGGCATGCAGATGCTGGACTCCACTTCTTTCTCCACCCTCCCATTTTCCACTCCCCCATCCCACCATGGAAAATAAAGTCTTTGGAAAGAGACTAGATCAAGATACAGTGCAGTCAATGCAGGTCTAAAAACTGAGTTATCTCCTTGTCCCTGTGAGTGTGAAGACAATTTCATTTCCCACCTTTGGGATTACTCAGCAGCTCTCCTTGTCCCCCTGCTGCTCCTGACTAGAAGGCATTCACCTTCCCTGCTTCACAATTTCACCTCACTGATGCAATCCGGTACTCAAGTATAGCGGCTTTTCTATTCTGTTTTAGTTCTCAGACCATTTTCATTGTTATCCATAATCTTTGAACCACATTAGGAAGGGTTTTAATCATTTGTCCCTTTTTGCAATGAAGTTTATTAAGCGTGATTAAATTAAAATATTCTATATTGTGAGCATAGCATAACACAGAGATGTCAAATCACTGTTGTACACTGAAACTAATGTAACATTGTGTGTCAACTATACTCAAAAAAATGAATTAAAAATAAAAATAAAGATTCATAAATTGAATATACCCAAACATTAAACATGGCTTTTCACAGGTAATTAGAGATGAATATGATTTAATTAGATTTAAATCAGGTAAGAGAAATTCACGATTTGCTGACAAATTTATTTTAAACGATGTCATATTGTATGACAATTTCAACGTCATATTGTATGACATTTGCTTTTGATAAGTATGAAAATGTAGCGTAAGTTTGATTGTTTTATTTAACTGAAATTGACAAAAAATGTTATAATCTCTAATTATTTCATCTTGGTTTACAACAAAATCAACTGCCCTATTCTTAGACATCTGTTTCATTTTAAATAACAAGATCAGAAAAAAGGATTTTCAATCACCGTTTTTTGTAAATAACCATTAAAGATACAGAAATTATTTTCTATTACTATATGAAAATTCAAATCAAATTTACTTATATTTTCTCTCTTTAATGTAGATTTTTGAAATATTAAAGATGATTTTATAGCCTTACACTAATTGGCAAAAACGAATATAACTTATAGAACTATTAAAAGTCATCTTGAAGTGCAGTTGCAGATATTCAGTCACTTTTATGTTACTCATTAAGTTTTATTTCAAATTAAATATATCTAATTCCTCCTGGCTTTAACTAGGGAGATATTATAGGTACAAAATTAAATAATATATGACTAAGGATACACTAAATAATTTAAAAATCTATCACTCCTGGACTCCTGCTTCCGATAATATGGCAGATTAGATACCCTGAATGATGCTTTTGATGGAAACCATTAAAATGCTGAGGAAAAATTTATTTATTTAATTTTTTTTTTTTGAGGAAAAATTTAAAGCATCATTTTATTTATTTTTTTTAATTAACTTTTATTGGTGTTCAATTTACCAACATACAGAAAAACACCCAGTGCTCATCCCGTCAAGTGTCCACCTCAGTGCCCGTCACCCATTCCCCTCCAACACCCGCCCTCCTCCCCTTCCACCACCCCTAGTTCATTTCCCAGAGTTAGGAGTCTTTATGTTCTGTCTCCCTTCCTGATATTTCCCAACATTTCTTTTCCCTTCCTTTATATTCCCTTTTACTATTATTCATATTCCCCAAATGAATGAGAACATACACTGTTTGTCCTTCTCCGATTGACTTACTTCACTCAGCATAATACCCTCCAGTTCCATCCACGTTGAAGCAAATGGTGGGTATTTGTCGTTTCTAATTGCTGAGTAATATTCCATTGTATACATAAACCACATCTTCTTTATCCATTCATCTTTTTAAATGCATCGCTGAGCTGTCAAAAACATAAGCAACATGCTGATCTCGCAAAAAAAATTGTAAGCAGGACTCTTAGCAGGTAAATGGAAAAGGGAAAATCAACTTTTCCCTGAGGTTAGCTTCCACACCATAAAGATTTGGGGCTTCCGTTGGACTTGGTTGCCTGCACATGGTACATGATGCAAGAGATAGGATGTCTCTAGGGAATCTAATAAAAGAGCTCCACTTAAACCTGGAACTTCAAAGGGTAGTGCTTTCTGAGTGTTAGATTGAACAAGTAATAGATGTTTACATGCCAAAGAGGACAACATGAGAAAACCCTTATCTCAATCTGGATACAAAATGAAGGAAAAATCACCTGTAAGAATTCGTTTTTCCAAGAGGACGGTCACACAGATTTTGTTTGGGATTTACCTTTTTTGATGTAAAAGTTTCAAGTGGAGAATTTAAATCAAGTGTTGCAGGATTTAGTTGTGGCAGAGTCAACGGTGCTCACTGAAACCCCAAGGGCTTCCTCAGCTTCCTTGCAAGTGGGCAGGATCACATGACTAGTTCTGACCAATGGGCTATAAGTAGATGAGACACAAATTACTTCTGGACATAAGAAAAGCAGACCTGATAAAAAATGGTCTAACTCTGTGCTCCCCAACAGTGTTTACCAACATGGATGTGTGTTCCAGATAAAACATCTGCAAGGTATTGGAAACTCACTTGGATGGAGATAACAAGGCCTCAAGAGTTCCCTCAATTTACAACAGACTTCTAATAAACAAAAAATCAACCTAGGGTATGTCAAGAAACTGAGATTTAGGGCAATTTTGCTATTTCACCTAATCTAGCCTAACCTGGCTGATGAAATACAATTGCCAAATGACTTAAAGAAGCAAATACAAATAACATTGTGAGGAACTCAATTTATACCAGGACTCAAAGAAGTACCACAGAAAAAAAATCCAAAGAACATGAAGAGCCCACAGTCAAAATTCCTAAAACATGCACACACACACAAAAACACAATGATTAACATCTAAATTAAACAGCCCTCCAAAACTTCAAAAATGTGTAATATAAAACACAAAACAAAAAAACTAAATAAATAAAAATAAAATGCAAAATTACATCATTATATTTAAGGAAACAAAATAATAATTTGAAAATATAAACAAGAGACAAGAAACTATAAACACTAAGACTCAAAATGAGTTGAAAAGAACTACTAGAAATTAAATATATAACTCAAAGTTAAATAAATAAGCAAAACCTTAAAAAAAGAATACATAAATGTTTCTATGCCCTTCTGGCTTTTAGTATTGCTGCTAAGAGCAAGCTGACATTGCTGCTTGTTGACAGTGAGCTGTTAATTATCTCTGGCTACTTTTAAGATCTCTTTTCCTCTGGTATTGTGCAATTTCACTATGATGCATCTTAGACTAGATTTATGTGTATTTATCCTGCTTGAAAACCAAGTGGCTTCCAGGTTCTTAAGATTGGTGTATTTCAATAATTCTTGAACATTCTGTAATTATTTCCTTGGCTATTGCTTTTTGAAGATTCTATTATCTCTTTCTGAAACTCTGATTCAATCTATCTTCATTTTCTCACACTACTTGTATGCCTTATAACCTCGCCTTCAGATGCTCCTGAATGGCACCTTGGATTATTTATTTATATTCAGATTTATCAGTTATCTCCTCAGTTCTGTCTCACCTGCTGTTTAATCCATTTAAGAGAAAAACAACATGTGCAGAGGGGGAGGGGCAGAAGGAGAGGGAGAAACAGACTCCCCGCTGAGCAGGGGCCCAACAAGGGGACCCTTCCCAGGACCCCAGGATCATGGCCCAAGCCGAAGGCAGATGCTTAACTGACTGAGCCACCCAAGTGCCCCAACATTTATGTATTCTGCTTAGAAAAAACTTGTCAAATGAGAACCAGACACCAGCAAACTTTCAAAACTGAGGGGAAAATAAAGCAGTTTTAAACAATCGTAAACCTAGGGAGTTCACTCCCAAAAAGACTTCTTAAAAGGACATTTTAAGGAATGAATTTTAATCACAAAGACACTATGCTATATGGAAGATCTATAATGCAATAAAAGAAACAATATGTAAATATATTGGTAAATATGTAGATAATACCAAGCAAATATTGACATAATACAAACAAAAAAAATTTCCAATGTATGATAGATGACTAATAGGCCAAAATGAAAATACTGGACAGGAAGAGCTTATAAACTGAATGGGGATATGAACAAAATTGGTCCTTTTATTATTCAAGAGAAGAGTAGAGATAAAATTTACTATATTAAGTGTGTATGTTAAGATAGCCAGAGTGGCCACAAGAAGAATGGATATAGAATATATAATTTCCCAAAAAGCAGAGGGGAGAAAATGGGGAAAAAAAAAAACTCAAGTAATTGAAAAAGCAAGAAAGGAAAAAAGAAATGGATCAAAATGGTACAAATAAGAGGCACATAATACAATGGAAAGAATTAATACAAATATATCAATATTTAGAATAAATAACATGAATTAAAGCCTTGGTATATACCCAATGGAAATGCTACTTCACAGAAAGTCATGAACTAAAGTTTCCTGAGCAACATATTAGTAAGAGCCCAAAGAAACTTCTCAAACACTCATTCTACAGTAGAATGGAGACATAAATGGTGGTGTATTTTATGCAATGGAATCCTATACAATGATAAGAATGAATGATCTACAATTATATACAACAAGATGGATGAACCTCTCAAACATCTTGAGTAAAAGAAGGTAGACACAAAAGACAGTATAATGCATTTACATAAAGCACAAAAACAGTCGAGAAACTAGTCCATGAGGTTAGAGATAAGAATAGTGGTTGCCCCTGGTGAGAGGAAGGGGAAGACAAGACTGGAAAGGATATAGATGGCGGAGCAGTAAGGTTTTCTTTCTTCACCTGGGTATTGGTTACACAACTGAGTCTAGTTTATAAAAATACATTGAGCAATATGTTTTTGTTTATATATTAAATTTCATGGTTTTAGAAATCCAGGTACATGCTATTCATAAGAGATAATACCCATCATTTTAAAGCAGAAATATTAAAGTCAAAAGATGGAAAAAATGACCAGGTAATTACTAATTAAATTATTCGACAAAATTGGGCTCAAGGAAAAAAGTATTATTAGGAATACAGACATTTACTAAAACATGATATAAAATTCTAAACACAAAAAGTGAATGACTTTTTGTCAATATATTTGAAAACATTGAGTGAAAAGGGTAAATTCTGTGAAAGCATACAACTTATTACAAGTTATTTGAAAAGATACATTTCTATATCCTTTAAAGCAATTAAATCAGTAGATAAAATCTCCCAATCACACAAAATTACTAGACCCACATAGCTTCACTAGAGAATCCTATCATTCAGAAGACAGATAATTCCAAGCTCATACAAGTTCTTCCTCGTGACAGGAAAAAAAGAGAGAGAGTGAGAGAGAAAGAGGAAGAAAACACTCAAAATCATGTTCAGAGGCCAACCTCATCTTGTTATCAAATTTAATCAAGAGAAGTACAAGGAAGAAAATCACAAGGCCAGTCTCACTCATGAATACAGATGGAAAAATGCTCTACAAAACATTAACTCAGCAAAACCAGCAGTAAACATAACAGGTAATATATTTAGACCATGTTGGATTTATCCTAGAAAAAAGGAACTAATTATTTTGTAATTCACTGCATTACAGAAAAAACATAGGATTATTTTTCAACATATGCCAAAAAAGGATTCAATAAAATGAAAAGCCATTCACAATAAGATCTCTCAGAGCATTAGGAATTAGAGGCATGCTCATTTCTTTCTTTCTTTCTTTTTTTTTTTTTTTTTTGGCCTTTTTTTTTTTTTTTTTTTTTTTTGCTGCCTGCCTGTCTCTCCCATGATCTGGGCTCTAGGGGGGCCTACCCTTAAGGGCTGTGTAATCTAGGTGCCCTTGTCCTCAGCTATGTATAGAATTTGGCCAATGTGAGCAAGAAATTCATGGGTAAGAGGAGAGGAAGGTCAGGATATTTCTTCCCCATCGGATGCTACACTTCAGTCCCCCTGTAACCACAGCTCCTATCATGAAGCCACTAGTTCACGAAACCAGCTCTGCCTTGACATACTAACAGCAGGTCTAGAGGAGACAAACAGCTTCCTATCAGATTCCTCCTCACCCCTCGTTCATTTTCCTAACACTGACCACATTTACATAAATCTCCCTTCATTCAGTACTCCTCCAAATCCCACCTGATACGTCCCATCCTGCCCTCTACCCCTGCAATTTATTTCTGTCATTATCAAATAACGTTACTAATAAAGTTACACAAGATGTTCTTGTGTGTCCTTCCAAAAAATAAGTAAGCAGGCATAGATCCTGCCCCAGAGGATTTGAGTCTAATATGGCCAGAATTGAGCAAACACCACAGGGGAAGCTAGCTAAATTCCCACATCCGCAAATTCCTACAGAGTGTCCTTAAATAGATAGTCAAGTAATCTCTCTTGCAAAGTAAGAATGCAACCATGGGTAGTCTTGTCCTGTCTTGCAGACAAATGTAACCAAAACAGGTTGATAAAAGGATGGGAGGGTGGGGGGGGGTGGGTAGAGTGACTTGCCCAAAGGCACACAGTTAATTAGTGGAACAGTGAGTCAAAATCCAGGTCTCATGACTCACGGTCCATTGCTCTATTTTCTTCACTATTTTTCCTCTTTGATAAAGACAACTGTGTGTGCCTACCCATCACTAGTAAATAAAGTCGGGGTAATAAATCATGGTTTCCTCAATCATAACATTGAAGGGATGATGATTCAGTTGAATAATGAAAAAATACTGGTTTTACTGCAACAATGGCTGTGGTTCTGAAGCAGGATTAGGACAGGCTATTAGAATGGTTACTCATGCCATCTCTACAGCCCTCTAGAAGTTTCTCTGGGGTGTAGAGGCAGTATAACTAGTGTTTAAGTCTATAGGCACTAAGTTGGGCAGACTGAACTTTGTTTTCCTTCTCTGCCAGCCTATTTCCTAATATATAAAATGAGGATCATCAAAGCACCTCCATCATGGACATGTTGCAAGGTTTAAACGACTTAACGCATGACGTGCCTAGCATTTATTCTGAACCTTAGTGAGAAATCAATAAATATTCGTCATCATCGTTTTGTTATGACAATGTATCCATAGAACATCTTTAACAGCAGAACTTGTAAATGGTTTCTCCTTAAAAATCAAACCCAGCCCATTTAATTTTGCTTCCACAAGGTTCTATAGAATCAAATCATCGGAGCACTTGGGTGGCTCAGTGGTTGAGCATCTGCCTTTGGCCCAGGTCATGATCCCGGCTCCCGGGATCGAGTCCTGCATCAGGCTCCTCACAGAGAGCCTGCTTCTCCCTCTGCCTGTGTCTCTGCCTCTCTCTCTGTGTCTCTCATGAGTAAATAAATAAATAAATCTTAAAAAAAAAAAAAAAAGAATCTAAGTATTATTGTTCCACCGGAATACTTGGAACCCTACTTATGCCCCGGCACCTATGACTATGCACACCCTAGGAATATAATGCTTTTTTAATTAAACATTGTAAAATCTGTACAAATCTTGAAAGCAATTCAGAAAACTATGTGACACAGTGAGAAACAACAAACAGGTCGATCGTAGGCTGAATAAATTATTGCTCTTGCTGGCACCGATTCTGTAGGGTGCCAACAAACTTCTTTTCACAGCCTGCTGTGCTTTTAATTTAAGTACGCTGGCCAATTTTCTAACCCAGCTGAAAAAAATCAAGCAAAGACTATGAACTCAGACACCCTCTGTTGGGTCCAATACAAGTTGAACGCTTGGATTATCGGCTACGCAGTTACCCACACATGAAACTGCCTGGCACCTTCCAAGGGCTTCAGCGTTTCCCTGGGACCCATGTCAAACCCTGGTCCGCGAATAGGAACTTGCCACTGTCGTTTGGATTCACACCTGGCAGTGGTTGCCGGCAGCCTTTTCAAATTCTGCGTGGCCAGCAGGTATTTTGTAAAAGATAAAATAGGCTGGGTAGACATGCTGCTGTCAGAAGTAGTCCTGACACCGTTAACTCTGTGCCCTGGCTGACCCCTGATAAGGCCTTGCTGGTAAAGGCAATGAAAATGGGAAGCTGTTCCTTAGCACAAAGCTGTCCCCCCCACTGTCCCCCTTCCCCCAGCCACTTTAGCAGGGCGCATGGGGACTGTAACTCTTTCTAAATCTTGGATGCAACCTGCCCATGTCCTTGCCAGAGAGTCGGAGAAGGTACAGGGTTAGGAAACACAGGGGCAGAGAAAAGATTTTGCCGGCAGGTGTAGCCTAGGTAAAAAGCCAGCGGACAGCCGGATGAAGGCAAAACATTTCCGAGCCAACTCCCAACTCGAATCGCTACCAAGCTTTCCTGCTACACTAAGAGTCATGTGTGATGTGAGTAACACACTCTGGAAAATATTTTATCACTGCTGACATAACCGGGATCTGAGTGTTAGGGTTGAAAGCTCTTACGGGAAGGGTTACCAGCCTTTTTATGTAGTTTAGCAGGAGATCAAATCAGTGTAAATGAAAAATACACATTAAGGAAATGAAAATGCCCCCCCCCCGCCCCAACACACACAAATTAGACACCTTTCAAAGGCAGAAACTTTCTCTTCAAAATGGAAAGAAAAAAAAAAGAACCAGCCAGTTTGTTATCTTTGTATTTATCTTTATGGATCATTGGATAAGGTAAGGCAATCTGTTGTTTGTTGGGAGAAGAAAAATGATCCCTTCCTCTTCCAAAACCAATTATACACTGCTTTCATTCTGATCTGCATTTTCTTTTCCAAGACTCTATTTTTTTAAAAACTGGATCATGGCTTTGTTTGGGTGTCTATGGATGGGGGCGTACACAAACATGCATATGTGTGAGGGGTGATGGTGAGTAATCGTAACAAGTATTTATTGAGCACTCTCTGTTTGCTAGGCTTTAAGTGCATTTTTCATCTGGTCTCATGAATACTCAGGAAGTGGGGGCTACTTTCCACAGTTATTTTACCGATCAGAAAAGAGAAGAGGAACCTTCCTGAAACATTTAGCTCTTTCAGGCATACGTATACTTTATTAACGCAGGATTTCATTAGAGTGTTTCTTACCTGGATTATTTCCCTCCCCACCGCCCCCGCCACCATAATCTCCTTTGAATAATTGGGGAGGCACCACCAGTTCATATGTCCTTGCATTTAAACAGGATCTTATCAGGTTTGTGAGAATGCCTAAATCACACTCTCTATTGGGATCTACACTTAAAATGACGGTTTATAAAGGATTAAGAGAGTTTTATATCACTTTACTCTTCTGTTCCCTAAGAATTTAGCGATGCCTCTTGTCCCCTGTGTTGAGGAGAAGATCCTGTCTTCTGGCTCCTCTCAAGCCTCCTCTACACCCCCCATGCATCTTGCCGGGACATCCGATTTCTGCTTCAGAGGACTTAAAGTCCCCCAAGGTTCCTAAACTTCATGCCTCCAGGTGCTGCCTCAGTAATTTCTGTGGTAAGTTCTGTTTTTCTCTAGTTTGTTCTGGAAGAGGCTGGCTGTTGCCCTTATCAGTTGACAGCAGTGTTCATGTGCTACTGTAGCTCTCTGCTTCTCTCCTGCCTGAGTGTTTTCTACCTGCATCCTTTGGCGGCATGTTCTTTTTGGGGAGTATATTCTCTTTAGTTTCTCCACTTCCCTGGATAACTCCTCTTAGGAGGAGTCCCTTCTCCTTTGGCACATGAACTGAGACCATCAGCCAGCACAGATACCTGCTCTTGAGGGACATCACTGTCCCCACAGAGGTCAAGGTTATCACTCTGTGCCCGTGTTGCCGGTGGGCAGCAGTTCCATCTGGGATCCCGCACTTCTGGTCTTACAGTTGGCCAAATTACAAATGAAAAGGCCTACGCTCTAGTCTACACCAAGACGCCTTAACTTTTTTGTATTTCACTGCTAATTATCCCCACATGAAAGTCAGAGTTTCTTGGATATGCCTGAGAAGGGTCTGGGCGCTACAGCACACTGCCTCCACAGCTCCAAAGGAGTGTGCTGTTGCATCACAGAGAAGCAAGGAAGAGGCTAAATTCCCGTTCTGTGACTTCAGAACGAATCAGCTTGATAAGGAGACAATGTTCCTTAATTATTGCAAATCCAGGGAGTTTTTTTTTTTTTTAAGATTTATTTATTTATTCATTCAGATAGAGCAAAGAGAGAGGCAGAGACACAGGCAGAGGGAGAAGCAGGCTCCATGCAGGAAGCCCGATGTGGGATTCGATCCTGGGTCTCCAGGGTCACACCCCCGGCCGCAGGCGGCGCTAAACCGCTGCGCCACCGGGACTGCCCTCCAGGGAGTTTTAAAAGAAAAAAATCATAGCCTCCAAGGAAATCTGGAACAGGAAAATTGGGGATGTGTCAGTTATGCTAAGCACTTGTCCCTCTTTCTTTGAAGTTCAAGTTCCTTCATGGAGACAGATGCTTTCTTGTGGTTATTGCTGTGCGTTTAGCCATGGTTAGATTAAACAACACAAATGCTTTGTTTATGTACAGTGTCTTTCATCTGGGCTCTTTGTGAGACTTTAAACACACACTCATTAATCCTCAGGATGTTTCAGCGTACACACATACTTCTTTATTCCTAGACAGGAGTTTAACAGACAGTGTAGTTTAAGTGTTGATGTTCACGATCCTGCAAGCCAAATCATAGTTTCCTAATCATTTTCTGGCGTAACCAATTTTTCTGGTTTTTTCTCTTTGCCTTTAGTTTATCCTTAAAGTATTTCACCCACGTGCTTTTATTTTCCATTTATTAAGCTGTGTGTCTTTCTAAACAGTTATTTTACCAACCTGAATTATGCAGCTTTGCCACATTATGGTGCTCAATTATTTCAAAGCCATTTTCCCCAAAATGAATTTCCGAACTCTGGTTTGGACACAAGTCCTAAGGGAATGATCCTAAATGTCTCCTGAAATTTGCCTGGAAGTGTTATTGAATGTATGATGGCTGCCTGTTATTCTGGTTAATATTTTCCCTTCAATAGTTGTGGGCATTCTCAAAAAGCATTAGGTTGCAGAGAAATAAAAGTGGATAATTCTATTTACTATTCTGTATGAACTTGCTTGGCTTTATAGTTAGCAAATGCTGTTCCTTCCCACACCTGCTTAAATGCAGAGACTCGCCACCAAACACAAACACATCTGCCGTTAGCTTTGTTTCTTGAGCAAACTGATGTCTAGTTTAAATTGAAAAGTCTGGCACTCTATGCACGAAAGGATGGCCAACTGTGAGAAGAATTCCACAGAAAACCAATGCACAGTTCTAGATGGTTTGGAGGGGAATATAATCCTACCTTTACTCCCCAGTTTGAAACATGTTATGTGAACAAACATAACTGATATGATTATGCTCAGGGAAAAGTGGCAGCTTTTAAAGAAACTTGTATCCAAATAGTTTGACTCTTTCCACAACTGCCTGCAAGTCTGTGGAACCTGATCTCGGTGGAGAAATGGGTGAACGCTCTTTCTGTGTGGCTTGAACCCACCACTATGGAGCCAGGACTCTGTGTCCCTCTCTGTGTCCAGCGGTCTGGATGGTTCTCCAAAGCACCTGCCCATACAACACACTATGGAAGGTCCCAGGGGGAGTCATAATCAGAAATTTCTGCCAGTTGAAAAGAAGTCCAAGAGAGGAACATTGATAGCTTGTTGCATGCATGGTTATTGCCCACTGATGAGCAGAATGGACTGCTAAATTCTCACTTTATCCTCACATGCTTCTTGTAGACTCACTCCCTCTCATAGCTTTAATAATCTTTTTGGTGTCAATGACCGCCCCTCCCCCATTCTGTGTCTCCAACTGTGGTCTCCGTTTTCATGTTCAGTCATTTTGACTCTGATTTTTCACTAAATTGAAATCACAATCTCTACTAGACCTGCTCCTCCTCTTGCTTTGTGGATCTCAGGCATTGTCATACTGTCATAGTTGTCAAAACCAGAAATTCTATTGGGTCTGTACCTCTCCCTCTCCCTCTTTCTCCACAGCCCACCACACATGCACCTGCATACACACACACACACATGTTCATACACACACATGCACACACACTCATTTATTCTTCAAAGGTCATTCTACCTTTCAAATATCTCTGGAAACCAACTCCTATGCTCTAACCCCACTGCCACCATGGCAGTTCAAATCATATCATCACTAGCTTGGTAACTGTTAAAACCTTCTAATCAGTTAGTCTTTCAGTCTTTATCTTTGGCCTTTCCCTGCCACTCCTCCAGACTGGCCTTTCAATTGTATCTAGGTTTTTGTAATTCCTCAAAGATTATATTCCTTCCCTTACACTCAGGCTTTCCTCTGCACTGTACCCTCTAGCTGGAAGACCCTTCTACCCTCCCTGACTGGCACCTGCTATTGATCCCTGAGATCTCAGCTTAGATATCTCTGCCCGGACCTCAATCTCCGTACAGTTCCCTCCTTTGTGATCCCTGGGCTTACTGGAATGTTCTGCTTGCTTGTTTATACTTCCAGCAGAATGCAACCTCCAATCCCAACTTCTGGGCCTGGGACCTGGCTTACCTTGCTTACCATTGCATTGCTGGCAGGTACCACAAGGTGGGGACACAGGTGATGTTCAGTAAACATTTATAAGCTCAAAGAGGAAGAGAAGAAGGAGAATTGGGGAAGGAGGGAGATTGGGTGTAAATCACTGTGCTTTGTAAAGATGTAAATAAATATGTAAATGTAAATAAATGTGTAAGTAAACAAATTCCTGAAATCAGTGTTTTGTTCTTGTGATTTTCCTCTTTGTCATAAAAATAGACTATCAAGGAAAACAAAACAAAACAAATAGTTTCACATCCTATTTAGTTGGTTTCTGGTGAATATAGTTTTAAACTATAGATTTATTCCGAAAGTCCGAATAATATTTTTAACACCTAAGAGAAAACTGATGTTTAGTAGGATAGTATAGTGGAGTCTTTTGTAAAGTAAAATCTTCTCTACTTGTGTTTTCTAAAAATCCAGATTTCAGAAATAGCACTTCGTTTTAAGTGAGCTATACCAGAACAGTACCTTACTACTAAGGTGGTAAGCTCCTATAAGAGTTTTCTAGAAAACTCTCAGATTCACCTCTTTAGTGAGAAAAAAAAAAAAAAAAAACATTATCACAATAGAGAGAGAGTGGGGTCGATATCTAAGTCTAATTTTTTTTAAAAGATCAGATTTTGATAAGAGTACTTCCCATTTTAAATCCATTTCAATACCCATAACAGTGTACATTTATGGGTGAATCAAGATGCTTCCAAATATTAATACATAGATGCCTTTAAGGCCAAATGATCCTGGGTGCATGATAGGAATGTTCCATGTGCTTTTAAGTTCCAACCACATTAAGCCTATAAGACAAGAACCAATTTTGATGGAATATTTTTACATTAATTTTTCAAAGTCAAAGTGCAATTTCAGAAGCTCAGACATCAATTTGTCCATTGTTTTTTGTTTGTTTGTTTGTTTGTTTGTTTGTTTGTTTTCCAGTCCAGGTTGCTCTTAATTTCTATGGTCATTTGAACAACTTCTCTTTCATCAAGGAAAATAAAGGGAGAACAGAGACTAAGATCCATAAGGCTCATGTGCAGGCTTCAAAATGTCTATCCCCTCCTCTTAAGAAAGAGAGAGATCTCAGGTTGTGGATTTAGGGCAAAATTAGCAGATGAAAGATCACTTCTCTAGTGCAAAGATGTAATAAAGAACTTAACAATGCTGTAATCTAAAAGAGTAATTCCATTCTGGCCTAAGAGTTGGAGAAAGACTTAATTAGCTTTTCCCATTGCTAATGCCAACAGATCTATTGTCCAGACAGCGAGAGGCCAAGAGCCATGAGGTCTGCTGAATCTCACAGTTTCCTATTTGGATAAGAAAAAAGATTTACAGAGGCCCAGTGTGCAAGCTACTGGGGAAAAAGACCAGGCATGATGGACTGCTGTCATTAATCTTTGGACAGTCAGAAACAAAACTACATTTGTGCCAGAAAGTAATTATCTCTTTTAATTGGATTTTTTTTCCTTCTTGAAATACATAGTGTTAGAATTATTTCTCTAGTATTAAATAGGTAGGCTCATGGTAGGACCCAGTAAAACTGGCTCTTCCATGCAGGGCAGAGTGGGATGAGGAACCTGAGAAGTAATTTCAAAAACCTCTTTTCCCACAAAGATTCTTTGAAATGCATGCCTTGAGTTTACTTGATACCCAAAAATTTTACAGAAGGTTTAATTGTTTAAAATGTTTAAATTGGGATCCCTGGGTGGCGCAGTGGTTTGGCGCCTGCCTTTGGCCCAGGGCGCGATCCTGGAGACCCGGGATCGAATCCCACGTCAGGCTCCCGGTGCATGGAGCCTGCTTCTCCCTCTGCCTGTGTCTCTGCCTCTCTCTCTCTCTCTGTGACTATCATAAATAAATAAATAAATAAATAAATATATTAAAAAAAATAAAAAATAAATAAAATGTTTAAATTATTTAAACCTAATTGTTTTTAAAAAGAGGGATGCATATTTGGCTTACTTGTAGGCAATCCAGTTTATTTCCTTCTACCACCAAGCCCCAAATTTTCATGATGAAAATTTCTTTCAATACTTGTCTCATTTCATAGAGATTTATTAAGATTTACAAGTACTTGTGTAGCCTTCACACATCTACTTGTTCTGTCCTTTATTTAGTTTGAGGCACATCCAAGAACCATTATCCAGAGCTGCTTTACTATTAATAAATATTTTAAATAATTTTATCTTCAACTGAAGAACAAATATAACCAAAATTAAAATGATAGCTCTTGCTTTTATTTTCAATGTCTATGGCCTTGGGCATAATTTTTGCATTAACATCTTTATAATTTTATTTCCCTTATCAGCGCTCAGTCTGCCTTAGAAACTTCTCTGATGTTTTATACTTTTTCCCTTCTAAGATTCCAAGGCAGTTTATCTGTACTTTTAAAATATTTTTTATGGTAGATAGTTAAGACTGCATCTTTAATCTTTGGCGCTACCAGAATCTAGCACTGAAAACAACTTGTCATCAGAACTCAATTTAAGTTTAAAAATAAATGCTTGAGGTGTGCCCGGCAGCTCAGTCAGTTAAGCGTCTGACTCTTGGTTTCAACTCAGGTCATGTTCTCAGGGTTGTGAGATGGAGCCCTCCATCAGGCTCCATACTCAATGGGGAGTCAGCTTGGTATTCTCTCCTTCTCCCTCTGTCCCCCCTCTAACCGATGCACACACTCTCTCTCTCTCTCTAAAATAAATAAATAAATAAATAAATAAATAAATAAATAAATAAATAAATAAATTGATCTATCTTTAAAAATAAATAAATAAATGCTGGATTGAAAGAATAAATTACGTTAAATTAGTTACATGTTTTTCTTTCCTTGATTCCTTTCTGTGCCCCCATAGCTCATGGAAAATTGTATGTTCAATAAACAATGATCAATGACAAAATAGGTAGTGAAGTAGGCAGAGAGGTAAAAGTTGACCCAAATTCAAGGACCTTTGTTTCTGTCTTTCAATTCTTTTTTCTATCATTCCACTAAGAAAGTAATAATTCCCCTTTATACCTTTTTAAATTCATGAGAGCCATTTATAGGAGGGATAAGTGAGCCCAGCAAGTAGCAGAATTAATTAAAGTTGACTTTGAGAGATAAGCAGAGGTTGGTGAAAGGAGAGCAAAGGTCCTGAGGGTGGTTTGATCCCACCATGGTGTGTCATGCAGCTCTGAGAGAGAAGTGCACATATTTTGATGGTAGCCAAAACAGGCTAATAGTAAAAGTATGAATTTTATATTCTTTCTAAAATGGTTATAGCTTAACTCATTGTCTACTCTTTCATAAAGGTATTTAAAATCCCTCTGGTTGTCTCTGTCCGACACTAGAAAAACTTCTTTTTTCTTCCTGTTAACTGAAGCATTTAATGGCATCCCAGATGCTACCTTTCTTACCATGCATTGGCATTATTTGCAGCAAAGAAGAAAAAATTCTCTCCCTCCCACTTGCCAGCTTCCCATTCCTCCCTAGTGTGTGACTAGAAGGAGTAGGGGTAAAAAAGAAGAGTAGAAAAGTATCCCAGAGTCATATATGATTTGGAGCCAATCTGTGGAGCTGAGTATCACAAAATCTTAAATCCCTTAATTGGATTAGGTTGCTCGTAGGAACTGAAATTCTTTCTTTTTTTTTTTTTTTAATGTCTTTTTTTTTTTAAGATTTATTTATTCATTCATTCAGAGAGAGGCAGAGACACAGGCAGAGGGAAAAGCAGGCTCCATGCAGGAAGCCCGATGTGGGACTCGATCCCCGGTCTCCAGGATCACACCCCGGGCTGCAGGCAGTGCTAAACCGCTGCGCCACCGGAACTGAATTTCATCATATGTGGCCAAACATGTGCATATGTTAAGGGAAAGGAAGTTGGAAAACTAGTGTTTTATTAAGTGTTGGTCAACATATTTGAAAGCTAGGAAGATTTTTCTTTTTTTTAGAGAATCTCACTAGGAAATAGGTAAATGTGTCCTTTTGAACTTCCAAAAGCTTCAATGAGAAACTGAACAAAAACAATAGAACCAGGGCACCTGGGTGGCTTAGCAGTTGAGCATCTGTCTTCGCCTCAGGTCATGATCCCAGGGTCCTGGGATGGAGCCCCACATCAGGCTCTCTGTGAGGAGCCTGGTTCTCCTTCTGCCTACGTCTCTGCCTCTCTCCTCTCTCTCTCTGTTTCTCATGAATAAATAAATTAAAATTCTTAAACAAACAAACAAACAGTAAAACCGGGTTTACCTAGTCAACTTTGTCACTAATGATTTCTTACTGTCAAGTTGTCTGTCATTGACGTAATCAAATTAAAGTTTTTCTAAATGTGGGTGTGGGAGGATGACTTTATTTTATGTATAACTTGCATCCAGAAAGTACAGAATGATTAACTAGCATGCATCCATGGAACTTACTGGCAATATTGCTACACTTTGTTATTATTTCTTAGCTCTTAAAAGGGATAAAAAGTACCAGTAAATGATTTGAGGAAAAGATAGTCACATAACCTTTGGCAAGCCTAGTGCCCTTATACTCTGAAAGGAGAAGGAAAAGACCAAAGACTTCTTAACGTAAGCCTGGAGTGGACTTTGTTGAACAAAAACATGAGAAATTGTCCTTATGACTCTTCAGCAAATCAGAGTACAGGAGGGTTCTTTCCCTTGAAGCAGTACCTCAGACTCATTCCATCTATGGGGCTGTTCCCTGGCCCATTCCAGGGTGAGGCCAAAGGGAAGAAGGTACTTGGGGTCATGAACATATGTTCTTCAGGTTCTAAAACCCCCTGGGTCAGCTTGGGAATTGCTATGGTTCCATATACCAAATTGTTATCCCAAAGATAATAAATTTGTCTGTCTTAGTTGACATTTTATCTAGCTCCATTAGCTCATATATGCACTATTATTTATTGAATGAATTAATGATTATGATACCAACAATAAGAATGTTTTTCCACTTATTGAGAATCTACTAAGTGCTAAAACTTCATGTGAATTCCCTTATTTAATCCTTGTGTATTCCATGGGCAACGGTCTCCTGGAGTTTTCTTTTCATTGTAGTCTTTTTGAAAAGTGATGGTCAGAATGCTTTATGGTAGAAACAAGTGAATTCAAATTTAGTATTAGGAAGTTTCCCCATTACAAATTTCTTTTATAATCATGAAAAATAAAGGCTATAAAAGTAAAAAAAAAAAATCTTTGTGTGAATTTATAAATTCACAAGATTATAGAGAAGGGACTTTTGAGGCTATCTAGTCTGGTTCCTTAATTTTAAAAGGAGGAAAATGAACCACAGATTAAATAAGACCCAATGTCACAGGGTTAGCTGGTGACCCAGATAGTAGTAGACCCCTTGACGGGCAGGTCCTAGTAAGCTCATTTGATATATTCTTTTACTCTTCTCTTCAAGATTATTAGGGTTAATAAGTATCTAATTATTATTAGAGTCAGTGGAATCCCTGGGATACTTGCAATGACATGAACACTTGCATAAATAGTGATGTATTGCTCAGTGAGGATTCTCAAGAAGTGAGTGTGGGTAAGAATGAAGTAATAACTATACCATATCCCAAATTTCCCATAGAATCTTTCTATGCTATTGTCAAAAAAGTTTTGACCATGAGTCCTCATGAGAAGCTGTCCCACAGGTGACTTTCCTTTCATCCATTAGTTGGATCTCCCCAGAAAAGGTTTTAAGAACCTGGTTTGTGTCCCCAGGGGATATTGCCTCTAGCCAAATCACTGTGTGGGAAGGAAGGAATTATAACTGGAGCCTGAGGTTAGAAGTCAGAGGGACCCTGCCCTGCGGACGCACCATGGGCAATGCTCTCCCAAGAGGCTGAGCTCCTGGTTCTCTAGCTGTGAATGGCAGAGCATCCCAGGATGTCCTGCTGTCCCAGTGCTACAAGATTAGTTATATAATGCCTGTAAGCGTGCTCATCATATTATTGTAGCATTACCTAGGCTTGGTTATCTGGGCATAGAAACTGTTAGACATCCCAGAACACAACTGGAAGGTGGCAATCAGTTTTTAGAGAAAGAGAAAGTCCATAGAACTGATATTTTCTTACAAATGCAGAAAGGCTGGTCGTAAAAGTGAAAATGTATGATCATCAAGTCGTGTTCTAAAGAAATTTTGAGTGCTTCCCTCTACCTCAGAAAGGACTCTATTGTAACCTTCCCTATTTAATGAGAATCTATTCTTTGTTGTATTTTTTAAATATTTTAAGGCCAACTTTCTAATTTTCCTAACATTTAGCTAATACACAATTAAGAAATGTACTCCATACCCAACTCCAAAGCAGCTTAAGCTTGAAAGGTTGCATTTGGAAACCATATATAATTCAACCCCACACTGCCTTTGTGTAGGTAAAACATTAAGAGAATATCAAGTCGTTTTTTAGTTGATGGTTGATTTTGTTTAACAAGATGAACATTAGCATGGACCATACAGCCATACAACACTCCCCAGTGAGGAAATCAGGAGACACAGTTGTTGTCTTTGGCTCTGGTGGAGAAGTCTTAATTTCAGAAGTACTTACAAGTCAGATCTCTAAATTTATTTCTTTTAGTGATAAAGACTCATAAGTAGTTAATTCAGCCTGCTAATACAGTGTGGCCAACAAGATTCCTCCACAGCAGCCTAGAGGATCCAGTCCTGATTCTAGTTGATCAGATTTTTTCCTATAGGTCAAGTAAAGTCAACTTCCCCCTTTTATTGATGCTTACAGTAAGCATGGGTTTTAAAAAGACAAAACTCAAGGCTATCCAACAGAAAATCCCTTCTATTTCATCAGATTTTCATCAGGCATTTTTGTTCAGCACCTTGTTTTCTCTCTTGGGAGGAGCATTCACACCCATGTGGATGAAGGTTTTCTTGGAGTCAGACTCATGATTAACTCCCAAGCTTTTAGAACTGCCTTTTGTAAAGGCAGAGCTCTCCCAGCTGAAATGTTTCACTACAATTAAGTTGTTCCTTAATCATGTTAAGTATCTATAGAAAATCAAAACAAGAGGCATTGGGGCATTTGACAGTCAATTGCAAGAATGTTCATGTAGAGGGTTGTGGTAGGGTCTCACAAAACTTTCACAAAGGGCTTTTTTCCCTTATAATATTAACTACACCATATGACAGTTCTGAATTCATTAAGAGCTCCTTTGAATCTCAAACACAGATCAAGTCAGAGTGACAGTATTACAAGCAGATATAAGATGAGCTGATGAGCCAAAGAAGGTTAACAGAGAACCAGTTATGAGTTTGAAGTTATTACCTTTTTGCTGCTGTAAGCAGTTTAATGTTCAAAGTCTTAAAATCCCAGCTTAAGACAAAATAGTTCTCCCAAGTGCTTCAGCATAGCTATCATTTTTTAAAGGAACAAAAGTAAAATGCCATTTATTTTGGTGGAGAGAATTAGCTTTATTGCTTTTCTAATCTTGATTTACTTCTTCAATCAGTGAACATTTATTGAATACCCAGCATATACCTCACACTGGACGAGACCCAGTGAAGAAGGCTCCTAAAAAATCTGCCATAAGGGAAGTTAAAAAGAAACAGCTATGAACATTATATAGGAATACTTCAAACTTTAAAACAAGTTCATTTTTATATTTCACCTTTCTGCACAACTGTCTGGATCCTCAAAGATTGGTGTCCAATAAATTGCCACTAATTGGCTGAAAACTAAAAGCAAAAGGAGAAGCACTGTGTTCTTGATTCTGGAAGACTTGCCACAGAAAATGTGAAAGAATGGCTGAATGGGTTTTACTCTGATCCTGAACATGCTGAAGCAGAGACCATTCAAACTGGAAGGAACAGTGAGGGGGACAAAAGCATGATGTCCACACCTGACACTGATCCAGGTATGTTTAGGATTGGTAACTGGGCAGGCCTGGCTGGAGAAGGTGACAAGGTCCAGCAATATGATGGATCACAGGTTTGCTGAGTAGAACAATAAGGGATGTTTTTACTCATCCTTTAGCACATGAAAGTCACTTACATTTTTCTGATCCGAAATGTATCAACTAAATCAATGGAATCAATGAAAGTCTTAGTTTAGGAAGTTGGATTTGGAAGGAACATAAAAGGTGGCTTACAGCATGTAGAGAAAAAGATGATGTAAAGGTTTTACAATATGTCTGTTAAAAATTTTTAAAAGGATTTTGTTTATGTATTTGACAGAGCAAGAGAAAGAGTGTGAGCACAAGTAGGGGGAGTCCCAGACAAAGGGGAAGAAGTAAGCTTCCCACTGAGCAGGGAGCCCCTACAGGGGATTCAATTCCAGGACCCTGGGATCATGACCTAAGCCAAAGGCAAATTAACCAACTGAACCACTCAGGCACCCCAGTCTGTAAAACTTTGACACTCCATTCTTCACGAAGCCAGGCCTAACTCTCCCTTCCTTGAATGTGGACTGAATAAAGTGATTCGCTTCTTTTTAAAAAAATATTTATTTATTTATTTACTTACTTACTTACTTATTATTTATTTATTTATTTATTTATTTATTTATTTATTTATTTGAGAGAGAGAGAGTGTGTGTGCACAGGCATGTGAGTGCAGGGGAGGGGCAGAGGGAGAGAATCTCAAGCAGACTCCCCATTAAGCACAGAGCTTAATGCAGGGCTCCATCCCACGACCCATGAGATCATGACCTGAGCCAAAAAACAAGAGTCAACTGCTCAATCAACTGAGCCATCCAGGTGCTCCTAAGTGACTCACTTCTAATGAATAGAATATAGCAAAAAGAATAGTGGGTGACTTCCAAGGCGAGATTATCAAATTATAATTTCTGCCTGATAGGCTCTCTTGGGTCCTTCAGGGAAGTCAGCCCCTGTGTCATGTGGACACTCAAGTTGCCCATTGGAAAGGCCCATCTAGGGAGGAAAATGAGAACCTCCTACCAACAGCTAAGCATCAACCTGCCTTCCATATGCATGAGCCACTATGGGAGCACATCCTCCAGCTCATCAAGCCTTCAAATGACTGCACCCTGGGGATACCCTGACTGCAATTTTATGAGATCCTAAGCCAGATTCCCCAGTTAACCTATTCCTGAATTTCTGAGGCAGAAAAACTGCCAAGATAAGCTTGAGGATGATTTATGACACAGAATTAATAATCAATGCAGATGGTCAGGCTAACCTTTAAAAAAGTTGTTGTAATAAGCTAACACTTGGAATGTGGTCCTGGTCATGAGAATGGTCAGGAATAAATAGGCATAAAACATTATAAGGGGGACACCTGGGTGGCTCAGTGGCTGAGTGACTTTGGCTCAAGGCATGATCCCAGGGTCCTGGGATGGAGTCCTGCATCAGTCTAGTCTCCCCACAGGTAGCTTGCTTCTCCCTCGGTCTATGCCTCGGTCTCTCTGTGTGTCTCTCATGAATAAATGAAATTAAAAAAAAAAAAACATTATGAGGGACAAGACCTGGTGGTTTACTGAACAAAAGAGTAGAGGAAGACAGATAAAACAAGATGACTGAGAAAGTAGGAGGACAGTAGTAGCCATGAAAGAACCATCAGTAGGAAATGGGTAGGAAAAATAGCTTTAGGAAAAATCATCTCTTAACCTCATAACTGTAGAGCACTGGGTCAAATAAGCTGTAATGAGAATAATAAAATGTTGACTTTAGAAGACTGCATAGACATTGGTTAATTAAGAACTACCTCCTTTTGCAGATAAAGCCAAGGCAGTCACATAGAACCCTGTGTTTAGAACCCTGTGTTTAGGCTGCATGCTTCTTGGTCTAATGCTCTTCTCCTGCCCTCTTGAAATTCTGAATAATTTTTGAAAACACACCCTGAATTTTCACTTTCCACCATGCCAGCAAATTAAACAGCTAGTATGGTGTACACTCCAGCCTTCCCTGTTAATTCTGAGAGAATTACATGATGAGTGTGGGATTACCTGTTTGTCACATAATCCAGAGCTTTGAGAGTGGGAGAGAATGGTTTGGTTCTTACTATATTGCATTATTTGTCACCATTTGTAAGGTGTTCCTTTTAGTAACCATTATTCAGGTGGTGAATCATCATGATGGCAATTGGCCTGAAACACAGATCTCCCTTAAGTTGCTAGCAGATGACATCCCTGATTTCCAACTGTGGGTTCTCCTTCAGAGGACATGTGAGGTCCCTTTTAGGAGACCCTGTCACATCCATGAAGGCTAAATCCACTACTTGTAATACTGCAGGATATTGTATGGTATATCGTAAATCAACTCGTGTCATATCCGTTTACTGAGCCTGTTCTAACTTGAACAAATAGTGAAAAAAAAAAAGACACATTCTTCTCAATGAGTTCTAGTTCATGATAACTAATCTAGACATATTTTCCCAGAACTATTATCCTTGGGCAAGAAAAAACTATTATGCAAAAAAAAAAAAAGGCCTTTTATTAGAAGCAAAGAGTATGGGGAGTGGAATATAGATACTTATCCTTGAAAAACAGACTCTAATATCAAACTTTTAAGAATAGTTCTATAGTGAAATGAATCTCAGTGTCAGCATCCACCTGCTTCATATTTTTATTCATAGCCCATGAGTTTTAGGTAGAGGTGTTTAAAACACGATGACATAATAAAATATAAAGTATTTGTAACCATAATTTATTTCTAGACCACTGCGATCTAATTATTAATGCTTGTAGCTTCATTTACTGAGGAGTAGGAAAGAAAACATGTAGATGCATCTGGTTGCAAGAGGTAGTAGCAAGCAACCATCCCTGTTTTAAGTGGAACCACAGCCATCGCTTCTAAACACACAGAATTAAACATTCAGATTCAAAGAACCATGAAGGGAAATGGGCTACGTACCCAGGGGTGGGTTTTTTTTTTTTTATGATTGAGTAATTAGCTTTTATAATTAAGCAATTTGGGTGATAGAATGGCTTTTCCCCTGATTACCTAGCATTGTGGGTTGCTTCCTACTCTATTAGCAAAAAAGGAATCCTATTTTGCTCAACGAGTGTGCAATACTGCAATTTCATAAGCGTGGAAGCAGGGCAATCTCATCCTCAGGTCCACGGATCCCCAGAAGGTCTGCGGGACTACAGGAGGGTGAGAACCTCACCTCACTTGCTCAAGTTGTATGCAAAACATGGTGTGGTCACGGGTATGTCGAGTATTTCTCTGCCTGGAATACGGGCATCCTCTCTGCTGGACTGGCCCTGGAGGCTCAACCCCAATGCCACCTCCTCCTAGAAGGCTTCTCCCACCCACCCTGCCTCTGGGAAGCCCTGCTAGCTACCCTTAGGTTTTTCATATCTATTATCATTCATCTTTCCTTTGACACATTTCAATCTTTTTTCCCAACATATTGGGAGGTTCTGGAAGGTGAATATCATCGGTGCCTTGTTGCTTTTGTATTTCCAACATATAATACACTGTGATGGGAGGCCTTCTGTGAGTCTTTTTTTTTTTTTTTTTAATTTATGATAGTCACAGAGAGAGAGAGAGAGAGAGAGAGAGAGAGAGGCAGAGACATAGGCAGAGGGAGAAGCAGGCTCCATGCACTGGGAGCCCGACGTGGGATTCCATCCCGGGTCTCCAGGATCGCGCCCTGGGCCAAAGGCAGGCGCTAAACCGCTGCACCACCCAGGGATCCCCCTTCTGTGAGTCTTTTTTTTGTTTTTTAAGATTTATTTATTTGTGATAGACATAGAGAGAGAGAGAGAGGCGGAGACACAGGAGGAGGGAGAAGCAGGCTCCATGCCGGGAGCCCGATGCGGGACTCGATCCCGGGTCTCCAGGATCACGCCCTGGGCCAAAGGCAGGCGCCAAACCGCTGAGCCACCCAGGGATCCCCCCTTCTGTGAGACTTTGTTGACATCATTGCTCTTAAGAACGTCTCAGTTTAGAGCCGCTCCCCTGGCATTGCCCACATGATCTGAAAAACTGTCCCAAATATCTCCCCCGCTCACCTTGCTCCCACCGTCAGGCTAACCTCAGGAGAGTCTACTGGTACTTCACCATCATTCCATGTTTCACACTCATGAATCCCATTTATATCGTATTATTTATCTCCTCGTTGCAGGCAAGGAGAGTTCAGATCTGGATTTGGGGGACAATATTTCTAAATAATGTAAGATTGTCTGATAAAATTTATCTGAGGTTTTTAAATAGCATTTCTGTAGGGTCATTAAATAATAAAGAAATCTCCTGACTGTGCTTTAATCCACCCGTCCCCCTCCCCGCACAAGAAGCAGGCTTTCACTAGAGCTATGCTCCTCCCTCTTCTTCAGTTAAACGTAATAAACGTTCTGAAGGCATATAACACCAACTAAAGGGCTTGCTTTAGAAATGTATATGATGTGCTCAGAGTATATGTGCCTCTGTGTGTGGTACCTCATGCACGTGTTTGTACAATTTGTGAGACACTGTGTCTCCCCTTCTGTTGTAGCACTTAGCAGAATTTGTTTTATATTAAAATCGTCTGTGTACATGTTTGTCCTCCTCCTCTGGAGGACATTGGACATGCCAAGCTAGGAGGGCCAGAGCTCTTTTTACTTGGACACTTCTGCTGCTTGAGCATACACAGTGCTTTGCATATGGCAGGTTCAAAGTAAATTTGGATTTAATTCCAAAGAGAGCATTCATAGCGATATGAAATATTAGGGGATACTCAAGCATGGCAGGTTTTGGCAAGAAAACCGTATCAGGTTCATGCTTACTTGAACTGCTCCTTCTGGATAGAGAGTGATTATCAGGGAGATTGCAATTGCCTATGAGCAGAAGTGGTACTTCCTACTCGGAGAACATGGCCAGGCTCACCGACGCAGACAGTTCCAAAGCAGAAGAGACCTGGAGTGCCAGTGAGCTGGAAATTTACTTTCCTTGATTGATACACAGGCATATTCTTCCCAAATGATTCCTTAGAAGACTGTGTGTCACTAAATTGTCACGGACAGACTTTTCTTTTAGATTAAAAAATCAAAAACTGTCTTTTCTGGTCCAGTCCTACCCTTCGATCAGTTCATTTTTGGGTGTTTTTTTGGTTTTTTTAAGATTGATTGATTGATTAATTGATTGATTGATTTTAAAGGATGAGAGAGAGAGAGTATGAGTGGGAAGAGGGCCAGAGGGAAGGAGAGAAACTCAAGTAGACTCCCCTCTAAGCATAGAGTCCGTCATGGGGTTTGATCTCATGCCCCTGACCCTGAGGTCATGACCTGAGCCAAAATCAAGAGTCAGATGCTCAACAGACTGAGCCGCCCGGATGTCCCCCTACCCCCCCCCCGCCCCCCCATCAGTTTTAGCACACCGAAGTAGCACGTCTCCTGAGCCAGAGCCAACTCCAGGCGCCCTGCAGGTGCTCACGACATCTGCAGATCAGTAAAGCACTGGGGCAGGCAGTTTCATTTTCTGTCAAGATCTCAGAAATCAATGTTCCAATGCAAATGGGACCAGAAAGGGTTTATAAGAAGCATAGAATTCTGATTGAAGGCCTTCAGGTGGGGTCTGAGGACCTCCTTCCTTCACTCACAACCCCACAACACCTTTTCTCTTAAATCTCATTCCATTTGCTGGAACAGACTCTTCTGATGATGTGAAACT
Organism: Vulpes lagopus; assembly: GCF_018345385.1. Classification (NCBI taxonomy): domain Eukaryota; kingdom Metazoa; phylum Chordata; class Mammalia; order Carnivora; family Canidae; genus Vulpes; species Vulpes lagopus. Next base: position 15,285,934 of record NC_054826.1, on the reverse strand, counting down.
TTCCTCCGAATGAAAAATGGGACCTCTTTGAAGTTTATCTAATCACAAATACCTTTTTATTTAGATGATCTCTGGGACATATAGCAGGGAGAAGAACTTAGGCATTGAATATATTGGGTTTTTTTTTTTCTGATTTTAGGGTCCATGTGTCCCAGGGTGCTTTCTAAGACACAGAGAACAAAAGTCCAGCCACTTTCAAACTAAGGACACTAGCCAAGTACTGCAGAATAACTAACCTTTTCTATTCCCACTTCATTTCTAAGGCTTATAAGCATATTTAGTAACTTTTCTTTTCCTTTTGGAAGAAGAAAGGTTAAAAAAAAATCCTCCAAAATTCTCAAATATCCTCTCCTCCTTTAAACTCTGCTTTTCCTCTGCTTCTGCCCACCCCTCACCATCTCATCCGTTACACAGGAAATCTCCAAGAGTCCTTACTGATTAAATATCCTAGATCAGTGTTCCCTTTCTAGGCTCAAACACACGAACTCAATCCGCTCAAGGTATTTTCCTTCACCTCTCACAGATCTATGTGGGATACCCTATAATTTTGAAGTGTCTGGCAAATTACTGTCCATTTAACATCAAGCTACATCCTATTTAACTCAAGTTTACTGCAAAGGGTGAGAAAATAACACATCTGATTAGAGTAGACTACTCTAATCAAAGGAATTAAGTTGTGGGTGTCTCTTAACATGTGCTTAGCTTGGAGACAAGCAGGACGGGCTATCCAGATGTTCTCAGTAACTACCAGGGGATCACACTTCCCTTAGAGGGTCATAATCATAATGTGGGCCTTCATTCTGGTGGTCTCTCCTGCCAGAAAACAGATCGTGCCTTGCATCTGCATGTGCACTTGGTCACCTGCTTCACTCTCAACCCCCAACTCCAAACCACAAGTGGTAAAGATCATCAATACACAGAGAGGCTTCCAGAAAGAACCATAAGTCTGCTTGGTGAATCTAAAGAGAATTCCTGGTTCACTCATGACCCTGTTAAAATGCAAATGAATAGATAGTGACTTTGCAAAGGAAACTAGGTGAAATGTAGGCTTATATTCCTTCCTCCAAAATTCCTTCTATCAAAATATAATATTTGGTATAAATTAGGAAGTGCCTCGTCTCTGTGAGGTCAGTCATGCTCATATTTCAGTCAGGATCACCCAACTAGCAAGTAAGCACCCAGGTTCCCAGGCTCCTTTTTTAAAAATATTTTATTTACTCATGAGAGACCCAGAGAGAGAGGCAGAGACACAGGCAGAGGGAGAAGCAGGCTCCTCACAGGGAGCCTGACGCAGGACTTGATCCCAGGACCCCAGTATCATGACCTGAGCCAAAGGCAGACACTCAACCACTGAGCCACCCAGGCACCCTCAAAACTGCTTTTAGAATAATAGCAACACTTATTTACTTTTTCATTGTTTTGATATTTGCACTTGATGCAAGCCATAATGGGTAACACTGATGACACCTTAGTATAAATCAACACAGGGCCCACGCTAGGTTAGCAGTCACCGTGTCCTTACAGACACACATTCACAGCAAAAAGTCAAACTGCCAGTTTTACTTAAAAACATCCTTAATGAAGCAGAAAATTTTATAAATTCTATGAAATCACAAATCATGAGTACAAATCTTTTATACTGTTTGATGGAGTGGGAAGTTAATGCAAACACTTTTCCTCTTACTCAAGCATAATGATGTGAGAAGAATTTTATTTTATATTATAAAAATATATTTATATTTAAATATATTGTAAAATTATTTATTTTATTTATTTTATTTTATTTATTTATTTTATTTTATTTTATTTATTTATTTTATTTATTTTATAATTGTAAAAGAGCACTCATGTGGTTGTTTGACCAGAAAGCTAAACCAGCTGGAGTTTGGTGATTTTTGTTTTGTTTTGTTTTGTTTTGCTGTTTTTTTGGAGAACATCAGCTTTACTTGAAAGAAGGAGTGACAAACTATGGCTGTTCAGACTCAAGCATTTGATAGACATTGTCTTAGAACTGAACAAAGTAAACCTGTCATGTCAAAAAAACCCAACTAACAGCATTTCTTGCCAATGACGAAATTTGAGCTTTCCAGGGAAAATTAGAAATTTATAAAATTCATCACTGTGAGCTTGACAGCTCCCTAATACTTGAAGACTTAATGGTGCTAGAAAATGTGATTTTTTTTTCATATTGTATAATGAAATGTGTCACCATTTGGAAGATGTTGATAACCCAGTGAACCAATATTTTTGATGTGACCAAGGCAGGATATTATAGGGTCATGCATGCATGCAAGACTCACTCAAGGTGCAATGTAAAACTGTGCATCCTAATGCAACAGATTCCCAAGAGTTCACTGGTATGGTTTTAGGTTAGATATCACATGACAACTGACTTTGAAGGAACTACTACTAGTTGAGTTTCAGTGCAGTGTCAAAGAATTATATCTATACTATCCGAGTAGACTATTTGAAATATTTAAAATATTGGGGCCCCTGGGTGGCTCAGTGGTTGAGAGCCTGCCTTCGGCTCAGTTCATGCTCCCAGGGTCCTAGGATCCAGTCCTGCATCAGGCTCTCCACATGGTGCCCTACTTCTCCCTCTGCATAAGTCTCTGCCTCTCTCTCTGTGTCTCTCATGAATAAATAAAAAAATACATATCAATAAAAATAAAATATTAAAAATGCTAAAATATCTCTTTCAACTATATATATATATAGTTGAAAGAGATATTTTATTTATATTATTTATTATTATATTTTTATATATATTATATATATTATATTATATATATTATTATATTTTATATATTTTATATTTTATATTTTTATATTATTTTATTATTATATTTTTATTTATTTATATTTTCTATATATATATAGAAAGCCAGCTTTGTTTCATGTACTTCAAAGTAACATATCAAAACAGAGTAGATGCAGAGGTGGATATAAACTCCAGCTATTTTCTATTAATCTAAGATGTAAAAGAAACTTACAAAAATATAAGATAATGTCACTTCTCACACAATGGTTTTGCTTAGGGAATATATTTTTTAAAATAAAAAACACAGAGTATTGGGGTCCCTAGGTGGCTCAGTGGTTGAGCATCTGCCTTTGGCTCAGATCATGATCCTGGGGTCCTAGGATCCAGTCCCATATTGGGCTCCCTGCAGGGAGCTTGCTTCTCCCTCTGCCTATGTCTCTGACTCTCTGCATCTCTCATGAATTAAATAAGTAAAATCTTTTTAAAAAAAAAAAACACACTGTATCTATTCACATGGAATATATTTTTATTTCTAGAGGAATTGATGCATCACATTTTAATATTTTTTTATTTTTAATGTCTAAGATGGCAAATATCTTCATACAATGTATAAGCTTTTTGAGGGGTTCTCAGTGCTTTTAAGAGGGTGAAAATTCCCTGCGACTACAGGGCTGAAAGCTTTCCCTTTTGGCTTTCCACATACCACACTGCAAAAAACATATGTGCAAAGGTGGCCCTCCAGGAAATCCTGACGACAGTGGAGTCATTTCTGTGAGGTTTGCAGAGGAGGTGGCAGTCTTGTCTCTTCTCTGTGCAGTCTCTCACCCACTCAGGCATCCTGGCTTGTTTTCTGTTGAAAACTGCAATATTTAAGTCATTCTTTTCCCATTTCCAAACAAGTTGGCATCCTATGTCTCTGTCTCATTGAGAACAAAAGGTGATATTTTCTAATAGAGGATGTCAAGCTCCTGTGTGGCACTCTAGTTATGTAAATCGTAACCAGTGGGGTACATTGGAGCAAGGGTACACCTAACCTCTCTGCACAATGTTCACAACTTCCCATGAATTTGTTAAAATAAGACACTGTTAAAACCAAAAAGAAAGAAAGGAAGAAAGAAAAAGAATGTCAATCTCCAGCTGGCTTGTGTGAGAGATGCAGTTTTCAGGAGACCCTAACATTGCCATGCAGAAAGGTAAATACTTCCATGGGGCGACTGGGTGGCTCAGTGGGTTAAGCGGTTGTCTTCTGTTCAGGTCATGATCTCCCATCACCCTCCCACCCCCCTCCTGGGATCTAGCCCTGCCCCAGCTGGGAGCCTGCTTCTCCCTCTCCCTCTGCCCTCTCCCCCTCCCTCATGCTCTGTTCCAACTTTCTGTCTCTCTCTCAAATAAATAAATAAAATCTTAAAAAAAAGAAAAAGAAAGAAAAGTAGATCCTTTCTTGGCATAGGTACACATGAAGCCCTTGCCCCAAGGTAAGAGATACATGTAGGGTACAGATGCAGTATTTTTCAAGCCATCAGAGGGAATGGATGGGATCTTTCTTAAAAAGCCTCTAAAATTATTTCCCTGGACCTGGTCTTAACTTATGTACTTAGCATTGGCTCCTGTCCCCAAGAAGGGAAAAGAGAAAGGGAAGATGTGAATGATGAAAGGGAAGAAGAAAAGAAGGGAGAGAAGGAAGAAAGACAGGAAGGATGGAGGAAGGGAGGGAGGAAGACAGGTCAAGTAGGGGGGCATTAATAGAATATGGTCCCTAGGTTTTAGGCATTGTTGTTTACGTGTTTTCTCACAAAAGAGGAAGTTGGAAATATCAGAAAGGGAGACAGAACATGAAAGACTCCTAACTCTGGGAGATGAACAAGGGGTGGTGGAAGGGGAGGAGGGCGGGGGGGCGGTTGGGGGGACTGGGTAACAGGCACTGAGGGGGGCACTTGACGGGATGAGCACTGGGTGTTATTCTATATGTTGGCAAATTGAACACCAATAAAAAATTAATTTATATTAAAAAAGAGGAAGTTAGAGCGTGAAAGTGTTGGGTTGTTTTCCCACTACCAACTACCTAATAAGGAACAGTGTCAGGCTGTCTCTCCACAGCACATGTTCTTTCCAAATGGTGTCTTCCTTCTCTTTGAAATGCTTACCAACTTTAAATAGCGACAGAATGAAACAAAACAATGCTCACAAATGAATGCAAATCTTCAAATGCTTTTACCCTGTAGGGGCACAGATTTCCATACATCACCTAAAGAGTGTCCAGATCCTTTAGAAACGCATAAGGGAGATAGGATGGTCTAGCTAATATTAAATAGATTTGTGCTAAGATTTTCATAAAATCACCAATATTCAGTAATTTTTAGTAATTTTATTTAGCGTTAGTAACATCGATGGAAAGCAAGCTCGTGAATGGATTTTTTCGTCCCAGGGATGACTTCACACTAATATTTTGAAAGCAAGCATTTTAAAAGGTTTGCTGGATGCCAGGAAAGGAACCTGGAGTTTTAGAAACATGTCTCTCAGATATTTGTAATCATCCCCACTTACCAGCTGAAGAAATGACAGTTCAGAGAGACAAGTGATTTGCTCAAATAGGTTGCAAGTAGCCAAGCTGGATGGCCAGTCCAGATATTTTTACAACCCAAACCACACAATTAACCTCTATGTATTAGTCAGTGTTATAATTGACCGTATAATGTTGGCATTATCTTAAATCTGGACCATTAGCTATAGTAATTAGAGACTCCATAGTTTTATCTTAAAAAGAGGTTAGTATATGCTACTATAATCATTATTATTCTAAAATGAGAATAAATTATTTTCAAGTCATTTGTAACTCAGACATATCCAAAATCACACGAAATTCTCCTATCTACTGTAAGATTAAAATAGAATATGTTCTCTGATAAAAACAATAGCTAGCCACTAGTATGTGCCTGGTATGTGAATATTCTAAATATTCATGTAACAATTATACCCATATTATGCCCATTGTTCAGAGGTGACCGAGGCACACAGAGGTTACGTAACTTGTATGAGAGCCTGGTATGTGAACCTATGATTCCCAGCAAGGCCATCTGGTTGCAGAGCTCATGCTCTTAAACAATGAGATCTGCTAGTGCAAGCAAAACAGACACGTATGCGTGCATGCACGCACACACACATACATACACATTTAAGTTAAAAAATACAGGAAGACACAAGACTGCTAGTATGGACTCATTAAAAATGTCAGCGTCATGGAACACAGGATGATTGCTCTAGAATAAAGATCAAAGACAAATGATGATCAAATGCAAAACATGATCCATACATGAATCCTAGTCTGGGAAAAATAGAAGCTATACAGGACATTTGAGGAACATTTTGGAAATTTGGCTATGGACTGTATATTAGATAAGATTGTTGTCTCAATGCCACACTTTACACTTTTGTGGTTGTACAAAAGAATGTCTGTGTTCTTAGATGCTGCATGCTAAAGCATTTGGGGGTGTAGTCTTGTGTTATCTGCAACTTTGTATTGAATAGTTCCAAAAAGAAAAAATTAAAATAAATGCACACACACACACACACTGAGAAATAAGGCACAGTGAAATTAGATGATTCAGCTATAGGTCCAGAGAGAGGGAGAGAGAGATGTATTTGTGTTTACATGCATACATACATGCACAGAATGAATGATAAAATATGGAAAATGTCAAATAATTGTGTGTGAAGATTTCTTTCTCTCCCTAAAATGTGGGAAGTATACCCCTTTTAGCTATTCACCTCTCAAGCTTTCCCTGGACTCTATATCTCTCACATGCCAACTTGAATATAAATTCTTGCAAAATAACTTTCCCTTGAAATCCTAAATAGATTAATTCCATTCTTGAGGTCCTAAGCTCCCTCCTTTCCCAACCCTCCCCCCCCCCACCTCCGCCCACATTGTCCATTTTCTCACAGCTTATCTCTCTTAAAAACTGCATTTTTTCCATGTCTCATTCTGGATGAGTCACACCTTTCTGGCATAGGAAAGCAGTTACCTAATGTTGATGTGTTTTTGCTCACTAGGCTGCTATTTACCAGGGCAGGTGGTAAAAAGAGACTGTGGGTCCCTGGGATTCACTGCAGGTGGTGGTCCGGAACTGGAAACATTTAATTAAAGATCCATCTTTTTCAATATCACTCTATCTGCATTCCAATCTCCCATCTTCTGTTGGCTTTTTACCAACAGAAATGAAGCTGGTTTCTGAATTTGGCACCTTGAGGCTTTGTTCTGGAACCTGTCTTCTGCCTCACAGCGCTTCCCTAAAATCTCTAATTCAAAGCTTTTATGGAAATGAAGTTACCATTTTGACTACCTTTGCAGAGTCTTACATGTGGATCCTGAAGAAAATTAATGCAAATTATACCCATGTGTGATGAAAAGGGAAAGTATGTCTCTGATGAGACCTAATAGTGATTTTTCAAAATAGAGAAACCTTGTTTCTCTAACCAGCCAGCAAAAAGGGAAAAACACACATCTTCTATTATTTCTAAATTTTAGTTTTGCCTTTGCTAATGACCATGGTGAATCTTACTTCCTACCTTTGATCAGTTGGTCTCTTACACTCTTGAGTCATCTCTTTGAGGTGTCAGAAAAGGCATGTGATAGAGGATAGAGATGACACCGAAGATAAACATGTGGAGTGTTGAAAATGAAGATACACCGTGTCACAATTGCAAATCCACACAGCAGGCAGAGGGCAACGTGAACAAGTTTAATGAGTCTGGATGTAAAAACCATCCTTCCCTTTAAATGTTAGAATCTTTCCATGTGTTCCCCTGGAAGCATGGGGCTCTATGAGTTTAACTTTTATTTTCTCACTTTTAGTAGCAACCTAGACAAAGTGAAATACTTGTCTAGTCTAAGAAAAACAACAATGCAAGTGAAATGATAAATAACAACTGACATGCATCCAGCTTCAGGGTCAGGGAGACAACAGGGAACTGGGGAGATGGAGGTGGGCTGCAGGGAGTGGGCACCACGTAGAGGGAAGCCACTGCTCAAGGTGAGTAGACTCTCCACAGGTGCAATGGGAGCTCTCTGGAGATAGATGATACTCTTTCAAGAAAAGCTGCAAATATATATTTTGTGGTAAAATCTCCAGTTTTTAAATACCATATGATCCAAGAATTCCACTACTGGGCATTTACCCAAAAGAAAAAAAAAAAAACACTAGTTCAAAAGATATAGGCACCCCTACGTGTAGTGCAGCATTATTTACAGTAGCCAGGATATGGAAACCGCACAAGCATCCATCAGAAACTGAATGACCATAAAAGATGGGGATATACTCAATGGAAGATGACTAAAAAAAGAACGAAAACTTGCCATTTGTGCCAACAGGGATGGACCTAGAGAGTATTATGCTAAGTCAAATAAATCAGACAGAGAACAACAAATACTCTATGATTTCACTTGTATGTGAACCTGAAACAACAAAGCCAACAGACTCTTAATTACAGAGAACAAACAAAGTGATGGTTGCCAGAGGGGGGGTGTGAAGAATGCATCTAAATAGATAAAAAGGATACCAAGGTACAAACTTCCAGTTATAAAATAAATCCTGGAGATTAAGAAGCACAACATAGAGGATACAGTCGAAAATATTGTGCTAATATGGTGACAGGTGCTGACTATACTTACTGTGGCGAGCACTGGATAATGTATAGATCAATATGTTGGACACCTGAAACTACTATAACATGGTGTGTTATACTTTAGTAAAAAATTACAATAATAAAAATTTTTCAAATCCTCCCTATTTTTGAAAAAAGGTATATGAGCTGCATTCATCACTAATGCTGCCCTGGATGGTCTCCGTTTTATGTATAATTGAAGTGGCATAGAACCCGCACCATGTGATTGGCTCAAACTGCAATAGCAGTGATAAAGGTTTTTGGTTTTTTTTTAAGATTTTATTTATTCGTGAGAGACAGAGAGAGAGAGAGAGAGGGGCAGAGACACAGGCAGAGGGAGAAGCAGGCTCCACGCAGGGAGCCCGACGCAGGACTCGATCCCGGGTCTCCAGGATCACGTCCTGGGCTGAAGGCAGACGCTTAACCGCTGAGCCACCCAGGTGTCCCAGTGATAGAGGTTTAACACAACCCAAAGTATTATTTCCTGGAAGATTTGCGTAGTCGATGAAAATGGTTGTAGCCGCCTTGTAAGAAAGGTGTTTATAGGAGGAGCCGACGTCACTTTCAGTTAAGAGTATAAAATCCCATGACGTTCAAGGTCCTGTGGCCTTTTAAATTCAGGGAGACAATAAGGCAACTGACTCAAGCAAAGGAATGATTTCCACTTGGCCTGAGATCACTGACCAACTTCCTGTTTAAAGCTGAGTGATAGAAGGCCAAGAGCACAACTGCAGAAAAACAAGTCGCTTGCCCCCAAGTGCCATGGAAGACGGGCACCGTGAATGTGCAGGGACGCGCAAAGGCCGCTTCCTCGTGTGAACAAGTCGTGGTGCTTGCCTCTCTGGAGGGGAGCGTGCTGTTTGCCTTGGCAGCCGCAGCCTGCCCACAGAAAGAGCCCTGGCACACAGGAGTTCTGTGAATTGTGTGTCCTCCCCTGGAATTATTAGCCCACAGGAGACAGAGTGAAGGGGACAAGGAGATGTGACCCGGCCACCTGCCCAGCTCATCTCTTGTCTCTAATTGTGAGAGTAGCCTCTGCTCGCCCTGTTCCTCCCATGGGGAGCAAGAGGTGGCTTCAGGATTCCAGCCAGGAAGGAGCCCACAGGTGTGGGAGGCGGCCTGGAAGGGCTGGGAGAGGCCGCGGGCCAGGGCTGCTCTGGCAGGAGCCGGTGGGCGGGCGTCCAGCCTGCCAGGCGTCCCAGCTGGGCGGCTCAGGCCCTCTCAGCCTTAGTGGAGGCCTGTCTCACTGCCCAAACGAGGCAGCTTGTTTGATGCACCGTATGTTGGACAGAAAGAGTATACTTTGCCTTGAAAACAGAAAGAGAGAGGGAGAGAGTAAGTGAGAGAAAGGAGGAACAGCAGATCACATGATAATTTCCTAGATTTTGTGTCTTCCCCCACTTTCTAGCTAACAGCCAGCTGGCTGATGATTTATTCAGAGTGGGGCGACCAGGTCTTCCTTTCTCAGCTCCCACCAACCCGGTACCCCACCCCAAGGACATGCCTCAGGACAGGCGAGAGCCCACTCTGGATGGATGGCTGGCTGTAATAAAAATGAGCAGGGGACTTGACGGGATGAGCACTTGGTGATACGCTATATGTTGGCAAATTGAGCCCCAATTAAAAATAATAAAAATAAATAAAAATTAAAAAAATTTTAAGATTAAACAAAAGAGAGAGAGACCAGGGGCCAGGAGTTCATGCCTGTGGCAGAGGGAATCTGAGTTCCCAGCCTGAAAAAGGCCAGTTGCAAAAGAGTAAGGTGGCAGGCCAGCAGGTCAGTAGGACCAAAAACTACACTTGTTCCTTCTTTTCCCCTCTCCTCCCCTTCCTGCCCTCCCCTGCTCCTCCCTCCCCTTCTGGTCCCTTCTGTTCTCTCCCTCTCCCTGTCCTCCTGCCTCATTCTCATGCTCTCTCTCTCTCTCTGTCCCCTGTCCCTACTCATGGACATTGCACACTAGTGTTTTGTTTTGTTTAAACAGGCCCCACCCAGAGCCTCACCCCACCCTGAGATGCACCTGAATGGAGGTCCCCTGTGCCTATGGTGGCGACTGGGAATGTGTTTCACAAAATCCCCAGCAAACTAATGGTGTTTGGTCTCCTTTGTTCACTCTGTGACTCGAGGCTAAAGCCTGCAGCCGTGCGAGCACAGCCAGGTTACCTGCAGCCCTTCCGTGAGCCTAGCAAAGAACTGCAAGTTACGGAGGGAGATCTGCAAACACCTTCTGGAGGACAGTAATTGGAATCGCTGTTCTCTCAACACACAGCCCCGAAGCTCTGAAGCCAGGACTAATTTCTTTCCACGCAGGAACAACAGGAGAATGAGAGAGTGAATGAGAAGCAGGAAGAGAGGGACAGGCTCGGAGAAAATTCTTGCTTCCAAGCCACAAAATAATAATAATAAAAATGAATCAAATGATAATAAAGATAACGTTTGAAAAGATCTCTTTGAGCAGGACCCCCTAGTGTCAACATGTTCGCATGACTGCGTTGAAGGTAAGCAGGAGGCCAGGCCAGGCCTAGGCCGGGGAGGCTGTCTCACGCTGAGCCACACAGGGCAAAGGCAAAGTGAGCCCATCCTGATGCCCACAGAGCAGGTGGGCCGGCAGGGAGGGGCTGTCACAGAGGCCCTTTGGTGGCCCGGCCTGTCTCTCGGTCACCCACAGAACTCCAGATCCTTACAGTTTGCAACCTGGCCTTTTAGATGTTTACAAAGGATCAGGTTTTCTTTGGCTCAGTGGGAGACCTGGCCGGAGGCTTCTGTGCCTTGAACTAAATTGCCAATGTCTAACAGTACCTGGACTCCCAGCGGTGCTGTGATGTCATGGGTCTGCTTGGCCTGGGCCCAGTTTTGTGACCTTGGAGAAGCCCTCACTTCTCTGGCCCTGGATTCCTTAGTTTCTAAAATCGGGGGGGGGGGGGGTAGTTTTTTCTTGTTATATCAGCTTTACTGAAATATAATTCACATGCCATAAATACCCTTTTAAAAAATGTACAGTTCAGTGCTTTCTAGTATATGCACAGGGTTGTGCAAACATCACCACTATCTAATTTCAGAACATTTTCACCAACCCAGGAAGAAACTGTACCATTTAGCAGTAGATCGCATTCCACCCCCATCCCCTTGGTCCCTGGCAACCATTAATTTACTTTCTGCCTCTATGGATTTGCCTGTCCTGGACATTTCATATAAATAGAATCATATGTCCTTTTTTTTTTGGCCCCTTTCACTTAGTATAATGGTTTCAAAGTTCATCTGTATTACAGCATATATCAATACTTCCTTCCTTGAAGCCAAATAATTCCATTGTGTGGCTGTATCGCATTTTGTTTATCCATTCATCTGCTGATGGACATTTGGATTATCTCCACTTTTTGGCTATTATAAATGGTGTCTCTATCAACATTCACGTAAAATTTTGTGTTGTGGACACATGTTTTCTTCTGTCTTCGGTATGTGCCCAGGAGTGGAACTGCTGGGTCCTCTGGTAACTCCAGTTGGCATCTTAAGAAACTGCCAGACTGGTTTTAGTCACATCATTTTACATTCTCACTGGCAGTGTTGAAGGTTCCAGTCTCTCCACATCCTCATCAACACTTGCTATTGTCTGCCTTCCATTTGAGCTTTTCCTAGTGGGTTGGAAGTGTTTACTTGTTGAAGTAGACTTGCGGACAATCTCCCACTAGGATCACGGGTACCTCATAGTGATTTGGTATTTTTGTATGTTACGAAATGATCCCCACAATGAGTGTAGTTACCACCTACAGCCATACAAAGTTGTTACAGGGATCCCTGGGTGGTGCAGCGGTTTGGCACCTGCCTTTGGCCCAGGGCGCGATCCTGGAGACCCAGGATCGAATCCCACATCGGGCTCCCGGTGCATGGAGCCTGCTTCTCCCTTTGCCTATGTCTCTGCCTCTCTCTCTGTGACTATCATATATAAATAAAGATTAAAAAAAATGTTTAAAAAAAAAAGTTGTTACAATATCAGGGACTCCATTCTACGTGCTGCACATTACAGCCTCATGACTTACTCACTTCGTAAGTAGGAGTTAGTACTCCCCCAAAATAGGCAAGGCACCTTCCCCTATTTTGCCGGTCCCCTCCTCCTCTCTGGTAACCAATAGTTTGTTTCCTATGTCTATGAGTCTATTTGTTTTGTCTTTTTTTTTTTTTTTTTTTTTTAGAATCCACATATAAGTAAAACCATATGGTATTTTTCTTTCTCTGGCTTATTTCACTTAGCACAATATTCTTTAGGTCCATCCCTGTTGTCACAAATGGCAAGATTTCATTCTTTTTTATGGCTGAGTAATATTCAATGATATCTATACACTACATCTTCTTTATCCATTCATCTATCAGTGGATGCTTGGGGTTGCTTCCATCTTGACTATGTAAATAATGCTGCAATTCACATAGAAGTGAATATATTTCTCTGAGTTGGTGTTTTTGTTTTCTTTGGATAAATATCCAGAAGTGGAATTACTGGATTGAATGGTAGTTCAATTTTTAATTTTTTGAGGAAACTCCATACTGTTTTCCATAGTAGCTGCACCAACTCCAAGTTATGTTCCTATCAACAGTGTACGAGGGGTCCCTTTTCTCCACATCCTCTCCAACATTTATTATTTATCTTTTGGATAATAGCCAATCTGATGGGTAGAAGGTAGTATTTCATTGTGGTTTTGATTTGCATTTCCCTGATGATCAGCGATATTGAGCATCTTTTCACTGGCCTATCGCTGTCTGTATGTAGTCTTTGGAAAAATATTTATTCAAGTCCTCTGCCCATTTTATAGCCAGGTTGTTTGTTTTCCTATATTTAGTTGTATAAGTTTTATATATATTTTGCATCTTAACCTCTATTGGATGTGTGATTTGCAAACATCTTCTCCCATTCAGTATGTTTTCATTTTGTTGGTGGTTTTCTTCACTGTGCAAAAGCTTTTTAGTTTGATGTAAGTCCATTTCTTTATTTTAGCTCTTGTTGCCCTTAACTGAAAAGACTGGGCCAAAAAATAATAGTAATAATGCTTAGACTAGTGTCATAAATAGCTACCTATGTTATCTTCCAGGAATTTTATGGTTTCCGGTCTTACATTCAAATCTTTCATCCATTTCAAATTTATTTTTCTATGTAGTGTAAAAAAGTGGTCCAGCTTCATTCTTTTGCATGTAGCTGTCCAGTTTTCCCAACATCATTTATGGAAGAGACTGCCTTCTCCAGTGTATATTTTTGCCATCTTTGTCATATATTAATTGACTATATATGAGTGGTCTTATTTCTAGAATCTATTCTATTCCATTGATCTATATGTCTGTTTTCATGCCAGTAGCATACTGTTTTGATTACTACAGCTTTGTAATATAGTTGGAAATCAGGGAGCATGAGACCTCCAGCATTCTTGTTCTCCCTCAAGATTGCTTTGGCTATTCAAAGTCTTTGGTGGTTCATACAAATTTTGGCACTCCTTGTTCTAGTTCTGTGAAAAACACCTTTGGTATTTTGATGGGGATTGCACTGGATCTAAAGATGGCTTTAAGTAATATGGACATTTTAACAATATTAGTTCTTTCAATCCATTAGCATAGTATATCTTTTCATTTATTTACTTATTTCCACTTATTTCCATTTATTAATTGAAGAACTTGTCTTCAATTTCTTTCATCAGTGTCACAGTTTTCAGAGTACAGGTCTTTCACCTCCTTGGTTAAATTTATTAGTAGGTATTTTATTCTTCTTTTTCTTCCAAATTTTATTTAAGTTCCAGTTAGATAACATAGAGTAATTCATTTCAGGCATAGGATTCAGGGATTCATCATTCACATCTGTCAAATACTGATAGTTTTACTTCTTCTTTTTCAATCCTGATGCTTTTTATTTCTTTTTCTTGCCTAATTGTTGTGACTAAGATGTCCATACCATGTGTTCATCACAAATGCTTTCTTAATAGCCATCACCCATCTATCCCATCTCCCGAGGACCTCCCCTTCAGCAATCCTCAGTTTGTTCTCTAGAGCTAAGAGTTTGTTTTATGGTTTGCCTTTCTCTTTTTTCCCCCAAACATGTTCATCTGTTTTATTTAAGTTCTACACATGAGTTAAATCATATGCTATTTGTCTTTCTCTGACTGACTTATTTTACTTAGCATAATATTCTCAAGCTCTAGCCACAACATTGCAAGCGACCAGATTCCATTCTTTTCAATGGCTGAGTAATATTTCTATATGTATATTAATATATAATCTACAATTTCTTTATGCATTCATCAGTCGATGGACACTTGTGCTATTTCCATAATTGTTGATAATGCTGCTATAAACATCAGGGTGCATGTATTCCTTCAAATCAGTATTTTTTTATCCTTCGGGTAAATATCTAGTAGTGCAATTACTGGATTATAGAGTAGTTCTATTTTTAGCTTTTTTAAGAACTACCTGTTTTCCAGAGTGGCTGTGCCAGTTTGCATTCCCACCAACAGTGTAAAAAGCTTCCCCTTTCTCTGCATCCTCATCAACATTTGTTGTTTCTTGTGTTGTTAATTTTAAGCCATTCTGACAGGTGTGAGGTGGTATCTCCTTGTGGTTTTTATTTGTATTTCCCTGATGATGAGTGATGTTAAGTATCTTTTCATGTGTCTGTTAGCCATCTGGATGTTTTCTTTCGAAAAATGTCTAGTTATGTCTTCTGCCCATTTTTTAACTCGATGCAGTTATAAATAGGATTGTTTTCTTAATTTCTCTAATAGCTCATTATTAGTGTATAGCAACACAAGAGATTTCTGTATATTAATTTTGTATCGTTTGACTTTACTGAGTTCATGTATTAGTTCTAATAGTTTTCTCATGGAGTTTTTAGGATTTTCTACATAAAGTATCATGTCATCTGCAAATACTGATAGTTTTACTTCTTCCTTTCCAATCTCCATACTTTTTATTTCTTTTTCTTGCCTAATTGTTGTGACTAAGATGTCCATACCATGTTGAATAAAAGTGGTAAGAGTGGGCATCCTTCTCTTGTTCCTGATCTTAGAGGAAAAGCTTTCAGCTTTTCACCATTGAGGATGATATTAGCTGTGAGTGTGTCATATATGATCTTTATTATATTGAGATACATTCCTTCTATATCCACTTTGTTGAGAGTTTTTATCATAAATGGATGCTAAATTTTGTCAAATGCTTTTTCTGTTTTTATTAAGATAATCATATGATTTTTATTCTTCATTTTATTTATGTGGTGTATCATGTTGATTAATTTGCAGATGTTGAATCACTCTTGCATCCCTGGAATAAATCCCACTTGATGATTGTGTGTGATACTTTTAACATATTGCTGAAATTCAGTTTGCTAATATTTTGTTGAACATTTTTGCATTTATATTCACCAGAGATATTGGCCTGTAGTTTTCTTTTTTTGTGGTGTCTTTGTCTGGTTTTGATATCAGGATAAAGCTGGTCTCATGAAATGAGTTTAGAAGTGCTCTTTCCTCTTCAATTTTTTGAAATAATTTGAAAAGGACAGATACTAACTCTTCTTTAAATGTTTGGCAGAATTCATCTATAATACTCTCTGGTCCTGGACTTTGGGTTTTTGAGAAACTTTTAAAGTGTCAATTCAGTTTCATTGCTTGGAATCAATCTTTTCAGATTTCCTGTTTCCTTGTCATTCAATCTTAGTAAGTTTTGTGTTTCTAGGAATTTATCCACTTCTACTAGGTTTGCAATTTCTTGGTGTATAATTGTTCATAGTACTTTCTTATGATTTTTTCCTGTGGTATCAGTTGTAACATATCTTTCATTTTTTAATTTTATTTATTTGGGATCTTTTGCTTTCTCTCCTTGATGAGTCTGGAAAGAGGTTCATCATCTTCTTTTTATTTTTTAAAAGAACCACTTTTAGTTTCATTGATATTTTCTATTTCTTAAGTCTATTTCATTTATTTGTGCTATGATCTCTATTATTTTCTTCCTTCTATTAACTTTGGGTTTTGTTTGTTTTTGGTTTTTGTTTGTTTGTTTAGGTATAAAGTTTATTATTTGAGATTTTTCTTGTTTCTTGAGGTGGGTCTGTATCACTATGAACTTTTTTCTTTAATTGTTTTTCCTACATCCCATAGATTTTGGAAAATTATGTTTCCATTTTCATTTGTCTCAAGGTATTTTTTGTTTCGTTTCTTCATTGATTTCCCCTTTGACTGCTTCATTGTGTGTTTAGAAGCATGTCGTTTATGCTCCACGTTTGTGTTTTTTCCAATTTTCATCTTGTAATTGATTGCTTTGTGGCCAGATAAGATGCTTGATCTGATTTTAATCTTTTTGCATTTATTAAGACTTGTTTTGTGGTCAGACATATGATCTATCCTGGAAAATGTTTCATATATACTTGAAAAGAATGTGTGTTTTGCAGGTTTTGGATGAAAGTCCTATGTATATTAAGTTCATCTAGTCTAATGTGTCATTTAAGGGCAATGTTTCCTTATTAATTCTGTCTGAATAATTGATCCATTGGTGTAAGTGGGGGTTTTTAAGTCCCCCACTACTAATTGTGTTACTATCAACTTCTCTTTTTATGTCTGTTAATATTTGCTTTATACATTTCAGTGCTCCTAATTTGGGTGCATAAATATGTATGAATGTTACAACCTCTTCTTGGATTGAGCCCTTTATCATTATGTAATACTTTTCTTTGTCTTGTTACACTCTTTGTTTTAAAGTCTGATATTATTTGATATGATATTGCTATTGCTACGTCAGCTTTCTTTATGTTTCCACTTACATGGAATATTCTTTTCTACCCCTTTAATCTCAGTCTATGTGTATTTTAGATCTGAAGTGAGTCTGTTATAGGCAGCACAGAGATGGGCCTGGGGTTCTTTTATCCATTCAATCACCCTATGTCTTTTGATTGCAGCATTTAGTTCATTTACATTTAAAGTAATTATTGATAGGTATATATTTATTGCCATTGTATTAAGTGTTTTTTTTTTTTTGGTTGCTTTTGTAGTTCTCTGCTCCTTCCTTCTTCTCTTGGTTCCTTCCCTTGTGGTTTGATGGTTTTCTTTAGTGTTATGTTTGCTTATTGCTGTGTTTTTTGTGTCTCCATTATAGGTGTTTAGTTTGTGGTTATCACGATATATATATATATATATATATATATATATATATATATATATATATGGCAGTCTATTTTAGCTGATAGTCATTTAAGGTTAAATGCATTCTAGAAGTATGGAACCTTTCATGAATTTACATGTCATCCTTGCACAGGGGCCATGCTAATCTTCTCTGTATCCTTGAAATTCCAAGTGAAAAATAGATCAGCAATTGTCAAAAATGACAACCCTGAGTGAAAAGTAAACTGTATTACAGGACCTAATATAAATTTAATTTATATATCTTATTTTAACTTAATAATTATAATATGTACATTAAATCACTGTATTGAAGTGCAACATTTTATAAAACAGTATTTACCCTTAACACCTGCAGTATACTTCTTTTCTCTCTCTTTATTGCTGGTGGCCATTAAATTAATTTCATGACCTGCTAAGTGGGTCACAAGGCACAATTTAAAATATCTGATCTAGATCATGAATTCATTCCACAGGTATTTATTCAACACTAGCATGTGCCAGGTTGCCAGGTATTGTTCTAAGTTCAGCAGAGAACTAAATAGACAAGAATTCTTGACCCCATAGAGCTTACATTCTGGAATTGGGAATACATACACACACACACATGCACACACACACACGTGTTATATATAATTTGTGATACATATGATATATCTCTATAAACTATATGGCATGTCACATTGTATAGCAGATATTATCAGTGCCCTACCCATAATCCTGAATATATCATATCATATCATATCATATCATATCATATCATATCATATCATGTCATATCATCACTTTGGTATGCTTTCTCCTATTCCAGGAGTCAAGATCTGCATGTCTTTGCCATGAGACTCTTCGCAAAGTCAAAGAAGGCTTATTTGCCCACCTTGAGGAGAAGCAAAAATTAGTACTCCATCCCCAAGACTCCTACAGCCAATGACTAATGGAAGTTGTGTAAAAATAGCCCAACTTCTTCTCCACCTGAGTGAGTAACTTTAGAGCACCTCCCAAGAAACCACTTATACTTGAATTCTTGGCACAAAGTCTACTTCTGGGGTAACTCAAATTATAAAAGATGATACATTTTATGATAAAACACAAATAGGAAAAGAAGTGAGAGAGGGCCATGGGGGAGAGAATTTTAAATGGGAAGATCTGGGAAGGCCTCACTGATAGGAAATAAGCCCCATTTGAGGAACAGCCTGATGCAGTAGGGGAGAAAGATATGTGGATATGGAAGACAAAGGATGCTTCAGGGAAGGGAAGCAGTAAGTGTAAAGACCCAGAAGCAAGAGTAAGTAGACCAGTGCAATGGAATAAATGTTTGTATCATCCCAAATTCATATGTCGAAGCCTTAATCTCCAATATGATGGTATTTGGAGATGGGCTTTTGGGAGGGAAGTAGGTTTAAATGAAGTCATAAAAATGAATCCCACAGGATGAGATTAGTGACCTTATAATGAAAGGAAGGGAATCAATGGTCTTTCTGCCATGTAGGGATACAGCAAGAAGGTAGCCATCATTTATGAATGAGGAGGAGAGCTGTGACCAGAGCTCTCCCACATGCTGACACCCTGATCTCAGACATCCAGCTTCCAGAACCAGGAGGGATAAATTGCTGTTTAAGCCACCTATCATATCTATATATTCCTTTAAAGCTGCTCTGACAGCAGAAAAAGACAGGAGATTCATGGAGGAGATCTGAGATATAAGAGGCATATATAAGTAGACAC
Organism: Vulpes lagopus; assembly: GCF_018345385.1. Lineage (NCBI taxonomy): Eukaryota > Metazoa > Chordata > Mammalia > Carnivora > Canidae > Vulpes > Vulpes lagopus. Next base: position 15,266,652 of record NC_054826.1, on the reverse strand, counting down.
TTTTAGCCTCACCATTTTGTTCTCTGACCATATAATACTGATTGAGGGTTGTGTATCTTGGAAACCTGATTCAAAAGTATACCATGAAAAAAAAACAAAAACAAAAGTATACCATGTTATTTAAAGTCAGGAAATGTGGTAATAGCAAGCAGACAGAGAAGCTGACAGAGGTGTCAGGGGTTGTGTGTGAACATTTCAGAACTTCTACCAACACTCATATAGGGGATTTTTTTTTAATTAAGCCTTCTAAAAATAAAAAATAAAGTAAGCTTTCTATATTGACTTGCACGGCTTCCCATTATTAATTAAATCTTACTGTCAGGCTTCAGGGACGCCTTGGGTGCTTTCATATTCCCAAGTCATTAGCTTATTCGGGCCTTTTCATTGGCTGCTTACAGCACAATGCAATTGTCTTTTGACATTTGTTTTCTCATTCTAAAAAATGGCTCTAGCAGCCTTGACCACCACTGATACCATCATACCTGTTTGGTAATCACTTATCTATTCCCTTAAGGAAGGGAAGGGATCAAAAGAACAGTAAGAGAATAAAGGGGATTGAGAAATAATTTGGGGGTTTTTATGATGAGAAAAGACTTATACTTTTTTTTTTTTACAGTCACATTTTAGAGAAGGGAATCCCTTGTATGCTAACTCAAACAGAGAACCAAACCAAAACAAACAGAGAACCCATCTTTGCTTAAACTCTTTCAGTGATGGGAACCTCACTGCTTTGCAAAATGGTCATTCGAATTCTCAGGCCCCATTGATTATATTAAAAGTTCCCCATTATTTTGAATTAAACTCCAAAGAACTTTCTAAGCAACTCAGAAGTATCTCTTTCATATGGCAATCCTTTGTATAATTGAATAAAACCAACTCACTTGCCTCATTTTCCTCTGCCAAACATTATCAGATCCATAAGACATTTCATATGCGATCACAAGCACTCGAACATAACTTGGATGACTGACTTGCCAACAATTATACTAATCATAAACATAAAAGCACACCCGAACCTGTTCTAAGTGCTTTAGTACAATTACCTCATTTTAATACTCAAGCGGTTCTGTTAGGTAAGTACAGTTATTATTCCTTTTATAGATGAGGACAATATGAAACATAGAAGTTAAATAATTTGCCTAATTACATATAGTCAGTAAGTTGTGGTGCCACACACTCAAACTTGCTAGTTTGACTCTGGAGCTCATATTATTCATTCATTCTGTTCTACTACGTGTCAGAAGTTCAGAGGTAACAGAAGTAAAATGAATGAATCACTGAAGTAGCTCTTAATAAAATTAATTGTGCACACACCAAAAAGACAATTTGCAAACCAGGAGCACTCAAACCAAAACATGGTAAGAGGCTCAGGGATATATATTGTTATAAAGTGGCTTATATCATGAGAAAGCATTGATTTTATTCTTCACAGCGATTGGTTATAGTATTATAGAGTTTCCTTTATTGGTCAATGGCTACCTCATATCAATCTTGAGAAGCAGTTTAAGTTTTGCTTATGATTTTTAGGGGCACAAGCAAAAAATGACCCAGATCTAGTTAGTCTTGAAAAAATAAGCTAAATTAAGTTTTATTTGTATGACTTAACTGGTTTTGTCTACTCAGGGAATTTTCAAGGCAAGTATCTGTTTTTTTATCTTAACACACCCATCCACTAACAAACCCATGGTTAGCTGGTATGAGTCCAGACTAAGACTCAGACCTTCTAAGTCCTAGTACAATGCTCTCTTCACCATGCCACATTATCCTGAATGTAGATGGAATGCCCATGGGAGAAGGTAGGGGGGGGGAACTAGGTACAGAATTCCCAAATCCGAATCTTCAGAAGAACTGGATATTCGTTGATTTTTCATTTCTGTTACCAAAAATAACCTTCCTTATTTCTGAATTTAGTCAGGAAAATGCACATTGGCAAAGACAAAAAGGTAGTCTTGCTCTAGAAAAGACTTGTAAGATTCTCCCTAATTCTCACACCTTTAGACCCAGTGAAGACAAAGATCAAGGAAGTCTTCACTGGAACCAGGAAGGAAGCAGTGGCCTCCAGCTACAGATCCTTGTCACCTGAGACTGCTGAGATGGTGAAGTCAGTGGTGAAAGCTTCCTTTGTGTGGCATTTTCCTTCTTCCTCAAAAAGGTAAGAGGTGGAATAAGGAGAAAGGGATGGTCTTAGCTTATAAAGCTGATTCTGAAAGATTTCATCAACAAAGTGAACTCTCAGGAAGGGCTCATGAAGCGAAATCTCAGAGACAGGAACCAAAGAAGGAGAAAGAGATGACAACTGTCAATAGCATTATCAATTGTCAATAGCATGGCAGCAGGCAGGGTGATCTACTCAACATGAAAGTCAGCTCATGCCATGTTGCTCAATGCCCCAGTGACTTTCCTCTTCCCTCCCAAAAGGAGACTTCTTTCAGAAAGGCACCCCAGAGTCCTCATTTAGAACTCTGCTCAATTTTCTACCCCACTTCTCTGCTTTGTTTTACTTCTCAGCATATACCACTCCCTGACATACGGTTTGTTTTTAGTCTCTCCTCTCCCCAACTCCAGAATAAAATACCATGGAAGACATCTCAGACTGAATCTAATTTTTTTCCTGTCATAATCCAGCATCTAAAACTGAAACTCGTAATGGCTGATGGATGGATGAATGAATGAAAAAACTGAATGAACAAAACTAGGAGGAAAAAAGAAAGCAGATAGGTAAAGATAAATATCAAAAAGATGAATAATTTCCGTTGTAAGGAGACCTGAAAATGAGATTTGTAACCCAAATATGGACAGGAAGATGGGGTAAGATGAACAGAACTGGTAGGTCCTTAAGAATGTTTTAAAAAATAGGAATGTTCATCTTGTCTGCAAATCAACCAAAGGTCTATTTTAATAGCTCTTTCTCTCCAATCCCACACACACAAAAATGGTTCCAAGAGCTTTTATTTAGTGAGCCGGACATATGATCTGTATTAGTTCCAGTCTTCACAATGACCCTGAGAGTAAGGAATTATTATTCCTACTTTGCAGAGGAAAGTGGGGGGAAAAGTCAAGCAATTTACTCACAATAGCCAAGAGTTGAACTCCACTCAAATGGCCATCAGCAGATGAATGGATAAACAAAATATTGCATATTATTCAGCCATAAAAAGGAATGAAACAATGATACATGGATAACCCTAAAAAAAAAGTGTGCTATGTGAAAAAAGCCAAAATGTCACATATTGTGTGATTCCATTAATATGAAACAAAAGGAATAAGTAAATCTATAGAAACAGCAGATTGGCTCCCAAGGACTGGGAGGAGGGGGATGTGTGCTTAATGGTTGTATATGGGTTCTCCTTTGGAGGTGATAAGACGTTTGGGAAGTAGACATAGGTAATGGTTGCACACCATTGTGAATATAAAAAATGACACTGTATTGTACACTTCAGAATAGTTGATTTATGTTCACCTCAATAATTAAATTAAATTAAATTAAATTGTTAGCAGTTTGCGCAGAGCTAAAATGAGTTCCTCAAGTTTAAATGAAAGGACACCAAACAGCAATAAGAAAGCATATGAAAGTATAAAACTCATTAGTAAAAACAAATATGTGGACAAATACACAATACTGTAATACTGTAATGGTGGTACATAAATCATTTTTTATTTTAATATAAAAGGTTAGAGAATAGTATTAAGGATAATGATAATTACAAATTTACAAATATTTTTTTTTGATAATTACAAATATTTGATAATGGATACACACTATAAAAAGATATAAAGAGTCACAATAAAGCATATGGGGGGAGGTCAAACTGTAGAGTTTTTATGTACTATAGAAGTAATGTTATCTGTTTAAAACAGACTCATAAACATAAAATGTTTTATGTAAGCCTCATGGTAACCACAAAAAAATCTATAAAAGATAATCAAAGAGACAGAAGTTAAAAAAGTATTACTACAAAAAAAAAAAAATCAACAAAATTCAAAGGAAAGAAACCAAGAGAGAAAATGAGGCACAAAAGAGCTACAAGACAGACAAAAATAATTAGGAAAATGTCAATAGTAAATCCTTTCATGTCAATAATTACTTTAACATAAATGGATAAACTCTTCAATCAATCTTTTTTTAAAAAAAAGAGAGAACCAACTATATGCTATCTACAACTGATTTACTTTATAGTTGAGGACAAACAGGTTAAAAGTGAAGGGATGATCAAGATTGATAAAGATATTCCATACAAATGGTAAAAAAAAAAAAAGCACAGAGATGGCCATGCTTATATCAGACAAAATAGACTCCAAGTAAAAAATTGTCCCTAGAGGCAAAGAAGGACATTATGTAATAATAAAAGGATAAATTCATCAAGAAGATATAACAATTTTGAATACATAATCACATGACAACAGAGCACCTAAATATATAAAGCAAATGTTGACAGATCTGAAGGGAGACATAGATGGTAACACAATATTAGTAAAAGACATAATAGCCCATTTTCAATTATGGACAGAATATCCAGACAGAATAGTACTAAGGAAATAGAGACCTAGACAACACTATAGCCCAAATGAACCTAACAGAAATATATAGAACATTCCATTCAATAGCAGTAAAATACACATCCTCTTCAAGCACACATGGGATTCTTCAGGAAAGAGCATATGTTAGGTCACAAAACTAGTCTTAATTTCTATTTTAAGAATACCAAAATCATACCAAATATCTTTTCAAAAATACAATGGGATGTATCTAGGAATCAATAATAGAAGGAAAACTAGAAATTCACAAATAGGTGGAAATTAAGTAACACACTCTTGAACAACGATTGGGTCAAAGATGACATCAAAAGAGAGACCAGAAAAGGACTTAAGACAAATGAAAATAAAAGTATAACATACAAAAATTTATGAGATGCAGCAAAAGGAAAGTTAGAAGGGAAGTTTATGGTGATAAACTTGCATTAAAGAAGATCTAAAAAAAAAAAGAAAGAAAGAAAGAAAACCAACCTTAAATCTCAAGGAACTAGAAAAAGAAGATAAAAACTAAGCCCAGAGTTAACGTAAGGAATAAATAATGGAGAATAAAGAAAAAAAATTGATGAGATAGAGAACAGAAAAACAAATAGAAAAAATCAACAAAATCAAGTTTGTTTGTTTGTTTTAAATAAAACAGACAAACCTTTAGCTGGACTAAGAAAAAAGAGAGAGAAGAATTAAATGAATAATATTATAAATGAAAGGGGGAAATATTACCTGACACAAGGGAAGTAAAAAGGATCCCAAGGGACTACACAGAGAATGTTTGTGTGCTGTTGGTAGGAATGCAAAATAGTGTAGCTGCTTACAGAAAATAGTATGAAGGTTCCTCAAAAAATTGAAGATAGAACTAACATATGATCCCAGCAATCCCACTTTGGGTATCTGTCCCAAAAATTGATATGAGGGTCTTGAAGAGGTATCTGTGCAGTATTGTAGTCACAATAGCCAAGATACGGGAACAACCTAAGTATCCATGGACAAATGAATGCATAAAGAAAATGTAATGTAGTATGTACATACAGTAGGATATTATATAGCCTTTTAAAAAGGAAATCCTGCAATATGCGAGAACATGGATGAACCTAGAGGACATGATGCTAAGGGACATAACCCAGTCACAGAAAGACAAATACTGCATGATTCTATTTATATTTGGTATCTAAAATAGTAAACTCATAGGGATGCCTGGGTGGTTCAGTAAGTTAAGCATCTGACTCTTGATTTTGCATCAGACCATATCTCAGGGTTCTGGGAGCCAGCCCTGCATTTGGGGTCTGGAATCTGTGGGGAATCTGCTTGCGATTCTCTACCTCTCCCTCTGCTCCCCTCACCTCACACACGCATGCAGGTATGTGTGCATGCTTTCTCTCTCTCTCTCTCTCATAAATAAATCTTAAAAAAAAAAGTCAAACTCATAAAACCAGAGACTAGAATGGTAGTTTCCAGGAGCTGGAGGGAGGAGAAAATGTGCTGTCATTGTTAAAAGGGTGTGAAGTTTCAGTTCTACAAAGTGAATAAGTTCCAGGAGAGCTGCTGTGTAACATTGGGTCTATAGTTAGCAATATTGGATAGTACACTTAAAATTTTGTTAAAAGGGTAGATCTCACGTTAAGTGCTCTTACTACAACTTAAAATACAATAAAACAAATATTCACCATGTATCAGAAACATAGTCGGAAATGTATCTGGCAGCATGTTCCCAATCATATGATTTCTCAGTTTTACAATCTGGGAAGTGGAATTTGTAACATCTGGCTGTCCCTACATCTCCCTCCATCCCTTCCCCAAAACACATGTAAGATAGAGATGGAGAAAGCATATAAGCCAGTCAATTTTTCCCCCAGTACTAATTAGGCACTTCCAGAGAACACTCACTTTACTGTCACTTGGGCTTTATGAACTCTATCTAGCCCTGAATCAGCAGATCTTATCAAAATACAAAGTCAGATTCAGAAGGTGAGGGTTGAGCCTGAGATCCTGCATTCCTAATAAGCTCCCAGGTGATGATGCCAATGCAGCTGGTCTGAGGACCACACTTTGGGTGGCAAGATGCATATGCAATAGCCTAAAGACACCCTTGCACCTCTTTCAGACTCTTAACAACCATTGCATTCTATTCAGCATTCTCAGTTTCCCTCCTTGAGGTTAGGAGATATAGATTTTCATCAGTCAACAGACCAGCTCTCTTAGCATCTTCCACATGGAGAAAAAAATTCCCATTCCCATGTTCATAAACACTCATTGTACTTAGCCTGAATGCTTATCAACTAGTAAGGGTTTCCTTGGAAGGAAGGAAACATTGTCTAATACTAATAATAGTAGTGCCTTTTATTTACACATGGTTTATAATTTACCAAATGCATGTACACATGTCAGCTCATATCAGCCTCACAATGATGCTCAGAGGTAGAACAGAGGAGTGTATTACAAACCCACTTGATAGAAGCAAGCAGATAGAAGCAAGCAACCACCTTCTGAGTTGGAGGGATCAGAGAAAGGTTTCAGAAGAAAGTAACTTTGAATATGAAGATCAGGAAGGGATACAGTTTTGAGTAGGTGAGAAAATTAATATGTATAATATTTATAAATGAAAAATATTATACTTAATGTGCATAATTCACATATTATATTTAATATAATAATATGTTAATTGTTGCTTACTTATATTTTATTTAGATATATTATAATTGAATATTAATTATATTAATGCCAAGAAGGGAAGATGGGATTCAAACACACTGTAAAGATTTATTGAACTACTACTCCCAAAACCAGTAAGATCAGCAGGAGCAAAGACCTTTAACTTCAGTCTAATCTAATCAGATTCAGCAGGGAAACATTTGAGTTTCACACGGACGAGGCTGGTGAGAGGGAGGCCATCCAGCAGGGAAGCTATGGAAGAAAAGAAATGAGAAATGATGAAGGCATGACCTGGAATATTAACAGTGGAAAGGGATAAAAAGATATTTGTGCTTTATTGAGTGTAGATTGTGACAGAAGGAATATTAACAGTTGAAGCCATCAGGATAAGCTTTTATATCTGAAGGACCATAAAAATGTGCATGCTCTTTGGCTTAATTATGTCTCACTGGGATCTTAGGCGAAGGAAATAAGTCCCCCAAAGGCAAAGTTGCTTTCCACAGATATGTCCCCTGTAGTATTATTTATAACAGTATAAGTTTGGGAACAACTGAAATGTTCATAAGATGGTATGATTAAGCAAATTATTGTGCAATAAAAGTGAAATGACATAGTAAGATTCAAGAAAAATTTGAGGAATATTTTTAAAAGATCTAAATAAACACAGAGACATAATTCCTGGGTGGAAGAACTAATGTTTCAAATGCTATACATTTTTTAAAAATTAATAAATAAATGCAATGTCATGCCAAAGAATTTTTTTTAATTTGAACAAATTGATTCTAAAACTTTATGAAAAAATAAATAGGGATAGCCTGAGTGGCTCAGTGGTTGAGTGTCTGCCTTCGGCTCAGGGCATGATCCTGTGTCCGGGGAACGAGTCCCACATTGGGCTCCCTGTGGGGAGGCTGCTTCTCCCTCTGCCTATGTCTCTGCCTCTCTCTGTGTCTCTCATGAATAAATAAATAAAATCCTTAAAAAAATAAAGAAAAAAGAAATATATTGGGCACCTGGGTGGGTCAGTTGGTTAAGCATCCGCCTTTGGCTCAGATCATGATTCCAGGGTCCTAGGATGCAGCAGCCTCTTATTTAGCTCCCTGTTAGTTGAGATGGTAAATTCAAATATATCTATATCTATCTATCTCACATTTATCAAGAACATTTTAAGAGGAAAGACTGTGATAAAGTATTTGCACTAATAGGAATATAATATGCTATTTTTACAATAGTTATCAAAATCATGCATTATTGGCACGCAAATTAGTAGGTCAAACAAGACAGAGTAGTGCCTAGAATACATAGAAATATATATGTAAATGTAATGTATTATATTGACATTAGAAATCATTGGAGAAATCATAGATTTTTCAATAAAGAGTGATGGGATCATTGATTATGCTTTCAGAAGAAAATTAATATTTATAATATTTATAAATGAAAATATACTTAATGTGTATAATTCACATATTATATTCAATATAAGAATATGTAATGTGTTAATGTGTTGCTTCTATTTTATTTAAATATATAATTGAATATTAATTATATTAATATATGGTGGTATTTATAATATTTATAAATGCAATAAATTTAATATCTATATATTTAAAAATAATTCCTAGGATAATTAAAGATCTATTTTTTAAAAATTAGCAATGTTAGAAGCAGAGAAGCAATACAGAAAACCCAGAGCCTTAGCAGAATATAGTGGACAGATTTGACTAGATGAAAACACAAAACTTAGGTGCAGTGACATAGTCTCTAAACAAAATCAAGAGAAATAGGACAGAGAAATGTTTACAATAGTTTTCACTAGGTGTTAATATAATATGTATAATAGTTACAGAGACCTCAAAGATTATATTTAAAACATACCAGAAGAAAAATAGGCACAGGATTGAACAACTACAGCATAAGAAAAAAATTCAAATAATAAACATATGGACTCAACCTCCTAAGAGGTCAGGAGACTGTGAATTAGAACAACAAGACACCATATTTCACTTACCAGACTGGCAAAAATCAGATTGATAAACCCAGGGGGGGCAAGAATGTGAGAGAACGTCCTAGGCAGGACTGTATGTTAGTAGGAGTGTGTATTGCTAAATACTTTGGGAATATTTACCTACCTTAGGACTCACTTCTCGGACTTCTAAGACTTTCTTCCATAACATTTTTGGAGAGCAATTTGGCAGTGATCTATCAAAAGTTTCGTTCTCATTCCCACTGACCAAACAATGCCATTTCTAACGGTCTATCCTAAGGTACATGCACAGATAATCATGGCAACACTTTTTACAATAAAAAGTTGAAGTTACCAAATATCTAACAATGGAAGAATGGTAGAATAAATTACAAACTACACAGCCATTGAAAAGAATCAGTTGTTTGTAGCTAGTAATCTAGAATATGTAATTGCACTGCACTTTAAAAAGACAGGTCAGAGAAATTATTACATTTTTAGTTTAAAAAAATTTGCATGTGCCTATGGAGACATGAGGATATATGTGATAGCTATGCACCAATCTCTTCATGGTGGTCACCTCCAGAGATGAAATCAGAGAAAAGGAGGACGGTGTGTGATTTGGGAAGGATATATCTGACTTTTTAGATATATAGTTGTTTTTTTTTAACAGTGCTCTGATGGGGCGCCTGGGTGGCTCCGTCGGTTAAGTGTCTGCCTTCAGCTCAGGTCATGATCCCAGAGGCCTGGGATCAAGCCCTGCATGGGGCTCCCCGCTCAGTGGGGAGTCTGCTTCATGCTCATTCTCTCTCAAATAAACAAATACAAATTAAAAAAAAAAAAAAACAGTGAAAGTGCTTTTTTTTTTTTACTACAGTTATTTTTAGCATTTTTCTTTTTCTTTCTTCTTTTACATTTTTTTTATTTTTAAGAAAGGAATATAGTACTTGAAGAAAGATGAAGAACCAAAGGCAAAACTGTTCCCATCCAGGAAGGAGGAGAAAGAAGAGAAGCGTGGCAAAAGGCAAGACAGAGAGGTCATGGCCAACAAGGGTGTGGGGAGGTAGGGGTTGAGAACCAAGGAAGACAGCTTCAGGAGGATGAAGGGAGGAGGGGGGCAGGGCAGTGCAGAGAGGCCCGGATGACACACCTCAGAGAGCAGGGGATGAGTAGCATGCGGTGTTGGAAGCCGGGGTGCACACGTGGATTTGGCAGTCCTTTTCTACCCTGCCTGTGTATCTCTAGAGAAACAGAGAATCAAGGCCTCACCCTAAACCTCCTGCATTAGACGCTCTTCAAGTGACACCCAGACCCAGTGGCTCTGAAACACTCCTCAGACGATTGTGGCCAAGGTAGCGAACCAATGGTGGAAGGCATGGAAGGTGTGATGAGTCAGGGAAGCTGAGGACTGTAGCTCATTCTTTCCCACTAAGTTTGACAGCTGCAGACTGGAGTGAACTAGATTAATAAAAGTTATCAGAACTTGGTAAAGCCCCCAAAGGGTTACCAGCATCAAGGCAGATATGAGCATGTTGTAGGCTTAGATGAAGAAGCCCACAGGGAGAGGAGATTAAATATTCTAAGAAGGTGGTAAAAAAGAGGAAAGGGGGAAAAAAAAGAACTTAATATTTCTAGGCTTTCTGTTATTTGCCAGGCGTTTTACAGATGCTATGACCATTAATATTATTTCTTTTCCTGGTGATTAATAACCACCATTATTATTACTTTTGAGGCATACAGGACTGCATCCTAGTTACAGGGAGGCAACTAAAGCCAGGTGAATGGCAGGGACTCAAACCCAGACCCAAAGCCTTCGGTTACGGAGCAGGGTGTTGGAGGCAGTGCGAGGGGTAGGGCCCAGGACTCAGCCTGAGGAAGGAGCAGCTTGGAGGAAACGCAGAGCAGGTCCACATCTGTGTCATCCTCAGATGGAGACAAGTCAAAGGGGGCCTGAGCGTGTTAGTGCAGAGATGAGGAGGAGGCAGGGGGAACCAGCGGGGGCACAGGGAGTAGAGACCCAGGCTTCCTGCATCATCTGAGGAAGGCTGAAGCCAGGTGATTCCCTAACAGTGAACGCTGGTGGCTTAGGGACAGTACCTGCGCACCACACCACAGAGCAGAAAGCCAGCCTTGCCCTTCTCTCCCAAGTGAGATGATGCATTAGTCACTCAACAACCCATCTGTCACCTGCTGGAAGCCAGGAGCACAGGTGAGCTGAGCTGCCTGCAGCTGACACCAACCTCGAGGTGGGACAGCGGGGTCCCTACCTTCCAAGAGCTGCCAGTCTGCACTTACCCAGAGTGCTATTTTTCTCACCAGCGATTCACGTTGCCTGCCCAGAACAGCTCCAAGAAAACTGAGTAATCCTTGCAAAGGTCATACAGAAATCTTCTGTCATTGAAGATCTCATGTCACCCAGTGGTTTGGGAAATAAATAGGAGTTTTGCATACTTTTGTGGCCGCCAGAGCCAAGGCAAATGTACCTGGTTGATCACCAGAAGCAGGTGACGGCTGTGCGTGAAAGATGCATCTCCCTCTAGACGCGGAGAACCAGATGGAGCCTAGGGCCCTGCTGCTCAACAGGAATGGTCGGGTTGGCCTACCTGGGGGTCTCTAGTCCAGAAGGATCACCAGAGCATCCCGGGATTTCTAACGTCTTCCTGCATCCTGGCAAGTGGCCGCCAATGAATATCACTCGCCAGTAATTCCGGGATGGTAGCAAAAGTGGCCTCAAAGGAGGAAAGCCCAGAGTTCCAGTAACTTCTGGTTTTGAAACTTGAGAGTCTCCCTTTAGAATACCTCCTTGATACTCCTCCGGGGTTCTGAAACCATCGGCTGCAGTACTAATCAATGGCATCAAACACACAGCAGCAACTTACTAATTGAGGGAGAACTATTTGATTCAGGGCAGTTGCTATCTGTTTCAGGACTTTCTGGCAAGAGAAAAAGGTAGCGGTTGCGCACAGTTTTGTTATTACCAAATTAAAAAAAAAATTAAAAAAAAAAAACCCTGTTGGAAAAAAATAAATTCTTACATGTGCGGGGAAAAAAAAAATAACAAAAATGTGGCCCTACCCCCTGTATCTTGGTATATATACTCCGTGTGCGGCGGAAAAGAAACACGGCCCCCTGGACATGTGGGCTTTGGGGGGATGGAAAAGAAAGCGAAACCCTGCTTAGGTCACTGACTGTTTATTTTCTTTTTCACTCTGACCCCTCCTTCTGGTCGGGGAAGGCGAGATTCACCTCCCCCCATCCCCGCCCCCCCCCCCCCCCCCATCAAATGTTGCCAAGGGCCTGTTATCCAGAAAGGCGGAAAGAACTGTGACACCTGTCGCCTGCGAGGGGGAATGCCGTCCTCGAGGTCATCGATGTGTTCGGCTTATTCCTGTTTCGCCCCTGGTATTCGCGGGCAGCCTCAGTGGGAGGTATATGCGGCCCTCGCCTCGCACCCCCCCCCATCTGGAATAATCGGTCATTTCCTCTCTGCGCCCTGGCTGATGCCTGCCCCCCCCAAGCACCTCCCTCACCTCGTAAAACTGGCAGGCTCTGGACATTTCGCCTGCTGCAGAAAATCACTGTTTTGCCTCCAGCAAGGAACATGAAGGTTGCAACACTGGCTCCTCCTCCAGTGAAGAAAGAGTGAACAAGTGCACCGAGTTGAGCCGCTTCCCACGCAGCCACCGGCCGGGGACCCGAGGTCCCGAGCCGCCCGGCGCCCGGGCTTCCCCGCCCCGCCCCGCCCCTCCCCGCCCCGCCCCGCCCCGCCCCGCCGCCTCGCACGATCCGCTCCGTCTCTCCGGACCGTACCCGCTGTCGGCGGCGCGGCCCCGCGCGCTCGGCGGATCCCCGCGTCCCAGTGCGGCGGCGCCCGCGGACTGACCGGCCGACGAGGCTCCCGGGCCCGAGTGAGTAGCCGCGGCGGCCCGCGGGCTGGAGGCGGGAGAGCGGCCGGGGCAGCGCGCGCGCGGCGCGGGGGTCGCGGGTTCGAGGCCCGGGCTGCGGCCCCGGGGGGCTCCCGGACGCGGCGCGGGGCGGCGGCGCAGGTGCAGGCGCAGGTGCAGGTGCAGGCGCGAGAGCCGGGCGTCCCCTCGGGGCGACGCTGAGAAGGCGCCCCCGCCCCTCCCCTCCCGGCCGCACGCGTGGGGCTTTTTTTTTCCCTTTTTTTTTTTTTTTTTTTTCTTTTTTAAAAGGCATCTTGAGATGCGCCCCGGAGACGCAGTGTCGGCGCGACCGGGGGATCCCCGCAGTGGCAATTCTTTACATCAGACCGAAAAGGGAAAATTAATAATGATGATGGTGATGGTGATGGTGATGGTGATGGGGATGGTGGTAGCAGCCGCGGGCAGGGGCTCGGGCAGGTGAGGCGATGCCCGCGGGCTCGCGGCGCACACTCCGCGGGGAAAGTTCAGGCGTCGCGGGTGCGGGCCCGGAGGCGGGGCCGGGAGCGAGGCCTTCCAGCCCCGGGGGCAGCGGCAGCGGCAGCGGCAGCGGAGCCGAGCGGGACCGCAGGACCGGGGAGGCGCCTGGGGCGCGGCGGGAGGGGCCGGCGGGGCCGCCTCTCCCTGTGTGCCCGGGAAGCAGCGCGCGGTGCCCTGGTAAGAAGCGATCTGGGTTCTCCGAGCTCGGGCCTGTGAAGGTTTGCCGGACACTGTCACTAACCCGGGCAGGCTCGTGTGTGGTTCACCAAGTTGGCTGGGAAGCCTCCCCCGGCGAGCGCTGCTGTTCCAGCGGAGCCTCGGGCGCTGCAAACTCGCGGGCAGGGCGGGCCTCCTCTCCGGGCTCCGGCTTTCTTTGCAACATGCAGGGAAATTAGTCACACTTGTGTATGTCCCATTACACATTACAGGTGTGTATGCCCTGTGTGCTTTATATGCGCGTGTAGATGGAGACGGGGTAAAAGTGCTGAAGAGCCTAAGGAAGAAGATGAAATTTTTGATTTTCGTGGTTCTTAAAAATTGGGAATCGTGAGTCCTTTTGAGAATTAGCTGTGAGCCTTCTCCCAAGGTGGGGGGGATGTTCTGGTTTTTATTGGGGGGGGGGGGAATGTTCTTATGGAATGTACATAAAGTTTTGCAAGCAGTCCCTCAGGGTTTGAAGGCACTCCCTGAAGACTGGGCCTGAATCCCAGATAAATATTCCTTTCCTTCGTTTTGAGGACCTTTTGTATCAAGATCACCCAGCCTAACCTCTGCTGGCAGCTGCGTTGGCTATGGAAGTAACCTGTAGCCTTCAGGTGGGGTCTGGAGTCAGTCATGCTGCTGAAGGAGAAAGCACTCGTGTCATACTGTTCCCCAGAGACTTCACCCGTCCCTGCCTCCTGGGGAACCTTCCTCACAAACTTTTCATGACTTTCCCAAGGTGAGGTCCTCGCCTCTGGAGTCTGTAGTCCTATAAACAGCACTCAAGAGCCACCTGTAGAAAGTCACTGTCTCAATCTTCAGGTCACCCAGCTGGATGTCAGACAGTGGAGCCAAAGCTTTGTTTAGAAACAGAGTGCTGGGATGTCTGGGTAGCTCAGCAGTTGAGCATCTGCCTTCAGCTCAGGGCCTGATCCCAGGATCCGGGATTAAATCCCACATCAGGCTCCCTGCACGGAGCCTGCTTCTCCCTCTGCCTGTGTCTCTGCCTCTCTCTCTCTCTCATGATTAAATAAATAAATCTTTTTTTAAAAAAGGAAACAAAGTGCTGTTTGCTCCCCTGTGCATAAAAAGGGTAGTAATAGTGTTCTTTTGGACCTATGCACTTCTCTTTTACTAAGTACTAAGGACTCCTCTTGGGGCACCCGAGTGGCTCAGTTGGTCAAGCATCTGACTGAATTTTGTCAGGCTCTGTGCTGAGCATGAAGCCTGCCTAAGATTCTCTTCCTCTCTCTCTGCTCCTCTCCCCGACCCCCCCAAAAAGAAAAAAAAATAATAAAGTACTAGGAACTCCCATCTTAGGAGACCCGAGTCTTCCATTGGCAGTGCCAGCAGCATACAGGAGAGGACACATGGAGCTTTGGAACCCAACAGACTGGGCTTCAAATCTTGGCTCCCACACTTGGACAAATCACTGAACTAATGCAAGCCTCACTTTCCCTTTTTGTAAAATGGGGAACAATGCCTCCTTTCTTGTATAGATGTTGGGAAAACGGAAAATGAGAAATGGAAATGCCTGGTTTATAGTCAGTAGTAAGCTGCTCTTATTAATATTAATTAATGGGAGGTTAAGTAAGTGTTAAATAGTTTCATGCTTTTTTAGAGCAGCTTACTCTTCCATGGGGCTTGTGTCAGCAAAAGAATGAGTAAAGTCAATTCTGGTCTAATTATTCTTAAAGACAAAGGGTGGGTTCAGAATACACAGCTGGCTTTACTGCTTCACTTTTGTCAAGCACAGCACTCTGTGTTGCCAGCAAGTAAAATGTGTCCAGACTGACATGGATTCTCCACTCTTCCTCACAATTCTCTTTGGGCCCATGATCTTGGACACGAAATAGCTAGCTCTCTGCTTGTAGTGACAAACACCTCTGTGTGGACACTGAAGAGGTCTCATGGTTGCATCCCTCTGCAGATACCCTAGAAACTGTCTCTGTAAAGAGAATTGTCTCCACTGTCATCGTCCGAAGTGTGGCACAGATATAGCCAATTCAGCTTATCCTGTGTCTCTATATCTCTCCCCTTCTGTCTCTTTCTTTAAAAAAAAAAAAAAAAAAGATTTTATTTATTTATTTGACATACACGGAGAGAGAGAGAGAGGAGAGTGCACACCTTCACAAGTAGGCAGAGCAGCAGGCAGAGGGAGAAGGAGAAGCAGACGCCCTGCTGGGCAGGGAGCCCGATGCAGGCCTCGATCCCAGGACCCGGGGATCATGAACTGAGCCAAAGGCAGATGCTTGACTGACTGAGCCACTCAGGCACCCCTCTCTATCTCTTTCTTTGCTCCTGGCCCCTCAGCTGCAAGAAGCTGGATGACATTGAGATGTGGAAAGAAATACCAGAATCCTAAGAGGAAATTGGATACCCTCAAAGTAGCTATTCCAAAGATGGAACTGTCTCTGTAAAGAGAATTGTCTTTATTCTCGCAGGGCATTGTTGCATGCAAAGGTGACAGGACTCATATCTACTATTCACTGAACCTTCAAGATGGCCTAAGCACTTGACTACATAACCTCAATTAATTCTCCTAGCAACACTGCAGGGTATGAATTATCAGTTAAAGCTTTACAGATAAATGGAAACTTATAAAAATTTATGTGACTTGCCCAGGCTGCATAGCAGCTAAAAGGCAGAACCAGGATGAAAGCCCAGGTCTACCGGATTTTTGATGCTCACTCTTTTCACACTGCCTAGTGCTGCCAAGCTCCCAGGCATCAGAAGGTTACATCATGCCAACTGGGTCCCAACCCAGTTCTTCTTCTTCAGAGCATTTAGAGCAGGAATGGCCAAATCTTCTAGATGATTTAAACGGTATGAACATATACTTCGCATGTGATACATATTAATAGGCGGCGACAATGAAATGGCCTGTGATCTTCCCAACCCTTTCCAAATCCAGCTGGGAGAGTCGAGTTAGGCAACACCAGGCCTTGGCAGGCAAGGCTGGCTCTGGCCCACTAGTTTCTGAACGACTCTGAAAGGTTCACTTCACTCTCTACTACTTTGAGAATCAGGACACCATTTACAGTTAGTTCCCTGTGTGAAGCATTTATTCGTTCACTTATTGACTCAACAAATACTTGCTGAGCTCTGGAAAAGGCAGACAAGGTCCCTGCTTTTTGTGGTGCTTCTGTGTGCTACAGAGAGTGACAGATAGGAGGCAGGTGAGCAAATGCAGAAATAAGATAATTTCAGATACTGAGAAATGCTATGAAGAAAATAAAGAGAGGCTAGGGGCTCAAGAGTAACAGGGCTTGGAGGCAATTTGAAATAGGGCAACCAAGGAGATTTCTACAAAAAGGTCACCCTTGAACATAAACTTGCATAAAAAGACGGAGCCAGCCTGGTGAAGGTCTGGTGAAAGGGCTGCCTTAGCAGAAACACCTCCAGGGAAAGATCTGGAAATGAAATAAATGAAGCAGTAGAGCCTCAAATATAATGAGATGGTGCCTTGAAAATCAATTTGGGTTTTATGTAGGGGAAATTCTCGATTGGCTGCCTACCATACTCTTCTAGGCTGTGCTTTGGACTTACTGCCTATCTTATTTCACCTCCCCAACAGTCTGGAGAGTTAGCTATTTTTGTCTCCCTTTGATAGGAAAGAAACCAAAATTCATACAAGGTAAGCAGCTAGCTCAAGGTCACAAAGCTGGTCTTCAAATCCCATAGTCTGTTTGGCTCCAAAACCTAAAGCTTTTTTGCTAACACAGTATGTGGCCTTTGAGATAATCTCTTTCAGAAGATAGCAAGGAACTAAGAGAAGGAGAGTAGGAAAAGTACGTTTAGGTGACTAAATGCTGACAGCCAATTTCTATCTCATGCCCCAAATTCCAGTGTGTGTCTCAACTTGCACTGTGTAGCGCAGTAGCACTAGCCATGTGTGACGACCGGGTACTTGAAATATGATCAGTCCAAACTGAGATGTACTCTAAGTGTGAAACATGCCCTAGATTTCAAAGACCTAGAACCAAAGAAAAAAAAAGAAAAAACCCCGCCTCATTAATTTTTATATTGATTAAATGTTAGAATGGTAATATTTTGGATGCACTGGTTTAGCTAAAATAGACAATTAAAATTAATTTCATCTGCTTTAATTTTTTAAATGTGATTAATAGGGAAAATTAAATTGCATATCTGACTCGCATTGTATTTGCATTTAACAAAACTGGTATAGACTAATGAGTTGACAAATATATGATAGGAAACTTGCCTCCCTTCTTCCTAACATGACTTTTTCTCTATTCTTGGCTCAGACTTCTCAAGTCTTACCCATCAGGCAAATCTCAAGAAGTTTTCTAACATTTTATGACCAAAGGATCATTTTGGTTGGTTTTGTTTCTTTTTTTTTTTTCCTTTGGTTTTTTTTTTTTTTTTTTTTTTTTTAGATTTTATTTATTTATTCATGAGAGACACAAAGAAAGAGGCAGAGACACGGGCAGAGGGAGAAGCAGGCTCCCTGTGGGTAGCCTGATGCAGAACTTGATCCCAGGACTCCAGGATCACGACCTGAGCCAAAGGCAGAAGCTCAACCACTGAGCCACCCAGGTGCCCCCCAATGGGTCATTTTGAATCTAAATTTAGGTTTACCTAAAGTCACTTTCCAGGACAGTGTGTCATTCTGGCACTTTGTAAAATTGGATTAGGAGACAGCTAGGGCTTTATGTTTGAGTGTAACGCCCATCAAATAAGGCATCTCATTGGCTGATAATGTTTCTCCCACTCTGTCCTTTTGCTTACATAAACAATACACAGTCCCAGTTTCCAGAAGGACTGCTCCAAGATTATCACAGAAAGCCATTTTGGTTTCTTTTGTCTGCTAGCTAAAGCGACTCTTGAATATTCTGTCACCAAAGTAAAGGTATGATTTGGTCCTGCAATTTCATGTGGCCCAAGGGGAGAGCAGTCAGATTCCGAAGTTGTTAGAGGAAGCCTCTGGGATAACTGAAGCCTGGATTCTACTTTGTCTGATTTTGCTTTGTCTGCTGGTTTGTGTGTTACCCTCAGCCTGAGCCCCCCCCCCCAGCCCCCAGCAATCCCGTAGTAAGTTCAGAGTTGATGAGATCGTGCCGCATAAAATGCTCATGAAGAAACGTGCTGTACAGATGTTGGCCATGGTTATCATGATGACCTGAGGATGGGAGACATCCATCTGTGGGGAAGAGCTTCCTTTCCGGGGCTTGAGCAAAGCACTAGATGAGATGTTCTTTCACATATACAAGGAGTGTTTGTTTATTTTTACTTTTAACCTACATCTAGGGGGAAATGACAGTGAGAAGCAGAGCACAAGTGAATTTTAAAATATCTACATCAACGACAACCATGTCTTTTGGCATCTTCCAGGCCAAGAAGTCTGTGCTAGCTCCGTAGAGAAAATAACAGAACAAAACAGAGGTCTTTGCTCTGGAGGGGCACATGATCGAGAAGATGGGTGTAAATGTAAAACACCAGGAGCAATGTCAGAAAATATTCTTCAGGTGTTAGGTGAATGGAATAGAGTTTAGAGATTCCAGAGGGCAGTGTGCCTGAGAAAGGCAAGGTACGAGATGGACATTGAAGGACATAAAACAAGGTCTAAGACAAATGGACATGGGAGAGAGGGCATCGCCAGAAAGGGAACATGCACAAGTGGTGCGACAATGGGAATGTGCAGGGAGGGTTTGGTGTTGTGAAAGGTACACTTGGCATCGCCAAGGAAGCTTTTACAGGCATACTGATGCCACAGCCCCATCCCCAGAGTTTTCATTTAATCAGCTTAGGAGGAGAGACTGGGTATCAGTATTATTGTTGTGTTGATTTTTTTTTAAATTCCCCAGAATATTCTAAAGTGAATATTCTGACTCAGAGTGGGAAACCGCTGAGCAAAAAAACAAAAAACAAAAAAACACAAGGCTTTTTAAGATCATAATCATGGGAAATAAAATTTAAAGGGCAGTATTTTAAAGGGGATTAAAGATAGTCAAGATGTGTGGTCTTTAAGGAAATTTGATATACATGTATATTTATTATTTATTTATTTTTTAAATGGGCTCTACACTTAGCACAGCGCCCAACATGGGGCTTCAACTCATGACCCTGAGATCAAAACCTGAGCTGAGATTAAGAGTTGGATGCTTAACCGGCTGAGCCACCCAGGCGCCCCTATCCATGTATATTTCTATGGAGTCTTTTCAATTCACAGATAATTGTTCATAGTGATCCTATCCACTTGGGTGCGGCTAAAAGTTGTAATGCACTGCTTATTTCCTTCCTCTGTGTGTTTTTGCAGTGTACTATAGTTAATCCTAGCTAAGTGTGGGGCAGTTGGTATCTCACAGCCACCAGGCTTTGTGTTATCTTAGCGAAGGGCTTTATTATCAGGCCCATTTATGCCCACAGAAGCCATTTTACAATAATCTGTAACCTTCTCTCACCTCTCCAACTTGACAAATTGGGAAATAGAGTTTAATTACTTGCCTTGGGCCTTGAGACTAACTGGCACCAAAAGTGAAATTAGAATTCTCAGCCACTGAATTCCTCATATCTTGTTTGGCTCCCAAAGCAAGCCAGCCCAGTCTCCTGTTGATGTTAGAATACTCTGTCCTAGCAATATTATTTCTTCAATGAATGAATCAGTGTTACAGATCAGTAGGTGAAAGATGACAAGTTGGCCTGAGCGGCAGCACCGTGATGCTGAATGTCAGTAGGACATAGGCAGCCCCAGCAGTCCCTGGAGGCCCATCCCTGTGATCTAGGAGCTCCTATTCCAGTGAAAGTTTGGCCATGCATATTATTGCTTCTCCAGTCCTACCTCTGGGACGTGAAGGCTCCTTAGCCCCAGAGCTTCTGGGCTGTTCTAATTGCTCTCTGAAGCTCCTGTTCACTGAAAGGATATTGATTTTTGTTACACACCTGAAAAAAAGAGAAGAAAGCCCAATAATTTTTACAGCTGCATTTTTAAAGAATGCTTTATGTGTTTTGGGAACTTCTGGATTTGTTGGCAATGGTGAGGCTGGGAGGACTTTATGAAAGATAGTGAAAAAAAGCTAGAGTCTGGGCACTACAGCTTCTTTAGGACAAGAAGAGCAGTTAATTTTGCACCATTCCCACATGGTTACTTTCTTTGTCTCTGTCTCTAAGCCCATTACTGATTTAAGAACAATTTCTAAGATCTTCAGTTATAGCAAAAAGCAGAACTCTAAAATGGTAGTCCTCAAGAATATTTGCTCATGACAATCATCTCAGGAGCTTTAAAAATACAGATGCCCAGGCCCCACTCATAGACCCACTGGATCAAGATTCTGGGAATGGAGCCTGGGCGTCCGTATTTATTTACAGTTCTCCTGGTGATTATAATGTTCATCAGTAAAAGCTGATCTTACCGCTCGACTAAGATCCAAATCTTAATTACGTATTTATATTTCTCCTTTTGTCTTGCCTTAGGTCACATGACCCCCAAGAACCATGCAAACCATATTGGTGTTGTCATTCTACTTTGGGAAACATAGTTTCTACATCATATTAAGTGATGTTAACTCCAAACTCAGAATGTCCTACATAGTCTCATGATTAAAATTTCTGTAAGTGCAGTTTGGAGATCAGATTGCCAGAAGCTTGATAATTATGAGATTGAAAGATAGAGGTTAAGCTTTTCTGCCACTGGTGCGTTAAATTGCCCAATGGCTATGTTGATCTTTAGCAACACTTGCTTTCCTCTCTCAGCCATTTTAAAGCCAATTAACTCCATTCTTGTTCACACCCTTATTAAAAAATATAATTACACAGTCTTCTCCAGGGATTGTCATTGGATAGACTTCACAAAGTGAATTGGCCAGGAACTAACTAGGTGGTGTAAAACCCTCTCAGCCCCGAGAAATTGCTTGGGATGCCGAGGCTACCAGCCCCAGCGTAGGCTAGGTGAGTCATGAATTTTAGTTTGGAAAGAGACAATTACAAGTCACCCAAATATAGAAGAACCTAGGACACAGAAAATGGTTGTGGAACCAATCTGAGAGTAATTATCCAGGGCTTAGTTAAGTGTGAGACTCCACACATTCTCAGAAGGTTGTATTAATGCCAAAAAAGCAACCAAGTGTTTGTACTAGATTTGGAGGGCAGGGGAGAAAGGGGATGATGTAGCAGTGGACTTTTCTGGAGTGTTAAGCTTGCAGAATTAGAAGATGAGAAATTGTGAAGGAGGTTGCAGAGAGTAGACTCAAATAATACAGAGGGTCTACTACAGCCTGAGGCTGTTACATGACCTGCAGAGAAAGTGATAAAGTTCCTGCTATCCTGGAATTTACAGTCCAGTGAGGGGCAACAGATATCCACATTAAGAAACCAGTAAGTAAAAATCCAGTAAGTTGATTAGTGCTTTGAGGACCAATAAAGGGCGATAAAGGGAGTGGAGTCTGATGTGTGCTGTTTTGGTAGGATTACAAGAGTTGTCCTCTCTGAAGTGGTGGCATTTGAGCTAACGCATCAGTGTTAAAGCAACACAGAGATCAGGAAGGAGGAAGGCCAGGTAGAGGAACAACAAGCTTGGAAGCTCTGAGATTGGAAAGGTTTTGACATGTTCAGGAAACGGAAAGGAGACCAGTGTGGCTGGATCTCAACGAGGAAGGGAGGGAGCATCAGGCAGGAAAACAGCCCAGGGGGCTGGAGGTCATGGGGTAGAGTTAGGATTTTAAGTACTTTAAGGAGTATAATGTGTTCTTTTTAAAAAATTCAATTTATTAACGTATTGTGTATTACTAGAGTCAGAGGTAGAATTTAGTGATTCATCAGTTGCATATAACACCCAGCACTCATCACATCACGTGCTGTCCCTAATACCCATCACCCAGTTACCCCATCCCCACCCACCCACCTTCCATCCAGCGACCCTCAGTTTGTTTCCTAGAATTAAAAGTCTCTGATGGTTTATCTCCAGAGGGTACTATGCAAAGTGAAATAAGTCAATCAGAGAAAGACAATTATCATATGACTTCACTCATATGTGGAATTAAAAAAAAAAAAAAAACATGATCATAGGGGGAAGGGGGGAAATAAAAGGAAATTAGGGAATAATATGTTCTATATTGCATTTTAGAGATCTCTCAGGCTTCTGTGTGGGGAATGCAGTGTGGACTGGAAGCAGAGGGAGAATGTGGCAGGTACAGCAGAAGATGAGGATGGATCAGCTGAGATAGGAGCAGCAGCATAGAAGGGTGGGATTCAGGAGCGATTTTGGAGGTGGGACCAGCATGTGTCCTAGGTGGCTCGGGCCAGCAAGTGATGGCAGACCTAGTCGTCTGAGATCATTGCTCCTGCCCCATCCCTACTCAGGCCACTGGTCTTGAGTTAAAATAGAGTAACATCTAATGCTATTTGGAAACATTAAGGGTTTTTCACCTTACCTTATTTAAGCAGAAAAAAAAAATCAAATTCCTATCCCGGGAGAAATTTGCTGCTTTTTACCTCCTGACCCTAAAAATGTCATCCTGTCTCATAAGACTGTTGTGATGGGTTTTGTTGTTTTTAGTTCCTGTGCTTTCTATAAATGCAGGAAATATCACATTCATATTGCTAAGTTTATCTCTCTTTTTTTTTTCTGAGTATTTTGACACCTTGTCTGTGTTTACTGAATCCTTCATGCCGTCAGACGTTTACACACAGCTTTTTGCCATTGGTCAGTTTCTCCATGTAAATGGTGACATCATAGTAGCAAGCATTTAATGAGCACTACTACATATAAGACATTGTTTTAAGATTTTCACATTTAATCCTCCCAGTCACCCTTTGAATGAGTACTCTTATTATTATCATTTTGTAAATGAAGAAACTGAGGCAAAAAAAAAAAAAGAGGTTGAGTCCTCTACCCAAGTTCACCCAGTCCAAGTTTTGCACCAAGTCTGACTGCAGAGCTCTGAGTTCTCAGTCACTAAGCTGTGCTGCTTTCCCCATCTCCTCTTCACTCTTTTTTACATAAATGAAGCCTCTACCTTCAGAATCAGACTTCTTTCTCCTGCAAAAACCCCAAGGTACTAGGAGGTGATTTGGCAGGGCAGGGCCTCCAGGGGTGGAACTGCAGAGGAAATGCCCCAGTTTGGAGACTGGATGATGTAGCCCCTCTCCGGGAGCATTGCACATCTGAACCACTCAGCCAAGGTGGGAGGAGAACCACCCACCCAGGGAGCTGGCTGGACAAAGTTGCCAACGCCGGAGGACTCTCCTGAAATGCCCTCTTTTCTTCTCACTTCCTTTCCTGCCCACCACTCATAGCTCCTGGGTTGCACCCACTTACCTGTCCCGTCTCAAAAAAATAAAAAAGAAGGAACTCACAGTTTGTCAGTAAGCTGTACAACAAATTCTGGTTGCTCCTCAGGATCATCTGAGGCTGGCCTTTAGAAGCTAACGACAACAGGATGGTCATGAACTCATCTGTTAACCCAATTTTGCTTTAAAAATATTGAAGATTCTCTCCAGAGTTTCATTATTAGAAGTGAGATAATCCTGGGGAACACAGTAGTCCACACTGTTTTCTCTGCCTTCTACTGCTTATCTACTTCCAGAAAATTCTCTCAAGTTTCTTGGTTTTCCAGTACTCAGTGTGAAAGTAACAGACCTTCCTCCTTTCCTGTTGGTAGTATCAGCAACGAATTGAACAGAATTGAGTTTTATACAAAGAAATGCATTAAAATTTCTTTCTCTCCTTTAATGAATTCTTCAGCAATAACGATAGAGGCAATAATTGTAAAAATTCATCTATGCTGTTAGTTTTAACTTATTATATATTTCAGTTAAATAGAAGGCCTTTTCTTTTTCTGCTCCAATTGTTGTAGGGTAATTTTCTATAGAAACTGACATGCATTCATTGGAAGTGTAGAATTTATGTATTGAAGTCATAAATCTGTTCATTCCACTGTTTGGTTTCCAACAAAAGTATAATTTTAAAATGTTACACAATATATGTCAGATATTTCCTATGGTCGTATTAACTTCCAAATTCAAAACTACAAAGGAAAAAGAGAACTATAGTTACAGTTGCATTAGGCTCCCATCTTTTTTAAGTTAGGAAGATTGTAGTGAGACGTCAACTAATTTTAAAAAGTTTGAAAGCCATTTGAAACAATCTCTGAATATCTTCCAGGTAGCTCAGTACCCTATAGATAGCTTAACTTAAAAAACATTCATCTTCAAACCAATAAGGCAACTTCCTCCTTTATTGGACAGGTTTGATTAAATATTCAGCAAAAAGTGAGAGAGCGACTATGTACTAAATGTGAATATATCCTTAAATCAAGTCATTCAAACATCAGAGCAATGTGATGGCAGCTGTTTGATGATAAGGATGACTCTGTCTCATTCAGGGTTTCACTAGAAGAGTTTTAGTTTTCTCTTAGCCAACTTTTCTGATTTTATATGCCAAAGACCATCACTGAAGCTATAATACTGAGCTCAGATCTGTGACTTTTAAAATTATATTTATTTTTGTACACAGTTTTAAAATTGAAGGTACAAAAGGATGTTCATTGAAAAATACTTCTCTCTTCTATCTCACAGCCCCGCGTTGTCCCCATAGGCAATCACTCTTACTGGATAATTATTAAAAATATGCCATGCTTTAATGAAGACATACTATGTATATGAGTATGGGCTAGATTTCCTTTTTTTAGTCACTTCATAGCTGAGATGCTGTGACTCCTTGAAGCCAGAGCCTGCATTCTATTGCTGAACTCCCAATCCTACCAGCACTGATTCTTTACTGGTTCTGGAGCTTTCTGTCTGAACTCAAGGGTATTATTCAGAGCAGCTAGTAGAGGATGAATAGCAGTATTTTTGGAGAAGGTTTCATCTGACAAGTATAGAGGAGGAGATGAAATTACATGAGATGCCCATGTATGGGTATTGGTAGGCATGTTCTTACAATGGTGATTTTACAAATAATCTTGATAGAGTTTTCAAGTATCAGGGTGGGAGTCACCCCTCTGTGCCTGGCTTTCTCATCTCTATAACCAGGACACCAAAACATCTGTTCCACAGTTGCTGGGAGAATAAGATAAGGTAAGTGTATGTAAAACCCTCAGCACTAAGGAAACACCCTGTTCATGGGAGTCGTTAGTTTCACCTTCGTCAAATAATTCATGACTTAGTGGGGAGATCAACAAATGTAAGGTCAATGAGGCAAAATTCCAAGGGCATTGGACACAATGTTGAGTCTGAGCTTAGCATGATTAATGAGCCAGTAATCCCTCCAAAATCCCATATGTGCCATTCAGTTCAACCATTTCTCTTCTTCTTGCACTTCATCAGCAGACCAACATGGCACTTCTAGTTGGCAGCCCTTATAAAAGAATTCACCTGAGTACAAAAGCAGCATATTCCTTCTTTCTGCTGAATCAGCTTTAAAGTTGTGCCTAGGAAGGATCCATAGAAAGTTTGCCACGCCTCTCTCAAGCCTCAGGTCTTCTTTGCAAAAATGGAGATGATAGGGCCTGCGTTCCACAACCGCTTTGAGGATGGAGTACAGTAATGGATGAGAAACACCTCATCTATGCTTGGCCCTCAAAATGAGCCCATGACCTTCTCCTGTGGCTCCATATGTTTGGATGGTTAGAGCAGTGTGTCACACATAGAAGGAAGGCTCAGGAATGATAAAAGCTTGTTGATTTGGTTATTTGTACACCCAACCACAAATGGTGTCCTTTCAAAACCATTCTTATAGCCAGACGCTCAGTTGAAGTGCATGGGCCTTTGGAACCCAAATCTGATAAGCATTGAGGAAGACTCCTCAAGAGAGATGAAGCTAAGAGATTAGCTAAATATACTTTCTCCAGTTGGCCTACATTTGATGCCAGCAGGCAAATCAGAGCTGGTTGGACCATGTGCAATTCTGAGAAATGAGGAAAGCAAAGAAGCACCTGTTCTTCCTCTAGTAAAGCCAAGGCGAATGGAAAAGCTCGGAAATATATGGCACCATTGCAAATACAATGGGGAAGGTTGGAAATGTGCTGCAAAAATCACATTGCTGGGGAAGACACAGCTTCCCACTCATGCTAGAGAGCCCGTCAGACTGGTCTTGGACTGGACAAAGGCCTGAATGGCCAGGGGCCGGACTCTACAGGAACTGGGCCCCAGGCACTTAGGCCTGAAAACCAACCTAACAAAGCATGTCTGTTTCCATTTGTGACAGATGAAATGATAGGAGTTTTGTAGAAAGCCAAACAATCACAAAAGCAAAAATGCCTGCTTTCCTTTGGCCACGCAGGGGGGGCCTCAGACTTGGTGGCTATGTGGCACTAGTTCTGGCGACTCCACCAGAAGGGACAATTAGTTTTAGACCCTTGTTATTCTCAATTCTCATATTGTTGTTCTTTCCATATATTTCTAATTCCTTAAATGTAATTGTGACTAATACTATAAAAAGGAAACTTCCACTTGTGAGCAAACCGTGTAGGTAGAGTCCAATAGCAAAAGTCTACAAAAGACTAACATAGGTATTGGAACAGCAGTGACAGGGCTTCAAATATCCTGTACTGCCAAGGTGAAAATATTCTGTACTGTTAAGGTGAGAATCAACAATGTCCAGGGAAGGCTTTGAATTCTAAGGCACAACTAAAGTGTAATAACTTCAGAGGTTGTCGATTTCTTTTAAAATTAAAGTCACATATGGGAGCTTAGGGAAATCTTCAAGTGGAACATGAACAGTGCTTATGGATTCTCATCAAAGTTCTTAGAAAACTTGGGAAATACGTGTCAAATGTATTCCATGGAGACCTACTTTACAAAAATGGTCATTGACTGAAGCTTTTCATTGATACTCCTTTGGAAGCAATGAATTTCAAATAGGACATGATTATCATACAATGTGATTGGTAGCTCTGATTATCCAAGCAGCCAGGACAGTATTCAGAGGCAAACTATTAAGCTTCTCCGGGAATTTTTCTTCTGTGCAGGTAGGCGGCTGCTATAGAGACTTCCTTTTTGTGGGTGAACTTGCCTGGCAGAGGGCAAACAGTGGGAGAGAAAGGATGACACTGATTATTGCTGATGACAGTTAAAAATGAAATGGCCTTAATAAAGCTCGTACTTGGACTTGGTGACTGAGTCAGAGCTCTGTACCTGAAGAGCTCAACCATCATGTCTCAAAGCTGAGATCTTGTTCATTAACTGCTGGGGCTTTTTTTCTCCTCAATTTTGAGAGAAAATTTAAATTCTCTAAGGGATTTGATATTTTAGAAAATATGAAAGGATTTTAATAGTGTCATCCCCCAAATAGCAACTCCCTGCCCTCCAGCTGATATCCATATGTCACATGGGAACTACATGCAACTACAAACTCCACCTTTAACAATGGTCTCTATGTTCTGGGCACTGCTGTCAGAAGAGGGATCCATATGATATTTTAGAAAATATGAAAGGATTTTAAAATCCCTGTCATCCCCCAAATAGCAACTCCGTGCCCTCCAGCTGATATCCATATGTCACATGGGAACTACATGCAACTACAAACTCCACCTTTAACAATGGTCTCTATGTTCTGGGCACTGCTGTCAGAAGAGGGATCAAGGCGTTTGCCCAGAGGTGAAAATTTGTCCCCGAAAATGTATTTCATTAGGCAAAGTGGAAACAAAAACACCCAACAATGGCACAGCTTTTCTAAGTTGTTCTCTTATATAACCATTTAGACAGTGCAACTGTTGTGATTACCAAAGTCATGTCATAATACATGTATGCAAATTGATTTCATACCAGGGAACTTCATGGGGAAAAAAAATGTCACTATTTCCAAAGACTGTGAATTTAGTTTCTTTGTGGGTAAAACACTGCTAATATACTTAGTGTATAGGAAAGTGCAGTATTTTGATCTGAAAATCAGACGCCCAAACCTTAGTTCCAATTGACCTTATGACATCATTTCATACTTCTGAGTTTCATTTCCCAATAATTTCATGATACTTTGTTGATGGGGAGCCCCAAATTGAAAAACATCAAAAAGAGTTACATACAATCAGAAGCCTATTTTCTCATCATCTCCCTAGAATTCAGGAAGAATCCTTAATTTGGTTACCAAACCTCCAGAGATAAGAACAAATGACAGGTAAATAGGCATTTTTTTTTCAGGCTTTTCGTGTGATTATCAGAATTGCTGCCCTAGCCAAAATCCTGCACCAACCAAGAAGTGTTCATCTAGAAGAACGTATTTCATCCTGCTTAATGTGGACCTCAAATATGAATAATATTAGCATATTCCTAATATGTCTTAGCCTGGAATCAGCAAACTTCTTTTGTAAAGAGCCAAATAGTAAAATATTTTAGGACTTGCAAGCTACAAAGCCTTTGTCAAACTATTCAGCTCTGCCCTAGTCAGACAAAAGCAGCCCCACAGCCAGTGCATAAATGAATGAGTATGGCCATTTTCCAACAAAACTTCATTATCAAAAATAGCCAAGGGGTCAGATTTGGCCCATGGGCTGTATTTCGCTGACCCCTGTTCTGGACTCTCTTAATACTGCAGTGTCAATCTGCTGTCACTATGCAGATTTAATTTATACTAAATTCCATTTAAACTATTAATATTTTAGTTACTGTTATATAATACATTTTGAAACTGTTGTCACATCATAATGATTTTATCTAAATTTTTGTTTGATCTATTAATATTTAGACAATATTACATCATGAATTTGTTGTCATATCATGTGAATTTTTTGAAATCTTTGTTTATTCTATCAGTATTTGTAGTCTATAACAAACATGACTTAACAAGTCTCTTGTTAACTATCTAATGGATAATGTAGTAAGTCCCTTCCTCCTTCCTTTCTAATGCAATGAGATTTTACATAATTACAGTAGGGGGAATAAGTCTACCCTATCCCTATGTCTCTTGATATTCACCATATCCTATGATAGCTTTTATTTTTGCAGACTGAATAGCTCTGATCTTCATGATTTGTCCTTAAATAATCCCTTCTCCCTCATCTCTGTGATCATGATATGCCTCCATCACTGAATCTTTCCCGTCTGTGTGGGTCCTTGTAGTGTAGTAACTAGACTAGGACAGCGTGTCCCAGGCTGGTCACATTATCTCTTCCTAAAGCCTTCCAGTTGTACCTTTTGACTGCAGAAGCAGACAACAAAGTAAAAAAAAAAATGTGAAAGTGGGAAAGAAATCGAGAAAGCCCAGATGATTTTTGGAAAAGCAAAATGGATCGCATGAAAAGGAAATAGTGACTCTTGCAAAACACTCTGAACTGGCTACTAATGCATTCTATAATCCCTTTAAATCTTAGTTGTGACCACAATTAAGCTTTCTGGAGGGTTGAAAGAGTGAAAACAAAACTAACACCCTGCTTTGCCTAGGAATGATCCTATAGAAATTTAAGCAAAGACCTCTGGTAAGAGTTTGTGATGGAAACCAACCATGTAGAGTTTACACAAATCACATTTCTGTGAGGTGAGAAAATTTGGGACATAATCTAGTACAATGGGCTAAGTAACTCTGGAATGAGCTCTGCTACCCAGAAAGGGCTATGCTACTAATCTGGGAAGATCTACCTTTGCATTAAATTCTCTCCTCTGTCCTCCTGCCCCAAGGGGAAAAGTAAACATGATTAGTGAGATCAGTTATAGAAGGACTATCTTGTCATTAAAAGTCCTATGCAGGGGTACCTGAGTGGCTCAGTTGGTTAAGCTTCTGACTCTTGATTTCAGCTCAGGTCATGATCTCAGGGTCGTGAGATGAAGCCCCACATGAGAAAAAGAAAAAGAAGTCCTGTGTGAAATTTCAAAGTCAAATTTATCATGATCATCGTTGGGAGTAATCCTGCAAAAGTCATGAAACAAACACATCAAACCACTTAGACACTATGCTAAGTGCTGGGGAAGTAATAGTGAGCAGAATGGTCTCTTCCCTTGTAAAGCTTGTAGTATAATGAGGAAACAGATGCCAAAAATATTCAAGTACATTTGTTAAGTATGGTAAGGACAACAAAAGGGAGGTACATTGTTTACTGAAACAGTAACTGTGAGAAAGTGATGGTTGACCTAACATCAAAATGGGAAGGAAGAGTTTCATCAGCAAAAGGAACAGCACTTGCCAAGTCTGCAAGGTAGAAGAGAGCGTGCCAAATGTAGGGGAATAGAGGAGACTCAGAGAAACAAAATATAAGGAAAAGCTGGAGAATGAGAGAGAGGCCAGGCCACACACAATCTCAAGAAGCCTTTACGGTATTTGAAGAAGAGGGGTAGCATGATCCTGTTGGTATTTTTAAAAGGAAATATCAAACCATCCAATTAGGGAAGAAATTAAGTTTAAAGTTAAGGTTTCGGGATCCCTGGGTGGTGCCTGCCTTTGGCCCAGGGCGCGATCCTGGAGACCCGGGATAGAATCCCACGTCGGGCTCCAGGTGCATGGAGCCTGCTTCTCCCTCTGCCTGTGTCTCTGCCTCTCTCTCTCTCACTGTGTGCCTATCATAAAAAAAAAAAAAAAAGTTAAGGTTTCATCTTTTTTGAAAAAAAAATCAAAACGAAACAATCTAGGAAAAAAAACACTCAGCTACTCTGTGGAGAATATTGTCAGAAGCAAGAGTCAATGTCTATGCACTTAAGTACGATTTTTAAATTCTAGCCTGGACGGTAGCCCAAGCCTCTGTATCATCACACAGTTAAGACGTTCCTTAGGGAAATGCTTGGAAATGAATGTTGTACCACACGGTATGATTGACACCCTCCATGAGTTTTGGTACTTTGGGATGTCAAGCACATACTTTGGAGGACGAAAAAGAGATTTAACTACCCTCTGTTGAGGAACTCATGAGCCCTGATTTTCCTTCACGTCTACATGGTATTTCCATCTCCATGAATTACATCTAGCAATAAGCCAACTAGTTGGTTTATCATCCAAGTCTGATCAGTTCTGAACTGTGCGTCGTATGTAACTTACTGGTCTTTGAGTGTTTGGTTTTTGATTTGCCTAACCCAGGACTTATTTTGCCCCAGGAGAAGAACTGTTTTTTAGATCAGTCAAAGGAAGTTTGACTTTATTTGGTCCTTTAAGGAGATAATTTTGCATAAGAATACACATGTTCACTCCAGCATATTGTAGAGTAGGTGAGGCCTAAAATTTTAATTACTTCTTTCTGGCACTACAAAATGGAATAAAGAAAATTGATATTACCCATATCCCACCCCCTAGGAAAAAAAATTACTGTTTACATATGGTAAAATTTTTTCCTCTCTC
The DNA here is from genome assembly GCF_018345385.1 of Vulpes lagopus. Classification (NCBI taxonomy): domain Eukaryota; kingdom Metazoa; phylum Chordata; class Mammalia; order Carnivora; family Canidae; genus Vulpes; species Vulpes lagopus. Next base: position 15,234,677 of record NC_054826.1, on the reverse strand, counting down.
ATTTCTAAGAGAAATGAGCAATATATTATATATACATTTTTCAGAAGTTCTTTTTAAAACTTAATGTTTACATAAACCACATCTTCTTTATCCATTCATCTTTCGATGGACACCGAGGCTCCTTCCACAGTTTGGCTATTATGTATACAATGGAATATTCCTCAGCCATTAGAAACGACAAATACCCACCATTTGCTTCAACGTGGATGGAACTGGAGGGTATTATGCTGAGTGAAATAAGTCAATCGGAGAAGGACAAACATTATATGTTCTCATTCATTTGGGGAATATAAATAATAGTGAAAGGGAATATAAGGGAAGGGAGAAGAAATGTGTGGGAAATATCAGAAAGGGAGACAGAACATAAAGACTCCTAACTCTGGGAAACGAGCTAGGGGTGGTGGAAGGGGAGGAGGGCGGGGGGTGGGGTGAATGGGTGACGGGCACTGAGGGGGGCACTTGACGGGATGAGCACTGGGTGTTACTCTGTATGTTGGCAAATTGAACACCAATAAAAAATAAATTTATTATTAAAAAAATAATCAAAAATAAAACTTAATGTTACATGATAGTCAATTATATGTGTGTCACTACTTTCTGAAAACATGTTTTTGAAGCCGTCCTAACCTTCCTTCATAGGAATGCACTAATTTTGCCAATTTGATAAGTCTACAATAATATTAATTTTCATTTCTTTGATTACCAGGTCTAATTATTTTTTCATACCTTTACCACCCTTCACATGTCTTCTTTTCTGAATTACCTTCTACGTCCATCATCAAGATTTCTATTTATGGGAACACCTTGGTGGCTCAGCAGTTGAGCGTCTGACCTTTGGCTCAGGGTGTGATCCTGGAGTCCAGGCATCGAGTCCCACATCGGGCTCCCTGCAAGGAGCCTGCTTCTCCCTCTGCCTAGGTCTCTGCCTCTCTCTGTGTCTCTCATGAATAAATAAATGAAATCTTACTTAAAAAAAAAAAGGTTTCTATTTGTGTTTCTCAGTATTGTCTTAATTTTTAAAAAATGAACTCTATATTTTAAGGATATTTATTTTCTATAATATTTATTATACATATTTTTACCCAATTTTGTCTTTTAATTCTGTGTAAAGTATTTTTGGTAAACACACTTAATAGATTTTTATGGCTTGAAGGCTATCAGTGTTTTACTTTGTAGCTGTTTATTTAACGATACTTAGTGTTACCTATCAGGCAGGAAGCTACATACTGGGAGTAAAACAGAGAATCAGACAGGGATGGCTTTGCCTTCTCAGAGCTTGTAGTTTAATGAGGAAGACACACAAAAGCCAGGCCAGTATAATATGACACATTATAAGCTCTGTGGGAAGTACGAGGTCGTGTGAGGCACCTAATCTGGACGTTGGGTTAAGAGAAGGTTTCTGGAAGGAAGCAACTTTCTAGCTGAGAATGAAGAGACAGGGTGATGCCCCTTAGGGCAGAGAAAAACAGTATGTGCAAAGGTTCGTATTCAGGACATGTACCTACATGCTAAATGTCCCCTGTGCATACAACATGGAGTGTGTATGTGCCAGGGGGGAGCGGAATGATGGTGGAGGAGGAGTAGATGTGAGCAGGAGACCACTGGGGAGGCTGTGGTTTGCAGTAGTTCAGAGACAGAATGATGAGGGGCAAGGAATGTTCTAGATCACTCATCCCTTTTCATTAAGATAAACAATGCTTTGATTATATATTCGGTTCTTATGCATATCGTATTGTCTACTGCGGAATAATTTAGTTTTATTGTCATATATACATCAGTTCTTGGGGTCAGCACCCTATGGGTTTGGAGTTTTATGAAACATTTAAACTGGTAGGGCATGTATCCTCTCATCACTTTTCACTTTCAAAATTAATTTATCTACTCTTGTCAGTGTGTTCTGGGTAAACTGTAAGATGATTTTGAAGAGTTAGAAAAGCATATTCATGTGCACGCACACACAGTCTCCCTTCGTTAAGTCTATAACTCCCAATGCATTAAGTCTATAGATCAGTTACAAAAGAACTGACCATCTTTTTAATAGAGTCAGCCCATCAAGAAGCATTGAACATCTACCCATGTACTTGAATTTTCTTTTACATTTCTTGTTAAAATGTTATAGTTCTACTCAAATAGATCCTGCACATTTTTTTGTTAGGGTTATTTGTTAGGGTTATAATTTTTGTTTTTCATTATGAATGGATCTTTTTTCCCATATCTTTTCTCTGATATTGCTGGACTATGGAAAATACTAATATGCATATATTGTCTTTCTACCTATTTAACTCATAATTAATTTTAAGAATTTTTAGGGGGGCCAGGGTAGCTCAGTTGGTTAAGCGTCTGCCTTCGGCTCAGGTCATGATCCCAAGGTCCTGGGATCAGGTCTCGCATCAGGCTCTCCACTTGACAGGAAACCTGCTTCTCCCTCTCCATCTGCCTCTCTCTCCCTCTGCTTGTGCTCTCTCTCTGTCAAATAAATAAATAAAATATTTTAAAAAAAAAAGAATTTTTAGTTGTTATAAGAGTTTGCAGTCATGGTGCCTATAAATAGTAATTTTCCACCTTCCATCCAATTTTTATTTGATGTCTTCTAGCATTGATTATAACTTCTATTAAATAGCAACAACAATAGTGAACATCCTGTCTTAGTAACAACTTTAAGATTGCTTATTATTTTAACACTTTTTAAAAGTATGTTCTATGAGACATAATAAAACAAGCATGGGAAATGCTACAAATGAAATCTTCTCTCCCAGGGATTATTAATTCATATTCATAACTTAGTGACCTGAGATATGCAATAAAGAAACTAGTGGAACTGAGTTGGACCCTAAGTCTCTATAATCTGTTTGACAACAGAAGTCATTTTGTCTCATTTGGAAATATACACCAATGATAACAGTCAACATTATATTCATTTAATCTAATTTTTTTCAATTTTTTTATGCACCTTCTTTTTTAAATCTATTGCCACATGAACTATGGTTTGGTTTTGCTTTTATTTTTTCCAATAATCTAGAAAATAGTCATCCTCTTTTTATTTCTGAAAATGATTGCACCTAAAGTTTTCCAAAACATGTGTACCTCTTATTTTATACTTACCAAAGTCATAGACATGATCATTTACTTTTATAATCAAGTTTAGAAGGAAATGATATGCTTGAATAACCCTATTAAAGATGAGACACTTACTTCATTTTACTTCCTTTCAACCATTTTCTCAGTATTTGTAAGGATAATTTAACATTTCTTTAATTCAGGTTACTGTCAGTTACATATTTTATTTTATTTTACTTTTGTGAATTATTTTATCTATTCAGTAATGTACTCATATTTACAATACATTCTTGGATAGTTATATGGTTATTTGGTTTCTGTGCACATAGTTATTGGCCATGTCGTATCAGTGACTCATTTCATGTGTTGCTGAGTAGTATTCTATTATATGGATACCCTATGATTTGTTGAGTGATTTTCCTATTTATGGATGATACCTGGGCTATTTTCAGTTTGGGGCTATTATGACTAAAGCAGCTATTAACATTCTTACATTCTTGATAGATATGTTGTAGACATAGTTTTCCTTTTTTTTTTTTTTTTGGATACTTCTGTAGGGGTGGAATTTTGAGGTCAAAGACTGGGAATATATTTAACTGTTAAGAAACTAACAAGTTGGGATCCCTGGGTGGTGCAGCGGTTTGGCGCCTGCCTTTGGCCCAGGGCACGATCCTGGAGACCCGGGATCGAATCCCACGTCGGGCTCCCGGTGCATGGAGCCTGCTTCTCCCTCTGCCTGTGTCTCTGCCTCTCTCTCTCTCTCTGTGTGTGACTATCATAAATAAATAAAAAAAAAATTAAAAAAAAAAAAAAAGAAACTAACAAGTTTTCCAGAGTGGTTGTTGCCATTTTATATTCCCACCAGCAATTTATGAGTTTCAGTTGCTCTGCATCCCTGGTGACATTGGTGTTGTCACTCTCTCATTTAGCCATGCTGGGGGATGTGTAGCACTATCTCACTGTGATCACTGGTCTCTTTTTCATTATTATAAATTAGCCCTAATTTGATTAAGTGCCCCACTTTATGTATCTAACCGTCTCATCTCATTGCCCCCTTTTAGGGAGTACCATGTAGGGCTTTTATATTTTAAGGAGTGTCTAATTCTGTGTCCTACAGTGTCAATTTTACTTCTTATTGCCTTCAGTGGACATATTAATATGATTATTAATACTGTTCGCTTTTTGGTTTCTCTATAATCCTCCTTATCTTACGCAGCCTTTTATCTCAAAACAGCTACCTGTCCGCTTTTACAGTATCTTTTTTACACAACAATTGAGAATGAGAAATGATTTTCCGAAATTGTCTTTGAGAGGATGTTTCTGTTTTCATGTTTGTACTTTATCCCCTGTCTGTGCTGTTTATTTTTCATACTCACGCATCCAGGAATGAAGCCCAATCCACTTAGACCCAATATTTGTGAACACATAGCATGTGCAATGTGTTCTGGGACCTGCTCAGTATGTACCAGGCTATAAGTTTTTGGTTCACAGCTGGTGAGCAGAATGACATGTCCTAGTTCAATATCAGCATCTAACAGGAATGCTGCTGATGTAGCTTTGTGTATGGAGAGAACATCCTCTCTTCCCCTACCTCCTATTCTCCTACACTCAAAACAGGAACCACAAAAATTTGTCATCTCTGAGAAGCCTTTCTTCTGGGACTCTTCCTTTCTTCCTCCTATAGTCTTTACTTGTTGAATATATATTCTAGAATTCAGTGTGCCTCTACTTGGTCTTGTAATATCCAGATTCACTGTTTTCTGAAGGTTGAGATTTTAATAATAACATCGAAGGGATGCCCTGCTAGGCTGAAGATTGGAACCCTGCTAGGTTCCATTCAGAGATGAACAGTTTTCAGGAAAGGAATGAATTATCTGCCTATCTTCTTTGAAGCCAAAGATTTGGTTTGTTTTCTGCAGCACATTGTGTTTGCTAGTAATTGTGATTCACATTTCAGCGCCATAGGTCATGTGAGTCCTGACATTTCCTCCAGGTTTCTGGCTATAGACTGACCAATGAGTCTTGGTTTTTTATATTGGGTGGGTCTTGGTTTTTTTATATTGTCTAGACTTTTCCTTCTCTTCCTTCCTCCACCCCATGTCTTTACAAGTAGTCAGAAATAAGTACTTCTTTCCAGAAATCTAATAAATGTCTTCTTAAATCCTTTTAAGTTTTAAGATTTTATTATTCTGCACATTTCCCCTATGAATCTTGGCTAAATCCCTTACACTTGGTTGTGTGAACTACTCGCATGTTTCTCTGTTTTACATAATGAACTCTCTACCATTCTTTAGCTTTAGCAATTTGAAGTGCTATCTCAACAAGAAAACTCCTTTACAGATGACCAAATATCTTGGGGGAGAAAGGTAGCAGAAATCTAATTAATCATATTTTTGTCATTTTCTTAAAAGGATGATTATGTGTGTGTCCTGAACGATGTGGCATTGTCATCTCTGAGTGGCATCTGAATTAAAGACAAGTAATGTTTACTGAGGTCCTGTACCTCAGTACAGATGTACCAGGAACTGTATTAGAAAGTAGATAAATAGAGTTATATAAGACATGATCTCTTGCATTGAGGAACTCAAGGTCTTCCTCCTCCCTCTACCATTGTCAGGTGCAGGGCTGTCTTTGAATTTGGCAAGTGAGTCCAGTCTTTGGAATTTGGAAGTCACTCATATTGTTTAAAATTCTTTTGGCTCTCATACAAATATATATATTTTTTCTCTTAGGAACATATTCTTTATGTCTCTTACAAAAGTTTTTGGCTCTGGAATTATATTGCATTGCTCTCTGGGGGTAATAAGTTTGGTGAGGTGAGAGTCTTTGAAGAATAACACTAAATAGTGTAGGAACTAAGATTGAGGCCTCAGCTTGGCTCTCAGGGCATCCTGTAGGAACCCTCTGCTGTGTACAGTGAAAATCGCAAACCCTGCTCTCTCAAGGAAATAGGCCTATCCTAGCCATAGATTCAAAACATAGGTATTAAATTATTTCATCATCATACGTAAGTACATGTTATACACTCTCATCTCAGGATAATTTTCTAATCCAGAAGTGAGACTACAAAATTAAATTAAAATCTTCTTTTGAGAGAAAAATTTCATACAATTAGCCTTTGAAATATATTCCCTAAAATGCCATGAAAACATTGTCCCATAAAACAGTGTTTCTAAGAAACACATATGTCCTTGCCCTTGAAGGAGAAGGAGAAGGAGAAAAAGGAGAAGAGAAGGAGAAGAAGAAGGAGAAGAAGAAGGAGAAGAAGAAGAAAAGAAGAAAGAAGGAGGAGGAGGAGGGGAAGGAGAAGGAGAGAAAGAAAAAGAAAAAATCAGTCTTGACTTTCTCAATCTTGACTTGCAACACAAAGGATACTGAAGATAAAGGTTCAAGGAGAAAAAAAAAAAATCAACTACCAGCCCAAAATATTTAGCATAGCTTTGGATAAAGACTCAAAATTCCCATGTTTGTCCATTAAATGAAAAAAAAAAAGGAGCTTTGTTGTTAGGAAACCGTATTTCAGAAGTGAAGTGACTCCACTAATACTTTGCCTGCTCCAGTATGAATTATTGGTCTCTTTACACAGATATTTGACAAGTTCTTAGCAAAGCTGTGTTAGACTAGTGCAGAGCCCCATCAGATCTGTACTAATAGCCCCTGAACTGTCACTTGGTAGATTTCTACTCCCTTTTATGCCATAGGTGGTAGACAATACTTCAGACCACAAATGGCCAGAACATGTTGAATCCGAAGTTTTGGCATGACACGATGCTGTCTGCCTCCTTGTGGTGATTTCTGATACAATGGAATGATTCTGAGGGTGCCTGGGTAGCTGGGTCCGTTAAATATCTGCCTCTGCTCAGGTCATGATCCCGGAGTCCTATGATTGAGCCCCACATCGAGTTCTTTGCTCCGCAAGGAGTCTGCTTCTTCCTCTCTCTGCTTCTCCCCTCTACCCCTCACTCATGTGCTTTCTCTTAAAAAAATAATAAAGTCTTAAAAAAAATAGAATGATTCTGGCCATGGTAGGAACTTAAGAGATCTTGGTTCATCATTTCGTTTTTATGTCCAGTGGGTCATGCTAGTTATACACTCAGCAGAATATCTCACTGAGCACAGCATCTCATGCAGCCACTGGCATCACCTTTGGCATAACCACATATTTGATAACTAAAGGATTATTTATTTATTTATTTATTTATTTAAGAATCTTTTTAAGCATATCAGGAGCCTAACTTCTATATCATGAGACTCCATTCAGTTTTCTACTGCATGTAGAAAAGACAGCTCAGTCTTTTCTAAAAAGATTATTCTCCAACAAGGAAGCATTTGAGGCAACGTTCAACAAGGTGGCCTGGTAATTGTTGCTCCTTCCAAAACCAGATGAAAGATGTCGGCTCAGATCATCTTCTCTCCCCAGTGCCCCATGGGAGCAAAATCTACCAAGATTACAGCTGACACCGAGAAACCATTAGAGATTGATAACATATTTAAGAATGAGGCCAGGAATAGGGTCATTATACAACATCCTCTATTTGATTGTATTAACAGAGGAATTTCCACTGACATTTTCAAAGACATAAAAGAATTACTGGCTTTCACAGGAGTATAGGAATGACCTAAAGCTATATGGCATTCATGTCATGTCTCTTGTTAATATATCTTGTATTATTAGTTTACTTTCCAACAGATGCCCTAATATATTTTTCTAAAGTAGAAACAAGTCATATTATGATCATCGTTCTTAAGAGAATTACCTAAAATATATTCATTTAATCTCTGAATCATTTTCCAACTGCTATTGCTTACCCGTTATGTGCTGGATACTATGTGAGGCACCAATATGAAAAGGTGACATCTCTACTCTTGAGAAGCACACAGGTCTGGTGGAGGAGAGAGCTGTGATAGAGTCACAGATGGGGTTAGGGCAGTTATTGAACAAGCAGGAAAAGAATGAGGAGATTCTCTAGAGGAAATAGCACACACAAACTTACAGCTAGTCACAAGTTCCTGAAATCTGGGGCAGCTACAAGGAGTCTGATGGGCAAAACACACAAGGAAGAAGTAGGAAAGGACAGCAAGCCTGGCTGAGAAACGTAGGTCAGGCCAGACGGTAAAGAGCTGAATACTATGTGGGCTATGTGGAGTCTTTTGTGATTCATGGTAGTCACAATCAGTGGAAGACTTGAAGTCGGGTCTCTTGATTCATAGGCATGGTTTTCCCTGTGGGATTACACTCATCCCTTCAAACACAAATGACCACCACACTGAAGATCACTGAATGCAAACACTTAAATTGCCTATCAGAAGCAGTCATTGAGTTTTCTTATTATTATCTCCATTCAAGTAAAGTATAAAGAGTTAAGTAACTTGTCCAAGGTCACACAAGTTAGCTGATCCCAAGCAATCTGGCTTCAGAGTCTCTAGTCTTAACTACACCACGTACCCCCCACCCCAGATCTAGATGGAGATCTTTATGCATTTGTGTGTTCTACTGATATGAGTGTTGGCAAGTTAAGTGAATACCTTCCAGAATAGATCTGATAACTGGCCAGGTTTGAGACTAAAAGGATAAATGTCTATAGCACAGGTCTTGGGATCAAGGAATGAAAGATATTTCCTAGTCACATTTCCAAATACCTTTTATTCTGCACTTTCCTGGCTCTTTGAGACCAAACATCTGGGACTGGGCAGCTATATCCTGTTAAAAGCCATATCCTGGGGATCCCTGGGTGGCACAGCGGTTCGGCGCCTGCCTTTGGCCCAGGGCGCGATCCTGGAGACCCGGGATCGAATCCCACATCGGGCTCCCGGTACATGGAGCCTGTTTCTCCCTCTGCCTATGTCTCTGCCTCTCTCTCTCTCTCTCTCTCTCTCTCTCTCTCTGTGACTATCATAAATAATAAAAAAAAAAAAGCCATATCCTGTTAAAAGCATCCTCCTGAAGTACCAAAAGGATGTTACTCTGAGATGCTACAAATATTGCAATCATATCACTACTCAAGGCATTGAAAGTTAAAGCCAGGGATCCCTGGGTGGCTCAGTGGTTTGGTGCCTGCCTTTGGCCCAGGGCGTGATCCTGAAGTCCCGGGATCGAGTCCTGTGTCGGGCTCCAGCATGGAGCCTGCTTCTCGACCTCTGCCTGTGTCTCTGCCTCTCTCTCTCTCTCTCTCTCTCTCTCTCTCTCTATGATGAATAAATAAAATCTTAAAAAAAAAAAGAAAGTTAAAGCCTGCAAATCTGCAAGACAGATTTTGTGCCTGATTAGTATTGGTGGTTTGGTTTTGTTTGAATATTCATGGAGAAAATCGTAAAGAAATTGGAATGTAAGTTGAAGTTAAACAGGATGGGCAGGCCCGACTAGTATTTCTCTATGCAATGACATTAATAACATCCAAACAGACCTTAGGGCCGTCTTCTTACTTTGCAATTACCAAAGGAATAAGATACCATTTTCCTTGGAAACCTGAATGTTAAATATACTCCTACAACATGATTCAAATATTGTGGTTTTAAATGTCACCTACTGTGTTTTGAATATCTATAGCTCTTCGATACCTTATTAGGAGTCAATACTTGCTGGTAGTTCAGCATCAAAGATTCATTGTGTGGGAGGAGGCAGGGTACTCCGAAACACAGAGCCAGTACAGTAGTTGTTACCACAGGATGCATCCGACAACGTTAAGGAAGAACTTTCAATTAACTATCATGGAACTTCCTCGACTTCCAGTGGGGTCATGGCCTGGTACACCCATTGTATGTTGAAAATACTGTAAATTGCAAATGCATTTAGGACACCTAACCTACCAAACATGACAGCTTAGGCTAGTCTACCTTAAACGTGCTCAGAACATTTCCATGAGCCTCCAGTTGGTCCAAATCATCTAACCCAAAGCGTATTTTATAATAAAGTATTGACCAGCTCACGTAATTTATTGAATACTATACTGAAAGTGAGAAACAGCATGGTTGTATGGGGACAGAATGGTTGTAAGTGTACTTGTTGTTCACCCTCGTGATGGCGTGGCAGTCTGGGACTGCGGCTCTTTGCCCCTGTTCAGAATCATGAGAAAGGCTCTTCTCGCATATCGCTATATTTGGGAAAAGATCAAAATTCTAAAAGTATGGTTTCTACTAAATGCATATTGCTTTTGTAGCACCTTAAAGCTAAAAATCGTAAGTCAAACTATCAGTATGTCAGGGACCATCTGCTCTGTGATACACTGCAACTACTATGCAAAATAGTGAGCTCCATTTCCCCAGAGGTGGTTGAGCAGAGATTGAAGAACTATTGGAGGGTGGTGCCAAGGTGGAATAAGAGCATGATGTCTGAGGCTGGGCTACAATGGCCTCCAAAGATTCCTCCTTCTCTAAAGTGTTGTGAAATAATTTGCAAGCCCTGGCCTGCACACAGACCTTCTTATTCCATTTTATCATACTCACCCATTCCAAATGGAAAAGGATACTCCGTCCACTTTTTGGAAGTCATTGTCATCTTTACATTCATTTTTATATCTCTGAAATGTTAATATTTGTTGAGCTTATGTATCTACATATTACATATTCATATATATCTACATGTTGGCATATAGATTAATGTATCTATGTGTGTATTTGCACATGCCCAATACATTTAACAGCATTTCATTAATCCTCTGGCCATGTTTACAAGGTAGAACATGAGAGGTATATTTCTGTGATCATATTACAGATGAAAAAACAGGGGCCCAGGATCTTCCCACATCCTCCTTGTTTGGTAATAGCCCTTTCAATAGAGTCCTTTATTTTCTCTGTGGATATCTTGTTTGGTTTTAATTACAGTGAAAACTACTTAAGGGAGAGGGCATAGGAAATTTGGATAACTTTCTTTGGAGAGATTTTATCTTTTGTTTTATTACCCTAGAATGCATTGTTCCTGGTCTAAGATTTCCCCTCCTCACACATAGCTAATATTTAAGAAGCATGTGTTAAATTGAGTTGTCATACTAACACTTTCCCAGTCTCGGGTCAGAGCAAAAGGAGACTATGTACATCTTAGATCCGATGAGACCACTAGAGGTCAAAGCGTCTGACAACAGGGAAAATTTCAGATGATGTGATGCTCCTAGTCATAACATAGAAGTAGCAAGATAAATGTGCATGGGTGACTAAAATAAGACTTCCCTCCGTAAATCAGCTCCTGCCTGAGTCAAATGATAAATTTCTCAGAAGCATTTGTAAAACTGGATCCAGCTTTTGTTGCCTTAGGGAGACTGTATTAAACAGAGATAACTGCTATATTCAAAGGAGAATTGGTTTGTTTTCCTGTTGATGTTGAGAGGCAATGGTGATGGTTTGGCTAGACCCTGCTGGAAGGCCCAAAACAAGATTCAAAGTCCTCTACTTGGAAATGAAGAGTCAACCTTTTTCTTTTTCTTTTTCTTTTTCTTTTTCTTTTTTTCTTTCTTTTTTTTTTAGGATTTTATTTATTTATTCATGAGAGACACAGAGAGAGGCAGAGACATAGGCAGAGGGAGAAGCCCAGTGCAGGACTCATGGGACTGCAGGATCACGCCCTGAGCCAAAGGCAGACACACAACCGCTGAGCCACCCAGGAGTCCCATTTTTCTTTTTCTTTTTAAAATTTATTTTATTTTAGAAAAGAAAGGGGAGAGGGGCAGAGGAAGAGAATCTTCAAGCAGATTCTCTACTGAGCATGGAGCCCAACAGGGGCTTCAATCGACTGAACCATCCAGGCACCCCTGAACCTTTTTTCTGCTTTGTCTTTTCTTATATAAGAAATCTAGGGATCCCTGGGTGGCGCAGCGGTTTGGTGCCTGCCTTTGGCCCAGGGCGTGATCCTGGAGACCCGGGATCGAATCCCGCGTCAGGCTCCCAGTGCATGGAGCCTGCTTCTCCCTCTGCCTGTGTCTCTGCCTTTCTCTCTCTCTCTCTCTGTGACTATCATAAAAAAAAAAAAAAAAAAAAAGAAGAAGAAGAAGAAGAAATCTCACTTGAGGATCAACTGCATATTTTTACAAGGTCATGGTTTTGCAAGACACGGGCCATGTTTTCAAGTCAATGGTTTCACTAACCATTGACTTAGAGTGTCTTAGAACTGCTAACATTTCCGAGGCATCTTGGTAGGCACTAAATCAAGTAACCCACTCCCCAGGGCTTGTCTATGTTCCAAGCCGACACAGGCTTATCTCTTGCCACAAAGATTCGTTTGCAGTACTCATTAGTCATTCTCCAAGCCTTTAACTTAGGCAAGCAAAGATCAGTGTCAGCTGTTTTTCCCTTTCACTGTTGAGATGCCCTTAAAGAACTGACCTGTGCCAACTCTGATGAAAATTCTACCTTTATTTTCTTGTCCAGCTAAATGATCACTTCTTCCTTTTTATCTTATCCCCTTGCGCCAAAGCAGGGTTTGGTATGCTTCTGTCATTCTCATTATGGATTCTTAAGATGGCACCAGGAGAGTGAGCAATTGAACTTATACCTCTGTTTAGTGCAGCTTCCCTGAGCCAGAGAAGATGGATCCAAGTTTTTAGCCAGTCTCATGAGATAGAAGATTCTTCAGCAACACACTTCATTATCAAAACATGGGACAAGAAGTAGAGAAGATCTCTAGTAGATAGATTTCTGCTCACTCCTACACATCCCCTTGCCTTTGCAGGGTACTTCAAAGGAAATCTTTTCATTCTAATCTCATAGAAACCCCAGGAAGTATATATTATCAGTCTCATTCTTCAGAGATGAAGAGAGTAAGGCAAAACGGTGATGTGGTGTGGCCTTGGCCACATGGCAGAGAAACAGCCAGGTCAGGGCTTGGGCACAGGTCTTCTGACATCTGCCATATCCAAACCTCTTTTTTCTACTTCATGGCTGCCTTCCCAGTTTCATGAAAAGAATCAAAGCCTGGACAGATAAATAACAACAGTACTAAAACTAATGATTGGCTTTTTAGGATTTGCTACGTGCTTGATGCCATACTAATAACTTCAGGTGCATTATTGCTTCCACCTTTCATAATTTTTGAAGGCTACCGTCATTATCCCCACTGAAAGAAGAAACTGGGTTTCAGATAGCTTAAGGGACTTGCTCAAAGTTATACTGGTTGGTAGAGATAGCATCCATCCCCAGATATTGAGCCGTGGAATTTGCTAGCTCCATAAAACAAAAATTTGAGGGGAAACAAACCAACAAACCACGGCCTTGTGAACTGAGTCCTGAGCATGAAGGATAAAAGGTGTGAGTGTGAGTTCTAACTCTGATTCTGTTCACCTGTGTGATCTCGGGAGAATCTGTTGACTCCTTGGGTTGTCTACTTCTCATTATAAAATGAGGCTGGTACTATTTGGCCTGATGTCTCACAGAGGAGGAACCAGTTAGGCTAGACGTGCTGAGAGTCTCTCTAAGCTGGAGCGCACCATACAAAGATAAGAGGTATCATTCTTAGAATTGTAGCCCTAGTGTCCTGACACCTCATAGCACTGCCAGAAAGTCTGGATTTTTCCCTCAGTCCCATATGCAATCCATAGCTGCCTGATCAGCTTGGTTAAAAAGAGCTTTATTCTTAGAGAATGTGTCCATAAGAGTATCTCCATTTCCTTGTAGAGTGAGATTAAGCTACCTTCTACAAACAGTATATTTTTGAGCAGTCTCTACCTGGCTGCTGGACAAAGCCATTGTCGTCAACAAACTAGATGGAATCACTGCCTTGAGGATGTTTGTATTCTGGGAATGACTAACAACTTTCTCTTACCCTAGAGCAAGTAGGGCTTTCAGAGGGAAGATCTGGGGCAGCCTGTGGCCAAGGTCAAGACAGAATTGAATTGCTCTTGTGTCCAGGTCACTGACCATCGTGGGAGTTGCCATTTACCGATTGCCTCCTGTGGGACAGGTGCATTAATCTATTATTTCTCCCAATAGCCTGTGAAGTATTTTTATCCCCAATTTCCAAAAGACAAAAGTGAGGATCTGGGAGAAATAGTCCTAAACTAGTAAGTTTTGTACTGGTCTTTCTGAAGTGGGAGAGCTAGATTCTTATCTCATGGAGTCGAAGAATGAATCTCGTGGATGAAGAAGAGTGAGTAAAGTGATACAAGTTCATTAAGCAAGGATACAGAGAAAGCCCTCGGGAGTAAGAGGGATCTCAACAGGGTTGCCACTGGGGGCTTGTAGGGTTGGTCTTTTATTGAAAGCCAACCAGGGAACCTAAATCCTTTTAACATCTCTATTGATATCATGTTGAGTAAGGACTAGTGGTAACACCTTTAAAGGCCCATTTCCCTTTTAGGGTCTGGTTCATTTTCTATTGGCCCAGAGTAGCTCTTATAACAAGACCCCACCTCTGACACTTAGGGACAGGATGGTCTGGTTTGTTTATTTCTGGTTTCCTTTCACCTCCACATTTTTGGGATTTTTGTGAGCCTGATTCCGTGGCCCCTTACCTATCTCTCCCTACCTGGCCCTGCCTGTCCCTTACTCATTTCTGCTGGGTTATCCATCCTCTGTCCCCTCAATTAGTAGCCAATTTCCAAGTGCCACCCCTCCTCCAGGGCAGCCCTCCTTCCTGCCAGTCATCAGAACCACCCAGGGCTTAGAGGACCATGCTGGCAGGAAAGAAACTGCATTTTCTAAAACTCACAACCACACTTTGGGTTGGGTCTGGGCTAGAACCACTGCTCTCTGTCTCTACTTTTTTTAGGGGCAGGGGGCTTTATCAAAGCCTTTGTTTTTCTTCTCACCATTCAGTGTGGGTTTCTATTTAGTTGTGACAATAGACATAATATTTTTGGAAATTTTGCTCCCTTGGAATACAAATTTGAAATTTATGGGGATTGAGAAAGCTATAAAATGTAGTGGGAATGAGCAGTCTGCAATGAGAAGTATGCAAAATACTAGTTTTCCATCTCGTTTACAGATCTACAGTCACATTATTTTGTAATATCAAGATAAGTTTTGTGGTTACTGCATTGCTCATGTAATAACCAGGTTTTATTTAAAGAATGATGAAGGACAGAACGTACAGAGGGAGAATATATTTTGGAAGATTTGTTTTTTTTGTTTGTTTGTTTTCAATTTTCAAGTTTTGCAGAAAGTCTTTTAGAAGATATTTAAAAGTTTCCTAAGTTTCACTCCCTTTAAGGTAAACTTCTAGCTATAAGAATGATGCCTTTAAAATCTTTTTTTAAAAAGGATTTTATTTATCTGACGGAGAGGGAAAGAGCACAAGCCAAGGGAGGGGCAGAGGGAGAGAGAAGCAGATTCCCCGCTGAGCAGGGAGCCGGGTGTGGGGCTCAATCCCAGGACCCCAGCATCATGACCTGAGCCCAAGGCAGATGCTCAACTGACTCAGCCACGCAGGCACCCCGCCCTAAAAACCTGTCATTACCTGGATCACAGGAAATTGGTGGAAATTTTTACTACTAATCACATAGTACTGCAGAGTAGATCAAACAACTCTTCTTTTCAGAAAATAACATTTTCAGCCACATATGTTAATCTGCCTCATAGATTTAAGCATTTCACATCTGGGGGATCTTAAACTAAAAATGTCCACAAATCACACAGCCTGGCTGGCTGGGGAGGAGGGAAGATACAGAGTAAGGGGATCCACCCTGAATTCCAGTCTCTTGGCTGATCCTGCATTTCTCCTACAGCATTTCTTTACATTTAAGAAAAGCCCAATTGCACTTGACAGGATGAGCACTGGGTGTTATTCTGTATGTTGACAAATTGAACACCAATAAAAAATAAATTTATTAAAAAAAGAAAAGAAAAGAAAAGCCCAATTGTCTTGCAAACTGTATCACCCTTTTGGTGAGGTTAGAAGGCTTATGGCCACATTTCTAGCATTTTCTCTTGGTTTTCGTGCTTTTGGAGGAAAAGAAGCCCTGTTCCCTCTGACACTGGAGCTTCCTGCCAAAGGACTCTGCTTTCTCTGTGGCCAGCTCTGGAGACCCAGAAATCCAGTCTGTCCGGGACAGCCAACGTCACAGACAGAGGACACATAATTAGCTCGTGTGAACTTTGCTGTTGTCTTATGGTGGTGGTTTTTATTTAGGATCAAAGAGTTCAAGGGAGAACCGATCTGCTGGCTGTGGGGAAAGTTTCAGGTTTCTTGGCTTAGGCAGATCATTGGACTAGCAGGTTACCTGTAGAGAGTGTCTGTCGCTCCCTGAGCGGCTCTGCACTGTCAAGAGCTACAGTAACCACAGTCTAAGTGACTGATTTTATAACCTAACCCAGGTAGGTATTACGTGCTTTTTAGTGGCAAGGAAGCGGTGGGGAAGGAAAAGAGAACAAAGACCCAAGTGGTGGAATTTAGTAATAAAAACAAAGCAGAAAACCAAAAACATATTTCTTTCAACAGCCAATGTACTTTCCTGTTTAGAGAACTATTGCCCCCCACTTAGCCACAAACAACAAAGAATAAAATACATTGGGGCTCCTGGGTGGTGCAGTCGGTTAAGCAGTCGACTTTTGGTTTTGGCTCAGGTCGTGATCTCAGGGTCGTGGGATCGAGCCCCACATTGGGCTCCACACTCAGCTCAGTGTCTGCTTAAGACTCTCTCCCTCTACCTGGGCCTCTCTCCACCACGCTCTCCCTCTCAATAAATAAATATTAAAAAATAAATTAAGATTAAATGGCTAGTTACTCAATAGGGGTAGGGAAATTAGAGTCTGGAATTCCCGTGCTTGTCTTTGAGAAAGGAATGAGGCAAAGAGAAGATAAAAATGCCATTGTCTGTTCTGTGCAATAGAGAGACTCCTGTGAGCATCCACAGAAACCCGCCCTTCGTCTGTTGCCAGGAAAGCCCACGGGAGCTTATCAGCTTTGCAGCTTCCCTAAGGGCTCCATGGAGTCAGGGCACGAAAAAAAAAGTGTTCTGTTTGGGTACTTTGGCAGGTATAAGACAACGTTATTGAGTAATACTCTGCTAGGGCCTGGGACCAGCACCAGGTGAGCAGGAAAAGAGAATCCCTCTCTGGGACAAGGTTTTCTCAACCCTCCTGCTCTCAGAGGGGCCCTGGGATGTCTACAGGAGGAGTACGGGAGTTGTCAGCATCTTTGCAAATTCCTGAAGTGGGTCTCCTCTGTCACTGCGGGAGCTGAAGGGAGGCCAAAAGATGTTGTAAGAGGAATTGAAGGGCTGGCTAGAGAAATGGTCCCGTGTGCACCTCCGGTGCCACACCCCTGGCGGCTCCCCCACAGTCAGGGCAGGGCCTAGTGGCTGCTTTGCCTTCTCTCCAGGACAGGCGTGGCTCCTCTGCCTGCCAGTCTCGTTCTCATGCTGTTGCATGTCCAAGGATCATCCCCAGGGGCTGATGCAGATTCATGTTGGCCAACTCAAGTGGTAAAGGGGACCCTGAACCGGGACGCCTGGGTGGCTCAGTGGTTGAGCATCTGCCTTTGGCTCAGGGTGTGATCCTGGGGTCCTGGGATCGAGTCCTGCATCGGGCTCCCGCAGGGAGTCTGCTTCTCCCTCTGCCTATGTCTCTGCCTCTCTCTGTGTGTCTCTCATGAATAAATAAATAAAATCTTTAAAAGGGAGTGAGAGGACCCTGAACCTTGGCTTCTGGTAGTTTTGCTCCCATCCAAAATTGAGCAAGGATGTGTGCTGAGAGCTGCACCCCCTGGCGATAGAGGCTCCCTGCCGGGGGTGAGTCTCAGCCTAGCCCGAGTGCTCTCTCAGGGATGATGTGAGGTGCGTGCACTGGTTTACCTCCAGCTGCCCTCCACGTTTACACCCAGTAGGTCCTCTCTCCAGCCTCAAGACTCAATGGCTGTGATCAGAGGACTGGAAGTCGGGTGGGGAGGGATAGAGGGGAGCTCAGCTGAACAGGGGAGAGGCAGGGATGCCAACTCCAGGAGAGTTTAATCCTTCACCTGGGCTCTAACCCCATCTTCAATAGCTCAGACACTGGGGGAGCAGCCAGAGGCGGGGGGGGGGGAGTTGGCCCTCTGACTAAGTGGTGTTCAAAGACAGAAAAGAGAAAAGCAAAAAACCATTATAGCTTTAAACACTTTCGCTGAGTCTGCTTCAGGTCCTGGAGCAAAGCACACAGGGAGAGCTGGCCTCGCCCTCTTCCTTTCCCATGAGTGACTTATTTCTCCTTTTGACTAAAGTTCTTGGCAAAGTGATTTACCTTAGATAAGAAAAAAGTTGAGGCCAGGGGAGACTGGTGCCCAAGGACCTTCCTTGCCCCTGGGACCCATTCCCTCAGAGAAGTCTTGATTGGCCTCCACTTAGTCCATCTGCAGACCCACTGGGGTGTCTTTGCCAGTGGTTTGGGCTGCTGCCCAGGCTCCCAGGCGAGAGCTCCGTGCTCCCACCAGCACAACAGTCCTCATGCCTCAGCCCGGGGAGTGAGGAAGATTCCTTCTACAGAAGCACTTCTCTCGAGGAGGCGAGGCCTGCTAGCTGAGGTCTGTCATGCCTTTGCTCACAGAGGTGCCAGCCTACCCTCTGCCCTTCATCCTCTCTCCTTCTACCCCCTCGTCCATGCAAGACTCCTTACCTTCAGGCCATGACCAGACCACCTTCACACTTCAGAATGTGATTTCGTAAGAAACCCCCACGAGGACAGTCATTGCCAACCTCCTGGAAGGAACCAGAGGACTTCTCTTCTCCTGCCTGCCATTGCAGTGGCTTCCTTTGGTGGCCAGGGCCGTGAGCAGTCAGACACACTGAGCCTCTCTATGCGGATAAGCAAAACTCCATTGACTTCTCTCCTTTCCTGTTTTTCCCTCAAGGATCCAGGGAATTGCTAAATGTGTCCCACAGCCCTGCCATATCTTCTTCAGCAAACTTGGAGACATTCTTCCAAAGGTGTGGCAGTTTACTATGCCCTGGGCATCTTCTCATGCTGTGGAGGCAGCAGAAAAGAAAATCATGCCTCTCATACCACCACTTCCACACCCAGCCTTCCGGGGAATCATAATTCTTAATGCATCCGGAAGAGGAGGGGCTAGGATGCTCCAGAAGAAAACGGTTGGCACAGTCAGCTTGAAAGAGGTTATCCTGAGCTATGGCTCAAATTTTATACACCCATTTATTCCCCTAGAATTTATTGAGCACCTACTATGTTGTGCCTGGGTTCTAGAGCTACAGGGTGGAAGACAAACAGTACTGCTGCAGAACCTGGGGCGTTGAGTCTAGGGCAGGGCCTCACAGCCAATGAGGATTCTATGCTCAGGACCATTGGCCCCCCAACTAGCTTCTGCTGTGTGGGATTGCCCCCCCGGCTTCTCCTGGTGGGGCTCTAGTGATACGGTGTGAGGAGCAAAGGCGCAAGGAGGTGCATCTGACTCAGGGGAGTCAGGCTTTGGAGAATTCCTTCAAGAGTTTCAGTTAAGGGCGCCTAGGTGACTCAGTCAATTAAGAGACTGCCTTGGGCTCAGGTCATGGTCCCAGGGTCCTGGGATGGAGCCCCTCATCAGGCTTCCTGCTCAGGGGGGAGTCTGCTTCTCCCTCTACCTCTGCCTTTAATTTCCTCTCTTCCCTTCCTTTTATCCTGCCACACTCTTGGCACCTTCCAAAAAGCTTAGTGGCTCCTCCCTGCTTATAGGATTGAGTTCAGACTTCTCAGTTTGCCTTTCTGGGGCATGCAGGCTCAGTATAGGACTGTTGAATATGGTATCAGAATGAACCATTCTCTTGGTCTTTTTCAGCACCTGTATTTCACAAGAGTTGATGGGCTGGTCTTTCTGGGAACTTGAGATTAGTATTTTTGCTTCAAAATCAACTTTACTTCTTGCTTAGAACCTGTTACAGATAAAGGTCTTCCTCACCCCTACCCCCAGCCAAACCCAATAGACGTACGTGAGCCAGCTGTCCCCTGACCCCACACTCTGACCCTTGGAATGAACTGAAACAAAGTGTCCCTTCATGTTTTTCAGCAACGGCTTGTCTTGTCTGGCCTATCCTCATAACTGAACAATGATTGCAATCCTCTGTACTTTAATATGTCGATAAATTATTAACAGTGGGTTGTACCTTTTCCCAGGTTGTAAAAGGATGACTGGTTAGTCCCAACGTTCTCCTTGTCAGTGGAGGAAATGTAGGAGAGGTTGTCATCTCGGGCCACTTGTCTCTAAGACTCGTAACAAAGATGTGGCAGGCTCCAGCCAGGAGTGTGAGCAGGGTGACAGACAGCAGAAACGACCCAGGTGAGCCTTGCGTGACTGTCCATTTCTTTGTCGGTTTTGATCCTTTTTTCCCATCTTTCACTTCTGGGACCAGGAACGGGCAGCGGACGGAGAGTATAAGTAGCATATCAATGGCTGTTCAAAGGTCTTAGGGAAAGGGCTGTGTTTTGATAAGAAATGGGCAAGGACACTACATGTTAACATAAAGACCAACGTGAAGGCCCACTGTGAACCCCAAGTATCCCAAGAGGAAACTGTGGACCTGGCATGGGCACAAAGATGGAGAGGCCAACATGATAATATACTGGCGTGATCACATGACAGACCACTCTGTCCTAGGGAAATGGGAAAGGACAAATTGGGGGGAGAAGTTGGGGACGGGGCATGGTTCAGGGCCCAGAAGATGCTGGAGTCAAGGATGCATTGCTTGATGTGGAATTGGGAACATCTCCAAATCCAGCAGGAAGGTAGAGAGACTGAACTGTGCAGAGCCACTGGAGCCCGTGCATGCCGCCTTCATCAACCATAACTGTTTTGGGCTGAGGTGGTGTTGTTGTTGTTGTTGTTGTTGTTGTTGTTGTTGTCGTTGTTGTTGTTTTAACAGGTGTCAGTTTTTTAGAGCAGTCTTAAGTTTACAGAAAAATCATGAAGAAAATACAGAGGGTTCCAGTGTCACCCAGTCTCCCCTACATGTAAATCCTTTTATTATTAACATCCTGCATTAGCCTGGTACATTTCTCACAGCGATGAACCAATATGGATATATTAGTATTGGTTAAAGTCTGTAGTTTACATCAGGGTTCACCCTTTTGTGCTGTACCGCTCTGTTTGACCAGTGTGTAATGTCAGGTGTCCGCCGTTACAGTGTTACATGGAACAGCTTCACTGGCCTAAAATCCCACCTCTCCCAATCTGGCTTTCTCCCATACCCTCGGCAGCCACCGATCCTCTTACTGTCTATATTTTGCCTATTCCACGATGTCATATAACCAGAATCACATAGAATGTGAGTTCTATAGAATTCGGACCACCTTCTTTTAACTTAGCAAATATGCATTTAAGTTTTCTCCACTCCTCATGCCTTGATAGGTCATTTCTTTTTAGCGCTTAGTAATATCCCCTTGTACGGATGTGCCACAGCTTGTTCATCCATTCAAGCAGACTTTTCAGTGAGTTAAAAGGCAGAAGCAAGGGGCACCTGGGTGGTTCAGTTGGTTAAGCATCTGCCTTCAGCTTAGGTCATGATCTCAGGGTCCTGGGATCTAGCCCTGCTTTGAGATCCCTGCTCAGCAGGGAGCCTGCTTCTCCTCCTCCCTCATCCCCTCCTTCTGCCTCTCCCACCCCATGCTCTTTCACTCTTGTGTGCACAGGCTGTATCTCTCAAATAAACAAAATTTTTTTTTTTAAAAAAGGCAAGCAATGAAGAGTAGATGAAGAGGAAGGAGCAAAGGCCACAAGATGTGAAAGAAGCAAAAGGTTTAGAGAAGGGGAATAACAAACTTTAGTGCAGAGGCCTGAACCAGCCCAAGACAAGGTTCTTGAGACCAGTGTTCAGTGAGAGAGGCCAACTCCTCGCTGACTCCTGCCAGGCCTTCCCTGCTTGTATAGTCATGAAGTTTTATAGATACTTCATAAGGGTAAGAACCATGCCAGCCTCATCCTGAGAGTCCAGCACATGGCAGATAGCCAATGCATAGTTGACAAGGCATCTAAACCTCCAGAATCTTTTCTAAAGAGCAAGTTTGCCCAATCACCAGAAGATCTGAAGCTTCTGAGGCTGGCAGGTCCCAGCTGCCTGCTTGGCTGAGCCCCTCTGTGCCAAAGGCGGGGGGCAGGGGGGGGGCAAGGGTAGCCTAGGACTTTTACCTTCTTCCCTGGGAATACATGTCTGTTGCCACCATCTTCACCTGTCTTGTGAGATGTTCTACAGACATGAGCAGGCCCGACTGTAGGGAGGCGGAAAAACCAAGGGAGATATGGGCCAACCTAACAGAGGAGGTTAAAAAAGCTTTCTTGCCATAGGATTGGAATTCAGCTCTCCATGTACTCGTTTTTCAACCCAATCACATGGCAGGATAATTAGCCCAAACAACTTGTGTATAACTGGAAGAACAAGCAGGGTGATTCAGGTGATAAGAAACAGCTACGAGAGGAAGATGGGCCATGCCTTCCACTCAGAAAAGATGCTAACGGACAGGGGGAAATTCTGTGCCACAGAAGTCTCAGTCCACGAGTGGGAATGGTTGAAGCCCAGTGAGGGGAGTGCAGCTGGGAAGAAGGGGCTGCTCTGCAGGGGAGCTGGTAAGTCAGGTCAAAAATTGCAAAGCACATAGAAATCTGCCAGTTACAAATTAGTAGCTCAGTGGTGCTCCCTGGACAAAATAGCACATCACTCAGACCTGGTGTGTTGGTGCAGGGTCATTGCTTAAAATCTGGTCTTCTCCTAGGGTGTGATATTGGTGTTCCTTGGTATCCACATGACTTTCAGTGTAGTGAGAGGGGCACATGATCCCAGGAAGACTGTGAGGGTGTCTGGCTTGGGGTCTGTTCCTATCCTACCCATGTAAATACTCATGTGCCCTACGTAGTTCCCACAACCAGTGGAGAGCTCTTGAGAATTTCTTCTGTAAGAAAAAGAACGTAGCGGATTCTTGACCCAAAGGCTATCCTGAACAATGGGGCTCATCTGGAGACATGCATTGACTCCTCGTCCCCACTGTTACTTCACTAGAGGAGTCAGGGTTACTGTGGACATGTAATTCGATGGAAGGCAGAGGTAGAAACATTAGGTGGAGTGAGGATTAGCTGCCTTCCCACCTTGAAGCACCAGATGGCAATCCCTGAAGGAGGACATGTCTGTGAGGTAGATGGCCCAGTGTTGATTCTGTAGGTCCCCAGAGGGGCAGAAAAAGTAGTCCAAACATCTCCATGTAATCAGAAACACAAACAGAGGAGAGTCCAGCTCAGATCACAGCATGGTGTCTGCCTTGGGGACAGTTGGTCTCTCCTGATGCATCCACATCTGGCCACTTCTGCTGAACCTGGCAGGTGTCTGGGGCATTGCTGGCACATGTGGATCCCCACAGAGCCACGACAAAGCTTTCCATATCCAAAAAGTTCTATGAGGAAGATGGTGTCTGTGCCTCACCAAAATCTATTTTCTTGGGGTGTCTGTTATTTTGGTGCTTTACGACACAGAATTTTCAGCTTCATTTCTTGCTCATTGGCTTTTGTCTTCAGGCGTAGGACCTGCTTGTGGAAATTTAGGGCACAATCCACCATTTGGCAGTAGAGGCAAAGTGGCAAGCCTCGGTTACTCTGTCCTGGCAACACGCATCACTGCCACTCAATCCTCCGCCTCTCTCCTCCCATTCATGCTCTTCCTCCCTGGCTTTCCAGAACACTCTTTGGACTTAACTCCTTGTTTCTTGGTCCATGCCCTTCCTTGCCACTTATCCTGTTTGTTAGCCACAGACATGGGAGCACATTTAAATATTCACCCATAACAAAGGTAAAACCTAAGCATGGGACCCAGAGTCCCCAGGAAATTGGGATGTAGGGGAGAGAGGAGGTCATAGAGCTGAGAGTGGCAGGCAGAGGCAGGCACTGGCTCTTTCCCAAGGAGCCCTGAATTTCCGGGGCCATTAAAGGACAGACATTTATGACAGAGCCCACAGCCGTGCCCTTACTGTCTATAACAAAATTATAGGTCACTCACTTACTCATGTATTCTCTCAGCAAATGCTGGGTTATATAACAGGGTTGACTTGGAACACAAAGATACCTGAAATGTAGTCTTTTCCCCACGAAGTTTCATAACAAGTGTGATGAAGTCTGTAGACTGTGGTTCTGAAAGACACCCGGAAAAAAAAATTAAAAAAAAGAAGGAAAGAAAGAAAGAAAAAGAAAGAAAGAAAGAAAGAAAGGAAGAAAGAAAGAAAGAAAGGAAGAAAGAAAGAAAGAAAGAAAGAAGAAAGAAAGAAAGAAAAGAAAGAAAGATAGATAGATAGATAGATAGATAGATAGATAGATAGATAGATAGATGCCCAGGTAGTGGGTCTGCATGAGGAAGCTGGGAGCCCATCTGGGCTGATCTGGGAAGAAGTCCTAAGGACTTGACACCTGAAACGAGTCTTGAAGGGAAGGTTGAGAGGAGGAGGGCACTGGGTAGCATGTTCCTGACAGGAGCCAGCGCAGAGGCAAAGGCACCGAGCAAGCAGGGAGGTCATTGGGATTTCAGTGGCTGGAGGCCCAGGGAGAAGGCGGAGCCAGCTCAGGAGGGACCCTGAGGTCTGTGCATGGGAGGCCGTGGAGCAGAGAGGTGTGCAATCAGATTCATACTTCGAGCAGGAAGGCCTGGCTGAAATGTGGAGAGCACTTTAGAAGGAACCAGACCGACACACAGAATGCATCAGAGGCTGTTACAATAAGATTGGCTGGAAACGACACCCTCTCCACACCTGTCCACCCTGGGCTCCCTGTCGGAGGGGAAGGCCAGCCGGAGAAAGGGCTCGCAGGAAACTCGGTCATTGGTCTCATCATTTTTGTGCTGCCTGTGACTATAACGGCTTTGTTTTACAGCCACTATCATGTCAAATCACCACCGCGTGAACGTTCCCGTCAGGTGAAAGCTAGCCTCCAGAACGGGGAGACGACAACCGTCTGTCGTCTGAGCCACTCAGCCCGTGGCCCTTTGTTACGCAGCCCCAGCGCTCGCTGATGCAAGCGGCCGGCTCGCTAATCCCACATGGAGGCTACTGGGGTGTAGAGAGGAATGCCTCCCTCGAGTGGAGAAGACACACCTTCTACGTCTCCCAGGTCTCTCCAGGGCCAGTCCAGGTCACGTTCTAGTCTGGAGGTTGGGCAGCATCGCAGGGTCATGCTGTGGGTGAGCCGCCCGGCGAAGTTACTTGTCCTCATTATGCCAGCACCGCCCAGTAGAAATATAAGGTGCCAAAAAAAAAAAAGAAAAGAAAAGAAAAGAAATATAAGGTGCCAGTATGCTTGGGAAAACTCTCTCCTGCTCCCAGGATTCTGAGCAGAAACAGGTGCAGCCAAATATAACCCCAGCCCCCCTCCTCCTCCACCCAGCCTCTCACCACAAGGAACCGACAGGGCTGCTCTTAGAGTAACGGACACGTGGGCAGAGGGGAGACAGCTGCTCTCATTCCTTGATAGGCCTCGATCCCAGCAGTGTGCATGTATAAATTCCACCAGTGTCACTGCTCCTGCTAGGAGTCCCACAGTTAATTATTAACAACTAAACAAATCCATAGTGAGCTGAGATTAGGTCTTGTTGCAAGGCTCGGGCATTTTCTGAAAGCATGTTTCCATGAAGACTTCGCCCCCATTGGATTCCTCATCAGGGTACAGGACAGAAAGACAGACAAACATCAGGTCTGTAATTTCAGCTAGGAGAGACCCAAGCCTGAAACCTCAGGGAGTTCACTTGGGAAAGGTCTTCCTAGAGAAGTGGACTTTCCTAGTCAATGTCTCAACCAAACAGGTGTTTGGAGGGAATAAAAATCACATTACCTTAGAAGGAACTGGGGTAGTCTGGCCTGACTTGGAGCCTATTTAGAAAGAACATCATCCGTTGTGCAAAATAACTCTAAATGATGGTAAACTGTCAGGGGAATTCGGCTGATTGCCGGGGTACACCCACCATGAAAGTAACACATTTTGGAATTTAGGTTGGAAGGGAGGTGGAAATTCATTTTGTTCTTTCTCAGTGTATGGTTGGCTTCTGTAACCGTCGGGTAGCCTACGTCTAGAGAGTAAGACTAACGCCTTGTTTCCTGCCCAGGGAAGTCTAAAAGCCTAGGATGCTTCAGAATGTCCTATAGTAGATGTTTCTCTAATGTTCTTCAAACAGTTCCCCAAATTTTTTATGCAAAATAAAATTTTCCTTTATTGCTGTAATACAGAAGTGGACCTTGACCTAAATCGTGCCCAAATCTCATCATTCAAACTAACGGTAACCCCACACTTGCTTAGCATTTGTGATACATATGGCATTAGGGTAAATCAGATGACCTACCTCTTAGATGCCTCATAGATACTTATGTTATTATTTGGAAGGTTGAATAAATTTATGCAAAGTGCTTAGAACTCCACTTATACCATCTCCTCTGCAGCCTTAGTGTGTCCCTGATTTGGTCAAGTAGAACCATGCATGCCCTGTGAGAAAGGGAAGGAGGTAAGGTGCAGGCAAGGTTGACCTTCTAGGTAAACACCATTGGATGAGCACCCATGTGCTGCAATGGTCCCCATGCCCATGTCTAATGCATCCTAGTCCATCAAGTTCTTACTTTTTTAAAAGCTTAAAAGTTTCAAAGTGCCTCAATAAAAGGCAAATACTCTTCTGAAGGATATCATTTTAATCAGCCAACCATTATCAGGAATTCTTTTACATCTTTCCAGGGGCCTAAAAGAGCAAAAAGGCCTTACAGGTAAAGGCACAAGAAAAGGCCAATCTTCTGATGGGAGAGAATTCAGACCATAGATTGAGATGGTAATTTGATATCTAGACTGATCCACTCCAAAGTGACTTTTTCTCTAAGAATAAATTCAGGTCTTCTTGGGTTACATTCTTGCAGATAGGAAATATATATATATATATATATATTTTTTTTTTTTTTTTTTTTTTACATATTTTGACTGTGTGAGTTGGCAAAAGGAAATGGTGGAATGTTTCAAGTACCATGCCTATTTTGTTTTTCCCAGAAACATATCCATCTACATCCCTGAGGTTTCAACATTCCACTCCATTCTGGGCTCTATCCAAAAGAAAATGATCACATGCCCACATGTGTGTCTATAGCTGACCACAATGCAGTATCAGGATTTTATTCAAACTCTATGGCCTCTCTCCACATATGAAGTAAAGAGGAAATCACATGGACCCTAAGGGGTATCTTAGAGACCCTGGCCTTGATTAAATTAAATTAAATTAAATTAAATTAAATTAAATTAAATTAAGCAAGTGTAACAGGATCCTTAGGAGACAGACTCAGGACCTGGGATCAGGCCACACTTTCTGAATGTGGAAGGCATACCATGAGCCTTCCATCTTTACTGGAGAACCCAAGAATTAAGGCCAGGACACATCAAGAATCCTGTATTCAATTCTGTGATGTACCTTTGACAAGGAGCATTGACAACTTATAGTTTGTCCAGTGGGTGGTGACAGGGAAATAGATTGATGATACCAGAGAAATGTGAGACATGGGATGTTGTTTCCCAGAGGAAGATGATGGCTGTCTATTCTTTAAAGGACTGTCATATGGAAGAGGGAGAAGTATTCTTCTTCACCCCAAATGGTAAAAGTAGGACTAGGGAAAGGAGGTTATGGATGACCAAGTCTTTCCAGCACTTAGAGTTGTCTAGAGTGAAGCATCATTGTGCAGGTTGATGCTTTGCCTGGTGTTTGATGTGTTGGCTCAGTGTCAGGGGCATGTGGTGGGGGAAGGGGCAGAGGGGACACCAGTCAGAGAGGTTGAAGAGGAAATGCCTTCTTGGGCAGGAGATTGCACTAGTTGTTGCTAACTATTAAAATGATTTTTTAAGTGGATGGATAATAAAGTGGGTGTATGGTCTCTGTGTTCCACAAACTTAATTTCCCACATCAACTATTTCATGCACAGAAAACCTAAGAAACAGGAAAGCTAATAAGGTTGCAAAGTATTTTAAACATACTGTCTGGGGAGCCATTGGATCACAAATGGCAGGTACACATTGTGGATAAGAGCATGGGCTGTGGAGGCCAAGCCCACATGGGTTCAGGTCCTGCCTCTGCCTTCATTAACTTTCATGTTCTGGAATGAGTTATCAAACTTAGATATGCCTTCACTTTTGTGGCTGTAAGGTGGAAATAACACCTGACTTCTACTGTTGTTCTGAGTCAGTTACCGCACCAGAACTTCAGAACTCTGTCTGGCACATGGTGAGCTTTCAGTAAATACTGTTTTACTCCTTAAAACAGTAGCTTAATGATGATGGTCACAGAAGGAGAAATCATCGGGGTTTCTTAAGTCCATAAAAGAATTTAAACAGCATGGCACTGCCTTCAGTAAAAAAGCATACATGTTCAGGAGTGATTAATTCTGTAAGTGGAGTGAATGACAGCTAGTCCCATGAAGCAATGGAAAAATAGAGCCTGGTGATATTTTTGGATAGTGAAGCCAAAGAGAATGGAAGGGTAGCCGAGTTCCTAGGATTTCCCTGGACTGCTTCCTTGGACTGTGCTCTGCCTTTTTCCCCAAGAGACATAAAAACCAAAGCCTCATCCAGATTACTCATCTTTCCCAGTGTTAACAGTACATGGTTACATCTGGTTGACAACTGAATTATCTCTACCCTAAATTTTTTTCTTATTGTAAAAGCACCTGTACGACCAGGGGAAAAAGGAGAAAAAAACACAAGAAGGCTTAGTTTCTCATCATGGTAATTGCCTGAGAGGGCTTGTTGGGGGTCTGGGAGCCCTTCATCCCAACTTTGGTCTTTTGAATTTCCCAGGTTCTAATTACTTTGCTAAGCTGGAAGCTAATGAAAAGAAGGGAGAAAGATCTTGAATGTCCCTCTCAGGACATAATGTGGCTCTTAAGAGTCTGTCTTCTTATTTGTCCAAATGAAATAGATCACTGGGGAAACAGCAAAAGTCTCCTCCTGTTGAGAAAACACATTTTCCAGTCCTGGGTGTTACACCACTTTGGTTCTATGTGAAATAAGGCAGCGTCCTAACACTAAATGATCAACTGCATATAATGGGATGAGCTTATTTTTCATGTTCCCAATAAATACAATGAAACCACAGACAACTCTGGATGGTCTCTTCGGAAACCGTATGGTGCCAAGAACAGGAATTTAAATTGGTTCCTTTCTCCTTGGGTTGTTTATAAAACCAACATTATTAAAAATTACTAAGAACTGTTAAGCTTCATTAGTGTGCTCTGGGGCATGATTCAGTGCTTGGGTAATATGCGCTAATCATCCACTGATCATGCCCATCTCCTAGGACTCTTCCAACTGGTACGTTCATGCTTATCCTGAAATTTTAAGTAGGGACGAAACAGTAGCTTGCATCAAGTGTGAGGTGGAAATTATTTCTCCTGATTGCCTTGTTACTATTTCTTCCTCTTTCTTGTACTTATGACACTGGTCATAAAATCTATCTGCATGGAGATCTGTCCATTACACAGAACATTACATAACTTAATTTACAGAGGGAAAATTATTTCTGGCAGCAGTATCACTTAACCTGAAGAGGCACTATCTGGCCAACTAACTGTGGGACTAAGAGTCAGGCATAGACAGTGCCCTGGTTTCTCTAGGTTAACAATTATAACCTTTTCTTTTTTTTTTTTAAGATTTTATTTATTTATTCATGAGAGACACACACACACACACACAGAGGCAGAGACACAGGCAGAGGGAGAAGCAGGCTCCATGCAGGGAGCCCAACATGGGACTGGATCCCGGGACCCCAGGCCCTGGGCTGAAGGTGGCGCCAAACCTCTGAGCCACCCGGGCTGCCCTATAAGCTGTTCTTTACTTGACCTAGCATAGATGTAGATGGTGGTTGAATTCAGCAAAATTTTCCTCATGAAAGTTTCATTTGTCTGAAAGGTTTTACACACTGATCTGCAAAGAATGCCCACAAAACCCCTTGGTTTGAGAACACGGGCTGCAGGCTAGGTTCTCCCAGGCAGAGAATACATCTTCAAAATTTCAGTGGTTAATGGTGGAACATGGGTCAGATGTAGTGCAGCATGTTCCAAGTCCCCTCTCAGCCAAATGCAATAACTTGTCAACTTTACCTAACAGCAGCTGAAGACCTTAAAACTGTCAGCGGGCTCCATGAAAGATCTCCAGAAAGAAGGTGGAGAAATATTTACATGTATGTGGATAACTTCTACCTTCTATTTGCACGCACAGAGCCTGAGTAGTTATCCTTCCCTCCCAAGAGCCTTTCTGTTTAAGAAGGCTTTAGGATCTATTCTCCTTAATCATATAGAAAGAATTCACTGGGTTGGAAAATTTTAGCTTCCACTTTATTTCTTACTTTACAAAGAATTGTGCTTCATCTATGAATGAGTTCTGATGATAGAGAATTGGATGCTGCAAATTAGTGTTATTAAACGTACTAAGGCAGGGGAGGGACTCCTTTAGAAGAATAACAGAGTCTGAGGGGGATCTCTTCTTCCCAGGCATCTGCCAGAGATGTTTCTGAACTTAATAGTTACATTAAATAACTCAAAATTGGGGCACCTGGGTGACTCAGTGTCTGAGCGTCTGCCTTTGGCACGGGTCCCAAGGTCCTGGGATCGAGTCCCACATCAGGCTCCCCACAGGGAGCCTGCTTCTCCCTCTGCCTATATCTCTGCCTCTCTGTGTGTGTCTCTCATGAATAAATAAATAAAATTTAAAAAAATAAATAAATAATTCAAAATTACTGTAAGTGCACAGCACTTTCCTCCCACAATGTTACTGAAATTAAGGATGCCAAATCATTCTTCTCCCATTATTACTTCACAATGGAAATGTATGGCTCATCCTGCTATTAGACTAACTAGAGTCTAATGCCTGACTAATTAATGTACAACAATGCCAGGATTAGTAAGCATGATGTTGGTTGACTTTAGCCCCTAAGAACATCACTCTTGGTTGAATAAATAGAATGGCCAGTGGAATCCCTATGTAGCTATTATTGGCTGGTTTTGGACACTCAACTAAATACCCCAGTAAAAATAATAGGACACAGTTTTATTCCTATGAAAACTTGAGAATTGGGTATTTTAGGACTTAACTAAATGTGTTGCTCATTACTTTTGTCCAAGGACATACTAACCAATGATAGACTTTTAAATACCTGCTATAGGCCACTTCCATTCTTGAATTGAGGAGGTAGGAGATACTTAACTTCAGAGAGAAATTCGCTAACTGTACAGAACCTATGTAGTAAACGTCAAAATGAGAAGCATAGATAAGTGTTGTATAAAATTACTCTGTGACCCACTCAGGCTAATGCAGGCACTCCATAAGCACTTACAGGGGTAGGTAGCTCTTTATCTGCTCACTTGCATATTATTGCCCCACTGTGCAGGACTGGAAGCTTCATGGGGGCAGGGCCCATACCATCTGTCTTACCTGGCCTGTAACTAGCAATCAGTAAAAGGTGATAGCATAGAGGAAGCTACATAGAGAAAATAGGGCAAAGGATGGGCAAAACTTTAACAGACATGAATGTTTAAAGGCTGAATGAACAGATAAACCAACACAGGAAGCAAGAATTAGCAGGCCAAATATATCCTTTCACTGTCTCAGCAAACATTTGCAGATCCCTCCCCATTTGCTAGATACTGTGTCAGCAATATAGGTACAAAGGTGAAGAAACATCATTCCCAAGGGCCGAGAAGAGATTTGCAGCCTGGATAACATGAGGTAGGCTGACTGGGATTAGGAATGGTCAGGATTGGTGAGCTGTGAAGAATAGAGTACATATGTTGTGAAAAACTGTGGGACCTTCATCTTGAAGATGATGAAAACCAGCAAAAAAATTTAAATTAGGGAAGGTTAAAAAGTCATTGGGAAGGTCCCCAAAGTAACCATGACATCATTGTTAGGAGAAGGTTTGTTACTGATGGAAACTTTAGTTGCACACCCTAAGAACCACTATCTCAGCATGTTAAGAAAAGTGAGGTATATTTTCACACAGGCAGAAATTTCCAGGACTGGGTAATATTTGCATTTTTATTGTTTAATTTTTACCTTACCAGTATGTTAACATTATTAACAGTGTTTTGTAATTTTTTCATAAGTATAGCTTGTTTCTTTAAATATTACATTCCTAAAAAGCTCTGGTGCATTGTTAAAATGTGGTTTTAGTATATTCTATGAATATACTAGACATAGACAAAAATCTTTTTTAGCAAACTTCACTTGCATTTTATAATATACTTCAATGGGATAGTGGGACTTGGTCATATCCATTTCATAGAGAAACTGCTAGAATTCATCTGCTCCATGACATTAATGTAGGGCCAGACAGTATTACAACTAACATCAGTAACTAACCTACCTCTTCAACATGATGTTTCCTATGGAACATGCAGTGAACATTTTGCATTTTGTCTACGCAGCCAGATTTTAACAAGGTGTATTCTGGTTGCAAGCTAGTTCCTTCATAGGATATATAACTATCTTCAGACCCCATAAATAAACTACAGGTGTAGGAAGTAGGAAGATGAAGAGGATCTCGGTGTAGAAATGAACCTTAACATCATCTTTCGTGAAAGCCTACTTTGCAACTGAGTGACAAAAATTGGTATTTAAAAAGGTTGAACTTGGAACAGGATAAAAACAAATAACCTAATTTTAAAAAGGCAAAGGATCAGAATAGGCATTTCTCCATAAAAGATACCCAAATGGCCAGTTAAGCATATGAGAAGATGCTCTCCGTCCTTACTCACTAGAGGGAGACAAATCAAAACCACAATGAGATACCATGTCACACACACATAAGAATGGCTATGATTTAAAGAACAAGCAATAACAAGTGTTAGTGAGGGTGTGAAAAAATTAAAACCCTCGTACTCTGCTGATGGACACATTACAATGGTGCAGCCACTTCAGAAAAACAGTTTGGCAGTTCCTCAAAACTTTAAACATAAAGTGACTCTATGATCCAGCAATTCCAATGCGAAGTATGTATCTCCCCAAATTGAGAACAGACAAACAAATGTGCGTACATGAATGTTCATAGCGACACCATTCACACTCTCTAAAAGAAGGAAACAGCCCAGGTGTCCATCAACAGGTGTATGGGTAAACAAAATTTGATAATCTGTACAATGGAATATTATTTCATAGAAGGGACTGAAGTGTAGTGATTGATATATGCTATGACACAGATGAACCTCAGAAACATTATACAAAGTTATAGGATCCAATCACAAAGGCCATGTATTTAATGATTCCATGTATGTAAAGTGTCCAGAATAGGGAAAACCACAGAGACAAAAGGTAGATCAGTGGTTGCCAGGGGCTGGGGGAAGGAGGTTAGGAAATGACAGGTAATGTTACAGTTTCTTCTGGTGGTGATAAAAATAATCTCAAATTGATTGTGATGATGGATGTTCATTCAACCTTAAAAATGTACCAAAATGCCACTGAATTGTGCACTTTAAAAGGATGAATTTTATGGCCTCTGAATCATTTCTCAATTTTAAAAAAATAAAGGAAGGTAAAAAAGATAAATTTGGGATTATTGCTGGTTTTTTGAAGCCTGTTGATATGTAGTGAAATTAGTCCTTGGTATTGGAGAAAGCCATGAAAAAAATTGTAATTAGGAGACGTTATAAGCAAATAGATGGATGAGTCAAGAAAATTGGGAGAGAATTAAAATGATAATAAGACAGTCCACAGAAAGATTAAGTTGTGGTTTCCAAAAACAATCAGGCACGTGTATGTGGGGGCCGTGATGTGTACGTATGTGTATTTCTAATATATACATGTACATATGTTAATATTATATCATATATAATACATAATATATAACATATTTAAAATACGTTTATATTTTATTATCTATTATATTTAAATATTAAAATGTTAAATATTTAATATATATATAATTCCTTTTCCTGCTTTTGCTTCTCAGTATTCTCTTACTTTGTGTGCCATGATCATCTAACAATTGAAGAAGAAAGTGGGGGGCGCCTGCCTAGCTGAGTCAGTTGAACATGCAACTCTTGATATCAGGGTTGTAAGTTGGAAACCCATGCTGGGTACAGAGATTACTCAAAAATAAAATCTTAAAAAGAAAAATAAAGTGAGTGTGGAAGGATGTTGCTTCTCTCTGATCAGATGTAGAAAATAACAGTTCTTAAAGTCTTACTAAAAAAATCATGTCCTATTTGTCTTCACATTGGAAGAAAATCACATAAAGTGGCATCACTTGCTATTGCTTGGAAAACTTACTCTTAAAAACTCTGAAGGCCTACAAGGGATCCCTGGGTGGCGCAGCGGTTTGGCACCTGCCTTTGGCCCAGGGCGCGATCCTGGAGACCCAGGATCGAATCCCACGTCAGGCTCCCGGTGCATGGAGCCTGCTTCTCCCTCTACCTATGTCTCTGCCTCTCTCTCTCTCTCTGTATGACTCTCATAAATAAATAATAAAAAAAATTTTTTTAAAAAAAGGCCTTTTCTGCCTTGCTTACTAGATTCTCTCTCAGGTTGAGGCATCCACGTGTACACTCTACATAAGTCATTAGGTACGGGACCTATCACAGACCTGCCATCTCTCTCTCTATCCATCTGTCCATCTGCCTATCTATCAATCAATCAGTCTTTAATCAGGATGTCTACAGGGCAGTCGATACCCAAACATGATGAACATCCTTTGCTAAGTCACAAAATAACTTTAAAATCACCATTAAGATTATACCATATGCCAGACCCTGCACCTGAGCTAAGCATATGCCATTCACTAAGTCAGACACATGCTTGCCTCTGAGGCTTGCAGTAGCCAGGAAGAAGCTTAGTCCAGATAGGACAAGTCCCACAGGATGTGTGATGCTCAGGGTGGGGCTCTTACCCATAATTTCCAGTCTGAAGCTGGAGGGCAGAGACAAGAATCCCATCCTGGGAAAGTTCCCAAGAGGAAAGCCAAGGTGGCAGGTCCCAAAACAGGTCAGAAACAAGGATTTGGCCAGACAATAGGAGCCAAGACATGGAGCCCAGGCAGAGTGGTTTGGATGTGGGGCAGAAAGAAATGGGGTTCACTGGAAAACTAGGTGAAAGAAAGGGAGGAATGGTGGATGGGGCAAAATGGCAAAGTCTCTATATTAGTGCCTGGCACCAGGCTAAAGAATGTTCACAGCACCATTGCTTGTAAGAGAAAAATGTGGGAAACAGTTACCCATCCAAAGGAATGCACAAGTTAATTGTGGGGTTTTCAAATTTTCTGCATAAAAAATTAATTAGCCAGATTGGTATGGAGCAACATAGAAAATGAAGAACAGCAAAAAACTACCCTTAAAAGAAGTGCACGTTAACAACCTCTTCTTTCCTTCCCACTTTGTTCACTGAAGTGTCAGTTGTAGTGTCTTTCAATTGAATGTAACATGTCTTTTTGAAGAGGTAAAAGGCAAAAGGTTCAGTTGGCAAAAATAAAAGGGAAACCGGGAAGACTTTAACTTCTGAACAAGAAGGTCACTCTTGCCAGAGGCCTTGGAGGACGGCAACATTCTGCATTTTATTTCCTAATGTTTTTCCTTAAATAAAGGGCCACAGACTTCAGGCCAATGTTGGCAGCTCCTAAATGATTCTTCCAAATTCCTTAAAATTGAGCTCTGTAGGGTCCAACAGACCTGCTTTGGCTGCTCCTTCACTAGAACAATTGCTCCCTAGGGAACAGGATCAGGGCTGAGGAAGAGGAAAAAGCGGGTGATAAGTGGATCCTCGCCCAGAATAATAACTCGATTTTCTCTGCCTGCCGCGTAACGTCACAATGAAGGCTTTCTAGATTATAAGAGGCTCTCATAAGCATGAACCCACGTCTGAAAGGTATTGAATTTCATCAGCCAACATCTGCACAGATGTCCCTAGAGAACAAGACCATAATAAATTACACCAGAGATGAGATGGGGTTGCAGGAGAAGGTTTGAAAAAGGACAAGAGGGGTGAAGAGTGTGGAGTCAAAGGGTGGGAATAAGACATGCTTTGCCTACCAGATAAGTCTTTTCAGGGCTGGGGAGCCTGGGTGGCTCAATTGGTTAAGCATTTGACTTTTGGTTTCCACCCAGGTCATGATCTCAGGGTCATGGGAACAAACTCTGTGTTGGGCTCCCAGTGCTCACCTGGAGTCTGCTTGAGATTCTCTCTCTCCCCTCCCTCCCTCTCTGTACCCCCACCTCATTCTTGCTCATTCTCTCTCTCAAACACACAAATAAGTAAATAAATAAATCATTTAAAAAAAGAACAATCACAATAACAAACAAAACCCACAGAAACCAAAAAAAAATTTTTAAGAAAAAAAATAACTCCACAACATAAGTATCGGAAACTTCCTTCTTATCCACAAAGTTGAAGTGAAAATGAATTGATTCCATTTTTTTTTCACCAAACCACAACTCATTTTTGCTTAAATAAAAATATTAACACTTTCCTGGAGCGAAAGTAATGCTGTCTGTTTCCCCAGAAGAGAAAGTCCATCCAGCAGTAAAGCAGACACCAGGTGTCCACTGTGGCTCCGCGGAAGAGAAGCAGGACCCCCACAGAGTGAACAGAGGGGCCTCATGCTGCTCCAGGACCTGGCAGGAGATTGGAGACGCCTTAGCTAGCACAGGGGCCCCACAGTGAACGGGGCAATCTGAGAAGGGCTTGCTAACCAACCTCCTCCCAAAGGTGTGAGTATTCAAGACAGGAGCCGGTACCCGGGCTGGCACCTGCAGGACCACCTGTAGCCACAGGGCCAAGGGGCAGGAACAGTCCTACCTGCACCTGCCGAAAGCTCCACCTGGAGGGAAGCAGTGGCTGTCATTCAGCCCAGGGTGACTTCTCAGTGAGGCAGCAGGGGGATAAATGCCCCAACTGCACCCCTTGTCTCCCTCTGTCTCCTGTGGGCCTCATTCATCCAAAAGTCTGAAAGCAAGCGAACCATGGATGCAGTCTAGACAGCACAGGGCAGGAAGCAGGTGGGGAGGTGTGCAAGGGGGGGAGTGCAGGGGAGGGGGGAACATGCAGCGCTGCAGCTCCCCAGGGAGCTGTCCTGACTGCTGCTTAGTAGAGACTGAACACGCGTGGGTGACCATTGTGCCTCTGGGGTAAAGCACCTTGAGTCTGAAGGGACATGCACCTGCTTTCTGAAACCAGCTAGTGCTAGTACCTCCCCATCGGTTTGGCTATTTTAGGAGTTTGTTCCTCAGAACCGCCCAGCCCCTCAGGTTAAACAACCTGGTTCCTGTGGTTCACAGAAAAAAAAAAAAGTTAGCTTTCAATACTGACATAACTTATTGAATGCATAGTTTAGTTTTGCTCAGATTTATTTATTTATTTATTTATTTATTTATTTATTTATTTATTTATTTATATTTTTTGCTCAGATTTAAAAAGCCCTGGTATTTTAAAACACACATATAGGTGAGATTATTTACATCACACACACACACACACACACACACACACACACACAATTCTATACTTTTTCAAAAAGTAACATTTCTTTAAAATCTACCCCTAGAGTGAGTGGAACTGAGGGCTTATTTAGAAACCATGGTGATCCCTAAGGAAGCCGTTTTAAGGATTTGATCTCAAGCAGTTCCCAAACCTGACCTTTTGTGTCCTACAACCCCAGCTGACATTCATGCACCTTTACAGCCATACTTTAAATGTGTCGAAATACTTCCTGTTCTGGTAGACAGATACCTACCTACTGTGTTACCCCTGGGCTTCCCCACTGCTGCTCCAGCTGCCCGAGCCCTTTCTTCCTGGGCTCTCCCCACATTATCACAGATCCCATTATCCAGTGATAAAGGGGTCACCCTCTTCCTATCCACAACAGCCGAGTGCATTTGTTCTGAGGGGTCAGTGCCCGGGATGTACCTGTTGCCAAGGAGTCTGAACATCTCCCCTGTTTACACAAGAGTTAATTGGGTGATGTTCCTCACCTACAGAGAGAAAAAATAGCACCATTCCTCTGGAAGCAATCAGCTCTCATTTTGGGTGTCTCCCTATGCAGGCCACGGCATCATCCATTGTTAAGACTCAGCACCCTGAATAGCATCCCTCTCTATCCCATGGCTATGGGTGGAGGTATTCATAAATTTCTCTGCAGTGAATTTGGAATGCCCCTCTGAGGCCAGATACTGCAACGTTCAAGCTGTTATGTAGGCGGGGGTTGCTATCATTATTATTTGTTTATCTTTTGATTCCCTGTGTGGCTTTCTTGTTTGTTTGAGATCTTAGAGTTGTCTGCTATAGTCATTACGGCAGAGTTTCTCCGGAGGGGTGGTAATACCAGTTAAAGAATTAGTTCCATCATCACTTAACTTAATCTGGGGATAAAAATGAGATTCTTTTGAAGAGCCAATGTAAGAAAAGAACAAACAAGTAAAAGAAAACAAACTGAAGAAGAGGAAATTAAATCCACTCTCAGTACTAGTAAGCAACTCCTGTCTTCTACTAAATTGTAGACCTTTGCAAGAGCAGGGGTCATGTCTGTTTGCTTATTACGTTATTCTATGTGGCTGTAATGGTGTCTGGCACATAGTTGAATATGTATATTTATCTAATTAATAGACCAATTAAATTAGGCTCAGACCTCGCTTCTGATGCTAACCCTGTGTTTCCAATAGCTGCTTTAAGGCATAGTAAATTTTGAGGCCAGTTCATCTACTTCTGGCTTTTATAGGAAAAGAGGCTTTTATTTCCCTTTTGAAACAAACAAGCCAATGCTACAATGAAAGAACAGGAAGACCTGCCCTCTGCTCCTGACTGTCACCTGCCTAAATCTAAGCCTCACTGTGGTCCCTTTTCACTTAATGATGTGATGAACTTCTAATGAAGTTTGAAGTATATACTCATCGGCATGGTCAGTTATGCTCCTCACATTCAAATTTTGCGATCTAAATCCACAGCACAAACACTGCTGACTATATTGTGGCACATACCCTCTGTCCTATCATGTCAATCTGGGTGATTCCTTAAACAATACATTATGGGATCCCAGTTATGTGTTCTCAACAGAGCCTCTTGACTGAGCCAAAGCTTACAATTTTATAAACCTCCGTGAAATAGCCTTCCTTAGTGACAATGTGTAATGCCATGTCCTCGGAAATTAAGTGGCAACATCTAAAAGAAATACTCTCCCAGTCACGGAGACCAAGCCTTGTACCAAAACAGTAGGCAGCACACAGGAACTCATGCTATAGATAAACTCAGAGAGGTGTCTCAGGCTGCTTGCATTTAAAAATACTAAAAGCAGTGCACCTGGGTGGCTCTGATCTCAGCTCAGGTCTTGATCTCAGGGTGACGAGTTTAAATCCTGTGATGGGATCTACACTGAGCGTGGAGCCTACTTAAAAAATAAATCTTTAAAAATGCAAAAAGCAGACTAAGAAAGCAAAATGACCACCTTAAGAGATCATCATGTATAGAAATAGAAAGCATTCCATAGCACCTGATGATTTTGGTTATTCAGTTAATATTAATATTAAGTGATGTCTAAGAGGTATGTGATAATTCAGAAAGTCTAGGGTAAGAAACAAGGTGGAAGCCAGTTTTGGTGGGTGTTGATAAATCACTAATTAATTAGAGATCATCCACAGTATTTCCTCATAAGGATCATTGCTAAAAATTGTTGCGGTGACAACATAGCCTTGCAAGATTGCAATGTTCTGTTGCAAACAAGATTGCAAACAAGATGTACTGCCAAAGTGATTACCCATTTTACACTATCATGAATCCATCTTTTCAATATTAATTTACATCATTAGGGACACCCCCTGTTCCAAAGGCATTTGCTTGAGATTTTCTGGACCATTTACAAGAACCAAAAGCTAGTCTGCAGAAATTCATATTTTATATTGATCCAGCTACCACATGAAGATGTTTATATGCATGAAATGTAGTTTTGCCTTACTGATAAAGTAATAAATAAAGCCTTGAATATCTAATAAAGCAAGGTCTTTCCACAAGCTGTACATACACACACACACACACACACGCACACAGATTAAATAGAGTAAAATGGTCAGATAGAGACTCCAAAACACTATCAGTCTACATGTGACAAGCGTCCATGTCCTCTTTTGGGTCATTCAATGCCTAGTTGCTCTTGTTAGAAGGAAAGTCTTCATAAAACTCAGCATTAATCAAACTAATATGAAACTGATTAACCACAATACAATGGCAGGAAATCAGCGTGATTAGGAGAACTCTAATTAATTACTGATTTACCACTACCCACCAGAATTGGTTTCTTAGTCATCATTTGTTGAAGATTCTCAGTTGCACACTTGAGAAGAATTTGTTCTGGCTTTGCTGATATCCAGAGCTTTCAGGATTTGAGGTGTGGGATCTTGGGATTATTATTATTATTATTATTTTTTTTTTTTTTTTTTTTTTTAGGTGTGGGATCTTGATTCACTGATAGCCTATTAGGGCATGAATAGAGGACGACCTCGTAAGCTTGAAGTCCATAGTCACACCATAAATAAAACAAGATCTTCAGTATTCTCAGGACACCTTAATCCTATCATATTTTTCTTTTAGGAAGGACAATCTTCTCATTGCTTCTCTTGGAATGAAATACTTACATTATATTTCACTTCAAGATATTTTCTAATTTCCATTGTGATTTCCTCGTAAATCTATAGGCTTATTAAAAATATATTGCTTAGGGGTGCCTGGGTGGTGCTGTCAGTTACATGTCTGCCTTCAGCTCAGGTCATGATCCTGGGGTCTCAAGATAGAGCCCCGTATCAGGCTCCCTGGTCAGTGGGGAGTCTGCTTCACCCTCTGCCCCAATCCTGCCAGTGCTCTTTCTCGCTCATTCTCTGTCTCTCAATAAATAAATAAAATCTTTAAAAATATATATATATATATTAAGCAATATACATATTGCTTAATATATATATTAAGCTATATATATATATATTGCTTAATTTACAAACATTTGTGAGATTTTCTAGTTAGCTCTCTGATATTAATTCCTAATTTAATTCTACTGTGGTCAGAAAGCATACACTGGGACTTTAACCCTTTGAAATTTGCTGAAATTCATGGCCTAGTGTTTGGTCTAAAATAATGAATATTTCCATGTGTGTTTGAAAAGAACATGCATTCTACAGTTGTTGGCTGTAGTGTTCTATAAATGTCAATTAAGTTTCCGATCATGTTATACAAACCATCTTTCTCTATATATCCTTACTAACTTTCATTTGCATGGTCAATTTGATTTGAGAATGGTATATTAACATCCCCTATGATTATGTATTTATCTATTTTTTCCTTTTAGTTCTGGAAATTTTTGCCTTATATATACTGGGGATATATAATTACATGAGTGTAGATTTTTGTTTCCCTCCAGTGGATCCTTTTATCATTATGAAGTGTCCCTCCTTTATTTAATAATACTTCTTGCATTAAATTCTGCTTCATTTGTTATTAGGTATAGCTGTGCCAACTTTCTTTTGATTAGTGTTCTGATGATGTATCTTTCTCCATACCTTTATTTTCAACTTTTCTGTGCCCTATCTTATAATTTACTCACTTACATTTAATGTTTTTACTGAATTATTTGAATTTAAATCTGCTATCTGAATATTTATTTTCCTTCTGTCCATCTATTTTTATTCCTTTATTAATCCCTTCTTGCCTCTTTTAAAATTTTGATCAGTGACCATTTTTAAATCATTCCATTTGTTCTTTTTATTACCTTGTTACCTTTATTACCTTGTTACCTACTCAAGGGTTATAGCATGCATCTTGCACATAGTTACAGTCTACTTTGTTAGTATTTTAATACCTTCCTAGATGATACAAGTAGCTTACAAAAACTTAATGTCATTTACAATGCCTTCAGCCTTTTGTATTATTGTTATGCGTTTTGATTCTACATCTGTTGATAAAATCATAAGATAATTATTGTTGTTTTAAATAGTCAATACTTATTTAGATTTACTCGATATTTGCTTTCTCTGGTGATCTTTGTTCATTCCTACATTACCATGCTTCTATCTGTGATCATGTCCTTACTGTCTCTAGAACTTCTGTTAGTATTTCTTTGAGTTCAGAACTCCTGGCTATGTATTTTCTCTGTTTTAGTTTGGACTCACTTCTCTGTGGTCCCCTCATTCCTAGGTAATTGCCTTTCAAGACTCAGTCACCTTGGCTTCTCTTTGCCTGATGAGACTGCCTCAAATCCAGGACAGTTTATACTAGTCCACATCTGTTCCCTGCCCCCAAAATTGACAAATGCCATAAGTGTAAAAGAGCAGAGGCCAATGTAAGAATTGCCTCAGTGCACTCCCTTACCCTGGGATCTTGGATCCTTCTGATGCCTTGAAAGAGTTTTGTGTAATATATTCATATTGTATTTATTTTTATTTATATCATATATTATTTATATTTATTTATAATTTACTTATATTGCATATATATGTGTAGTATATAAGTATATATTGTTCTTAGCAGCATATTAGTGTGAAACAAGCTACTTCATCTCGGCTAGAGGTAAGGTGGAACTTCTTACTCTTAAGAATAAGGAAAAGGATTTTATAACTTTGAATTTACCATCATAAAGACATCCTCAAATGTCAGGCTATGTGGATTCCTAAGACTTTAGCACACACAGAAGTCAGAAACTACTATTTCTTGTCATATGTTTAAGGGTGTGTAATGGAGCCAAACTTAGCCACAAACTGCCAGATGACACTGAGATATCAGTGATTACTACTCAGAAATAGTACCATAAAAACAATATAATCCACAGGGGAAAACAAACACAATCGGCTGATGAAGAGATTGCTACTTTTACTGCAGGAACTGCAAGAGTTCTCCAACACAGCCATTATATTTGTGCCTCACAACATGTCCTTCTTGAACACACCTCTTTTGAAAATCTTTAAGATAATTTTACTCCCATTTTTTATGCTTATAAAGTATTGGAGTTTTGTCTCATATTTATCTTCAAGGCTGACAGAAGAATATTGAATGCTGCTAATGCTCTGAACATCTGCAATGACATCCCCAAAACTTGTCAAAATCAACCCAAAGATGCATCCATCCAAGTCTATTAACTTACCTGGTTAACTCTGTGGACTACCAAATTTAACTGAGTGTGGGAGAGGAAGAAAGTTGAGAAAAATCAAGATTACACTTGAGAAAGTAGGATATTCCTCAGT
This sequence comes from Vulpes lagopus, assembly GCF_018345385.1. NCBI lineage: Eukaryota > Metazoa > Chordata > Mammalia > Carnivora > Canidae > Vulpes > Vulpes lagopus. The sequence goes on along the minus strand of NC_054826.1, from coordinate 15,191,573 downwards.
TATTATCATGAATTATTTGCCCCTAGAATGTCCTTTCTGGACATTGTTATTATAAAACTGAGGTGTTACATTTACAGTCCATGCTACCCAAAACAGAACTGGTTATGGCTGAAAATTTATCCCAATATTGAAAAGATTCAAGAAAACTGTAGCACATGCCAGGCTATTTAGAACAACTCGCCATGGAACATGACCATGAAACCATAGACAAAAATTCATATTTGTTGTAAAAGACTATCCTAAGACGAATAAAAAAGGAATGATTGTGGAGGATTCCATCTTAAAGTGTCCCAAAGCATATCTTTTTTTCTTATTATTATTTACACTAAATGTGTGTTACATGTATTTGCTTCCTTTGGGTTAAATTTTTATTCTGGAACATTTTGAAAATGCATAAAATGAGAGAAAAGAGTATAATAAAATCTTATGCTCCCATCATCCTACTTCAAAATTATCAATTCATGACAAATCTTGTGTATATCTTGTTTCATCTTAATGATCAAAGCTCTCGATTATTATTTGCAACACATGAATGCTAAACAGTATTATTTCCCACCATGGACCTACATGTATTCAAGTTGTACATCAGAAAGTGTGGGTGGAAGTCATTACTATCAAGCAAATGGTCACGTTGAGAAGAATGTCCTAATGGAGCTTGTCCAAGGAGACTGACCATTACCTAGTTCCAGGTTTCTCTCTCCCAGAATGTGATTCTATTCCATGTTCACTGGCAGGATTTGGTTCTGCTAAAGTATTTATGTAGCTGCATTGTCTTCATTTGTCTTAGCCATTTCCCATCATACTTTCAACATAGGTTAATCAGAGGGTCAGTAGTATGCAGCTGCATGGGATACAGGTGTGCAGTGCTGATGTTTTTACCTTTTTTGAGTTCTTGTGAGTTTCTTGTTCCTCTAGTAAATGTGATTTGAGCAGGGGGCGAGGTGGTGGTTGGAGGAAGAGAGAAATATGTGGAGGAAGTCATTCTGAGTACGGCATTGCCCCATTAAAAGACTGTCTCTGAGTCTCTAAGCCATCACACCGAGCAGAACTGCTTAAGTAAGAACTAAGTCAGGAAATGCGGGGTTTGTGAAAGTTTCATAGGTCATCCATTAACTGACATTTCAAACATAGATGTACAAAGTGAATTCTTTATATCTCTTTCCCTAGTAAGTGAAACATCCTCAACCCAGACTCAAACCGAAATTTACAAATTATCCTTGATTACACTTTTCCACCCCCCTATATCCATTCTATTCGCAAGTCTTATTATCTTTATCTCAAAGATTTATCTCAAATCCCATCTCTCTTCACCAATTCTGCTGCTCCCTGCTGATCTTAAGCCGTCATCTCTGAGCTGGACTTAGTCCTCTAGTAACCTCCTCCGGACCCCTGACTCCACTGTTTCCATCATTCTTTCCACCCTGTCTTTCCACTCCCATTTCCCACACAGTTGCCAAAATGATCCAGGGAAAAAGCTACATCACATATAAAATTTTTATAACTTCTTAATATACTTTGACTAGAATCAGACTTCTAGACCCTGACACATTCAGTCCCTATCTGCTTCCACAATCTTCTATAAGACTACTTTTGCCATACACTCTAGCCATGTGGGCCTCTTGAGTACCTCAAGTAACCCAGTGCTCTCACAGTTTGGGGCTTGTTGCACCTGCTGTTTCCTCTGCCTAGAATGCTTTTTCTCTGGCTATCGAGTAGTTGACTCTTCTCCATTTATTTTTTTATGTTTTTTCTTCTCCATTTCTGATGACCAGCTTACATAGTTCATACTCAGAGAGCCCTTCCCTGACCACCCAATCAGTAAACTGTCCTTGGCTTCATAGGTTGTAATAATACCACATTTACTTTCTCCTTGAAACTTAAGATTGTCTGTTGTTGTATTTATCAGCAGTTTTTATTTTTTTAATAAAACAGCTGTCACTTGTCTCTTGTCTTGCCTCAAAATCCATCTAGCTTTATCTCAAGCTTCAGCTTCAATAAGCAGAACTCTGGCCAGATATCTGCAGCATATGAATTGTCAGAGCCTCCTGACAAGTGATAACGCAGTGTCTATATTTACTTGAGCTGTATCTGAGCAGTGACCAAGTCTGTCTATTCATCACCATGTCCCTAGTACGATGCTTTTATATAGTAAGCAACTGGTAAGTATTTGACACAGGCATAAATGAATGAATGAACTTTTCAGGAATACTAGAGTCAGAGAAACTTGAAGTTTGAAAAGTTAAGAAATTTTGGCACTTGAAGAACACTAGGAAATTAACATAAACCTTCTTTGGTATTACTGTGGAATCTATGATTCAGTTTACATGCAGGATTTCAGGAATACATAGGCTTCATATAGTCAGATACCTCCCCAGGTGACATGTCAGACTCTGCCTTACAAATTTGACTCTGAGGGTGCCAGACTTGAACAGAACTAAAGAGGCACAACCCTCACTCCCTCAGGGCATACTCATGTTCAAATGGCCTAAATGCCAGTTTACTTGGTCATTATCTTGTATCCAGGCTCTTCCTCAGGGTATAGTGTTCATCGGAAAACATTGAATCCCAATGTTCAGGCACAACAAATACCACATCATTCTAGCAGGCTTGCTAGAGGCTCAGACCCTTTGCTGCCTGAGGGGTACAAATAAGAACAGCAAACTCCCAATTGTAGAGGAAATTCTGATCCAAAGAGACTCACTGCTAGAAAGTATAGGCATGTTCACTCCAGGTGTCCACTGGAATATACCAGTGTACCCTCTTCCCACTCACTTGGCAACTCTTAAAAATACAAGTGGGTGGGGGGGATGGGTGAAAATATAAAGGGATTAAGAGTATGCTTATCTTGATGAATACTGAGAAATGTATAGAATTGTTGTTATATTGTATATGTGAAACTAATATTACATTATATGCTAATTTTACTTGAGTTTAAAAACCACAGTGAAAAATAAAAGCAGTTAATCATCTCAGTTAGAAGCTGTCAAAATGGTGATAGGTAGAGGAAACCGCCTGGTCTATGCAGAGCCTAAGCATATGGAGAGATAGAATCTGAATCCAGACCTACAACCAGTACTCACCATGGACAGGTCACCCCTCTGCTGGGCTCCCTTTCTTCATCTGAGATATGAAACCACTGAACCAGCTCATCTCATTCAGATCTTTCAGATCTCATTCAGATCTCTCAGTTCTGACTCTTTAATTTGAGAAGTCTTGTATTCTGAAACTGCAGTGTCGAGCAACAATCTCAACAGGTTGTGTATGTAATTATATACTTATTCTCACAGTTTCATAAGATCAGAAACCAGTGAAATTCATTTTTATGCTACTTTTGTATTCCTGCTTACTTTGAATAGAAAAATCCTTCCTAAAAAATCCTAGAAATGTACTTCCTCAAAACATGGAAGAAAAACATGAAAAATGCACCCTGGGGGCCAACAAGCTTATTTGGTTAGAGACAAGGTCGGGTCCAATGAATTTAGGTGGCTTGGGCTCTGTGGTTTGTTTTTGGAGCTAATCTTGAATTTAAACTCTGTGTCATCTATCAGAAAACTAAAGAAGATTGAAGTCTACAAAATACTGATGCTAAGATAGATATATTTTACTTCCTGCCACAGGACTTCTTTTACCATAATCACTAATAAGCCTTTTTTTTTTTTTTTTTTTACTGGGAAGGATAAAAGGCTGGAGGTCTTGACACAGCCATAAAGAATAATGAAATCTTGCCATTTGCAATGACATGGATGGACTTAGAGAGTATTGTGCTAAGCGAAATAAGTCAGAGAAAGACAAATACCATATGATTTTACTCATATGTGGAATTTAAGAAAAACAAATGAGCATAGGGAAAAAGAGAGAGAGAGGGAAAGAGGCAAACCAAGAAATAGACTCGTAAGTATAAAGAACAAACTGGTGGTTACCAGAGAGGAAGCAGGGGTGTTTAAGTGGGAATTAAGGAGGATACTTGTGATGAGCAACAGGTGTTGTGTGTAAGGGTTGAATCACTATATTGTAGACCTGAAACTAATATTACACTTGTACGTTTACCTAACTGGAATTTAAATTAAAAATTTAAATAAATAAATAAAAGTTTATTTAACCAAAAAAAGGTCTTGAGACAAATGTTAGAATTAAATGTCCAGCATTTGTCTTAATGCATTAGACTCACTGGATAAATGATAGCCATTTGTTGTGACTCTGTATAACATCCATAGAAGAAACTCAAGGCTTTGTTGTTTTATTTTTTTTTAACTGAAGTATAATTAGCACAATGTTACATTAGTTCTAGGTGTAAAACATAGTGATTGGACAAGACTATAATTTATGCTATGCTCACCGTAAGTGTGGTTATCATCTGTGACCATACAATGTTATTACAGTACCATTAACTATATTCCCTATGCTGTACCTTTCATCATGACTTACTTATTCCATAACTGGATGCCTGTATTTCCCACTTCCCTTCACTCATTTTGCCCATCCCCCTGGCAACCACCAGATTGTTCTCTGTATTTATGGGTCTACTTCTGCTTGTTTTTTTGTTCGTTGGTTGTTGTTTTTTAGATTCCACATAAAAATGAAATCATATGGTATTTTTCTTTCTCTGTCTGAATTAGTTCAGTTGGCATCATACTCTTTAGGTCCATCACAACAGCTCAAGGTTTTTAAAGCCTTGAAAAATTGGTTTTAGAAAGTATCACCTGGAAAACTTCAAGCTTTCCTTTCTCACAAGACTTCTGGAGTAGTCACCAGTGTTGCAAGGCTCTCAAGGAAAAGGCACTATTGCTTGCAAAATTATCCTCTGTGAAGTTTAGGTTTCCAACATGGATCTACCTGTGTGTAGTCTCTGGCCAGATATTCATCAGCCATGTCAAAAGGACAGTGGAGGTATTAATGAAGATAATCCCAAATTAGCATTACTCCCCTCAGAAAATGAAAAGAAGCTTGCCTGATGAAGCAGGGAGCCTTGGCAATTAGACAGAATTAATGTATCTTCTATAACTTATGCTACAATCAGATATTTTCAGGACAAAGCATTTGGTGAACTGGATACATTCAGCCAGTTGCTTCAATTTTCTACTGTACTTTACTTCTGTAATTATGGCCACGGATTTGAAAATAGTCATATGGATAGAGCTGTGACTTTAAGGATCAGAATGCCTCTGAAGAATAATACCATATTCATTTGTAGAATGATGATCCTGCAGAGGTCACTTCCCTAGCAGTAATCTCTGGTCTTGATGAAGGAGCATTCATACCATCTAGTCCATCCCTTTGCAACCAGCATCAGGTCTCTGTGGGATCAAATCATTTTGGAGTTTAATCAGCTCTATAATAGGAGACAAGAACTGGGGAGCAAGGGACTACAGGAGTTAACTGACCTTCCAGGGAGCTAGGCATGAAGCTGGGATGAGAATTGGTCACTCTCATTACATCATTATGCTTCTCTGATGGCTGACAAGGGAAAGCAATATAATCCATAGCCTTGGAAAAAAGTCCTTTGTCAGATAGGGGTAAGCAAACTATTTTTGTAAGGTACTGGATCACTAAATATTTTTGGCTTTGCAGGCCATATGGTCTTTATCACAACTACTGGACTTAGGTACTGTAGCATTAAAGCAGCCACAGACAGTATGTAATGGAATAGGTGTGGCTGTGTGCCAATAAAACATTTTAATGAAGATGGAAATATGAATTTCACTTATCACATGTCACAAAATATTATTTCAACTTGGATTTTTTCAATTATTTTAAAATTAAAAAAGAAAAGATAGGGGCACCTTATAGCTCAGTTGGTTGAGCAGCCCACTCTTGATTTCAGCTCAGGTCATAATCTCAGGATTGTGAGATCCAGTCCCATGTGGGCTCTGTACTCTGCACGAAGTCTGCTTGTCCCTCTCCCTCTTCCACCCTGCTCCTCCCACACCCCCACCCCAATTGTGAGCTCACAGGCTCTCTTAAATAAATAAATAAATAAATAAATAAATAAATAAATAAATAAATAATAAAATCTTTAAAAATGTAAAAAACATTCTTAACTTATGGTGGGCTGGTTTGGCCTATGGCAGGAGCTACCTACCCCTATTGTAAAGTAACATCTCGGCCCAGGAGAGAATTGATCCTTTATCCTAGATGATACCCATTTTCTCTGGCTCCACACCACACCCAAGAGCCTTAAATCACACTGATTTGTTCTCTGCAGAGGTCCTGTCACATTAAACTGTGAAGTTAAGCTACTTTTACATTTCATCTATGAAGTGCCTTATTCAAGAAAAGTCATCCTACGTATGACTTAAGTCACAGGATTTAGGAAAAGACAGAGGGAAAGAATTCCTTCTGACAAACCCAGACTCAGCCACAAATGCCAGTTATATCGTCAGTGAGCATTGATGGTTTGGATTGCACTAAAAAACATCAGTCAAAAGAGTATAGATGTTGCCTGTTAACATGGCTTTCACAGGCAAAACAGAAAATGCCCAAAACTCCTTGCTAACATCACTGACTTCATGCTTACAATGAAAGGAAATGCTTGGGTTTGTATGTGAATAACTGCCTCAAGAAATCTGCCACATTCCTTGGATCAATTGGAGTTCTAGAGACCTGTTCCTTGGGCAGGCCTGATTTGTTTGCTCACTTAGCATACAGCCAAGTACTCTCTTAAAATCCAAGGGCTTTCTCTGCTACTGACACTATTTGTTTGTATCAGAAGGGTGGACAGCCCTCTGGTAACGCTAGTGTTTTCTGGGTTGAGAATAAGCAGATGCAGGTCTGCAGTTTTTCTCTTGGATGAGGGCAGGAGGTCTAAACTGAGGGAATAATGCTTTTTTTGCTCATTTTCGTTTCTTGACTGGAGTGCCCTCAGAGGCAAAGAGTGAGCCATGAAGGTTTTCCGGAAACTAAGAGAGGGCTAAAGGGTATCATATCAGTTACTTGCCACAGTGATGACTTTGAGCTCGAACTATCACAAACAGAGGCCTATAGGTAGGTTACTAGAGCTATATTCCAGACCCTACCATGGGATACAAGTTCCTGAGGACCACTACTCATATTGCTCTTGAAGTCTTGTCACACGTGATACTACCTCATGAGAATTACTAAGACTGGCACAGTGTTGCCTTTTGTGATATTTACGGTCACCAAGAGTTTTTGGTTGCAAGGGATGGAACCCAACTCAAACTAACTGAACAAAAATAAATACATAAAAAAATAAATAACAGTAGCTCAAAAGTCTGAAAAAACTATGTTTTGATCTTTAGACATAATTGCATCCGTATTTAAGAAGCATACATCATCTCTCCTTTCCTTTGTTTGTCTTATCTCTGTTTTCATCTGTGTTGGCTTCATCCTCTACGTGTACAGAAAGCCAGACCCTGGCATTTCCAGACTCATAGGCTACTTGCAACTCACAGTCTCAAAAGGAAAGAGTGTCTCTCCTAGCATCTGTTTCTGTCTCTGTGAAAAGACCTCACTTGTCCCTGCTTCAGTCATATGTTCACCCTTGGACTTATCAGTGAGTCCAGAGGGATGAAATACTCGGATTGGCTACCACAGGCCGGATGTTCACCTGTTTAGTGTTACTAGAATCATGTGAAGTGAGCAGGAGGAGATTTTGATAACGAAAGAATGAAACAAACACAAAACAAAAAGCCTGTATTACGCTAGTAATTCATTTGCATTTAGTAAGAACATGGTTTTCATAAGGAGTAAGCAAATCAGAAGCTACCTGGTGAACCATCAATTATTTCTAGATATTTCTCCATTCCCTGGTCTTCTTTCCTTCCTTTCACTGAGTTATGCTGGTGATATACTCACTGTGGACCAAAGACGACAGGGATAAAAGGGCTCATCTTCCTCTGCTATTGTGAGGATTAGATAGTGCGAAGACTTTGATGCCAATACTAACATCACTGCCTTACAGAAGCCTGCCTTAATTCTGATGAAAGGATCATCATTTTTGGCACAATTCACAGGTTGTCTGAATACCCAAAGTGTAAAGCTAGCAAATAAATGGCTTGCAGAGGAAGCCTCATATCATAGCAAGAACATAGTGAGAAAGTAATACATTTTTAATTAATGTTTAATGGAAAAATTAATCAGTAGTCTCCTCAGCTGGAAAGGAGATATTAGATAGAAAAAACACACACAAAAGGTTCAAGGTTCCCTTTAAAAACTGCCAAAACTTACCCAAAACAGTGTTAAAACAAGAAAACAGATGACTTCTAAGAAGAGGAATTATAATCTCTAGGGGAAAAAAAGGATAAAATCATCAGGATTTCACTTCTTTGGTTCTTTACTCCCCTTCTTGAGGCTTTCCAGTCATTTTCAAGAGATGAGGCTACATGTGCTTAAAGGAGAAGTCCAAGGGTTTTGGAACCCCAGATTCTCATGAATAAAACAAGGTGTTTGGATGAATGAGGCCCAGGGTCCTGTCCAGTGTGGGCATGCTGTGATCCTGTGTCCAACTTTCTGATCTATATTCTGACCTTACATTGAATGTGGTATAAGCAATCCCTAAGAACCACCAGGCTATGCTGTGTTAAGGGAAGAGGACAAGTCCTCTCCCTGATGAGATATCTCATCAACCAGGAAGCGGTTAAGCAGACTTGATATGATAGCATCTGTACCTCAGCCTCCCTGGAGCATCCATGAGTTCTTCCAAAAATCCATGCCTTGCATAAGAAGTCAAGAAAATATTTTGCTGATAAAAATTTGGACTACCAGTGAGAGTTCTGCCCCCATACATGGGGGAAAAGTGCCTGTTTCGGATCCTAGACATTGCTCTCAGCCCAAGTATATAAAGTTCTATTTATAGAAGGATCAAATAATTAATGTTTTTGAAATTTTGAGGAAAGCTGAGTCCAAACCACCTTAGATATCATTTCTTTTATGCCAGCCCTCTGAGACTACACTGAAAAATGGAAATAGTAATGGGATTTTTTCAAGTAGGCCCACAGGGCTAGGTTAAAGTTAAGTGGCATAACACATGCAGAATGGTAGGTGCTCATTAGAGGATAGCCATTGACCATTCATCCACTCAGCAGATGTTTATTAAGTTATCTTCCATTTGCTAGGGGCTATTCTCAGTGCTGGGGACATAGCAATAAACAGCACCATCAATGGAATTTATGTTCTCTGTGTAGGAGATAAACTAAGCAAATGTCAGATGGTGACAAGTGCTAAAGAGATAAATAAAAAGAAAGGAAGAGTATTATGGAGTGTCCATGGGAAAAGAAGCAATTGCAAATAGAGCAGTCATGGAAGGGTAGACACACCTCTAGTATTTGCAAGGCTTGGGGGAAAGGTACAAGTATAGGACTGCCTGCTATATGTTTAAATCTTGATAAACTATGAAATCAATCATAGATTAATGTCCCACCTTGACCACATACCTTCATTACATCTTGGAAGGCAATGCTCAGATTTGGAGTTTTCAAACCCTCAGAGCTCTATCCTAGAATGTGAAATGTTGTCTCTAGCCAGTGTCCCTCCCCACTCCCACCTTTTCCCTTCTCCCTCACCACTGTCCTATACCATGAGAACTTTCAAACACGTGTGTCAATGCTCCAGCCCACAACTCCAAGTTCCATGAATGCACCTCATAAACAGCTGCCTCTCACCCCATAAACGGCTGCCTCTCAGTCCTCCTCTCGGGCCTAGGAATGTGCCTACTGGCAGCATGGTCCTAGAAGTGGGGTTGGACCACTGGGGCAGGGAACTCTGGTTGCTCAGAATGTTCTCTAGGAGTGGGGAGAGGGAGTGGGCTCTCAGTAGACACCTCACGTTAGCCCTGCATACTCTTTGCCCCTTTGGAAAGGGATAAATGAGAGCAGTCCCCTCTAAAGAGGGAGATCTGGGACAGTTGCCCTTCTTGGCTGGGTCAAAGGAAAGAACTGGCGAAGAACCCACTGACATGGTAATTTTGAGCAAAGACCCGAAGGAGTTGAGAGAACAATCCATGGAGGATATTTGAGGAAAGAGTATTGTGGACAGCAGAAGTGGCAAGTGCAAAGCTCTGAAGTAGGAACACGCGTGATATGTTCCAAGAGCATTAAGGAGACCAGAGAGACTGGAGGAGCACAAGTGAGGGGAGTGGTGATTTCAGAGAGAGGTCTGGAGGCCAGATCTTGAAAATTCATGTAGGTCATTGTAATGAGTAGGACTGTTACTTGAGCAAGATGGGAAGCCATCTTGGCTTACTATGTAAGTAAGGATCTTACTATGGATCCTTGGATCCGTATGTTTGGATCCATATGTTGGATCTTACTATGTTTTAAAAGAATTATAGTGGCTGATGCTGAAAATGGGCCGCAAGGGGCAAAGAGAGAGGCAGGGAGACCAGCCAGAAGGCCAATGCAATCATCCAGGCAAATGGCCATCGCTTCAACCAAAGTGGTGGCAGTGAAGAATGAGAGGAGGTTTAATTTTTAAATCTCATTTAAAGTAGAGTTAACAGGATTTTGCCAGTGGGTTGGATGTGGAGTGGTAAGAGAGAAGAGTCAAGGATGATTCCACAGCTTTTTGGCTTAAGCATCTGGAGAGATAAAGTTGCTCTGTTTTTCTGTAACATAGGAGTAAACATAATTATAAACCATATTACTGGCAGCAGCTAATAAAAAGCCCCTGGATGATTTGAAGTAAAATAAAAGCAAAAGGTCTTCAATAAGAAGGGAGAGAAGCTTGTATTGTTCTGCCCATGCAAGGAATGTGTATGTATTTTTTGTACACTAGTATTCACAGTTGGACAGAGCTTGTTTGCGAAGTCATACATATCTTTTGTTTGAACTCCATTTTGTGCCTTTAATCGAAAGGGCAGAACCTAAAATTACTGGGGTAGAGTAGAATCAGTCCTGGGCGCGGCCCTCCTTAGCTTCGGGATCTCCAGCAAGACCTTTAATTTTTTTCAAGCCTCAGTTCCTACATCTTAAGAATGTGGATGACAGTTGCCCATTTCATCAGCTCAGAAACAGCATCCACGTCCCAGGGGTCATTAAATACTAATGGCCTCCATTTAAGCAAAAGTTTAAACAAATATTTGGTCCTACCCATACTATAATTTATACCTTTGTTCATTGTTCTTCTGTGCTATGAACAGTTGATGATGGGGTGGTTTTCTTTAGCTATGATTTATGTGATCAGAGAAGTAAAACCAGTTAGCTCATTTGGTCATATTCTGAAATTAATGAGGTGTTCTTTTTGTAGGTGTTCACAAATTAGTTTCACTCTCTTTCTTGGCCACACACTTCACCTCAGCTTCACAAATGAGTGGAATTGACTGCAGCACGGGTCCAACAAGAGAGTGTAAACCCGTCACTCCTGTTGAGAAAACAGCTCAAAACACAAGCGTCCCTGCTGGTAGTAATACTTTGTTCATATCTGAAGGATACAACCTTGAATCCCTTGTGATCATGGCAAAGAATAAATAAGAATGTAAGTAAATAAGTAAAATATAAGAAGAACAGTATAAGACTAAGTAACCATAAAGTTTAAAGTGTCTCATGAAGTATTTAGGCACTAAAATAGCTTTGACATTATTTTCCTAGCCTCCAAGAGTTTCTACACCTGAAATATTTGCGCTTCCAATTGTAGCTCTCAGAATCTTTGCTTCCTCAAATGCAAACCAAGAAGTTGGACGCCTTTACTTCAAAGAGGTTTTCCAGCTTAAGTGATTGCTAATTCTATGAGTCTTCTTCCTGGAAACTGTTCCTTCCACTCGGCACAGTAAATATATTGGCATGTATTTTATTTAATCCTCAACTTTAGAATCTGGTTTTGGTGAACTGCAGTTATTTGAAGGTTTCAGCAAATCCTCTTGGCATCTGAGAAAATTATTATCAATACCAGTTAAGGGATTTGTCAATCCTGTGTGATTGATTTTGAAATCTGTTAGCAGGGCTCTCTGTGGAGGCAAGGAATCTCATCGGTGGGCTTCTGTGTAAAAGTGAAGCAGCCTGGGATGACACCTGGGATTTGGCTACTGCTTCAGTCTTAACCAAATGAGCAGTCATCGTCTTCAGGGCTGCTGGCTTCCTGTAGCCTTGCAGAAATAATAGTGTGTGTGTGTGTGTGTGTGTGTGTGTGTGTGTGTGTGTGTATAATGGAGTAGAAGGATGGGGGGCAGCAAGCAGAGACATGGAGAAATAGGAGGGAGAAAGACAATCACAAAAGGAGCAACCCACTCTGAGCAAATAAAAAAAAATTCTTAGAATGCAATACTGGCTGTGTGTGTGAATAATTGGCTTGCAAATCACTTCCTTCACTTGCTTGTTATATAAAAATGATCATTTCAGTGTTGACGAAAGCCCAGAAGGAAACCAGGGCTTACTGGTTAGTTGTGCATATGGCTTCTGTGTAGAATAAAGCTTCATACATGGGGTTCTGAGTTGCTGGCCCACAGACCTGAGCAGGCAGATTTGAGACTGGTTATTACATAATTTTTGAGAGATGAAATCTCCAGTGAGTTGGCCTCAGGAGCAAAATGAAGAATGAAACTAGAGGACAATCTGAAGCCTTTATCTAAATTTAAATCACAGTTCTCTAGGCAGAAGAAGAAGCAACAAATTCCAAAGGTTAAGGCATGTGGCTTTTGTTGGAGAGATTTTGCTAATTATCTTTCTTACGAAGATATGACAATCACCCTTTATTAAGTGTTCACAATATACCAGTATTTTATACACATGATTACCCCTCCTCAAAATAATCCTGCATGATGGCTTGGCTATCATTTTCCCCATATTAAGGATAAGAAAACTGAGACTTAGGAAGGTTATTAGCTTAAAGTCAAATGGCAAGTTAACAGAAGAGCTGCGATTGGGTTCCAGGTCTTGCCAGTAGCAAGTTTCTATGCCTTTTTCCAATACCCTAGCTCGCCTCCGTTCGATTGTCTGATAACTTGGCAAATGTGCACCTCACCCTACTGTGTGGGCTTTTATATACTTCTCCCCATTTTCTGTCAGTCTTATTGCTATGAGTGAGATAGGAATGGCAGGAAATCATAATATACATCATTTGTCTTCAATATTTAGTTGGTTCCTTGTTCTGGATTGGTTTTCTCCCTTGTTAGAATATTTATTTTGTCTCCTCTGCAAACTATAACAGTATAAATTTTATATTTTCTCTGGGATACATCTCTCCCAACACATTATAAATAATGAAAATTGGCCTAAAATGTTTAATTAAGAAGCTGTAAAATAGACCGTTCTCAGACAGCATGGCATTAGTGTGGATTCATGGCGTCCATTTGTCCCTAGAGCTATAGAACCTTCAGATTAAGCTAATCAGTACTATTGTTATGTGCAGTGTTGGCAATTTTATTCTATGCTTTTCCATTCCCGGCATCTGTGCTTCTAAATATAATGTGATGTAAACTCCTAACTTGTTCTCGTGGTTTTGTCAAACTTTTTGGTGCTGATAGTTTGAAAGGGAAGAGGAACATTTCCTAAGAAGTGTCCCAACTTATGTGGCACTATCCGAAGCTTACATCTAGCATAGCAATGGCTTAGATGCCAGCTGGTCCGGAAGTACCTATCGATCATTCCAGAATTTGAGCTTCCTAGTTTTATGCATAGCATTTTATCATGTGTAAATATTTTCCAATATTTTCCAATGTACCATCTGTTTTCTAGAGGTACAGAAGGATACAGTTATTTACAGGATAAATCTCACCTTGATGAAACAATCAAAATTGCCATGCACCAATAAATTGTTGATTAAACCTTGCATACAGGAATGAGGTATTGGGAATGTGGTTCATAGTTAAGGAGGATGGATCACACAGATTAAGGCTGTAAAACTTCCCCATTATGGTGGCATCATAAAGGGCACTACTACCAAAAACTGAAAATACTATTTTTCATCTTACTTTGTTATTTATGTTTTTTGACTTTCAAAAAAATAAAAAACCACCTTCATATTAAAATGGGCTAAATTACAGTGTGGCAACAAACAAATTCCATCAGTATGTTCCAATTACCAGTTGCTTTATGACAAACTGTCCCAACCTAGTGGTAAAATAACAATCATTTTATTATGCTTACACATTCTGTATATCAGAAAATCTGACATAATATCACGGTGATGTTTTGTGTCTGCTGCATAATATCTGGGGTTTCCTCTGGGAACACTCAAATGGCTTGGGGGCTGAAATCATCTAGAAGCTTCTTCATTCACATGTTTGGTGCCTGGCTGGGATAACTCAGACTCAGTGGGACTCGTAACAAGAGCCTCTTGTGTGTGAACTCTCTATGTGGCTTGGGGTCTGTGGTGGTGGGATTCAGAGAGGCATCATGCAATGAGGCAGTGTTCCAAAAGAGTCAACGCGGCAAGAGCAGCTTTCTGACCTTTTCTGACCCAATTTCCATAATCATGAAGCATCACTTCAGACACTCACATCAAAGGGGAGGAGAAATAGAATCTACTTCCTGATGGGAGAATAGTAAACTTACACCAAAGAAGAGCATGCTGGATGGGTGATATTATGGGCCATCTTGATCATCTTTGGAATATACCATCTGTCATATATCAGCTTACAACACAAGGGCTTATTTCATGCTGAAAGTCTGCTGTGGATCCAGGCAATTTTCCAGAGTCAATTGATGATTTAACAATCCAGGCTGCTGCTTCCATCTTGTAGCTTCTCCATATCACTCATGATTCCAAAACCACGGCTGTAGGGGAAGAGCAGCATGGAAGATCCCATGCCAGCTCTTAGATACACAACCCAGAAGGAACGTAAGTCACTTCTACTTACATTTCATGGCTCATGTAGCCGTGCCTACATTTCATGGAGAAAGCAAGTGTGGTCTTCTTATGTGCTCACAAAGAAAACAGAGCTAGAAATGCTGACAAATGGCCATATGATTTATCTCAGCTTCAGAGATATTGCCTGAGTGGTGATAATTGTGATCAGTGCTGGTTTTTGTACTTGTCAAATTAGTTCATTCATTCCTTCATAAATCTACCAAATATATATTCCATGCCTACTATGTGCAATACATCAGTAGCTAGTTCCCAGAAAGGATTCATCTACCTTTAAAAAGTGTATGATTGATTTTACTCCAGAAAACCAATTAAAATTTCAGTTGCTTTGTCATTGACTCCTTTGTGTGTAGGGCAGTGGGGGAAGTGGGAGACAGATCCTACACTGTCCTGTCCCCTCCAAGGAATATGAAATAAGACTTTTATCTCTCCTTACCTCCCAGGATAGTCATTTTTATCATTTTTATACACAATTATAGTCAAAATCCTTTTTCTTCAATATTCATCATCTGTCTTCCCTTTTGCAGGCTGTAATTTCATGAGACGCTATTGGGGATGCAGCTATATTTCCAGAAAATGCAGATGGTGGATATTAAATTGAACACTGCCATGGCAATACACTGTGTGATAAATTAAGTGGCTTTAATCCAGTTTAGAGTAATCATGCATCATTAGTCTGACAGCCCGATTCCATTTGTTGTTGTTTTAAAAGGAAATTTCTATATCAAGGCTGCAAACTGTGGTTAAGTCTGGACAGAAGTCTCCTATTTTCCAAAAGCAGAGCTTGTAACTACATTTCAACAACGAAAAGAACAAAAACCATCAGGAGCTCTGTTTGGGGCCAGTTTGTATCTCAGTCTTCAGTTAGAAAATTGTATTTCTAATGGAAAACCATAGGACAATCCTCACTCCCTGGTGAGAAAGAATGAAGAGGAAGAAATTATCTCTATGACAGACTGAAGTAGTGATGTTGTGGTTTTGCCTGGGTAGCTGTCTTCCTAAGTGACTTTGGGTGTGTAGAAAACCACTCTTGATTTTGATCTATCCAATGCCCCAAATCTCCAACTAGAATTTTCAAAATTATTAAGAACTTAGGGGAAGTTCTTACTTTAAAGCAGTAATAGGGGGACACCTGGGTGGCTCAGCGGTTGAGCATCTGCCTTCAGCCCAGGGCATGATCCTGGAGACCCGGGATCGAGTCCCACGTCGGGCTCCCTGCATGGAGCCTGCAGAAGCAGTCTGTGCCTGTGTCTCTGCCTGTCTCTCTCTCTCTCTCTCTGTTTCTCATGAATAAATAAATAAAATATTTTTTTAAAAAAAAGCAGTAATAGGGGGGCAGCCCAGGTGGCTCAACAGTTTAGCGCCTGCTTCAGCTCAGGGCCTGATCCTGGAGACCCGGGATCGAGTCCCACGTCAGGCTCCCTGCATGGAGCCTGCCTCTCCCTCTCCCTATGTCTCTGCCTCTGTGTGTGTGTGTGTGTGTGTGTGTGTCTCATTAATAAATAAAATCTTTAAATAAGTAAACAAACAAATAAATGCAGTAACAAGAAATGTAAACAATGGAAATTATTGGAGGTGCACACTAGAAATTACTTTGAGCAAACATATAGCTGGAAAAAATTTAAAATCAGGATTGATAAAGCTCTTCCGTGAGACCCCTAACTATTGAAGTGCACCCACAATGACATGAACCCCTATAAGAAACTGGATAAGAAACTTAGTGGCCTGCTATCCTATCCAATGCAAAAAACAGAATTTTTAGGATTATCATCATAGGTTTTAGTTTTTTACAGCTATATGGCTTTGTGAGGTCTTGCAAACTAGGTCAACCAGTCAGCCCTCAGATCTCGCATACCGTATTCAGCTAAGCCAAGAGGAACAAACAGAGATATTATCAAAACCACAAGCAAAACTGTCAATAGGTATTCTGATGATAACTTTACCTTTTAATGAAATCTCAGGTCTTTTAAGGTCAGTCGGATGTAACCTAAGCTGGAAGATGATTATACTAAAAGGAAAGTTACTAAGCAGCACGACATTTTGAATTCCAAGAATTTTAGTTACATCGTAGTAGATAAATATCACCAACTTCACTTACTTGGTGCTTTGGAGTCCAAGGCACTGTATTTTAGAGCCTGGGCTGTCCTTCTCAAGTTCATCCTCTGGCAGTCTTTTAAAACTTTTGAAGGCTTACCAGTCTTGAAAAATTAAAGAAACTCCATATGTATGTTTATTTTTCACGTGTATTCCTTGCATCTTTAAAATTCTACATATGTGTGTACTTCTTAAATCCCCAAACATGCATGCTACCTAATATTTATTTCTTTTCCCTGCTTAAGTACAAATACTGGTATTTTAAATGTGAAACTAGGGATTCCCTTGTTGGCAATAACAAATTCTTCTATAGTGTTAATCTAAAGAATTTTCTCTTTTAAAATCAAACTTTGAACTAAATGGCTTCTAATATCTTCTCTAAGAGAAGGAAAGAGACTTCTCTTTTTTATATTTATTGGACACATACCATGTGCTCTGTGCTTACACACAGTGTCTTATTCAATCCCCATAACAATCCCACCAGATAAACATTACTAGTGTTTTACAGAGGAAAACTCCAGGGGTACCTGGGTGGCTCGGTGGTTGTGCATCTGCCTTCCGTTCAGGTGGTGATCCTGGGATCCTGAGATCGAGTCCTGCATCAGGTTCTGCGAGGGAAGCCTGCTTCTCCCTCTGCTTGTGTCTCTGTCTCTGTGTGTGTCTCTTGTGAATAAATAAATAAAATCTTTAAAAAATGAAAACCCAAACTTCCTAAAAATTAAAGTTTGTCCAAACGGACATGACCAATCAGCACTGAAGCTGGACTTCCGCTCCCGATCTGTCTCGCATCAAAGCCCACTGAAATGAGGAGGGGGCCACAAATACCCCTCCTCATTTCACATGGTATTTTGCAGTAAGCAATGACTATCTCACATAACATTGAGACTTTCTTTTTTTTTTTTCCCTCAAGAGGGGCTAGAGCCAAACCTTCTACTCCGTTTACTGGCATCACAAAATGTTTCACTAATTCTAAACAAAAACAAAAACAACAGCAAAAACCTATACCCTGGAAATTCAACCTAAACTGAATGATTGGAATATTGTAAGTATGTATAGGATAGTTGGTCAACGTCTAATTGACTATGCAAAGTGAAGTTGAACTTAAAACAATTTTCTAAGTAATTAAGGTCAAAATAATTGCTATTAAGGAAAAAGTAGTTTGAAATATTTAAGAGAGTGGGTTATAAAATTTTCCAACTTAAGTTAGTATCATATACTTAGAGCATTTAGTCAAAACACCTTTCCAAATTTATTCCTCTAAAACTGAGTGGAAAAATTAAACCTATGATTGATTCTCTGTTGTTTACTTATCTGTATTGTAAACATAAATGTATTTTATATATTTTTCTCCTGTTACATTCTTTTAGTGTCATGTTTTTTTTTTAATTTTAATTCCTGTTAGTTAACATACAGTATTATGTTAGTTTCAAGTGTACAATATAGTAATTCAACACTTACATACATCACCCTGTGCTCATACAGTAAAATGCACTCCTTAATCCCTATCACCTATTTCACCCATGGCCTCACCTGCCTCCTCTCTGGTAGCCATCAATTTGTTCTCTATAATTATGAATCTGTTTCTTGGTTTCTCTCTCTCTCTTTCTCTCTCTCCTTTCCCCCTTTGCTTGTCTTAAATTCTACATGAGTGAAATCATATGGTATTTGTCTTTCTCTGACTGACTTATTTCACTTAGCATGATGCCCTCTAGTTCTATCCATGGCATTGCAAATGGCAAAATTTCATTTTTTTATGGCTGAGTAATATTGCATTGTGTATATATACTACAACATCTTTATTCCTTCATTAGTACACGGACACTTGGGCTGTTTCCATAGTTCAGCTACCGTCGATAATGCTGCTGTAAACATCAGGGTGTATCCTTTTGAGGAACCTCCATACTATTTTCCAGAGTGGCTGCACCAGTTTGCATTCCCACCAACAGTGCAAGAAGATTCCCCTTTCTCCACATCCCCACCAACACCTTTTGCTTCTTGTGTTGTTGATTTTAGCCTATTTGATGGGGGTGAGGTGATATCTCATTGTAGTTTTAATTTGCATTTCCCTGATGAGGAGTAACATTGAGCATCTTTTCGTGTGTCTATTAGCCATCTGTGTATCTTTTTTGGGAAAATGTCTATTCATATCTTCTCCCCATTTTTAATTGGAGTATTCATTTTTTTGGTGTTGAGTTTTAGAAGTTTTTTATATATTTTAGATACTAACCATTTATCAGATATGTTATTTGCAAATATCTTCTCCCATTCTGTAGGTTGGCTTTTAGTTTTGTTGATGATTTCCTTTGCTGTACAGAAGCTTTTTATTTTAATAAAATCCCTGTAGTTTATTTTTGCTTTTGTTTCCATTGCCTCAGGAGACATATCTAGAAAGAAGTTGCTGCAGCCCATGTCAAAGAGGTTACTGCCTGTATTCTCCTTTAGGATTTTTATGGTTTCAGAGTTCACATTTAGGTCTTGAACCCAGTTTGAATTTATTTTTGTGTTTGGTGTAAGCAAGTGGTCCAGTTTCATTCTTTTGCAGGTTGCTGTCAGTTTTCCCAGCTTCATTTGTTGAAGAGATTGTCTTTTTCCCATTGCAGATTCTTTCCTGCTTTGTTGAAGAATGGACTATATAGTTGTAGGTTCATTTCTATGTTTTCTATTGTTCTGTTGATCAATGTGTTTATTTTTGTGTCAGTACCATATCGTCTTGATGACCACATTTGTAAGATAGCTTGAAGTCTGGAATTGTGATACTTCCAGCTTTGCTTTGATTTTTCAAAAGTATTTTGTCTTTTGGGGTCTTTATGGTTCTACACAAATTTTAGGATTATTTGTTCCAGTTCAGTATGAAAGATGCTGTTGGCATTTTGATAGGGATTGCATTAAATGTCTAGTTTGTTTTGGGTAATACAGATATTTTAACAGTACTTGTTCTTCCAATCCATGAGCATGGAATGCCTTTCCATTTCTTTGTGTCATCTTCAATTTCTTTCATCAGTGTTTTATAGTTTCAGAGTATAGGTCTTACACCTTTCTGGTTAGATTTATTCCTAGGCATATTATTGTTTGTGGTGCAGTTGTAAATGGAATTTATTCCTTAATTTTTCTTTCTGCTGCTTCATTATCGGTGTATAGAAACACAACAGATTTCTGTACATTGATTTTGTATCCTGCAGCTTACTGAATTCATGTATCAGCTCTAGCAGTTTTTGGGTAGAGTCTTTTCAGTTTTCTATGTAGATTATCATGTCATCTGCAAATAGTGAGAGTTTTCATTCTTTCTCGCCAACTTGGATGCCCTTTATTTCTTTTTGTTGTCTGATTGCTGTGGCCAGTGCTTCTAGTTCCATGGTAATAACAGTGGTGAAAGTGGTATTTCTGTCTTGTTCCTGACCATAGAGGAAAAGCTCTCAGTTTTCCCCCATTAAGGATGATATTAGCTGTGGGTTTTTCATATATTGACTTTATTATATTGAAGCATGTCCCTCTAAATCAATTTTGTTCAGAGTTTTTTTTATCATAAATGGATGTTGTACTTTGTCAAGTGCTTTCCCTGCATCTATTGAAATGATCATATGGTTCTTATCCTTTCTTTTATTAATGTGGTATATCACATTGATTGATTTGTGAATATTGAACCATCCTTGCAACCCAGAAGTAAATCCCACTTGATCATGATGAATAATTCTTGTAATGTATTGGTGTTTGCCAGTATTTCACTGAGAACTTTTGCATCCATGTTCATCAGGGATATTGGCTTTTAGTGGAGTCTTTATCTTGTTTTGGTATGTGTTATGTTGGTCTAATAGAATGAATTTGGAAGTATTCCTTTCTTTTATATTTTATTGGAATAGGTTGAGAAGAATAGATATCAACTCTTTAAATTTTTGGTAGAACTTGCCTATGAAACCACCGGACCGCAGACTTGTGTTTGTTTGTTTTTTGATTACTGATTCCGTTTCTTTGCTGGTTTATTTGTTCAAGTTTTCTAATTCTTATGTTTCAGTTTGGGTAATTTATATGTTTTCTTGAATTTATCCATTTCTTCCAGGTTGTTTAATTTGTTGGCATATGGTTTTCAAAATATTATTATAATTGTTTTTATTTCTGTGGTGTTGTTACTTCTCCTTTCTCATTTGTGATTTCGTTTATTTGGGTCCTTTCTCTTTTCTTTTTGATAAGTCTGGCTAGATGTTTATCAATTTTACTATTTTTTTTTCAAAGAAATAGCTCCTGCTTTTATTGATCTATTCTATTGTTTTTGTAGTTTCTGTATCATTTATTTCTGCTCTAATCTTTTTTATTGCCTCCCTTCCGCTGGCATTAGGCTTAGTTTGTTTTTCTTTTTCTAGCTCCTGGACACTTTCCAAGATGGCAGAGGAGTAGGAGACCTTAGTTTTGTCTGGTCCCAGGAATTCAGCTAGATAGCTATCAAATCATTCTGAATATCTGTGAACTCAACTGAAGATCTAAGAAAAGAATTGCTACAATTATACAAATAGAATTTTTGTAAGAATGACAAGATGGAAAAGCTCACTACAAAAAAGAGAACAGGAGGCAGTACTAACTGCCAGGGACATAATCAGTATGAATATAAGTAAGATGTTAGAACTAGAGTTCAGAATAATGATTATAAGGATACTAGCTGGACTTGAAAAAAACATAGAAGACCCTAGAGAATCCCTTTCTGGAGAAATAAAAGAACTAAAATCTAATCAAGACAAAATCAAAAGGCTATTAATGAGATGTAATTTAAAAATGGAGGTTCTAAAAAATGGAGGTTCTAACTGTAGGATAAATGAAACAGAAGAGAGAATTAATGACATAGAAGATGAAATGATGGAGAATAAAGAAGATTTTTGTAGCTCCTTTAGCTGTAAGGTTAGGTTGTTTGAGATTTTTCTTGCTTCTTGAGGTAGAACTATATTGCTATATACTTCCCTCTTAGGATTGCTTTTGCTGCATCCCAAAGGTTTTGGACTGTTTCTTTCATTTTCATTTGTTCCCATGTATTTTTTATTTCTTCTCTGATTTCCTGACTGACTCATTCATTGTTTAATAGCATATTGTTTAGCTTCAATGTATTTGTGGCCTTTCCAATTTTTTCTTGTCATTAACTTCTAGCTTCATAGCATTGTGGTCAGAAAAGACCCATGGTATAATTTCAATCTTTTTGTATTTGTTAAGCCTGTTTTGTGATGTAATATGTAATCCATTTTAGAGATCATGTGCACCTGAAAAGAATATGTACACTGCTGTTTTAGGATGGAATATTCTGAATATATTTGTTAAGTCCATCTGATTCAGTGTGTCATTCAAAGCCATTGTTTATTTGTTTATTTTCTGTTTAGGTGATCTGTCCATTGATATAAGTGGGGCATTGAAGTCCCCTACTATTATTGTGTTATTATCAATTAACTCCTTTATGTGTGTTTTTAATTGTTTTATATATTTGGGTGCTCCCATGTTGGGTGCATAAATATTTGCAATTATTATATCTTCTTGTTGGATTGTTCCTTTTAGGATTATATAATGCCCTTCTCGTCTCTTTTTACAGTCTTTGTTTTAAAGTCTAGTTTGTCCAATATAAGTATTGCTACACCAGCTTTCTTTTGACATCCATTCACATGATGTTTCTCCACACTCTCACTTTCAATCTGCACATGTCTTTAGATCTAAAATGAGTCTCTTGTAAGAACATATAGATGGGTCTTACTTTTTGGTCCATTCTGACATTCTGTGTCTTTTCATGAGAGCATTTACTATGTTTACATTCAAAGTAATTATTGATAGATACATATTTATTGCCTTTTGTTACTTGTTTTAGCATTGTTTCTGGGGGTTTTCTGTTATCCTTTCTTGTCTCTGTTACTTTTGGTCTCTCACTTGCATTCAAAGAATCCCCTTTAATATTTCTTGCAGGGCTGGTTTAGTGGCCACAAACTCCTTTAGTTTTTGTTTGTCTGGGAAACCCTTTATCTCTCCTTCTATTCTGAATGAAAGCCTTGCTGGATAGAATATTCCTGGCTGCAGATTTTTCCCATTTAGCATTTTGAATATATCATGCCACTTTTGTCTGATTTGCCAAGTTTCTGTTGAGAATTCTCCAGCTAGCCTTGTGGGTCTTCCCTTGTGAGTTAAGAACTTCTTTTGTCTTGCTTCTTTTAAGAAATTTCCTTTGTCACTATATTTTGCAAATTTAATTACAATATGTCTTTGTATTTGCCTGCTTTTGTTGACTTTGATGGAAATTCTCTGTGCCCCCTGGATCTGGATGTCTGTTTCCTTCCCCAGATTAGGGAAGTTTTCAGCTATTATTTCTTCAAGTAAATTTTTGCCCCCTTTTCTCTCTTCTTCTGGGACTCCTATAATGCAAATGTTATTATGTTTGATGAAGTCACTGAGTTCCCTAAGTTTATTCTTGTGTTCCATAATTCTTTCACTCTTTTGTTCAGCTTCACTATTTTCCATTATTTTGTCTTTTAGGTCACTAATACATTTCTCCATTTTTTTTCCAACCTGCTGTTCATTGAGTCAGACCTATTTCCAATCTCATTTATTGTACTCTTCATCTCTGACTGATTATTTTTTAACACCTTATCTCTGTGGTAAGGGTCTCATTGATGTCTTCTATTCTTTTCCCAAGCTGAGTGAGTATCCTTATGATTCTTACTTTAAATTCTTTATCAGGGCATCCCTGGGTGGCGCAGCAGTTTAGCGCCTGTCTTTGGCCCAGGGCGCAATCCCGGAGACCCAGGATCGAATCCCACATCGGGCTCCCGGTGCATGGAGCCTGCTTCTCCCTCTGCCTGTGTCTCTGCCTCTCTCTCTCTCTCTCTGTGTGACTATCATAAATAAATAAATAAATAAATTATTAAAAATTCTTTATCAGGCATGTTATCTATATCAGTTTCACTTAGATATCTGGCCATGGCCTTATCTTCTTCTTTCATTTGAGATAAATTCCTCTGTGTTGGCCTTTTGTCTAAGTCCCTGCCTTCTTCTCTGTGTTAGAAAAGCCATGTCTCCTGCTCATGAGAGTAATGGCTTTATGAAGAAGAGGTCATGCGGTGTCCAGGGCCTGGTGTTTCAAGGAGTGTCTACAGTGTGTGCTGTGTGTGCTCTGCTATTGTGTTTTAACTGCTCTACCCTTTGGGCCACTAATCTGAAGAGGTTCTCCTTGCCTTCTGTGGGCAGTGTTTTGTCCCTGGCTTAAATGTAGTTTTCTCTAGGTGCGCTCTGCTTATGAAATGAGACCTGACAACAACTCTACCAGAACTGAGGCTCTGCAGGCTCTCAACTCTATAGTTGAGAAATGTGGTGTGCTCAGAGGTCTCTGCTGGTCTTCTGGGGGCAGGGGCCTGGTGCAGGGGAACTGAGGCAAGCATGACTCAGAAGAGCAGTCTCACTGGACTACAGGGGGGTGGAGCTTGGTGTAAATAGGTTAAGCAGCCAGTGTTGGTGCTCCTCTGCTTCCCACAGGTGGCTCTGTGTTTATGATGAGTGGCTGGGGAGGGAAATGGTGCCAGGCAGCTACTTGTTCTGAGAGGCATCTCCACCAATGCTGCCTGTCAGGGTCATACTCTGAGAAAAGCAGTATCCCCACTGTGTGCTCCAGACATTTCCCAGATCTCTGTTTCCACACTGTCCTTCCCAGTTGTTTGCCTGACTTCTCTCCAGGAGCAGAGTGTGGTGCCCTCTGGGCTCTATCACAGCCAAGCCTGCTGACTTTTAAAACTCTAGGCTTTAAAAAAAAAAAAAAAAAAACTCTAGGCTTTAAGCCCTACTGGTTGCAAGAACTCACATAATTCAGCTGCTTATGTTTTCCAAACCAATGGCTTTGGGAAAACATTCACCTTGTGCATTCTCCTGTGTTCTCTCTCTCTCTCTCTCTCTCTCTCTCTCTCTCTCTTTTTCTATGACATTGGCCCACTCCCCTCCATAGCAGCCATGATCTGTTTCCACCCTAAACCACATCTTTGCACTTCCTACCTTCTTTGATATGGCCTCTTCTCTCCCTTTTACTTTTTTAAGATTTTATTTATTTATTCATAAGAAACACATACAGAGAGAAGCAGTGATATAGGCAGAGGGAGAGCAAGCTCCCTGCAAGGAGCCCAATGCAGCATTCAATCCTGGATCCCAGGATCACGACCTGAGCCAAAGGCAATACTCAACAGCTAAGCCACCCAGGCATCCCTTCTCTCCCTTTAGTTAAGGAGTTTGTTTTTTCAATCTTCAGGTAAATTTCTGGGGCATTTAGAATGATTCTATAGTTATCTAGCTGTGTTCATGTTCAAAATGAGCCTACCATCCTCCTGCTACACCACCATCTTCCTTTCCTTCCTCTCATGAAGTTTTAAGGAGCGATTTTCTTCCCATTCTACCATAGTAAATTCATTCACATGTTCCACTAGTGGTAATCTTTTTATTCAGTTGGCTCCATAAGAAGCGCCATATGTATTTAATCTTTGGTTTTTGTTTTTGTTTTTTGCCACAGTTTATTGTCTGTTATATTTTTTCTAGTATAGTTGACACACAATGTTACATTACTTTCAGATATATAACATAGTGATTTAACAAGTTTGTACATTATGCTATGCTCACCACAAGTGTAACTACCAAATGTCCCTATACATTACTATTATAATATCATTGACTATATTCCTTATGTTGTGCTTTTTATTCCCATCTCTGTTCTTTTTTTAGAGTTAAAATGTGTTTATCCAGGTATAAAACAAGACCTTTTTTTTTTTTTTCAGGAAGTCAGTAGTGCTTTGAATGACTTCTGTATTCTGATTCTTCTAAATTGTTTTGTTTGTCTCTTCTGAGTTGAAATTTATCTTTTATTTCTGGCCCTTAATTTTTTTAGATTTAGTTATTTATTTTAGGGGGATGGGGAGGGACAGAGTAAGTGAGAGAATTCTTAAGCAGACTCCCCACTAGATGTGGAGAGCCCAACACAAGGATCAGTCCCAGGACCCTGAGATCATGACCTGAACCAAAATCAAGTCAACTACTTAACCAACTGAGCCATCCAGGCACCCCAGCCCTGATTTTTATAAAAGTATTTTTCCCAACTAACCCTGAATAATCATACAATCACAGCTTTAGCTATCATGAGTCCCATTACCATTCAGCCTCAGTTAAACACTATCTCCCAAGACATAGATTCTGATTGTCAGAATCTACTTTGAAAAATGATTGAACTGTCTTCTTCATTTCATTTCAACACAAGAAAAAATCTACTTTTTAATATTGTGGTTTAATAATTCCTGAAATGGGAATGATAACAGACTCCCATGAATCTGAGAAAACATTTCATGCTTCCAGAAATGAAGAAAGAAATGAAGCAATAATGTCACCGAGGCACAGTTGGAAGCAGTGCCACTAGAACAAGGAATAAATCTCAGATAAAGGGAGCAATGCAGGAACTGGCAGCTGTAAAGTGGATCTCCTGGAAGCAGGAACAACTGTAAATCTTTCCTAGTTGTGGCTGTGCTTTCTATCTAGGTTAGTATAGGAAGCTGTGAAACAGAAAACTATATGAAGAATCAGTAATGTATAGTGTGACAGAGGGACTCATTTTTAATGGCTTGGCAAATGGGGTAGTGTTGGAAGGGGGAGCTGTCAACACTATCCTACTCTTCTCCCCAACATCCATTCCCCTTCTGGGTCTCCAGAACTTTAGAGATAGGAGTAGTGTTGGGGAGAGGAGGAAGGTGATTGGAAGTTCTTTCCTGTTCCCAGGCCAATTGGATGTCTCTACTTCCCTCTTCTTTATCTCCAACTCCTTTCCAAAAGAGTGAAATAAGTCATGCTAAATAAGGGCTGATTTGATTGCCTGGTTAAATAGTTGCTCTGTCAGAAGCACTGCTCTCAGAGAAGCTCCGAGGTTGCCTTTCATCACTCCAAGCCTATATATCTGGGGTCTCCATCCTTTCCTACAGAGAGAGGAATTAAATTTCACATTCCTAAACCATTGACAGTATGTGCAGTGCCCCATGTGGATTAGACATGTGTGCCTGGCTTCATATTCTTAAGAGGACTTATCATGATGGCACACACATGGGGGAGACATTGGGGTGTTCCCCAACCCTCAATCAGGAAATAATGTTGCCACCCATGTATGAATACAGTGGTGCTTAAGAAGGACCTCTGTTAAAGTGGTTTTACCTTAGGAATATAAAGGCCTATATGAGAGGAACTTAATCTTTGATGTAATAAAACAGTCCACAGAAGGAAAGAAATAACAATTTCTTAGAATAGAAATAAATGAAATAGAAAATAGAAAAATAATAAAAAATGAAACAGAATTGGTTTTTGGAAAAGATAAACAAAATTGACAAACCCACATACAGACTAATTAAGAAAAAAAGAGAGACTCAAATAAATAAAGTAAGGAGACATTACAAGTGATACCACAGAAATATAAAGGATCATAAGAGACTATTATGAATAATTATATACTTAATAATTAATAATCTAGAAGTACTTAATAATCTAGAAGAAACTGATAAATTTCTAAAACCATACGATATACGAAGGCTGTATTATGAAGAAATAAGAAGACTAAATACACATATAACTAGCATAGATATTGGATCAGTATACAAAAACTACCCAACAAAGAAAAGTCCAGGATTGATGACTTCACTGGTGAGTTCTACCAAACATTTAAAGAATGAATGCCAATTTTTCTCACACTCTTCTAAAAATTTAAAAAGAAAACTTCCAAGCTCATGTTAGGAGGCTAGCATTACCCTGATACCAAAGCCACCCAAAAACACCACAAGAAAAAAATATTGCAGACCAATATCCCTAATGAATGCAGATGTAAAAATCTTCAACAAAATACTAGCAAACCAAAACCCACAACACATTGAGAAGATCATACACTGTGACCAAGTGGGACTTATTGCTGGAGTGCAAAGGTGACTCAAAATATGCAAATTAGTTAATGTGATACATAACATTAACAGAATAAAGGATTAAAATTACATGATTATCTCAGTACATGCAGGAAAAGCATTTGACAAAATTCAGCATCCTCTCGTGATAAAAACTCTTAATAAACTAGGAATAGAAGGAAATATCTCAACATAATTAAAGCTATATGTGAAAAACCCATAGCTAACATCATATTCAAAGGTAAAAAAAAAAAAGAAAGAAAGAAAGAAAGAAAAGAAAAAAAGAAAGCTTTTACTCCAAGATCAGGAGAAACACAAGGATGCCTACCCTCACCACTTCTATTCAACATAGTACTAGAGGTCCTAGGCAGAACGGTTAGGCAAGGAAAAGTAATAAAAGCCATCCAAACTGGAAAGAAAGAGGTAAAAATGTCCCTGTTTGCAAATGACATGATCTTACATATAGGAAACCCTAAAGACTCCATAAAGTTACTGTTAGAACTAATAAATGAGTTCAGTACAGTTGCAAGATACAAAATAAACATACAGAAATCAATTACATTTCTATACACAGACAACAAACTATCTAAGAAGGAAATTAGGAAAACAATCCCATTTACAATAGCACCCCCCAAAGAAAGAAAGAAATCAAAGAACTCACAAACAAATGGAAACATATCCCATTTTCATGGATTAGAAGATTTAATATTGTTTAAAATGTCTGTAATGCCAAAGGCAATCTACAGATTTGATGCAATCCCTGTCAAAACTGCAATGACAATTTTAGAGAAATAGAACAAACAGTTCTACAATTCCTGTGGAACCACAAAAGACCATGAATAGTGAAATCAGTCTTGAGGAAGAAAAACAAAGCTGAAGATATCACACTTCCTGATTTCATGATACATTACAAAACTCCCAATAATCAAAACAGTATGATACTGACATAAACAGACATAATGACCACTAGAACTGAATAGAAAAACCAGAAATAAATCCAAGTATATATGGTCAACCAATCTTCAAGAAGGATTCTAAGAATATTCAATCAGAAAAATAATCTCTTCAACAAATGGCCCTTGCACAACTGGGATCCACATGGGAAAAAATGAAATTGGACCCTTATCTTACAACAAATATAAAAATCAACTCAAAATAGTTTAAAGTATTAAATGTAAAACCTGAAACTGTAAAACTAGAAGAACACAAATGAAAAGCTTCATGACGTTGGTATTGTCAGATTTCATGGATAGGACACCAAAAGCACATGTAACAAAAATAAAAATAAACAAGTGATGCTGCATCAAACTAAACTTTTCTGCACAGCAAAGGAATCAATAAACAGAATGACAAAGCAACCTATTGAACAGGAGAAAATATTTGAAACCATATATCTAATAAGAAGTTAATATGCAAAATTTGGACAGAACTCCTACAACTTGATTTAAAAAAAAAAACCACTCCAAAACAAACAAAAAAAAACTAATAACCCAAATTTTAAAATGGGCTAAGGATTTCAATAGACATTTCTCCAAATGAAGACATATAGATTGCCAAAAGATAGGGGGAAAAAATGCTCATCATCACTAGTAGTTAGGGAAGTGTAAATCAAAATCAGTCAGGGAGAGACACCTGGGTGGCTCAGCGATTGAGCATTGGCCTTGGGCTTGGGGCATGATCCCGGGTTCAAGGATCAAGTCCTGCATTGGGCTTCCTGCAAGGAGACTGGTTCTCCCTCTGTCTGTGTCTCTGCCTCTGTGTGTGTGTGTGTGTGTGTGTGTGTGTGTGTCTCATGAATAAATAAAATCTCTCAAAAAAAAAAACCCACAGGGATATGGCATGTCACACCTGTCAGCTATTTGGCTATTATCAAAACACAAAAACAAACAAACAAAAAACTACCAAAAAAATAAAAGTTATGTAAGATGACATGGGACCCTCGCATGCTGTTGGTAGGAAGGCAAAATGTGCAGCTGTTATAAAAAACATTATAGAGATTTCTCAAAAAACTAAGAATGGAATTATCATACGATTCAGCAATCCCACTTCTGAGTATATATCCAAAAGAATGGACATCAGGATCTCGAAGACATATTAGCACTTCCATATTATTGCAGCACGGTTCACAATACCTAAGATACGCAAACTAAATGTCCATTAACAGATGAATGGATAAAAAATATAGTATATACATATAATGGAATACTATTCAGCCTTTTATTTTTTTTTCTATTCAGCCTTTTAAAAAAAGGAAATTCTGTAATATGTGACATTGATAAACTTTGAAGACATTATGCTAATGAAATAGGCAGTCACAGAAAGACAAATGCTACATGATTCTGTTTATCTAAAATAGTCAAATTCACAGAATCAAGAAATGGAATGACAGTTGCCAGGGCCTGGGAAGGGGAGGACTGGAGACTTAATAATCAATGGGTATAAAGTTTTAGTTAAATTAATAGCTTCTACAGGTCTGCTCTACAGCATTGTACCTGTAGTCAACTAACATAGTGTACACTTAGAATTTTTACGATGGTAGATGTCATGTGAAGTGTTCTTATACAATAAAATATTTTTTAAAAAATATGTTAATTAATTAATTAATTAATTAATTAATTAATTTAATTAAATAAAAATATGACAAGTATTGGAGCACCTGGGTGACTCAGTCAGTTAAGGGACCTCCTTCAGCTCAGGTCATGATCCCAGAGTCAGGTCCTGGAATCAAGCCCCACGTCAGGCTCCCTGCTCAGCAAGGAGTCTGCTTCTCCCTCTCCCTTTGTGCTCTCTCTCTTTCATTTGCTTTCCAGTAAATAAATAAAATGTTAAAAAAAAATACATGTCAAGTATCCGTGGGGAGTGGTGCTTACCTGTTTATTCTCCTTATCCCAACTCCAATTGTCTTAGACATTCATTGATCAATAGAAATGTAGGCTATTTCTTAAATGTTTTACAGATTTTATAAAGATGCTTCTAAGTAAAGAGAAACTAATTTTGTTTCATGTGATATTAAGCTTCTGTTTATTGTTTCATTCAGTCAGCAAACAATTGTTATGAACGTACCATGAGCCAGGCACTCCGCGATGTTTTGGAGATACAGAGGTGAAGTAAGACCTCTATCTTCAAGATGCCTTTAGTGGGCAAGGGAAGCACATTCTCTCTGAGTTGCACTAATGCGACAATAATGGTGTGTGCCAAGTAGAATAATAGATGCATAGAGGAAGTGATAGAAATGCTCAAGCAGAGTTCAAAAAACCTTCTAATATAGAGCGTACCACAGAAAGATCCCTACAGGGTGCAACTGATAAAAATGGGAAATCCTCAAAGATTCATCCAACCCGAAAGTTCTAAGAACTTTGTCAAGTAGAGACCTACTTGTTCCTTTAACAGGAAGGAAGGCAGTCATTTACTGTGTAGTTGACATAAACTAGGTGCTGTCCACTTTTCTTGCCGTGATTCCATCAAATGGAGTTGCAGACCCTGAAGAACAACATTTCTCTTCTTGTCTTTATTTTGTTTTTCCAAAAATCACCCACAGGGCAACTGAATGCTCCAGCAATAGGTGTTAGGGGGTAAAAAAAAAAAAAGGAGGCATTTCTGTGCAGTCAGAAAGAGTCTGTGCTCTGTTAACAGCATAACATTTAGGAAATCAATTTTCGGTACCTGCTGGAGCAGGCTGATGTGTGAACCAGACTTCCACAGCCTATGATAATCATTCCTGGGTGATTTGCCAGGGCCGATATTTTATCATGAATACAAAAGGGATGAGCACTGTTCTAATATAGTCATTACTTGCAACACCATGCTGGTAAATAATATGCATATGATGATTTGAGAGACACAGTGTTCCCATTGCTCTTTTTTTTTTTATTCGTGGAACTCCATCTTTTATAAAATGCTGCAAAAATCAAAGGCAAATTACCTCAAAATTTGATTTTATCTTCCTCCCATTCACCCTTGCTGGTGCCCATACAACACACATAGTATATTTTTCATTTGACCAGTGATCTTAGAATAGCCCCTTCTGTTCATACTCTTACTGTAGAATGTTCTAAAATAACTCAGTGAAGACTCATTCATTTGTTGATTTACAAATATAATTCAAGCACCTACTATGTGCCTGGTACTATGCTAAACCTCTACTATGTCTAATAGAATAGTGGAGAAAATGGAACCATCTTGATTCAGGCACCGTTGGGTTTGTTTGTTTCCCAAACCTTTCCAAAATCTGTGACATCATAAAAAGACAAAAGAGAACATGAAATGGATATTTTAAATAAAAGTGGATTCATAATGAATGCAAGAACTCAAAAGCTCTCCAGAACACATATTTCAATGGACAGCCATGAGTAAATTGATAAGCTGGAAAAACAGCATGATTGGGCCCATGGATTTGGGAGAGAAAGCCCCATTTATAGACTTAGAAGGAAGTGGACACATAAGTGTGTTTTACTGAGAGTAGAGCTTTATTTATGTGTATCTAACCTATCAGAATGTTTTAGTCCTTGTGGTCAGTAATTCTTCCACTTATTCATTTAACAAATATCTATTGACCTACTGCTGTGGATCTATCAGTTGTTGTAGATACTGGGAATTAAGGGTCCTACCCTCCTTGAGTTTACATTTGGCACCTAGTAGAGTAAAAACAGGTAAATAGACAAACAAATATACCAGATATTAGAACTTGTGATATGTGCTATAAAGAAGACAAATGAAGTGTATACAAATGTGTGTGTAAGAGGTGGAGCCAATCCTGCAAAAAAGGGGAGGAAAAGAATTTCAGGCAGAAAACAGAATATTTACCTCTTGTTTCCAAAACATAGCTCTGCCTGGACAGAAGCAATATACAATTATCTTAGAGGATGGCAAATCCCACCTGCCATCTGTATTTATAAAGAAAATTTTAGTTCTGTTTTTATAAATAAAGTGTTTTTACAGCACAGCCATACCTATTTTTTTTCACAGTGTCTATGGCTATCTTCATACTATAACAACAGGCCTTTATAATTGCAACAGAAGCACTATGTTTTTCAGCAAAGCTGGAAACTTTACTTTCTGGCCCTTTACAGAAAAAGCTACCAACCCCTGATAAATCAGCAATTTGAATAATCATTACATATGTTGTCTTTTTTATTCTGTTGTCTTTAGCCTTGTGAGATTAAACTAATAATTTACAGAAGCTCTGCTAAAATGCACCTAATTATGATAGTTGTTATTTATTGAGTGAAATTATGTCCCAGGCAATCTTCGAAGCACTTCACCTGAATTGCATGACAATGCTCGTAATGGCCCTACGGGGTGGGAACTCCTATCACTCCGGCTTATAGATGAGGAAACTTAAGACACAGAGAAGTTAAGTAATTCACTTGATGCTACGCAGTGGGCAAGTGGTGGCATCAAGATTCAAAACTGGACAGTTTGGTTTGTAAACACTACCTTAAACTGACTTTGTGATTTCACATTCTGCCAACTCCACTACCATAACACACCATTGCTTTAAACTGCCTGTCTATTCCTAATTTGCACACGTAAACAGACATCATGCTCCAAAGAATTTAGAACTTACTCTGGAGCCAAATTTTACAGCTGTTTCTTGCTTAGCGTTCAGAATGTACAGAAGGCATTTGACGGGATGAGCACTGGGTGATATGCTATATGTTGGTAAATTGAACTCCAAAAAAAATAATAATAATTTAATTTAATTTTTAAAAATGTACAGAAGGCTTTCAGGTAATTGCCTCTTAAATTTCTTTGAAAAGTGTGGAGCAAAATTAATTAATGATTAATTAATTAATTAAAAAAAAGTGTGGGGCAAATAATTGGTGCTTTCAGGAATGGCTCTGCCCATACTGGAAATCTAGACTGTTTCTTTAATTACCCAAATATTCTCACTATTAAATGTACTAGAAAATTCTACAACCTTCTCCCTTATCTTGGCTCTAAGACATGTCATTAGCTAATACCAGCATCTGTCTCTCCTTATTTTCTAAGGATCCAATGTAACTTCAGCCACCCGTGCCAGATGATTTCCACTAAAACCCCAGGTATACTTGGTACAGCCATGTGTAAACTCCCCCGAAAAATGTATTTCAGAAATCTTAAATTCTGTGATGCCCGGTTCAATCTAGACTTCTAGCAGCCCTCTTCCTGAAACCGCATATGCTAATCTCTATGAAAGATGTCTATTTTTCTTTTTTTTTTTTATTTTATTTTATTTTTTTTATTTTTTATTTTTTTTTAATTAATTTTTATTGGTGTTCAATTTACCAACATACAGAAAAACACCCAGTGCTCATCCCGTCAAGTGTCCACCTCAGTGCCCGTCACCCGATGTCTATTTTTCTAGATTTTTTTTTCCCAGCATGTTCATTTCTGAAGAGATTCCCACAGGTTGGTATAAGCTTCCAAAAATCACTTGCACATAAGCACATCCAGCATTAACACTAAATATTAGAGAATTGCCTACTTCCTAAGTTCAAGTACAGGCCATGAATTGTTACTGAGTAACCACAAAGCGCTAAACAGTGCCCAGTCACACAGGTGGGAGCTCTCCGGGGATGGCGAGGACAGGGAGCACTAAAGAGAAAATTGAATATACAATATAGCGAGCATTATAGTGAACTAGGTACAGGATGATGTTGGGGTGGAGAGCATGGCCAAGGAGAGCTCTGTAAATGCGTGTATATGTGTGTGTGCAAATATTTTCACTTGTAAAAAGGGATTAAACATTTTAATATTTTAACACTTTAATATTTCATAATATTTCCTACTGGTTGGCTCCCACTAAAAAGGAATGTGTTACAATTCAGTCATCATTTCTGTGTCTCTTCTCTTGTCTTCTTATTGAAGAGTGTACACTTCTTTGAAGTCAGAGAATCACCTTTCATGATATGCATGTAAACATGTAGATGAATCAGATAACTGCATCCTTGGGGAAGGAGGTTGTTTTAAAATACATGAACCAGTGGGAGGACAAAAGTGTGGGAGACAATGGTTTTCTTACTAGATTTCTAAGAGTCCTAGAACTATGCTGGTGCTGGAGCTCCAAAGGCGCCTTTGATGCAAACAGGAGGCTGAATGGATGGGACTGGTCCCATGCACTTTCTTATCTTCTTTCAGCTCCTCTTATCTATACTTTGAGATCCCATACAGATTTTCCATTAAGAAAAGAAAGTTATGCAGCTTTCAAAAGTCTCACAAAGTGGCGGAAGTTCAGACTTTTTATTTAACAGGTCTAGGTTCAATTATAGCTCAGTCCCTTAAAATTCGTGTGTCTTTAGACCAATTTCTACTAACCTGCCAGCCTCATTTTCTTTGTGAATAAAACAAGGACCGTAATAGCTCTTGTTAGCGCGAAGTCCCGGTGAGGATTTTTTAAAAAGTGTTAAGCGCACCTCACAGCAAGTTCACATTGTCAGTAAATGCTTGCAGATGGTACCTTGGGTCAGGACTCCCAGGTACTGAACAACACTGACTCCCAGCCATTGATATGATGTCACTTTTTCTTTTCAATCTGTCTCCTTCCTCCCAAATGGCTCTATCACAGTCCAAGGAAGAGTTTTAAGCACGTGGTTTTTTTTTTTTTTTTTTAATTTTCTGTAAGGCAGTAGTTTTCCAAGTGTTGACCTTGGACCAGCAGCATCACCATCCCCTGAGAAATTAATAGAAATGTAAACTCTCAAGGCCTATCCCAAACCTATGAATCAGAAACTGTAGCAATCTGTGTTCTAACAAGTCTTCTAAGTGATTCTGATGTACACTGAAGTTTGAGAACCACGGTGAAGAATGGGCTTGTGTGGATTGGCCATTGCAGTGGAAGCCAGCAAGGTACAGGGTGAGCCAGTCAGAAACAGAGACAGGAGTCTAATAAGAACTGGGTCTCTCAAGGACTGGAAACTAGATCCAATTGAGTTCCAATGATCTCTTCAGTTGGTATTCATAGGTCTTCACTCTAATGTTGCCTTTCTCATGAATCGGTGAACTTCCAGGGCAGTGGCTTTCAACCGGAGGCAGTTCTGTCCCCCATGGGTGTTTGGCAATATCTGGAAACATTCCTTACTGTCACCACTAGGCAGTTAGTACTGGCTTCTAGCAAGTAGAGGGCAGGAAACATCCTGCAAAGCACAGGACAGCCCCACAGCAACAAAATATCCAACCCAAAATGTCAATAGTGCCAAGATTGAGAAACTCTGCTCTGGAGATCTTCCTGCTGATCCACTTGCCTCTATTCCCACAACCAACTGACTTCTTGGCCTTGTACCCTGCGGGCTCTTAAACTGGCTTCTGTGAATCCTGAGGAGGTTCAAGGACCTCAAGAAATCCATAAACTCTCAAAAATATTTACTATATATACATACATGTCATATATTTATGACATATAGTTGTCATATTTATTTATTTCTCTTTTGGGGTGCAACATTTGGGAAAGGGTGCCACATGGCCTTCATCAGATTCTCAGAAGGTGTCTTCCTCTGTTAACCGTCTATTATTTCTCTACCTCTGAGTTCTTCTCCTTCACTGTTTTACCAGTTGCTGGTGGTTTCAGTTTACTCTAGAATCATGGCTACTCTGCTGTCTTTCTACTTTATAGCTTCTCAACTTCTACTCTCCCTGCTGCTTTCTTTTTGTTGTTAACATTTCCCAGTTCAAATTCCCAAGATGAGGAGTCTGATGATCACTGCTCTCCTCTCTTCAGGCAGAGCTTTTCACCCCAGACGCCCACTAGGCCCCTGACAGTCCTCCGTGCTGGCTGCCCTGGGGCCCTGGTCAGACCACAGGGACATGGAGAAGGCTGGTAGGGAGCAGCATCCAGTACAAAATATGGCCATCCAGGGCAGGCTCCCTCAGAACAGGCACTGGTTTGGCAGGCACTGTGGTCTGACAAAGATGATGAGAAAACCCAGGAATTGGGTTCTGGCTAGAGAAGCCGCAAGGCCATCTGGAAAGCAGACAGAGCACAGAGTCTCTCTCAAGCAGAAGGCAGGGTCCAGCGAGGACAGGCCCAGATGCAGAAGCCTGCAATGGGGGTTCCTGGAGTTGAGTAGGAAAGGTGATCCAGGACAAGGAAGGAGGGTCAGGGCTCAAGGCCTCAACCTAATCAAGGCAGAGGAAGCACAGAAGGAACAGAAATGAACCAATAAAATGGAACAGATCAGCAGAAGCATGGCTCTATGTCTCCTGTTGTTGCTTTTATTCTCCTCCTTTTTCAGCAGAAGCCAGTGCACTGGAGAACTCTGCTGAGAGGCTTGTGGGACAAGACAGCCAGAAACCCTGCATGCAGGAGCTGAGGAAGGCCAGGGGCCCGATAGCAAGCAGCTCTGAGCTTTGATTTGCCCTCTGGGCCTCTCGTCCTCCATTTGTGTTTCTTCTCCTGCCTTTTGCTTTTCCTTAGCTGATTTCACTAGGATAGAATTAGTTTATTTTTCTGACCAGATAGTAAATAAGTATTTGTTTCCTAATTTGAAATTTTATTTTTTTATTTTTTACTTATTTTTTTTAAAGATTTTATTTATTTATTCATGTTAGACACAGAGAGAGAGAGAGAGGCAGAGACACAGGCAGAGGGAGAAACAGGCTCCATGCTTCCATGCAGGGAGCCCCACGCGGGACTCGATCCCAGGACTCCAGGATCGTGCCCTGGGCCAAAGGCAGGTGCTAAACCACTGAGCCACCCAGGGATCCCCCTAATTCTAAATTTTAAAAGCAACAGAATAAAACTCTAAGGAAAAAAACACAAAACTCTAAACCATATTAAATTATTATATATTTTTTCTTTGTGTAGGCTTAAATGGATTGTTCTTCTTTGGATCAATAAATTCAAAGGAAAACAAAATGTTCCTTGACCCAAGGTTAAATACGTAGTTCAGGTGACTAGGATATGTCACCCCAGCCTCAAAGAAGTACCTTAGACAATGGTTCTTAAACTTCATCGCACATTAGAATTCTAATGCTCAGGTGGTCCCTCCATTAAATCAGAATGTTTGGTGACAAGGAAGCTAGGAATCAGTATGTTTTAAGGTTTTCTGGTAATTCCAATGTGCAACAGATTTTAGGAACTACCGCCTTTGAGGTTGTATTAATAAACCCCTAATACTGGCTTGCTGCTGTCTTACCACTTTTCTTTTCATCAAAAAGCAGAGTGTGACAGAAAGCACTTTTTTTTTCAGTTAATTGAATTAAATCTCAGTTAATTGAGGTCGTGCTGGAATTTATTGCCAGGAGGCAACCAGAAGGGTAGTTGCTGACTTCTGTGTAAACAGCAGTCAGACTGGCATTTTGGCATCCTGTAGTCAAAATAATTGATTTATCCACTGATTTTTGGTTGTCAGTTTAATCTTCAACTTTGTAACTTGGTGTTTTAATTTATTCAGATACAACTTTGGACCCTGAGGATTTTCTAACTTATTCACCACCTTGTTCTCCAGAAGCATTTGAAAGCAATAAATTCTCCATGGCACCAGATCTTTGTGTGATAATCCAAGGAGAAAGTACTCATCAGAACGTTTCCAGAGCTCATCCAATTTCATCTCTGTCTCAGTTTCCTGGTATCTTTTCCATCCTCAAATGTGAAGTTTTGTGGTTTGTTTTTCAAAAAGATATCTGAAAGACTCTTAAGGCCTGTGTCTGAGCACAATCTATTTTGATGGTATGTTCTCATAACTATTTGGCAAAAATGAGAGTGTGAGCTCATTGGAGCAAGGCCATTTTGTGCTTCTATCAACTTTGTGCTTTGGCAGTTCAGAGACCCTCAGCTGCTGGTGCACAGCCTGTAAGGAGAGAAAGCAAGCTTTGTGAGCAAGGGATCAGACTCAGGGCTGCTCAATCTCATAGGAAAAGCCTAACATACAATTAAGTGATGGTCCCCAAAGGCATGCCAGATTAGTAGACAGAAAATTCAGGGGGCACGTGGGTGGCTCAGTTGGGTAAGCATCTTGATTTCTCAGAGTTGTGAGATCTAGCCCCGCATGGGGCCCTACACTCAGTATGGAGTCTGCTTGAGATACTTTCTCTCCCTCTCCTTCTGCCTCTCCACAATATCTCATATGCTTCCTTTCTCTCCCTCTCTCCCTCCCTCTCTCTCTCTCTTCTCTCTCTCTCTCTCAAGTAAATAAATAAATCTTAAAAAAAAAAAAAGAAAGAAAATTCAGGCTAATTGGACTCTATTGCCACAGAAGAAACAAGATTAAAATGCAGTTAACTGGAAGTTTAGTGAACCCAAGGCAGTAACTTCAGAATTAAATGAAAGATTTGCCTACCAAGAAATCCTGTAGCATCTCCATTCTTAGAGAGACAGTCTGCTATGGGATGGGAATCAGAGGAATGGGTACAGTTCTACTTGGTCTCTAACTTGCCATATAACTATGCATGTTACATGACTTTTCAGGGCTTCAGTGTTCCCATCTGTCAGGTGAAAAGTTGAGCCAAGTGGTCACCAAAGTCACTTATTATGTACCAACATTCCTTGATATATAAAAACAGGACATGTACACTTCTGTCTTGAATGGGTCTTAATAGCAGTTGCTTATCTGAGGTTCCTTCCAACTCAAGAATTTACAGACTAATTCCATTAATTTCTTCCTTATTTTGAATTGCAAAAATACAACCAGATCCATATTAGATGATACTAAATAATTATTATTAATTATGTTAGATATAACACTATGGTTATGTAAGAATATAGTCATAATTGCTAGATATATGTACTGAAATGGGTAGGAATAAAGTAACCTGATGCCTGGGATTTGCATTTTTTAAAAATTAGTAAAATAAAACAATGTATCTTGTAATCTCTCCAGGTCTCATGAGATGCTTTTTGGGTTGGCAACCTTTCTGAATATGGAGTCTATATATTCTTAAAAAAAGGAGTCAGGAGCCTGGAGTATGCAGATGTTCATGGACTTGACTGCTATGGACATAGAGCCAAGGGATTTAAAGCTTTAGAGGCTGCACAAAGTTTTTTCTAAAGACATAGGATGTGGAAGTTGAGTTAATTTAACTTTTCCTTCCTCCATGTTAGGATAGGTTGGTAAACTGAAACTAATTTCCCCTGAAGAAAATGGAAGCCCTGAGAGGTTTTAGTGGCTCTGCTGAGGACACATACCAAAGGTTACATCAAATCCAGAATGAAGATTGAAGGATGAGGTTCTATGACTACCTCTCTTACATCTGCCTTCCACTTCTGCTGGGGAAGTACCAAAAGCATAAGTATGTTTTTGGCCCCCATTTGCCCATGTGGGTTTTGCATTTGTCCAGTATCCAAATCTCTTTAATCATTCTTAAAGCATCTTCCAGTGGTTAGAGTTCTCCTTTAATAAAAATTAACAAGCTCTCATAGCAGTGAACTCAGAACACCATCACTGGCTTCTTATAGGACATTAGCAACTTTCTCCCAAAAAAAAAAAAAAAACATAGATGCTGCACTAGAATAGGAATATGCTATATCCTGACCAAATCCTATACATTCTATTTTAACTAATTAAAAATACTATCAAGTTTTAAATTGGTTCATAGAGGAAGTATGAGTTGGTCACAGAAAGATGTCTGTGTAAACACACCAACCTACTCATGTACAAAGCATCTGTATTAGTGTCTTGGGGTTTCCATAACACAGTGTCACAATGGGATAGCTTAAAAAAACATTTATTTTCTCACACTTCTGGAAGCTAAAAGTCTGTAATCAAGGTTTCAATAGGGCCGTGTTGCCTCTCAGACTCTGGGTCTGAGTTGAATCCTTCCTTGCCTTTTGGGAGCTTCTGGTGGTATCCACAATCCATAGCATTCCTTGGCTTGCAAGCTGCACCATTCCTGGCTCAGTCTCTGTCATTACAGGAGTATGCAGGTCTCTTCTTTACTTCTTATAAGAACACAAGTCATATCATTGGTTAAGGGCTCATTGTTATCAGGATGACCTCATCTTACCTAATATATCTCCAGTGACCTTATTTCTAAATAAGGTCACATTCTGAGGTACTGGGGGACTTTACCATCTCTTTTGGGAGAGGGGATACAGTTCACCTCATAATATCATCCAAACAGATGACATTGTGAAAGGTTTCCATCTGCACCTTCTGTTGTGGCTAGGCTTCTGGCTTTACACAATTTTAGAGCCAAAATTCCACTTCTGTATGGAAAGTGATTTTTGACAAGAAGCTTTGAGAAAACAGCCCAAGTTCCGTGGCCAGTGCCAGCTCCATTGCAAACACATGACCCATCCTGTGTGACATCCATAGAATCCCAGGGAAGCCAAGTGCTTCGGATGGAGGGTGGCTGGGTAGACTCAGGCTTACGGTGAGAAGGGTTGCTCAGGATTCATGGCTCACCCCCAGCAGCGCACCTTGCCACATTGGCCATCACCCCTCTCAGTTCTTCCCCATCTTCTGGCTCATTCACTCTGCTTTGCTGAAACCACAGCTGCTTCTAATGTAGCCATTTTAATTCTGTTGCACGTGAGCTATAAACCAAATAAGCCAAACCACACAAATCCAACCACCACCACAAGCAAGTTTTCCAATTGTTGGTTGTTTTGTTTGTTTTGTTTTGTTTTTTTTTGATAGGGTGGGGGATTCTTGGAACCTTGTATATCACAAGGCAAATACTAATCTGCCTGCAGAGTCAGCTTGCTAAAGAGTAATCATCGAACAGGTGGGTGCTCATCAGAATGGCACAGGCTGGTCCTTAAGGATGTTCAGATCCACAAACAAATCCTACCAGGGACTCTTAGTAAATCTAGCAAGCTCTGCCTTCACCTTCTGGACTCTGAAGCAAGCATCCAAACTTTTTCTGGTTGCAGATGTCCAGAGTAAGTCACTGGGCTTCTTGGATTCTGGGCAGATTTCCTGGTGCTACAGGCTCTCCTCTTCTCTTCTCTTCTCTTCTCTTCTCTTCTCTTCTCTTCTCTTCTCTTCTCTTCTTCTCTTCTCTTCTCTCTCCTCTCCTCTCCTCCTCTCTTCCTCTCTCTCTCTCTCTCTCTCTCTCTCTCTCCTCTCTCTCAGGATCAGGTCCTCAAGGATGTGGGAGGGCAGTGAAAGTGTGTTTGCAGAATTGAAACCCCATGCCTACTCTCACCCCACTGCTTGGCATATTATTTGCCTTCTGAGCAAGTGGAAAGGAGATAAACCATTCTGCCATGGGCAGAGGATGGAAGGTAAAGGAAGAGGAAGAAACAAGACAAAAGAGGAAATCAGTGTCAAAGAGGGAAGAAAACATTAATCTTGGGTAAAGCGATCAAGACTTACATAATGTAATGATCTCTGAATGATGAACTGGATGTAGCCAGGGTACTGGAATCTTTCCAGATTTCAGGGCCTCCTTAAAACCAGTTAAAACCAGTTAAGTCCCAACTTAAAACCAGTTAAGCCCCAACTCATCTTAAAACCCACTAAGCCCCAGCTCCCCATTCACCATGGTTGATCACTTGACCTATGCATAAATCCTCCCTGGCCTTGTTGAACCAAAGGCATAGAACAGAGGCAGGGCTCTGTCAGAGTGACTCATCTCCATGCAGCTCAGGGAGGCATGCAGAAAAGCTGAGTGGAAAACAAGGCTCTCAGTATCTAGAAACTGGATTGGGATCTCCATCCAAAGGACACAATTTTGCCATTGATTTAGTTGCTTGTACAACATGCAGAACAAGTCCAGGACTCCAACATGAAAACTTTTTCTCCTCAATACCTAAACGCCAACCATAATCTTTCTGAGTTCTCTCAGTTGGTATCCCTGTTCTGGTCTATTTCTTATTTTAATGCCCACTCTTGGAATTAAGGCTGCCTCATTTCCACCACCATCATCCAGAAAGGAGAGAATGTGCCACCATCTTTCTCTTTTCCATCAGTTTTTGTCTTTCTTGTTTTGTATCCATTAACGATGGCTCTGGTTCCCTTTGCAATTTGGAACCACAGAGGCCTCGCATGGATCAGCTCTGGTTTGAAACACTGAGCCATCAGTGGTGAGGTTTTGGAAGGAAAAGAAAGAGGAACACAGGGTAGAGATCAGAGATGGAGACAGATTTGAAGGTTTGGCCTAAAAATTATACTTAATAAATGGAGGGTCGGCTATCTCTGGAATTCTGACTTCCCAGCAGTCACATATTCGACAGACAGGTTACAAGTAAGGACAAGATTAATTATTAGGGCTTTGTGGAGGGTGAGAGAGGAAATAAATGCTTTCATGTTCATCAATGTTTACCCAAAAAAAGTACTGCTAATGACGAGGGCTGCTGACCGTGAAAGAATATTACCATTTTTGACAAGTAAGTAGGGGAAATAACACACTAACATTTCTTTTGACAACATTATTGTGATCTAATTTACATACCATGAAGTTCACCTGTTTAAAGTATACAGTTCGGTAATTTCTAGTATATTTACTGAGTTCTGTGACCACTTTCAAATTTTGATTTGAAAGCATTTCATCACCACCAAGAAAAACTTACTACACATTAGCAGTCAATTCCCATTCTCCTTTCTCCACCCTCCACCCCACCCAAACCTCAACAACCATGAATCCACTTTGTGCCTCTGTAGATTTCCCTTTTCTGGACAATTCACAGAAATGGAATCATACTGTATTAAGTCATTTGTGACTGGCTTCTTTCCCCTAGGATAATGTTCTTGAGCTTTGCCCATGTTGTAGCAGGTGGCAGGCAAATGCTTCATTCCTTTTGTATTGCCGTATAATATTCCATGATAAGGATATACTACATTTTGTGTATCCATTCATCAGTTGATGGACAACACACTAGGTATTTTAATTAAAAGAACAAATTGCCATGATCTCTGTGATCTATGTTGAGCACCTTTTTAGCTGTACGTATGAGCTGATAAAACAGTTCCTGATCTTAATATCTTGGATTTCAGGGAGTTTAGTTTTATTTTTATTTTTTTTTAATTTTTCTTTTTTTTTATTTATTTATTTATGATAGTCACAGAGAGAGAGAGAGGCAGAGACACAGGCGGAGGGAGAAGCAGGCTCCATGCACCGGGAGCCTGATATGGGATTTGATCCCGGGTCTCCAGGATCGCGCCCTGGGCCAAAGGCAGGCGCCAAACCGCTGCGCCACCCAGGGATCCCGGAGTTTAGTTTTAATAGCAAAAATGATTGCTATTTAAGTTTGTGGACAGTGGATGCTGGCAGTGTGACCTAATGATAATAGCCTAGTAAGATCATGATATTTTTATTTGCATTTTTTAATTCTCTTAATAGAGTGGATCTGTATTTAAAAGAGTTCATCCCTCTCTTTTCATAAAATAGCCTTAGACTATATGAAATCTTGTTAATGATGTGAACACAGAATGTAGCACCTGCCTTTTGTGTGTTCAGCCAACAAATTCACACCCGAATGTGAGGCCAAGCGCCATAGCTGGTCTGCCAGGGGTCTGCTCGATGTACTCAGCTGTCAGGTGTGTCTGCCTCTTTCCTACTTCTGGCTCAGGTATGAATGAGGAGACATGGAAAAGAGGAGGGGCAGGGAGCAAAGAGGTTCCTCAGGTCTTAGATGGTGCCCTGGGATCCATATTCAGGCAGTTCTTACCTGAGGTCATGAAACCCTTGCTGTCCATGCTTCTTACATGGAGAGTAGTGACCAGACTGAGGGTTCTAGAATTCTGGCATGGCCATTCCCTACTTCTGGTTGTTGGGTGAGCCATCTCACCCACTCTTAACCTATCTTGTTCTCATCAGCAAAGTGAAGATAATAATAATTATTATTTCCTGGAGATGCTTTGAGGGTTTCCATAATTCCTAGCACATAACGAATGTGCTCTCAGTGTTAACCATTAATATCATTAGCATGTATGAATCACTTGCTATTTTCTGGCTACTGTGCATCGAATCTTCACAACAATCTAAAGAGGTAGCTAATAGTAGTCCCACTTCATAGATGAAGAAATTGAGATGTGAGGGACTTTATGTCTTCCTCAAGGTCACATGGCTAGAAGATGGCATAAGTCACATTTATTTGCCCTTCAGTATGGTTCTAAATGTTGTGTGTACCCTAATTAGATAATCTTGCCTACATCCTAGCCAATATGCTGTATGCTGGGACATCACCATAACAGCACACACAAATTTATTTTCATAACGAATGATTGATGCAATAAGGCTACTTTAGAAAATGTCACC
This sequence comes from Vulpes lagopus, assembly GCF_018345385.1. Classification (NCBI taxonomy): domain Eukaryota; kingdom Metazoa; phylum Chordata; class Mammalia; order Carnivora; family Canidae; genus Vulpes; species Vulpes lagopus. The sequence continues at coordinate 15,146,694 of NC_054826.1, read as the reverse complement.
AAAACCCATGACCAAAAAAACAGAAGCCTGGGGTGAAGCTATTGGAACAAATGTAGGGTTTAAGGAACATCAAGTAAAGCAAATCACTGAGCTAGGTGCTATGTCCTCCTCAGTCCAGGGATCCAGGCCCCCTGGTTTATGGGACTAAAAGAAACTGCACATGGCACCCTTGAACTAAATATGATATGTTGACTCATTTCCATCAGCTAGAGAATTAGTCTCTCGTGCCCATGTTGACATTTCAGGTCTCAAATAAATGGTTTCGGATGTCCCCATTACCATCACCACTCCTCCACCGTCAGCACTTTTAAATTAGTCTTGGGAGCAGAAAAGTAAACAGAAGCACAGATTATCATTCCACCAAGTTCAGCTACTCCTAAAAAAGGCAACATCTGATAGTCAAACAAACAACTAGATTTAAAAACAGAAATGTCAGCATTGACCCACGCTAGTTATTTGCTATTCCATGAGGGTCATTAGCTGTGTTGCTCCAAGATTGAAGGAGAAAACTGTTCAAGAGCCAGAAACAAATAGCATTTCGATGGTCCTCAACTGGCTGAAGTCATAGGAAAGCTAATACAGATTTTCCTCCTAACATTCCTCTTTAAACAATCTCCCTGATTATACAGTATAAAATGAAACAATTTTAGCTACTAATCCTAAATAATCCTAAACCTTGGATACTAAAACCAGTAAATATTTATGCTCTTATATTTCCAGGTAAAAAGGTGTTCTCAATTCATATTACCACAATCATAGCAATCTGCTACTTTAATTAAAAGAGTATGTTCTTTCGCCACTTGCAGTATTAATGGCTTCACATGCATAAAGATCCTTTTCATAAGCCCCCTCCTGAGGATTTAGAGATCAAGACAGAGGTAACATTTTTAAAATAGTCTTAATATTGCAATCAACTGGGGATTATTTTTTAAGTCAATTCCTTGAGAATTCTGGATAATGTCTTTTCATCAGCTGCAAGTTGTTTTTTGTTGTCCCTTTAATTAGGAGTGTAACCCTAACTTGCAGATGCTATAAACTTCTTTGGGAAGGTGGACTTAACACTTGTAGTCTCTGAGCTAAAATAAGCAGGAAGCCATTTTGTTCGGGTCCACTGTTCAGGGCCACCTCATCCCTGCCTCCAACCTAGGGTCGCCCCAGCCAAGATGATTGTTGGCCAAATTGTGCAGATTTACACCATGGCTATTCACTGGACTGGAACAACTACTTTTCTTTTCAGTGATCCCAACTGGATGTTGTAAAATCCGGCTCTAAACTCGACCCTTCCCTGCTAGTCAACCAAGAAGACCTGGACTTTGGTTCTTTTTAAATTATCAGTGATATGCTTTATTTACTTTGCACTCACTCCCAGAAGGATTTGAAGACACCTGCTTTCAATATGGTTCTGCTAAACTATAACCTTGAGCAAGTTGTAACAATCATAAAACTTCTATTCTAACCGTTCACAGTACTTCAGTGTTATGAAGCACTTCTCCATCCTGTCTCTCGTTAAAGTTATTACCCTCCAAGAAAACCAGTTGACCTACATGTTTCTGGTAAAGCTAGCAGGTGGAAAACACTTTGAAACACGAGGGCAGTGGACAAATGCAAGAGTTTCCCTGTTAATCTACTGGCTGGCGGGACAAGAGTTTCAGGATGTTGGACCAAATTTGTTTTCAGCTCTGGCCCCCAAAGAAGTTCCCATCCTGGATATTTGTCAAGAAGGAGAGGTTAGAAATGCCAAGACCGGGGGGGGGGGTGGTCAGGGTGAATATCCCACCAAGGATCCATCCAAGGAACTTCTTGGAAAGAAATGAATTGAGGAATTTGGCCTGAATACCAGCAGCTGGAAAAGGGCCTTAAGTATTCTTACCAGATGACTTCAGGAGTATCTCAATTCTGGAGTTTAGGGATTATGGGTTACAGCTTAAATTGTAAGCATACAGTCTCTAAGAATCATAGCATGTCAGAGCTGAAATCAGTCCCCTTACTGATCTTGCAGCCCTGACCCAGGTCCCCAGCCCTTCTAGGGTTTCATCTGGTCTCTGCTTAGGGAGCTTGTCTCTTACCAAATAGTACACTTCTTGCTTGGGACACAATAACCATTAAACAGTTATTCATCCTCTTGAGTCCAGGCCTTCTGCCTTCTAACATGACCCATTCATTGTGGTTCTTCCCAGTAATGAGCAAGTGGACTGTCCCGTGAGGCACTTCACTACTCTCTCAGTGAACTCGAATCTGCTTCCATGCCATTTTCTCCAGTTAGAGGAGTTCTCTTTTTGTGCCTTTGGATGTTTTCTCAGTGATCACAGGAGCCCTGAATGATTTCAGAGACAATGCACAAAGCCCCTGAGAGTTGGCACATCTTCCTTTCTACTCTCAACTTCTCCTTATCTTCTATTTCTCCTCCTTTTCCTCTGATATTTGCACCCAGCTCTCTTAAAATTATTTGGAAAATTAAGCATGAACTCATACACGGAAGGCAGAGGTTTCCAGTGGAAAAAGGAGAGGAACTTGGTTCAAGCCCTGACAAATTTCCACCTTTAAAGCTTTATAATAAATATTATTATTATTTACCACATCAGGTAAATGGGAGTATATGGGAGTGGATGTGGGTGGGTGAGAGTATAATGATAGAACATAAGTTAATATTCATTATAAATTACAATGTTAAAAAAATAAAAAATAAAAAAATAAATTGCAATGTACTATAAAACTACTGAATACTTCAATGTTAAATTCTAAAAGATCTCAAGCATCATGTGGTCCTGGCTTCTTGTTTTCCACTAGGACATTAAACAGAGAAGAAAAGTGACATGTCCAAAGACCACAACCCCAATGAGAGGCAGAGCTGGAAATGGAAGCCTGAATTTCCAACTCACAATTCTTTACTCCTTCTACTGCCTTTCTGTTGAACGATGAAATCAATAAAATCATCCATGTGTGGACCCTAAATAATACCCAACACATATTAGGTACTCAGTGACTAATGGCTGAAGAAACATATGAGTAAATGAATCAATGAATGACTAGTACTCCTTTACGATGATGACATTTTATAGTTTCCTTCCAAATGTCACTTCTGTTTTTAACCATTTTTAATTAAGTCTCCAAAAAAGGAGCTCGGTGCTCAAGATGGGCTTGTGAAGATTATATGAGACAATCCATGAAAGTCTTCAAAAGCAATCGGCGATCAGTAAATGTTAACCATTATTGTTATCTGTTTTTTAGCCATTGTCCTGAAAGGACTATGCTGATGCTATAAAAACTCACTAATCTGAAAATCACTTTCCAGTCTACTCAGCAAAGGAATTCTGGAACTGCAAAAGTATTACTACTACTTGTTGATTCCTATCCTGTGCCTGTAACTAGGTCATCCATGCCTGCCCCTGGGTGTTGGCACCCAAAAAGACACAAAGTCCCAGACTCTGTAATTTCCTTCTCTGATCTTGTGTTTACCTAGCCCCTGACCTTTGGGCTCTGTCTCCCGTTCCCAGTCAGGACTTGCCAGTCAGTTGGACCTGAGAAGTTACTTGGCTTTACTCTGTTTGACCCTTAGCACTCTTTCTCCCTCTCCTTCAATCTCAATCTCAATCAAAGTTTTGGAATTTCCCTTGGTTTCCAGAACTCCCAGGCATCCTGGCAGCTCTATCCCCAAACAAGGCCCTCTCCCTTGACCCAAACTGGTGTCTGCCTCTGCCTTACATATAGGTCAGGCATGCTCCAGTTTGTGGCATTTGTTATAAATATTGATTTTTTATATTTGGGGCTCGAAGGTAGACTTAGGCTCTTCACATTTCTGTGTTTTAGAGAAGAGAAAGAAAAAGGTATTTTTCTTTCCACCTTTTTTATTTAAATTCCAGTTAGTTGACATACAGTGTAATATTATTCCATGTGTATAATATAGTGACTCATCCATCACCTGGTGCTCATCACAAGTGCACTCCTTAATCCCCATCACCTTATTTCATCCATTCCCCCCACTCACCTCCCCTCTGGTGACCATCAGTGTGTTCTCTGCAGTTAAGAGAACTTGGTCTTCCTCTCTCTTTTCTCACCCACTGTGTTCATTTGTTTTGCTTCTTAAATTCCACATATGAGTGAAATCATATGACATTTGTCTTTCTCTGACTGACTTACTTTGCTTCACGTAATACCCTCTAGCTGCATCGACATTGTTTGCAAATGGCAAAATTCATTCTTTTTTATGGCTGAATAAGATCTATTGTATATATACATCACGTCTTCTTTTCCCATTCATCTGCCAACAATTGGGCTCTTTCCATAATTTGGCTATTGTTGATAATGCTGCTGTAAACATTGGGGTGCATGTATCCTCTCAAATTAGTATTTTTGTATTCTTTAGGCAAATACCTAGAAATCCAATTAATTGCTGGATTGTAAGGTAGTTCTATTTTTAACTTTATGCGGAATCTCCATACTGCTCTCCAGAGTGGCTGCACCAGTTTGCATTCCCACCAACAGTGCAAGAAGGTTCCTTTTTCTTCCACATCCTCGCCGACACCTGTTATTTCTTGTGTTGTTGATTTTAGCCATTCTGATAGCTATAAGGTGATATCTCATTGTAGTTTTGATTTGCGTTTCCGTGATGGTGAGTCATGTTGAGCATCTTTTCATGGGTCTGTTGGTCATCTGTATATCTTCTTTGGAAAAATATCTATTTATGTCTTCTGTCTAGTTTTGTATTAACTGAACTAGCTCTTTCCACTCCCTTCCATCTGTTGCCTCTGGTTCCCCGTTTTAATGGTGGTCAGATTCGACCTGCCCATGAACAATGACTCTTGAATGCTTAATTGGGTTTATTGGGTTACTTTCCCTTCAGGGGCTTCATACACATATCACACATGTATGTGTGATACACTTACACCATACATGATCTGCATCATTTGCCAGAATGCTTAAACCTTTCTTCCTAATCTCTGACCATTTATCAAGACTTAAGACTAAATTTGAAGTAATGTCAGTAAACAAGAAAGAGCTTTAGTAAATTCACCAATTGAGGATTATCCCTGAAGTTCTGGTGTGGACAAAACTTACTGATTATCTTGTTAATCTGTCTTCTGATGAATTAACATTTAATATCTTTTCATTTAATAGACATCTACTCCTGCTATAATCCCAGCAAGAATGTAAGTTCCTTCAGAGCATGGACTTGATCTGTTTATATTCACAGCTCTATCTTTAGAACATAAAAACAAATAGCAGGCAACCAACCAATGTTTGTTAAATAATGAATGGAGAATGGATGAATGGATGAATGAATGAATGAATGAATGAGAAGCAGAATGGAGTTGTGGTTGGGCCACAGCTTAGGCATCAAAAAGATTCCTGTTTTGGCGATGCCACATCCCAGCTTTGAGACCTCTCTGAATTTCGATTTCTTCATCAATAAAATAGAGATGGTAATGGTACCTCCCCCATAGGTTTGGGGGGATGATTAAGTAAGAGAATTCCTATCAAAGTTCTTAGAGCAATAGCTGGCATATTTTCAGAACTCAATAAATGTTGACTGTTACATCTATTCTTTTCAGTGAAAATCCTCAAATGTTAAGGCTTATTAGAGATAACTGAGTTAATTTAATATGACTAGTAGTGAAGACTGTACTAAAGACAAATTAGTTTCATCAATCTGTCAGCAAGATTTTGCTTACAGAGCCAAGTTGACAAAACATGAATCTGTCACACCTACCATGTTTAAAACACTATACTAGGATTTCAGGAGTGGGCAAGATGCAAGGATAAGAGTGACAGAGTCTCTTCCCTCTAGGGACACAAAATCTAGAAGGCCTACTATGTAGGTAGTACTATGCTAAGTATATATAAATGTGAGGCACTGTCACCTCCCCACATCATCTGACTGACTTTTTGTGCTTTGCAGAAAATTACAACACTTTGCCTTTCTTTTAAACTCTCACAATGAGCAACCCACTCACTACCTCATGAAACATCTCATTCTACTTGGGAATTATAATCACCATTAGAAAGGTTTGCCTTAAAATTAGCACAAATCTACTTTTCCATGATCTCTTTTTTTTTTCCTTTTTTATTTAAACTAGCCAACATGTAGTAGTACATCGTTAGTTTCAGGTAATTCAATAATTCATCAGTTGCCTGTAACATCTATGATTTCTATGTATTGATCCAACTTCTGCCTTCTGAACACACCCAGAAAAAAAATTTTTCCCTGTATATCAGAAGTCAGCTAAGTAAGACCTGCAGGCCAAATGCAGCTCCTCGTTTATTTTTGTAAATAAAGTTTGTTGGAACACAACCAAGCCTATTAATTTATCTGTTGTCTGCGGCTGCTTTTGCACAATAGCAGACTAGTTGCAACAGAGAACTTATGGCTTACAAGGTCAAAGATATTTATTATTTGGCCCTTAAAGAAAAAGTGTTGACCTCTGTTCTATATGGCACCTTGAAACATTTACAGCTAATATGTCTCCACTTAAAGTGGGAAGCCCAGAACTGTGCCTAGAACTGTAGATGGGAGCTAATGGAGGCAGAATGAAGGTGCAATATCACCTCTCTTGTCCTGGACACCATACTTCTAATGATGTGGCCAGAGATTAGGTTGCTCTTTGATTGACACATGATACTAGAGTATATTAAAGACTACATCTCAGAGATGATTTTCCCCCAGGAGTTTCTGTTAATCTCTGCCTCCCCACCCTGCATTGGTGGAGCTTAGTGTTAGAAACTATGTCTTTACATCTTTACATCTCTCCAGCCTGTCCAGAGCAATCTGAAAACAATTCAGCATGTATTAAAGAGCTGCATTGGTCAGGGTCAGATAGGAATATGATACACTCAAGCTAGGATTTTTAAGAGAATATAATAAAGAGACCATTGACATACCTGGGGGCAAGGTTGAGAGCTAACAACAGAATTTATCACCACCCTTTCTCCATAAAGGGGAATGGGGAAGGAGGGATTTTGTTGGGACCCAGTGAGAGCTGGAGCTATGGAAGAAGGGCTGCACCAATGGAGCTGTGGTAGTAGACACACAACCACTGCCAGCACCAAGCCACGAGCAAGGCAGGGAGGGAGGGATATATTACCCTGAGGTGCTCTACTCCCAACCTGTGCCTTCTGTGGGTGGAGCCCAAGCTGAAGTTGATGTTGAAGGGCAAGAGGAGTCACCCCTAGAAGGCAGAGAGCAGGACAGAGAGCAGGTGCAGAAGTTGGGGCAGAGAATGACAGGGCTAAAGTATGTGCCAGGTGCTTAATAAATGCTGAGTGAATAAACAGATGGACAGATGAAGTGACTTTTTGTGCTTTGTTCAGTAAATGTTTGTCAAACTGCAGAAATGAGTGGCGGGGGCATGATCTCATTTATGGCCTCTTGCCCAGAGCCATCACTGCTCCAGCTTGGCATTCCAGACTCTCTACCCCCAGTGGAGGCCTTGTCCTGGGCTCTCCTCCCTTCGCACCTTTCCATAGCCTCAGCTGACCCCTTGGGGTTTCCTGCAAGAGCATGAAAAGAGACTAGATTCTTCTGAACAGAGCTAGGACATTATCAAAGACAGGGCTTTAAGTCCTGAAATTATTTGCAGAATCTAAAATGCCTTCTAGAATGTTCAGCATCTTAAAAAATGAAAAAAAAAATTAGCATCACTGTACCACATGGAGAGAAATTGGTGGCTTTTGAGAAAGCTGCCTCAGACATTTGTGTTACAGGCTCTGGATTTACCAGACACCTCATTATCAAGTACCTTGGGACTGGCTGCTTCATGTTCAAACAGTCCTCAACACATCATAGGCTTTTATTGCAAAGATGTCTGGGCCTTCCATTCATTTTGCCAGTAGCAGTAATGTTGAGATATTGTGGGGGAGCAGGGGGGTGAAAGAGATCCTCAGTGGCCCACTTGTCACTTTCTCCTCCATCAGTTGAGTCAGCACAGAGTATTCAGCACTTGATTCCTAGAGCACAGAATTCCTAAGGATTCTGAATTTTGAAAACAAAGAACTTACTTAAAGGCATTGTTTGGTCTGCTACTCTAAACTAGATTGTTCTAGCACAGAATGTGCATGACAAAATTGGCCACTAAATTAGGAATTACTGTCCATACATCAAATTTTAAAAAGTAGACATATATGGGCCAATTTTGTATTCAAGTCCTGAAATCATCTTTGTTCTAACTCAGAGCCATACTACTGACACTTGTCACCTTGTCCGTCACAGACTCAGGCCAGTCAGATCCCAGAGTTTAAAATGTCCCATACAAAATCCAGGGCCATATGTATTGGGAGGACCAAGATGGGAACCATGATTTCTGATGGGCACAGCCCAACTGACACAAGCCCATACCCAGCAGCCCAGTGCACAAGCTTACCATCACCAAGTTATTCACACTTGGAAAACCATTCTTCTACCAAATTCTGCTCATGTGAACTCATGAGACAGCATCCAACTTGACCTGAGAGAGTGGCCTAATGCCCGAATTCAGTCATGGCTATGAAGGGATTTGTCAATAAGCTTCACTAAAGTCTGTTAGGACCAAATTTCATCAAATCTAATCCCAGTTAGGATTACTGGCAAAATTTGAGTAAAATCTACAGATTAGATAGTAGTTAATCAAAGTTAATTTTCTGTATCAAAGTTAATTTTCTGATTTTAATCATTCCACCATGTTAAGGTAAGGGAATGCCTTTATTTTTAGGAAAACACACTGAAATATCTAGGGGTTAAGAGGCATCATGACTACAACTTATTCTCAAGTGATTCAGAAAAAATAACTGTGGAGAAGAAAGAATGATAAATTAAAGATGGTAAAATATTAACTATTAGGGCATCTGAGGGAAGGGTTTATGGGGTTAGGGCATCTGGATGGCTGAGCAGTTGAGCATCTGCTTTCATGCTCCAGGTGTAATCCCAGGGTCCCAGAATCGAGTCCCACGTCAGGCTCCCTGCATGGAGCCTGCTTCTCCCTCTGCCTATGTCTCTGCCTCTCTCTCTGTGTCTCTCATGAATAAATAAAATCTTTAAAAAAAAAAAAAAGAAGGGTTTATGAGATTTTCTTTTTTATGATTTTTGCAACTTGTCTTTAAGTTTGAAATTACCTCAATCAAGTTGCCAAAAAAACTAATTCCAAAAAACTGGGGCTATCGTATGTGCCTATCCTCACTGAAGGACAGTGATTGCAGTCACATTGGTGCTGCAAAGTGAATCAGAAATGAACTCTCCTCTTTGTCATCCCTCAACTAAGATGAGTCATCTTCTCTTTCAGTTAAAGAACCCTTCTATTCATGGAGGTGAACACTAAGGAAGCTTTCCACATGAACCCCAAAGGTAAGGGGAACTTGATCACATGTCCCTCTGTCACACGTTCATCTGTCCTGTTGTCCACTTCAACCAGGCAAGAGCGGGGTCTCACCTATCTTGGCTCACAGAGAAGATCATTCCAAACTGGTCAGTGTCTGCATTGTCTCCTTCTGCTGTTCTCAAAGACCTTTTCAATCTCCCCAGCCTGTCCTGCTCAGAAAAACCTTCTGTTTTTCTAAAAGGAAATACCAAAACTATTAATAGCTGATGTTTCTTAGTGGTGCGATTATGAGAGATTTTTATTTTCTTCTTATGTTTTTCTGTACTTGAGAGACTTTCAACAATGGCTGTGTTACTTTCAAAATCAGGAAGTGTTTGTTCTATTTCCCCAAGAATCGCTACATAAATTCTTGCTGTAGCTCTCTGTGCACCTGCAGCCCTCTAATATCATGACTGCTCTTTGTGTCCTCCCTCCTATCCCACAGACCTCATGGAAAGACTCCTATGTGGCAGGCCCTGGATCTTCCCTATCTACCATTGGCAAGGAAAATCATTTCCTGGCCCCAGGGCCCACTGAGTCCCGGGCACAATCTGCTGGCAAACAAACTAATGGTTGGCTCTCCTCACTTCCAGTATCCTATTGCCATTTTGGCATTGCCCTATTGTCATTTTGGTGTTGGAATTGGGTAGAAGTACTTAACTTACATTTATCCCCTTCATCCCAACTCGAATACCATGCTCCTATTCCATCTTCCTAGGATACCAGGCCCAGCTGACAAATCAGTCATATCAAGTATTAAGACTCCTCCTTACAGATGGAGAAACCAAATCGTATGGCTTGCCTCTGTATATACTACAGTATAATGGGATCTAGACCCACTGAGACCAACATGACTGTGTAACCCTGCACTCTGTCTTTCAGAAGAAGTTAAGGACTCTTGAAGATATGAACTGACTGAGTCATTGGTAGAAGAAAATTGTGGCCGATATTGTCCTAGGATTTCCTGCGGCCACCCAGGATATGTACTGGTCTTCCAAAATTGAAAAGATGGTAGCCATTGGAGGATCATAGGGCACTTCAGCATTAAGAACCAAGCCTGAGCTTTCCCTGTGGCCCAGAGGTCCTCAGCTTGAGCCCTGTTGACATTCTGGGCCAGATAATTCTTTGTCACTGAGGCTGTTCTGCTCATCCCTGAGATCTTAGCAGCATCCCTAATCTCTACCCACTAATGCCAGTACGACAGCACCTCACCCTGCTTATAACAATCAGCAATGTCCCCGGACCTTGCCTCAGGTCCCAGGAAAGACAAAATTTCCCTCTAGTAGTGATAATAAAATAATGTTTCCAGACATTCCCAAACATCCCCTGGGTTGGGGTGGAAGCACAATCATCCCCATGGACAACCGCCGCTCTAAGTTACTTCAGCCCAGCAAGAACTTCTGGTTTCATGCAAATGGACTGAAATGTATCGTATTCAGAGTAAAGTTAGCAAGGACTTACAGAAGGACTGCCATAAGTTGTCAAATGCTCTGGCACAACAGGCCCCTGTGGCATAATATATTCCACCCAGGAGTATTTGGTAACATTGCATCTGGTGAATCAACCCAGCCAGACAACCAGCACCTCTGGGTTTCTGGCCCTTGATGCCAAGTGCCTCAGAGCATTTGTTTGAATGGAACGCCAAGAAGAGCAGGGTAGCACTGAACACTGTGGGTATTCCTTCCATTCGTGAGGACAAAGAGGTCCAGAAAAGCACTGTGGTCAGGCTGTGTAGTCTGAACTGTGTTGCAAAAACACCAAGGGGATATTTGGCTGCTGTTTTGTTTTTTTTTTTAATCTTCTGGACCACATTGTACTAAGGATTTGGGACTCAGTCTCTAATTACTTCATAAAGTTTGATATTTTTAAGTAAATAGGCACCCATTCTTGTCAGTGATTTGACTGGAACTTTTTTTTCCATTCCTCGGAGAGTGCAGAGCAGGTGAGGTTGTAGGAGCAGATCTACCTATGCTAACAGTTGGTGATCCAAGGCCCTCAGAGTAAATTCCAAAGTGCTGGGATTGCTATCTGCTCTTCCTGCCTCTTTTTCCTGTGGTTGATACCCTTCCATGCACCCATCTTCCATCATCTTCCACCCTTTACTCAACCTAGTGTTTGGTTTGAAAGACTGCCTCTGATGCCCATGAGTATCTGTGAAAACAAGGGCAAGAATTCAAGAACACTTACATGGTCATCCAAAAGAAACAAATGCAGCTCAGTTTCAGGGTGAAAAGAACAACCAGAAAGCAATGTTCATAAAGGAATTGGGAGGAGAAGGGATTTTCTCCCTAAAAGAGAAAATCAAAAAAAAAATTTTTTAAGATTTTATTTATTTATTCATGAGAGAGAAAGAGAGAGGCAGAGACACAGGCAGAGGGAGAAGCAGGCTCCATGCAGGGAGCCTGATGTGGGACTCGATCCCGGGACTCCAGGATCACTCCCTGGGCTGAAAAGGCAGGTGCTAAACCGCCAGGCCACCCAGGGATTCCCAGAAAATCAAAATTAAGCCTAGAATTGCAATTCCTGACCAAGAGGCCACCAAAAATGCCACAGTCCATTTTGTGACCTTTAACCTGGTGTCTGGTCTCTTTGACATAACTGTTAGCCCTTCAGTCTTATCTCAATGAGATCTCTCTAACAATCTCTCCCTGGCACTTCCTCCCGAGGGTGGCACAGAGTACCACCCTGACTGGCATGCCAGGTTCTTTTCTAAGAGCTTGGCATCTCTGGGCCTTGCCCATTCCAACTCTCCCACCTCCAGACTTTTCCCAAGCTCTCATCTGCAAAACTCTGATTTTAACTTTTTCCAGATTGCAAGAAGCCAAGAGAAGCTTAGAAGCAGCCCAGAGCATGCTTCTGGGGGTGGGGGGAGGGGGACATCCACAGAGTTTGCTTTGAAGTGTGTCTAAAGCTCATGCCTATAATGTTTTCACCTGCCATATTTGCCTGCTGGAATCCTTCAGATTCCTATCATCTGAGCCTCTGCTTTGACTAAAGTATGGCACAGCTCAAAACCTATGCACTGACCTAGAGGGGTAAGACCTTAATTTACGGATAAGAATCTGTTCATCAGATTAGCTTATTGGTACTTCTTTGAGATGAGGGACTTGGAATTCGGACACAGGACAAGTTCATTTGATTGCTGCAGAGAGATGGAAATGATGGAGGTCTCGAACTCCAGACTCGCACTGTCCAATACACTAACCATTAGCCCCATGTGGCAATGTACATGTAAATTCACTGAAAATAAATAACTTTTAAAATCCAGTTCCTCAGTCACACTGGCCACATTTCAAATGTTCACATGTGGCTGGTGGCTACCATACTGGACAGAGCAGATAGAGAACATTTTCATCTTCGTAGAAAGTTCCATTAGGCAGCACTCCTCTAGCCTGAAGGGGAATTCTGGAGAGGGGATTCTGGAGAGGAAGCCTAAAATCACCAGTGATGTAGGGAGGGATAGAGAAGAGTAGAAGGAACAAAACTCCAAAGGGAAAGTGAAAGGGGACCAAAGGTAAACTTTGTATGCTTTGCCAAGGGCCCAACCCTGACCAAACATGTATCCACTCCATCACAAAGCTCTCTCGGTTGACACCTGCAAATAAAGGAGTGGCTGGGGTCAGCTTTGGGCCCCATTCCCTCCATTGTATGGCCCCTAAGTTCTGTGGGCTCCTTTTGAAGCAAAAGACTCTATCCCAAATCCTGAGCTGAGGGGGCTCAGCACATCACTCACACACAGAAGTCACTTGGCTCCTAGCCAGAGGGAAATCACCACCCCAGTAGCATAAAGCATCCCATCAGTATCCAAGAATCCACTTAGAGCTGGGGCTTCAAAATGAAAGGCATACAGAGGGAAAGGAGTAACTTCTCCTTCTGGAATTGGACCTCTATAGAGTTTGGGGGACACTGTGCATCCAAGCAGCAATTGTCCTCCCTTACTGATCATGGCGGTTCACGTCTACATAGCATCTGCCATCATATGGGACATTTCACATATTAATCCAGCTCAGTTCATCCTCACAATAATTGGCCAAGGAAAGCAGGCCAGATGACCCTCTCAACACTTTCTATTAGAAGAAATTCATACTCCGAGAAAGAGATGTGTGCAGTTGATCAATTAGTAAATGGCAGAACCAGCTCTGGAAACTACCCTCCCACACTGTCTGTGCCTGGTGTCACCTCTCTCAGGTGATGAGGGTTATTTTGTATCTGTCTAAAATCCCCACAAGTATCAGCCCCAAAGGGTGTGACCTTGCCTCAGATAATGACTCCAGTTTATATCCAACCCCAAGCCAACAACAGAGCCCTGAGCAGCCTCATGGACTCTTCATTACCAGTGACCCTTGCAAGCTCCCAAGCAAGAGGGCAAAGTGGACTCGTGGCTAGAACAAGGACACTGATGTGACTTTTCTTAGAAGACCTCTTTAGACAACTGCTGATATCCAGAAAATGGCAAAAGGGAGTGGTGTTCATGGCAGCCTCTGCACCAGACTTCATGAATCTCTTTTCCTGTGCATAAGACACAGGCAAATCCTATTTTCCCAGTTCCCAAAATTCTAAGTCTGCAGTGGGAAACGTGCCAGTGGCTTTTGCTTGCTAGAAAAAGATCCAGGGGATCCCTGGGTGGCGCAGCGGTTTGGCGCCTGCCTTTGGCCCAGGGAGCGATCCTGGAGACCCGGGATCGAGTCCCACATCGGGCTCCCGGTGCATGGAGCCTGCTTCTCCCTCTGCCTGTGTCTCTGCCTCTCTCTCTCTCTCTATGACTATCATAAATAAATTTAAAAAAAAATTTTAAAAAAAAGAAAAAAAAAAGAAAAAGATCCAGGAAACTGGATCAGATTAGTCCATTTATTGGACTTCCAGTAGTTTGGGCCAAATATTTATGACTTATTCTCAGATTTCAAAGAATTTCTCACTGTAGGGGAGCCATTTCCATACATGGCTAAATGGCAGATCATATTCTATATTTTTCTTTGACATAGTATGTACATAAATGAACAGACATGCAGAGTAATTATTGGACGTTTGCTTCTGGTGAGCTCTTGTAGTAAATTAGCCATAGTCCAGAGAACTAGAAAGCAAACTCAAAAGGATAACCAAATAGATACAGCAACAGTGAGGATAGTGACAAAATCAAATGATTACTTTAAATGTGCCCAATAAAGCAATACCCCTTACCAACAACACATTACTTTATTGCTTCCCTTTACAGCAACATCCAGATACTTCTCAATGTCCACCTAGCTCTCTACCTCTAAGTCACAGAGCTGAAAACTTACCCCTATCATCACTACTGCTGAATTGTTCATGCAGACTTTGGTGAAATCCACCCCCAAGACCAGATGTCAGTTAAAAGTGGATTAAACAGTGAGCATGTAACCCTCACTGAGAATTCCTGAGAAAACCCATCCCAGGTGTCACAATACCCCCACAAACCCAGAATCTTACCATTGCAGGAAGCTTTTCCTCCTTGCTCTTTTTACTTGGGAGGAAAATCTTTTCCAGTAGGTCCCATAAGACTCCTGCTCTGGCTCAGTGGCCAGAACTGAGTAGGAAAACCACTCCTAAACTAAGATAAATGGGAAATGAGATTACAAGATTCTCTTAGACCAATGATACCTCCTCATCCTCTGGGACTAGAGAGCTGCTAGCTGACAAAACCGAGCTCTGCGAACAGAAGCAAAGGGGAAAACACAACCAGTAGTATCTGCCATGCCCAGTGATACCCAGGGTTGGGAACAGGAAAGAGAGGCTTTCTACTCCTCCTCCCCAAGGCAGCCTCCCCAGGGAAGCTGCCTAGCTCCTCCACCAGTTCATATCTGCTCGCTATTGGCTCATGTGGCACCTACAGAACCCCTCTTAATACTTGTATCATCAACATTGTTTTACTGGCTTCTCTCTTCACTACCAGACTGTTAGTATTAAGGCAATTGTGTTAGCACAACCCTGTCTTCTCAGGGCCCTGCCCATGCCTGCTGCAGTGTAGACGCTCAGTGGATATTTGTGGAAAGATGGGTTGATGAGTGGTTGGGTGGATGGATATAGGGATGGGTGAATGTTCCAGCCTCTAAGCTATGGAAGCTTTGCCTTTTTCCACAAATGCCTTGAAAAGGGCTGAATCTTGGTTTTCCTTCCTCCTCCCCATTCTCACTTACTGAAACTTCACTGGGAGTATTTATTGTTCCACCCCAGACTCAGGCTAACTCAAGCACCTTGGCCATTATGTCTTTGATTGGACAAGTAGCTTTTTGTTAAGAAAGGGCTTCTTCTGAGGGAAGCTGAATAAAGGAGAAAGAAGAGGAAAGAGTGAATATAAGCCAGTAAAAGAGACAAGTAATTATCTTGCTGCATAAGTAGCTCACATGTTTTGAAGGAAGAAGCAGGTTTGAAAGAACATATTGTACATGACTGAGAAAAGGTGATTAAATCGGTAGAGACAGGATGTGCTTGTACAAGATGGAGCAAAGTGAGGGAAGAGAGAGGGACTTTGGGACTGGTAGTGGTTTCAAGATGTGACAGAAATGCTCCAATTTCTGGCCAACAGGCAGCGAGATGGGCCTTTAACCCTTGAGTCCATTGGCTACCCCACCTCCCCATCACCCTTTGAACTTCCAGCTCCTTCTGCTTTCTATACCAAGGATGAACAGAAGCTAAGGGGCTAGGGTAAAGCAAGTGGCCTTCTGAGTGAGAACCCCCACTGAACTTCTTAAAGTCCTCTTGCGTAAGATGACCCCACCCTTCTCTGAGGCTCTGACAAGAGTTTTTCCATGAAATTGCCTTTCACCCACTTGTCAGAAGCTTAATGGCAAATAATGGCTCGTTACCCCTGAGTATTTTAAAGAACTCTCAGGTGGATGCAGTAATGGAATTCAGAGAAGTAGAGGGAATTCTTAAAAACAAGGGAGCAGGCTGTAGGACATCAAGAACTATTACAATCACCCTTTACTGCCTGGGAGGGTGAGGGGGAGCCAGGGCATATGCTCAGCCGCACACACTGGTTAACATGGAAGTTGGCTGTCAACAGCTGCTGGAAATTTTGACACAACACAGAAAATCAGTTTCTGTATTCCCCAAATGGGGACCTTTTCCATGTATTTACACCATGAAAGGACATGTTTTTACTAGCAGACTGTTTTTGTGGTGTTAAAATTTTTATTGGGACTCTTCCCCCTTGACTACTAAAGTGATAATTTTTTATTTAAGTATTTTAGTAACAGTTTATTTTATTACCAAGTAATCTTTTTTTTTTTTATTTTAGAGTCATCCTCCTAGAGCTAGCTATTGCCGATTATATTGGTGTATATATATTTCTAGCCTTTCTTCTGTGCACATAAAATATAGAGAGATACAGATACTGGAACTTAGGTCAAAGACATTTACTTTTCATTCACAGTCTTTTTCCTTTACACAGGTTTCTATATCATTGAATTTTTTATTACATTCTTTTAAAGAATAGATAATATTTGATTGTATGATTATACCATGATCTAGTTAAAAAATCCTCTACAGGTTGATATTTAGATTTCTTTCAATGTTCTCTTTTTATAAATAGTGCTGGGGGGATTTTTTTTTTTTTTTGGTATGGTATTGTTTTTGCTCATCTCTGTTCACTTGGAACAAATTCCTAGATGTCTGTTTTTCAATTTGAAGTATATCTACATTCATAAGGCTTTCAATATATATTACCAAAGAGACTGTACCAATTTACACTCAGAAGACAAAGTGCCAATCCCACTTCTACCCTTGAGCAGCCTGAAGTGTTTGCAAAATCAGTGATACAATCCTGAAATCTCACATTGGTGAGAAAAGAATAAAATAAAATATTTTACATGAAAATGCTTTGAAAATCGAAACTCCCATGAAAACATACGTTGCTATTATTATCAATTTTTAAACCACCCAAGATGGAAGAGGTGTTACCTCTCTCAACCACACATCCCAATAATTAACAGCGCTTTAAAGAATAAAATCCTTCTCAACTTCCCTCTAACTACAACTTACACTCAATTAATTCCATTTATTCGAAACCATTTGGTGAGCACCTTTTATGCACTGAGCTTTGCATTAAATATGAGGAATACAGAAGAAAAAAATAAACACAGTTCTTGACATCAATGAGCTTCTAACCTTGGTAGATAGAGGGAGAGAGAAAGATAAATCAGGATTCATTATGATGGCCTGGGTACGTCCCCCATTTTGAGGAGATCCAAGGAAGTCCCTACCTGGAGGAAGGAAAGATGAAACTGAGCATAAGGCCGCGGGCGAGCTTTTGGTTAGGTGGCCATGCGACAATCCTCATTGCTTCTGAAACAGTATGAAGAAATCGCATTGAACTAGCAGCTATATTCCTATATGGAGAGGGAGCTGTTTCTGGGGGTGAAGACTTTAATAAGCCACATGCTGGGAAGGCAAAGACCCTCATGGGTCTTAGAGGAACCACTGGACAGGTATAATTTCTCTAAAAATCAGCCTGGCATTTTTAGTCGGTGAGATAGGACAGCAGAAACTGAGAGTAGAATTGCTTGGGACCTTAGAGAGGACTTTAGGGAGGTATGGAAGGAAGATGAAAGGGGTAAGATGCAGCACTGACAGAGAGAGGAACTTTGGAGAGGAAGACGGAGATGCCTAATAAGGAATTTTGACAAGTGACTGTTGCGAAGTGTGCTACCTTTCTACCTACAAAATCCTTGCTCTTGTGACTACCTGAAGTGATGTAGGGCTGCGTGTGGCCTCCAGATGGGTGAGAGTGAGAACGGAGGCTGCCTGTTGGAGGCTGCCGCACCTGGTTTACTCATCTTCCTTTCAGTAGGCATGTAAGTGCTCCTGTGTGCTCAGAAGACTCCTGTTAAGCAAGCAGGAAAACCCTCTTCTGAACTGCATAGGATATTAAAGTGAACATTATCTGCTGTTCCTCTCATACTGACTCAGTGTGCCCACTTGGGCTCCAAGCATCTGACACATGCACAGAGCTTTAGAGAAAAGGCTGGGATTATAATGGGGCCTTTTAGGCAATCAAGGACATTCAGAAACGAATTTCAGAAAATCCTAATGTATCAGCCCCTCTGCTTAGGCGAACCCATGGAAAGCATCCCGAGCCATTTATATTTTGTCTTGTAAATAAACTGGCAATTAACAGCACTGTGAGTATCAGCAAAGCAGCAAATCTCCCTTTGAAATCATATTGTTCTTGTGGTAATATTAAAAATAATTTCAGTCTCTAAAGCTCAGTTGAAAAGCATGAGAATGCAACAATAGGATGACTGCCAGGTCAAGGATGAAAATCATTATGGATAGTCTTTCAAAGAGAGTGTTTACAAAGCTAGGGAGAAATTGACTAAGCTTTTGAATATTGACTTCCTAATCTTTTTTTTTTTCCTTTGGTGGTCTCAGGGTTGTCTGGAAAATACACTATATGTTGTGCAAAGAGGTGATGTTATTATTGTAAGGCGATGAGCCAGCAATGACTTACTGGGTCCTGCCCGGCCACAGTCATGGTGGCCAAGTGTGCAGACATTTGCACAGACCAGTTACTGCACTGTGAGCAAACACATTGGTACAGGAGGCCCAGCAACCAACGAAGAGTTAGACCTACCGTCTGTTGCTGTGCTCATGGTCTGGTAGACTTACTAAGAAATATAGGGAGAAATCCTTTTATAATTGATGATAGCATTTGCTTTTGAAGTTGTTAGGCATGTTTTAGCATATTTTCCTAAGTGCATTGTCTTACTTTGGGATAAAGAAAAGCATCAATATTCAGAGCTCACTTATTCAACAACCACATCTTAGCTTTGTTACCCATCTGTCCTTGAGCTCAAACTAATATACATGAACAGCTTTATTGGAAAAATCAACAAGGTCTCATATCCTTCAGTAGTAGGAAGGACCTATTGATTAATGGGAAGACATGTTTCAGAGCTCAAGGTCAAGTGCTTTTTCAGTGGATCGGTGAATCAAAATAATGTGTGACATATGGCCTTATAAACTGTTCAGTCAATCAGTCATCCAATAAGTGCTGTTGAACATCATGAACA
Organism: Vulpes lagopus; assembly: GCF_018345385.1. Classification (NCBI taxonomy): domain Eukaryota; kingdom Metazoa; phylum Chordata; class Mammalia; order Carnivora; family Canidae; genus Vulpes; species Vulpes lagopus. Next base: position 15,127,340 of record NC_054826.1, on the reverse strand, counting down.
TACATAAATGTGACAGTGTGTGGAGGCTGAAAATGTAGAGGAAGCAAGACAGGTTACTCTGAGAGTTTGATGATGGTATTCAAGATGGAACAGTGGCAGTAGGCCACATGCCAGAGATTTTCCACTCATTTGTGGATCTTCTACTTGGCTAAATATAGTAGTCACCATCTAAACTAAGCTGCACTGAGTCTCCCTGTATTAGTCAGGCTGAGTAATGCTAGCCATTATAATACCTAGCCTCTCTCTATCTTGGAAGCTTGAGAACCAAGGGTTTGGCTATCACTCAAGTCATAGTTCATGATGCATCAGCAGAGGATGCAGGAAGGATCCTGCATCTACTGGCTATGCTTGACTCGTAGGACCATCAAGCCCCTAATTTAATCTTCTTCTGGCCAGTAAAGGAAGAGAGAGAGAATGAATGAATGAACAAGAAAATGAGAATGTGTGAAAAGTTTAAATACCAGAACCAGATTAGAAGTATATCATTTTTGCTCACTTTCAGATGCCACAACCCAGTCACCTGATCCCATCTGATTACAAGGGAGTCAATCAGGTGATCTTTAACTATGTGCCCAGAAGGAAAAGGAGAACCAAATTTCTAATGGACAACAGAAGTTTTTACCACTCCTGTGAATGGTCTCCCAGGATTCTGAGATGGTAGGAGAAATCAGAAAATGAGGAAAAATGCTTTTGACACATCCTTGAGGATTTCTTCTTAGACATATTAACTTTCTCAGATGTGCACACAGCCCACTCTCGATGCTTTAAAGACTCTCCCATCAGGCACTTGCCCATCTTTCCAGGCCTTAGTTGCTCCCTATAGAAAAGTGAGAGAAGGAATCAGAATCCTTTCATGTTTTTTTGTTCCTTCACATACAAAATTCTGGAACTCCTAATGTGCATTTCTCCCTGAGACAAATAAGCAGGGATCCAGGGGGGCAATGCCACTAGACCAATAACTTATTTTTTATTTTAATTTTAACTTCTTTTCTTACTTCTCAAGCCCAGGTTTCTAGAAATTATACATAATAGACAAAGTTTTTATCAATATAATAGTGATTTTTATGGAAAACTAAAGTTGTATTGTGTTTGAGTGAACAGAACATTCACACATATAACATACACAAAGACCTCTCTGTGAAAAAAAATCTTGTTTGAACAGTCTTGCAAAATATGTTCCTCTCTTATGCTCCTGCCCTGTATTAGTCATTTTCGCAGTGATAACACAGAGTGCTATCCCAGTGGCTTACAACATTTACTTTTTGCTTATTTTACAAAAGGAAGGCAGATCAGCTACAGGTTGGCAGTGGCTCTGCTAGGATTGGCTGGACTCTGCTGGTCTCATCTAGGCTCCACCTGCCTTCTTGTTCTAGAATCCAGACTATGGGAACAACCACTATCTGGGGCATCCTGAGGGCATGTGGAGAACAAGAACAAGAAGACCTAAGCCAAACCATGCAATTGTATATCACTCTTCTGTTTGGACATGGCAAAAACAACCACAACCATTCACATTCTATTGACCAAAGCTTTTCACATGGCCAGGTCCAAAGTTGTTGAGATAAGATGTGTATTCCTCCCACAGGATGATGATATGTAGTCCTGTGACTGTGAGAGAGCAAATATTTGAGGATTATAACACAGTCTGCGGAGAACCCCACCATCTCCACTGAATTTATAAATGCAACACTTCTCACAGAGAAGAAGCCACTCTACCTACCTCTTTCTGTGGTGGAAAGTTCTTGGGTTAGAGACCGTTCCCAGGGAGAGGCAATCAGCCATGGGGAAATAGAGGGATTTAGCAAACATTTACGTAGTCTTCATTATAGGTTGGGAACTTTTTAAAATTCATTGGCAGTACTAACTCATCTGATCTTCATCACAGCTCTGTGAAGTTGGTCCTAGTATTATCCCCATTTTACAGATGAGAAAACTAAGGCACAGAGAAGTTAAGTAAGTTGCCTATGATCACACATGTAGTAAATAGCAGAAACAGGATTCCAACCCAGATAATCTGGCTCCAAAATCCCTATTCTTAAATACTGTGAAGGGAAAAGAAATGAAGTGAGTCCAGCACCCCAAACTGGTGGCTGATAAGCTATGCTTTTAGAGGAGACGTAATAAAAATGTCTGAAAGGGACAGACATCAATGAAGTATTACTGTCTTCAGTACTCATTGAAGTATTACTGTGCATACAAGTACATGATACCTGTATGTTTTTCAGATATACATAAAACTGGACATTCTCAGATTGTTACAATATAGGCTGTCCTAGGCACTGCCCTGCATAACTATCTTCTTTCTTGGAGTTTATACTTTAGTGGAGGCAAACACACAGTCAACACATAGCTAAGGAAAAAATGTCATAGGTCGATGATGGTAAGTGCTGTGGAAAACAGTAAAGTAAGACCAGGAGATGAAGAATGTGGAACACTGCTGGAAATGGGTTGCAATTTAAAGATGGTGGTCAGTGTTGGCTTTGTTGGTAGGTGACATTTGAGCAATGGCCCAGAAGAGGTGAGGGAGATCAGTATTTGATGAATGAATGAACGCTTAAGCAGATCTAGCTATCCCTGTAAGCCAAAAAAAAAAAAAAAAAAAGAAAGAAAGAAAGAAAGAAAGAAAGAAAGAAAGAAAAGATTACTTATTACTTATACCCAACCCAGCCACCCTCTGCCCTGGTGTAACTCATGCTGATTTGTTGGCTAAGCCCTGGCCCTCTTTTCCCTCACTTGGCTGTGGCCACCCCCATTCCACCAAAGGATTTTCTGCTGGACAGAAAGGGGCATAACCGTGATCTTCTCTTTAAATGCCAATGGATTCTTTCTGATTGGAAGTATGCAGAGGTCATGTGGTGGTGGTTGTTCACATTGTTCTGGGGATGGGAGGAGAAGGGTTGATTTGGGCTATTATTTGGATGTCTGCACACACGTGTGTCTGAGACAAGGCTGAGCATATCTTGCTCAACAAGGTAGGGAGTCAGATATGACAGACAGAGCTAATAGAATTACTGAGCAGTGAGCAAGTGAGAAGGTGTGAAGCCTTTGCTGATGTGCAGAGATTAAACCTGGCTAATATGCGAAAGGAGAAGAGCATATCTGTTTTCCTGCTCTCTGACTCTCTAGGAATGAGAAGGGTCAGACCAGGAGGAGCCAGGACCTGCAAATCAGTCAAACCCCCATGAAAAGCAGGGAAGTGGAGAGGGAGGGGGAGGGAGATTGCACTAGAGGGAAGAGGGCAGGCAATAGGCTGAGCTGGGAGGACCAGAATCTGCTGGCCTTGGTCACAGAAGAATTAGTCTTCACAGTTGACAAGGCAAATTACAGAACCAGGGCACAAGGCAAGACCCATGCGAGGCCTCCTTGGGCTCTCCCACTGGATGGACATTTTTCCCAGTACCCCCACAGGTAGGGCTCCAAGGGCCCCAGCCGTGGAAATCTGTGGGTAGAGGTAGCCAGGTAGGTCAGGGCATTCTCTAGGCTATGTGAATAGACATACATTACAACATCTTATTGCAGAAGTCCCAGGCTATGTAGGAGGCACACTTAGGAAAGCCGAGGTGGGCTGAGGGTTTTGTTTGTTTCTTCATTTCTTTAAATTATGGTTAGGCTTTTGTGTTTGTTTTATTTTTATTTTGGTTTAGAAAACTGATTAATTAACAGTTTGCCTCCCCCTTCCCCCGCATCTCTGATGCAGTTGAACAAAAATCCCTTGAAGCATTAACATGCAGAGCCAGCAATGGGCAAGGCCCAAGCAGGGGCCCAGGAGGACCAGGGGAAGTCAGCACAGGAGCAGGGGGTGGAAGAGGAAGAAGGGGCCCCATCTCCATGAATGGAAATGGAGGAAGGGAAGGAGTCTGGGCTCACAGGGCATCTCCCGGTCAGAGGGTGCTGTGTGTGTGAACTTGCATGAAGCTGGCCTCAAAGTTTGACTCCCATGTCATCCTTTTCCATGTGTGAGCACTGAGTCCAGAGGGCTGGATCCACAGTGGGGGTGTGCTGGAAATGTTTAACAATTGCCCCCTGCCCCAAGGAAAAAAGAAGAAATAAGAAAAACCTGATTTGTGCCATTTGCCAATTCCCGTAGTACAAATACGTAGGCTCCCTATGGCTGAGTTCAGGCTACCAGCCTGGAGCCACCTGGCTTACAGCATTCCTGAAAACTTAACAGTTGCCCTCTGTGGTAGCTGGGTACACGCACCCCTGCAGAGAGTCCTCTTGAAGTCACAGCTCCAGAGCCCTCCTCACAGGAAATTCCCTGAGCCCTCCCCAGCCCAGGTCTTTCCCCAGGAGAATGCCCTTTCTAGGCCCAGAGGGTGGAGAAGCGGCCAATTCTCCCTTCACCACCACTATCTTCCTTCTCCACCTCTTTCTGCTAGAGCCAGGTCTTTCAAACATCAGTTTGCAGAAGAACCACCCGAGTGCTTGTTGCAAGTGCCCCTTCTGTAAAAGGCACAACATAGGGAGTATAGTGATCGGTATTATAATAGCATCCCACAGTGACAGACGGTAGCTACCCTTGTGCTGGGCAGAGCGAAACATCTGGAGATGCTGAATCACTGCGCTGTACACCTGAAACTTATATAACATTGTGTGTCAACTCTTCTCAAATGGGAAGATTTTTTTTTTTTTGGGAAAATATTTTTTAAAGCAACAAAACATTTAAAAATGCCCCTTCTAGTACAAACTCGCAACCAGTAGATAAACACGTCCTAGAGATCTAATGCGGAGCGTAGTGACTATAGCTGACAGTGCTGTGCTACAGACTTCAAAGCTGCTAAGAGACCAGGTCTTAATTGTTCCCATCAACGTGACGTGATGGCAGTGTGGTGGGCATATGGTGATATAGAAATGTGTCAAGTCAGCATGATATACACCTTAAACTTATATAATGTTATATGCTAATTATATTTCAGTAATTTTTTTTAATTTTAAAAAATGCCATTTTCTAGGCCCCACCCTCCAAAACCTTTGACCCATTATATCTGATATGGGCAGTGCTGCTTAGAACACTCTAGAAGCAGTGATCCAGGAACATCCACTCCTATTGACAGACCATCCCTGCATCCCCATGGCAGCCAGCACCAGAGCCACCTGTGTATAGGGGAAGGAGGGAGACCTTTATCAGGTAATGGGCCCCCTTGAAGGGCTCAGAACCCACGGCCCCAGGGTCCTCTGGTGGCCATGGCACGTGGTTAACAATACAGATCTCAGAGCCTAACTGCTGACCAACTATATCCATTTTACAGGCTATGCGACCTTGGTCAACTCATGGAGCCTCTCTGGCCCCCAGTGTCCTCATCTGTAAAATGGATATATTATTAACAGTCCTTGCACCTCAGCACCTCAGGCTTGTTATGAGGGAGAGGAATGTAGTGTATCCTGTATGAGGGTTTGCCAGTTTTATCACCACACATTTTGAGCACACTGGAGGCTTTTAAGATAAGGTTGTTGGTTTAAACCACTTACCCCTTTGAGCTTCAGTTTTCTCATATTTGAAATGGGAACAATGATGTAGTAGCAGTAGCAATGAGTAGTAACGATAGTCACTTACCTGCCCACTGCACAGGATTATTTTTTTTTTAGATTTTATTTCTTTATTCATGAGAAACACAGAGAGAGAGGCAGAGACATAGGAATTGAGAGAGGCAGGCTCCCTGTGAGGAACCCGATGAAGAACTCGATCCCAGGACCCTGGGATGACACCCTGAGCTGAAGACAGATGCTCAACTGCTGAGCCACCCAGGCGTCCCTGCACAGGATTATTGTAAAAATAAAATATGATGATGAGAAAGTGCAAAGTGCTTTGTAAACTATAACCATCTAGATAAAAGGTTTGTTTGTCATTTGATCTTTGATGTTGTTACTAATTTGAGGCAGAACTCAGAGTCTACAGACTGGATTCTCGTTTTTGCTCTGTCTTCTACACTGAGTGACAGCGGACATAGCCCATTACCCCTCTGAGCCTCAGTTTCCTCTCCTTTCAAATGGAGCCTCTTAGCAGAGGTGTTGCATGTGTTAGATGACCCTGTGCCAGTTAATGCTTTCCCACTTTCACTTCATGCAGGAATGTTCCAGAGGGCCTTTTAAAAATGCCTGTGTATGGCTAGGCCCAATCCTCAACCAGTTAATCAGAATTTCTAGTGACAAGGTCACAGGAATGGGTACTTTTAAGAAGTTCCCTACATTGTCCTAATGCAAATTTTGGGCTGAAAACCAATCATTTCTGGGGTGTCTGGGTGGCTCAGTTAGTTAAGCCTCCAACTCTTGGTTTCTGCACAGGTCATGATCTCAGGGTCCTGGAATCGAGCCTCGTATTGGGCTCCACACTCAGCAGGGAGTCTGATTGAGGATTCTCTCTCTCTCTCTCTAATAAGTAAAATTTTTATTAAAAAGATTTCTGTGAAACAGCTATGTAAGACATAATCTACAACTTATGGTGTTTTTAAAAATGTTATTAGTTGATTGATGATCTCATGAGAAACTAGTTACTCTGAAAATAGGCCAACATCTGTTTTGCACCCTCTGCCTAAAGTGTGCCCTTGCCAGGGAGGACTTCAGCTCACCCACATGTTATTCTGGCCTTCAAGCCAGGCAGGTCATGTGAAAACCAGTCTCCCTCAAGTTGGAGATGCTGCTGGGAAGCTGTGTCGGCCCATGCACAATGCCTCCAGCCACAGAGATGAATTCAGACTCTGTTTTATTAAAAGTGACTCCAGTGCAAAGGTGCATACATGACAGCATATAAGTTTACCCCATCTGTGTCCGGAGCCAGGAGATCTTTCTATTGAAGTCCTGTATGCGGTACCAATCCAGAGTCAGCTCCAATTTGGACAAATGCTGCCTCTGCCAACCTTTTGCATCTTGGGGCTCCACCAAGTTCCCCCTCAGTGGCACCTCTGGGGGTCATGGGAGAGGAGGGAGGGAGGATGTCTGCTATCATAGGTGGACAGTTTATATCAGTCTCTGTACTGTTTCTCATAACTTTCACACAGCCATGGTGTTCTGACTACACTGCTGTACTCTCATAGGATGGCCATTTTGTATAAAAGTAGTTCCTGGAAAGAAGAGGCAAGATTGTGGAAGAGTAAGGGTCTTCTTTTCATCTCGTCCCCTTAATTTTGCTAGATAACTATCAAACCATCCTGAACACCTATGAATTCAACCTGAGACATAAGGAAAGAATGGCTGGAACTCTACAAATAGAAAAGTGACCATTTTTCATAAGTGTGTATTTTGCTTGGGTCATGGTTGACATTTTTGACCCTGCTCATTCATACAGCCATTCTTCATGGGACAAAATGACTATAAAGAAGGAATTCACAACAAAAGGAAGAACCAGAGATAATACTCTCTGCAACAGATCTAATGGATATGGATTTAAGTAAAATGTCATAGATGGAGTTCAGGATAACAATCATTAGAGTTACTAGTCGGGCTTATAAAAAGCATGAAAGACTCTAGAATCTCTTACTGCAGAAATGAGATGTAATCAGGCCAAAATTAAAAATACGCTAACTGAGATGCAGTCTAAACTGGATGTTCTAACAACTAGAGTAAATGAGGCAGAAGAAAGAATAAGTGACATAGAAGACAAGTTGATGGTAAGAAAGGAAGTGAGAAAAAGAGACAAAAAGACAACAAAGAGCTCATAAGGAAAGGCTCCAAGAAATAATGATGGTCTGAAAAAAAAAATAACATCCTTATTATTGGAATTCGTGAGGGCACAAGGAGAGAAAGAGAGCCAGAAGGTATATTTAAGCAAATCATAGCTGAGAACTTCCCTAATCTGAGGAAGGAAACAGGCATTCACATCCAAGAAGTAGAGAGGACCCCTCCCAAAATCAATAAAAATAGATCAACACACTGACATATAATAGTGAAGCTTGCAAATTCCAGAGAAAAAGAGAAAATCCTGAAAGCAGCCCGAGACAAGACATTCCTAACAGAGAGGGAGAAATATTAGAATGACAGCAGACCTCTCCACAGAGACCTGGCAGGCTAGAAAGTGCTGGCATGATATATTCGGGGTACTCAATGAGAAGAACATGCAGCCAAGAATACTTGATCAAGCAAAGCAGTCATTAAGAATGGAAGGAGAGGTAAAGAGTTCTAGGACAAACAGAAACTGAAAGAATATGTGACCACCAAGCCACTCCTGCAATAAATATTAAGGGGCATATTGTAAGCAAAGAAGGAGCCCAAAGAGACAGAGACAATCTGCAGAAACAGAGCTAGCACAGATAATACAGTGGTACTAAATTCACATTTTCAATAGTTACTACAAACGTGAATGGGTTAAATGCTCCAGTCAAAAGACACAGGGTATCAGATTGGATAAAAAAGAAGCAAGACCCATCCATATGCTATCTATAAGAGACTCGTTTTAGACCTAAAGACACCTTCAGACTGAAAATGAGGTGATGGAGAACCATTTACTATACAAATGGACCTCAAAATAAAGTGGGGGTAGTGATCCTCATATCAGAAGAATTAGATTTTAAACCAAAGACTGTAATAAGAGATGAAGAGGAACACAATAGCATATTTAAAGGGTCTATCTAACAAGAACATCTAACAAATATATATGCTTCTAATTTGAGAGTAGCCAGTTATATCAACCAGTTAATAACCAAAGTAAAGAAACACGCAGATAATACATTAATGGTAGGAGAATTCAACACCCCACTCACAACAATGGAAAGATCATCTAAGCAGAAGATCAACAAAGAAACAAGGGCTTTGTTTTTTTTGTTTTTAAAGATTTTATTTATTTATTCATAAGAGACACACAGAGAGAGGCAAAGACACAGGCAGAGGGAGAAGCAGGATCCATGCACGGAGCCTGATGTGGGACTTGATACCAGGTCTCCAGGATCACACCCTGGGCCAAAGGCAGGCACTAAACCACTGAGCCATCCAGGGATCCCATGGGCTTTGAATGACACACTGGACCAGATGGACTTCACAGATATATACAGAGCATGCAGTTCTAATGTAACAGAATATGCATTCTTCTCCACTGTACATGGAATTTTCTTCAGATAGACCACATACTGGGTCACAAGTCAGGTCTCAACTGACACCAAAAGATTGGGGTTATACCCTGCATATTTTCAGGCCACAGTGCTTTGAAACCTGAACTCCATCACAAGAGGAAATTTGGAAGAAACTCAAGTACTTGGAGGTTAAAGAGCATCTTCCTAAAGAATAAATGGCTCAACCAGGAAATTAGAGAAGAATTAAAAAGATTTATGCAAACTATGAAACAAAAATGAAAGCACAACTTTTCAAAACCTTTGGAATACAACAAAGGCTGTCCTAAAAAGGAAGTATATTTCAATACAAGTCTTTCTCAAAAAATTAGAATAATCTCAAATACACAAGCTAACTTATACCCAAAGGAGCTGGAGAAAGAACAGCAAATAAAGTCTAAACCAAGCAGGAGAAGAAAAATATAAAGATTAGAGCAGAAATCAATGAAATAGAAAGTAGGAGAATAGTAGAACAGATCATTTAAACTAGGAGCTTATGGGCAGCCAGGGTGGCTCAGCGGTTTAGCGCCGCCTTCAGCCCAGGGTGTGATCCTGGAGACCTGGGATCGAGTCCCACGTCAGGCTCCCTGCATGGAGCCTGCTTCTCCCTCTGCCTGTGTCTGTGCCTCTCTCTCTCTCTCTCTCTCTCTCTCTCTCTGTCTCTCATGAATAAATAAATTTTTAAAAAATAAAAGAATAAGCTAGGAGCTTATTCTTTGAAAGAATTAATAAATAGATAAACCCCTACCCACACTTATTAAAGAGAAAAGACTCAAATTAGTAAAATCATGAATGAAAGAGAGGAGATCACAACCAACTCTGAAGAAATAGAAACAATTATAAGAACATATTATGCTCAACTAGATGCCAACAAATTAGGCAATCTGGAAGAAATGCATTCTTGGAAACTTACAAACTACCAAAACTGAAACAGGAAGAAATTGAAAACCTGAACAGACCAGTAACCAGCAAGGAAATTGAAGCAGCCACCAAAAACCTTCCAAGAAACAGGAGTCCAGGGCCAGATGACTTCCCAGGGGAATTCCACCAAACATTTAAAGAAGAAATAATACCTATTCTACTGAAGCTGAATAATACCTATTCTGTCAAAAGATAGAAATGGAAGGAAAACTTCCAAACTTGTTCTATGAGGCCAGCGTTACCTTGATCCCAAAACCAGACAAAGATCCCATCCAAAAGGAGAATTACAGACCAATATCCCTGATGAACATGGATGTCAAAATACTCACCAAGATACTAGCCAGTAGGATCCAACAGTACATTAAAGAGCTTATTCACCACGACCAAGTAGGATTTACTCCTGGGATGCAAGAGTAGTTCAACATTTGCAAATCAGTCAATGTGATAGATGACATTAATAAAAGGAAAGAAACATATGATCCTCTCAGTTGATGCAGAAAAGACATTTGACAAAATATAGCATCCTCTCTTAATTAAAACTCTTCAAAGTTTATGGATAGAGGGAACATACCTCAGTATCATAAAAGCCATCTACAGGGCAGCCCAGGTGGCTCAGCGGTTTAGCGCGGCCTTCAGCCCAGGGCGTGATCCTGGAGACCTGGAATCAAGTCCCACATCAGGCTCCCTGCATGGAGTCTGCTTCTCCCTCTGCCTGTGTCTCTGCCTCTCTTTCTGTGTCTCTCATGAATAAATAAATAAAATCTTTTTTTAAAAAAAAAGCCATCTACGAAAAGCGACTGAATATATCATTCTCAATGGGGAAAACCTGAGAACTTTTCCCTTAAGGTCAGGAATATGACAGGGATGCCCATTCTCACCACTGTTGTTCACCATAGTACTAGAAGTCCTAGCCTTAGCAATCTGACAACAAAAAAGAAATAAAAGGCATTCAAATGGGCAGAGGTCAAACTCTCACTCTGCAGATGACGTGATACTGTATGTGGAAAACCCAAAAGACCCCACCCCAAAATTGCTAGAACACATACAGCAATTCAACAATGTGGCAGGACACAAAATCAATGCACAGAAATCAGTGGCATTTCTATACACTAACAATGAAACTGAAGAAAGAGAAATTAAGGAATTGATCCCATTTACAATTGCACCAAAACCTATATACAATACCTAGGAATAAACCTAACCAAAGAGGTAAAGGATCTGTACTTTAAAAACTACAGAACACTTATGAAAGAAATTGAGGAAGACACAAAGAGATGGAAATACATTCCGTGCTCTGGATTGGAAGAATAAGTTTTGTGAAAATGTCTATGCTACCCAGAGCAATCTACACATTCGGTGCCATCCTTATGAAAATGCCATGGACATTTTTCACAGAGTTGGAACAAATAATACTAAGATTTGTATGGAACCAGAAAAGACCCTGCAGAGCCAGAGGAGTGTTGAGAAAGAAAACCAAAGCTGGGGACATCACAATGCCTGACTTCAAGCTCTATTTCAAAGCTGTGATCATCAAGAGAGCATGGTACTGGCACAAAAACAGACACACAGATCAATGGAACAGAATAGAAAACCAAAAAATGGACCCTCCACTCTATAGTCAGCTCGTCTTTGATGAAGCAGGAAAGAATACCCAATGGAAAAAAAGGCATTCACTTCAATAAATGGTGTTGGGGGATCCCTGGGTGGCGCAGCGGTTTGGCGCCTGCCTTTGGCCCAGGGCGCGATCCTGGAGACCCGGGATCGAATCCCACATCGGGCTCCCGGGGCATGGAGCCTGCTTCTCCCTCCGCCTGTGTCTCTGCCTCTCTCTCTCTCTCTGTGGCTATCATAAATAAATAAAAAATTAAAAAAAAAATAAATAAATAAATGGTGTTGGGAAAATTGGACAGCATATGCAGAAGAATGAAATAGACCATTCTCTTACACCATACACAAGGATAAACTCAAAGTGGATGGAAGACCTACATGTGAGACAAGAATCCATCAAAAGAGAACACAGGCAGCAACCTTTTCTACCTCAGCCACAACAACTTCTTGCAAGACATGTCTCTAAAGGCAAGGGAAACAAAAGCAAAAATGAACTACTGGGACTTCATCAAGATAAAAAGCTTCTGCAGAGCAAAGAAAACAGTCAACAAAACTGTAAGGCCACCTACAGAATGGGGGGAGATATTTGCAAATGACATATCAGATAAAGGGCTAGGATCCAAGATCTATAAAGAGCCAAACTGTGGAAGGAGCCACTATGCCCTTCGACAAATGAATGGGTAAAGGTGTGGTCTGTATATACAATGGAGTATTACTCAGCCATCAAAAAGGATGAATATCTATTATTTAAACTGGTGTGGATGGAACTGGAGGGGGTTACACTGAGTGAAATAAGTCAATTGGAGAAAGATGATTATATGGTTTCATTCATGTATGGAATGTAAGAAATAGTGCAAGGGACCATAAGGGAAGGAGTGGAAACTGAGTGGGGAAAAATTAGAGAGGAAGACAAACCATGAGAGACTCTTAACTCTGGGAAACAAACTGAGGGTTACTGAAGGGGTGGTGGTTGTGGGGATGGGATAACTGGATAACAGGCACTAAAGGGGGGCACATGATGTGATGAGCACCGGGTGTTCCATTGTATGTTGGCAAATTGAATAAATGAATGAATGAGTAAATAAATAAATAAATAAATAATAAAGTTCCCTTGTGGAAAGTGCCAGACGTTTCCCACCAAAGGACATCTCACACTAGGGAATAAGATGGAAAATTGAGAAGCAGTAAGATGTAAACTTGATAGTTGCATGATAAAAAATAATGATAATAATGGATGGTCGCCTGAGCAAGGGTCCCGCGGTGAAGGTTCGCAAGCAAATGTGTAAATATGTTGTCCAGGCTCCGGACACAGAAACAGGTCATCGGGGAGAGCTGGAGCCTTCATCTTCCACTCCCAGGGTTCCCGGAGCACCACATCCCCAGCTTTGTGTGTCTGCATCCAAGAGCAAAGAGCGGCCACCATGTTCTCCTTAAAGCCTGTTGCCTCCCTTCTCAAAGACAGAAAACTAAGCGGCCTCCTTGTTTATTGTTGGAAAACACTAACCTAGGACCAGCTCCCTTGTGTGCAGTTTCATCCTATATCCTTGATTCTTTGGGGGCGTTTTCACCTTTATGGCTTCACTGATTCACTTATTCATTCTCCAGGCAATCACTGGCCACTGACTTTGACAGAGTTGTTATCATGGTCTTAATCTTGAGCCTGAATCTCAGCCTTTGGCTGCTCTCCCCACCCTGAGCAGATTATGGCTCCCGTTTGCCAGACTAAACGTTGGCATTCTAAATTGGGAAGGCAAGCCAGGCTTCTGGAAATCAAGGTACCTGTGGAGTTCTCTCGCTGTTATTTTAGCCTCGGGCCATCTAACCAGAGTGGCACAGAAGGTAAAGAGCCCCAGTGGCCAGAGGGCCCCAACCAGGAAGACCCCAAAGGATACAAATACAGTTCCTAGTACTTAAAACAATGGATTAATACACGTAAAATTTGTTTGCAAGAAATAAGACTTTTTACATTTTTAGGACAAGAGAGACATTTGTAATTTGATTTGCATTCACAGTCAGGAGATGGGGCACTCCTAACCACTGATGGTAGGAAACCCAAGGCAGAGAGGGGTGCAAGAGAATTTGAGGAGTTCAGAGCCTCCCTATCATCTGAGTCTTGTTTTTGTTTTTTAATGTCCTGTACTCTTAATTCAAAGTTTCTTCATATGTTAAATACCTTCAGAAGTGTTTAAATTTTTTAAGACTTTATTTATTTATTCATGAGAGATACAGGGAGGCAGAGACATAGGCAAGGAACCTGATATGGGGCTCGATCCCAGGACCCAGGGATCATGACCTGAGCTGGAGGCAGATGCTCAACCACTGAGCCCCCAGGTGCCCCCAGAAGTGTTGAAACTTCCAACTGATTCTATTCAACATTTTTAATTGTGCAAATACTCTTACCATTTTTAACTGAAAATACTCTTCACTAGGTACCTGGTAAGCTCAGAAAAATACAACAAATGGATGCTATTTTCTGTTCTAATTTTTTTTCTTATTGTAAAAAGGAAATATTTAAGTCCAATAATTATAACAGGTCTTTATCTCCATTCAGAATAACTTACCTGAAACACATTTTATGCGACAAAACTCATCAAGTAATTGGTTCTTATTTATTACTCTTTTTATTGTTTCATCAAATTTATATGCTGCAAAATTGAAGGCTTTTTCTATTTCTTTTTTTTTAAGATTTTATTTATTCATGAGAGACACAGAGAGAGGCAGAGACACAGGCAGAGGGAGGAGCAGGCTCCATGCAGGGAGCCACGTGGGACTCGATCCCAGGACCCCAGGATCACAACCTGAGCCAAAGGCAGACGCTCAACCACTGAGCCACCCAGCCGTCCCTGGCTTTTCCTATTTCATTCTTTTTTTGGTAAATGTATCCACTTAAAACCAGGAGCTTCATCAAATTTTAATTTCTTTATTTCTTATGTCTCTTACTTTGTTGAAACAAACAAGTAAAAAAAAAAAACCACAGTTTGCCCATTTCCCCACCCCCTCAATCCCTCCACCTCTGGCTACCCCCAATCTATTCTCTGTATCTATAAGTTTAGCTTTATAGACATAGGTAGGCGATAGACATTTTTTTTAGATTCCATGTATAAGAAGGATCACCCAGTATTTGTCCTGCCATCTGAGCCTTGATTAGTCTTAACAAAACCCACAGTTTGCCAAAACCTGCAAATGACTCAAATGCCCATCAAGAGTAGAATGAATAAATTATGGCCTTTCATTCAATATGATATGAATGGAGATAAATGAGATGAAGTGAAAATGAATTTTGTAAAACTATATGTAAAAAGATGAGTCATACAGCAACGTGGAATTAAGGAAGTCAGCCACACTCACAAAATGCATGTTGTATGATTCCATTTCTATAAAGTACAAAAGTTTGCAAAAGTCATCTGTGGTGTTAGAAGTCAGAAGCATGGTTTCTACGTAGATATTGGGAGGAGACACCAGGGGGACTTTGGGGCTGCTGTTAGTGTTCTTTGTGTTGGTCATAACACAAGCATATTCACTTTGCAATAATTCATTAAACAGAACACCTACAGTTTGTGCATGCCTTATGTGTGATGGCCTATAAAAGAATCCAAATGTTGACTTGGGCCCTACTTATCCATCAGAAATTGAGCTTGCTATAGCTAGGTAGGTCCTCAGAGCCACTGCCTAGCATGCTAGGTCCATTTCTAGAGTCAGGGGACTCTAAGGTCCATTTCTGGGTCAAAAATATGATTAGAATATTGGAGCAATAGTGGCAGATGAGTCAGGTCAGGATGGGGACTGCATTCACTTAGGTTTGGGGAGCAAGTCCCACAGAATGGTAGAGCCAAGATCCATGCCATTCAGGATTGGTTCAGGGCTTGGGTGGGCCAGAATATGCAGATGGTGGGTACACAGTGGGTCTACTAGTGGGTAGACAGTGGGGAATGGGATGTTGGGAGCTCAGATCTGTGATTTTTAACTCTCAGGAGCCACGCTGCCTCCCCTCCTATGGTTTGCCCTTTCCACTATGGATAGTAGACTCAGCACCCACCATGGGACTGTGGCCCTAATTTTCTATCCAAGAAGAATAGCTCTTATTTCTTAGAAAAGCAAGCTATGAGGCATAAATTTCCCTTTTTAAACTCTTGGCCTATGTAGAAAAGACTTGGCTTAATGGAAGAGGGTGATGAAGGGAAGCTTTTGGAAAAGAGAGCCTAGACAGGATCAGCATTGATGCAGAGCAAAATGGGGAAGTAGGATTTTGTGGAGATCATACCACAGTGGGTCATAGTATTGTGGGAAGATTTGTTTGAATAAGATAACGGGAGGAACAAAGTTTGGGTGAGGGTCTTTGAGGATTCAGAAGCAAGGTAGCTTGTCATGGACAAGGTATGGGGCCTGCTGACTTCATACATACCTGCTCTTCAGTCCTGAATCTTGCATTTTTAAACCACAATCATGTCCAGCAAGCTAGTGGGGACTGAAGCCAAGATAAGTGTCCTTGAACTGAGGTATGGGGCTGACTTTTTCCTAATTGGAGTCCAAATATCTGGAGCAATTTGCCCCCATAACCATCACTAAAAGCAGGCTGTGGACTCTCTTTGGTTGTTCCAGCCCCAACTGGGGTCAATAAGGAGGCCCTTGATCAAGATCTCACTAGCAGTGGGGGCTGGGAAGCTAAGGGGAGGCTCAGAGAAACAAAAAACAAATTTATCCCTAGCCTCGTATCCACCAGCCATAAAAACTGGTCAGTGGACAAGCAGGAGATAAGCCTAGTTCTGGGAAAAACCACAATACGTGACCAACATTAAGCTTCAGCGTAGCTCCCTTAGGAGTTAGCAGTTGTGATTACCCTTCTCTGTGAAGGTTTACTTACCCTACTGTGTTTGACCTGCTGGGGAATAAGATGCAAGAGGAGTTGAGAAATCGTTGTTGAAACACAGTAACACCACCACGAGGTCTAATTCCCTGGCACGAGGATTTCAAGGCCCCAAGAAAGTACATGGTGGCTATTAGCACATTTTAGGATAGCTGAGGAGATCCCAGGGGAAAGGGATTTTTGTTTGCATTTGTTTTTTAGTCCATAAAATACTTCCTAAAAGCATTCTTGTAGGAAAACTTTATTTAAGAGAGTTTCTTTGAGCCTGGGCCCGTAGAGCAGGAAATATGAGCAATGGCAATGTCTGCTTCTACCCACCCCCACCCTGCTTTCCCCATCTAGCCATTTCTTTTACAAAACACATGCAGCCCTGGTCTGTAGAGCTGCCCAGGCAGCATCTGACCTTGCCTAAAAATTATGATTTACAGCATGTTGATCTAGAGCGTTGTGAGGCAATGCCCAAAAAAGCAGAGAAGTCTCAATAAAAAGGTTATTCTAGAACTTTCTCAGCCAGTGGGCCAAATCCCATCCCCAAGCCAGGAGGAGATCATCGGATTGCCAAGACAGAGAAGCCTCCCAGGGCTGTATAGACCGAATGCAGCCGGATTTGCGAGAGCCAAGTGTCTGAGATCCCCAACACACGTGGGACCGGCAGCTGGGGTAACCCTTAACCCTCCCTGCCTCTCCCAACTCTGTGCCTGCTCAGGGCCCTGGGTGCTGCTCACTCGGGGTAGTTGCTGTTGTCTCCCCCGCTCCCACCCGCCCGCCACGGAAGGAGGAATCCTTGCACCGTCCATCACAGACCGTCTGCAAGTCAAGATGATCCTCAGATGCTCTTGGATTCACTGCATTTCTCTCTCCCGCTGGCGTGGGACTTTGCTGACCCTCTCTGGGCTTCAGTAGCAGCACCTGTTAATGGGGGAGGGGGCAGGAGGTAACAGTCTGTGCCACTCAGGGGCTGCCGTGACAGCTAACTGAAATGCAAGTGATGACATTAGTATCCTGGGATTTCTCCCTATTTACCACCTGAGCATCTTTAACCCAGGGACATGCCCATGGAAGCAAACATCTAAAAGTTCAGATTTTTCTGTCTGCTGCTCATAATACTTTGCAAAAGCTTCTGGAAGTAGCCTCCCTCCTGCCCTCATCACCACAGCTATATCTCCCCAAGACAACATCCACATCTCCTACATCCCAAAAGGAGGTCGATTTTCTATGTGTGCACTTGCAGTTTTTGTTCTGTGAGACCTCTGAGTGATTTCATGTGTGTTCAGAATGATTCGATGACTACCTATCATGTTCCAGGAATGAGACAAGCTCAGGGACCCATGATCCAGCATCTTAACTCCTCCTTCCCAACGCTGTTATAGCAAAGACGGTGTGCGGAATTCCTTCTGCTTTATATGCAGAAGATCAAATGTGAATCTGGTATTTTACGTCAAAATCACCTAAATTTATTTCCGTCCCAACTCTTATCTCAGTGCTAAGGATTCATTACCTGTCTGAGTGTATGTTATACAATTATTATATTATTTTGCATAATAAAAAAATGAAATGCAAGTGATGAGAACACTTAGCACCGTGTCTGGCCCACAGCTAGTGCTCCAGACAGGGTGGGCATGGTTATACCCACTGGGAGCCTTTAGCAATTCGGTTTAAATTGAATGACCCAAGGGGTTGGATGGGGCAGGTGGTTTAGAATGTGCAGCCTGGGGAGAGGGAGGCATTTGGAAGGAATCCTGGAAGAGCAACTAGAATGTCCCCAAAGAACAGCATACTGGCTTCCTCACAGTAGCCGTTACTAAATCAAAAGCCCCAATATAAGAGCAATTGATGGGGACGCCTGGGTGGCTCAGCGGTTGAGCATCTGCCTTCGGCCCTGGAGTGATCCTGGAGTCCCGGGATCGAGTTCCACATCAGGCTCCCTGCATGGAGCCTGCTTCTCCCTCTGCCTGTGTCTCTCATGAATAAATAAAATCTTTCAGAGAGAGAGAGAGAGAGAGAGCACTTGATGGTGCCAAGGTGCCCCAAATCTCTGTTGTCACTAAGATTTCCATTTGCAAGTATGTGTCAGAGGAAGTGGTGGCAGGTGGAGAGAGCCTTCTGGAAGCTGTCCATGAGGTGGTGTCCAGCTAGCACACAGGGAACCACCTCTGGCCCGGAGGGACGGGCGAAGGCTGGTGTTCTCAGGGCTCGTCAGACAACACCCAGCCGTTTCAAATGTCTCAAAATGGGCTGCCTTAGCCGCTCCATGTTCTTCCCTTGATTTATAAAAATCCTGAGATTTGAAACAAAATGTATGCCATACGTTTCCAAGAAGTTATACTTAGTTCATCAAATTTGTTGTTTTCTGAGAGCTCTTTGGAATCCAACAAGACGAGTGAACCTTTTTCAAATGTCTTCAAAACTGTTTTTTTTCCTTAGAAGAACATTTAGAGGCTTTGAAATTTGTTCCAAGGGGAAAAATAATAGTATTAATAATAAATTGCCCCAAACTCTCAAGCCCTGCAGGTTTCAAATGGACTTAATTCTCCCAAACCAAGGAACTTGAATTATTACTGGGGTTTGTCATTTCTTGAAAGAGGAGAAAGCAAAAGCGTGCTTGCTGGAGTTCCCTGTGTGGTTCGCAGGTATGCCCACAGCCCAGCAAACTTCTTCCCTAGCCTACACGTGGAGAGGAAGCTCCACCCAACCGCCCCAACCCCCCCACCTCCAGGACTTGACATCAGTGAGGCCCGATTGAAGTCGTCCTGAGGGTACTTACCCAGTGTGTTGACTTTTCAGCCTGGCTTATTTTTGGCTAACGGATCAAAGTCCTCCCAGAAGGGATCTCTGGTAGGGCATGCAATCTGTGTCACATGAAATGGGTGATATATTGTTAGGCGAGCGCAGGGTGGAAAGAGAACAATTTTTCTTTGAGGTCTGCCTGGGAGCGGGGAGCCAGAGCGGCTGCCCCGTGGCTGCCCTTGAACGTTGTCATCTGATGACCTCTGGTGGCAGACTTTCTCCTCGCATGTGTGCATGGATGCTTCTGAGCCAAGCCATCCAACCAAGTTACATTTTCCTACATTCCTTTCCTCCTCTTTTGTCATTCACATTAAGCAAGGAGCAAGGATCAGTTGCAAACACCCAGAAGACAGTGGTGCATGTGCCTGGCCAGACAGTCACTTCACAAAAGTCGCCTGGTGCCTTCTCTTCCAGTGAACGTCTGATACATTTCCCGTAGAGAGAGAAAGGAGCCAAAATGAAGGAAAGTGTGGCATCCAGAACTGTTTTCATTTTGCTACTTTTTCTCACCACCAGTCTCCTGAATGGTAAGTAAAGAGACTGTCCTGCTCTCTTTAATACCCTGGGGTGTTTCTCGAGACGGTGACGAGTCCACGTAGTCCTCTTGTGCTGCAGTTACAGGACATGAAAATGTCATTCGCTGCTATTATTTGCAATATTTTGGGCATTGAAATTAATGCAAAAGTGAGTGCAAAAGAATGAATGCAGTGAATGCAAAAGTGTATCCCGGAGCTCTGCCTTCTGGCCTCACCCCGGGAGCGCAGGGAAGCAGCTGTCTGAATGACCAGACCCTGAGGCTTGGTCCCCCTTCTGTCGGCTTCCTGCTATGTGTGACCTTGAGCCAATCACCTAATCTCTCTGGCTTTCCACATTTTCAAAGGAAGCACAACGATGCTCCCTGCACCTCCCATGAAAGAATGTGCGCAGAAAATCTTGGAAACACTGTAAAGAGATAAAGGGGATTGCTGTTGTGTGGTGGGAAGTGTAAAGCTAACTGTAGCATCTGTGCTAATGGGAGAAACGAAGTTCAGGGCTGGGGTGTGCATGCTGGTGTGTGATTATTTCTGAGGGCCCACCTCTGTGTACTTTGGAGTGGGAGAACTTTTGTGTGTACTTCTGCGTGTATTTGCTTCCCTGTGTGTATCTGCTTGCAAAGGCTCCTCTGCGTACACCAGCGTGAGTACACATCTGTGTGTGCACCACCACGTATGTGTGTATTCCCACATGTGTGCTCGCGTGTACCTCTATGTGTATGCAGCTGCATCTACGGGGAGGGGGGCTGTGCGTGTGTGCATTCGTGAGCCCGGCTCTATGTGGACATACGTGTGCGCCCGTGTGGACCTAGGTGTTGTCCCCCCCCCTCCCCCGTGTGCATTTTATAAGGAGAGGGAGACAGTCCATTAATTTTCACGGTCTCCGCTAAAGTGACTGAAGGGAACATATGACTAATTGTAGTTTCACAACTGCGCCCTCCTCTCTTGAGGTTCCTAGAGGTGCTGTGAATAACCGGTGACATGGGAAAGAGAAAAGCCTCCAGAGAGAGCGAGCAGAGCTCCAGTATAATCCATGGGGAAACCTGACGTACTCACATAATCAACAGTTGCCTTAACTGGCTTCTGAGTGTGCTCACCATTGAGCCCTAGGGTTGGGGGCTCTTTTTAATAAACTTTGCATCTTGCCCCACACGCTCGTCCCAGGCCACAACAAAACACAACAAACAAATCACTTCAATCTGGTGAGAGTGTCCTCAAGAAATTTTCCCTGGAGAAAGAGGAATGTTAGGAATACTGGCCAACCCAACCCCGGGCTGGCTGGCATGGAGTTTTAAGGTTTCCTGGGATTCTTTAGAGAGTTTTCAGTGGGCCTGGGGGTGGGAGCTAGAGGGTGGCTGAGCCGCCTCTGACACCATCGGCCCCGGTGTCCTCGGGCCCAGCCTGGGCGCTGGGTCATATCGTTCCATGGACTCCTTCGTCCTGGCCAGTTCTGGCTGGTGCCCCCTCTTGCCCTGCGTGTTCTCCTCCAAACTTGCTCTCTCTGATCTGGTGCCCGCAGAGAAGTTCTGACCTAGGAGCCAGCATCGGGGTGGGGGTGGGGGGTGAGAGGAGTATAAGAGAAGACAGAGGGAACCCCCACCACATGAGTTCCTGAGACCCACACCTCTCGAAACCTCTCCTCTCTGCGGCTGACTCTCCCAGCTGGGCACTTGGGCATCTGGCTGGACAACAGGAAGGTCGCCCGGGCTTCTGTGGACGTGGACGGGCTCGAGGGGCTCCCGGCCCAGCAGCCCAAGGCAGACTCCCAGGGCCACTCTTTTCCTCTTTGGCCCTGACAGACGAGGAGGAGGAGAGGGGGCCAGCTCACCAAGGGCTTTGGGGATTAAGCAACTGAAAATTCAACGCCATCCTCCTGACCTTGTATTTCCCACGTCACCTCATTCAGCCCTTCTAGCTTCCAACTGCGATTAGATACGGCTCTTGGGTCATCATGGCAGCTGGTGACCAGGAGAGCAGCCCCCCACTCCCTCACCTCGTACCATGCCTCCGAGCCCAAAAAGAGCCACGGGACTACAAGAGGACCTTTGCTGCCTCACCACAGAAAGACCTGAGGGGGAAAGGGGGGACTATAAGACGACAGGGACTGAAAAACAAGACTTGGGAATGGGGGCAGGAGAATGAGGAGTTAGACGGTGAGCCTGGGTCAGAGGTCAAAGTCAAATGGAAACAAGGAAATGCGGAGGGAAACAGGAAGGAAAGGAGAAGATGAGGGAGGGGAGGAGAGCAGCTGAAGGCGGAGTGTAGGTGATGATGGGCAAGAACAGAAGTTTCCAGATTGAGTTAATTGTGTGGCAATGGTGTGAGCAGATGGAGAAGTGCCAGAGAGCCCCGTGTCAGCCAAGTGTCTGTGGGATGCTTGTGCCCGGGACAGAATTCTTTTCACGGTCACCCTTACACCATGGGAAGCTGTCAGCTGCATGGACTCTGGGATTGCAGAAGGGCCACATGCTCTTCAGTCCACATGCATCCGCCTCACTCTTGACGTATGTGCTCTGTTGCAATTTTATAGTCACCCATCCTAGCTGGTTGCCATCTCCACCCCACAGGGGACACACACACACACACAATTCTCTCTTTCAGTCCCGCCAACTTCAGGCAGCCCCCAGAGGAATGTTGCCGGATGCTGACCCTGGCATTTCAGAGCACCCCACCCCCAGGCCCCAGCACCCCATGCCTCATCGCTCACCTGGTCTCATCAGTCTGCTTCTGTCACCAGCAGGATGGTCCAGTGGTTGAATGCACCGTAATCTTAAGTGGCTTCTGGCTTTTTCTAGGACAATCACCTCCTGGAAAACCTGAGATCCTTAAATGTCGTTCTCCTGAGAAGGAGACATTCACCTGCTGGTGGAAGCCTGGGGATGATGGAGGACTTCCCACTAATTACACGCTGACTTACCACAAGGAAGGGTAAAAAGTTCTCTTCTCTCCTATCAAGCCCCACACGACTGCTCTCAGTCTCCAGGCCCAAAGTTAGAATTACCTCCCTTCCCTGGATTGGCACGAGTAAGGCCCCTGCCACCGGAGAAAAGAACTTCACTGCCCATGTCTACATTTTCCTGGTAATGTCCTGGAGGAGCTCTCTCCATGTGCATGAGCTCAGCCGCCACCCCAGCAATACAATACTACATTACCCCCAGTGTCTGTCCCAAGCTCAGGTTGTGGCCCAAGGTCACATATGAATCTTTCCTTAATGCTAGTTAATTTTAGATGCCTATCTGTAAACCTTGTGCCATTTATAATTTTTTAATAATTTTTACTTTTGCAATATCAGAGGAGTATCATGCAATCCTTAACAACCACGATAAGTTAGGTTTTCAAACTTGTTTCATGACCAAGAAAGTAAAGAGCCCTATAAGCGAAGGAAGGTAAGGATTTTTCCTTAGCATTTGCCAATCCACGATCTCTGATCTTCCAGAAGGCATATTTGGAGCTAAGGTTGCTGTGAGGGCTAAACAAGGTCACCTCTGTGTGAGAATTTTGTTTTACTCACAATGAAATCATCCTGGAAAGCCCAGGAGGGAGGTATCCTTCCCCAGTGAAGAAAACAGTTGCTGGTTGTGACAGCTGGCCCACATCCCAAGGATTGCACATTGTTGTACACAAAGCTGTCATCCCTTCTGGGACCCAAAGGAGTATCATGTAAATAGATTTCAGGAACTCAGACTGGCAACCAAAATAAAATAAGCCTTCACACTTCATGGTGTGTCTTGCGTGGAGACCCTGAAGTCTAAATGTAAGCAGCCTAATGAGCCACCTGGTCCTGAAATATCTCCTTCCTTAGTCATGTTACTCTGTTGCTGACTTAGTGCAATTGGAAATATGCTGATGGCAATTTTTACCCTCTTTCATCTTTTTTTAATGAAACATAATTCAACACATATGTGCAATAAATGCTGCATTGTGCATGGCCCCTGGTGTGTGTATACAGGGGAGAGTCACAGTTCCTGAGATGACCAGTGGCAAGTCCCTGGGTCGGCAATACCATGGCCATTGAGATCTTAAATGTTTATTGGCAGGGGGCATATATGGCAAAGCCCACAAAAACCTGTTGAAGAGAAGTTCTTATGAGAAGCAGAGTCATTGAGGACCTAAAGTAACCCTTCCACCATCTCCAGCACCCTTCTTCCCTGTCTCACCCTCAGCTGACACAGGCAGGACACAGAAGTGTGGGGAGCTGTTCCTCAGCTCTGGTTCTTGCATGTGGAAGGTCTAATCTCCAAAACCAGTGTCATTGATCTATTCAGGAAAAGACTAAACTCTTTTTACTACTTTCTTATTCACTGCTAATCTGTTACTCATTGCAGAGAGACACTCACACATGAATGCCCAGACTACATAACAGGTGGCCCCAACTCCTGTTACTTCAACAAGAAGCACACATCCATATGGACAATGTACATCATCACAATAAATGCCACAAACCAGATGGGAAGCAGTTCCTCGGATCCACGTTATGTCGACGTGACTTACATAGGTAAGAAGAAGGGTGACGAGGAAGGAAAGGGATTTGTTACTCCAGTATGGATTTACCAATAGTCAACCTCAGTGTGAGTCTTCTTGGCTTTTGGATGCATCCCCAAAAAGAAAGATAAGAAAATGTTCGATATCCTTCTCAACTGAATTTTTCAAACCAGTTCTTATCAAGTCATTCATAGCAGTAGGACTGGCACTTGGGATCCTTGTGTTTCTGTGCTTTCCCTTGACCCTTCTCATTCTCTTGGATCCAGGACTGTCCTATTTATGGGCCTCTTATCACTCCTTCCCTCCAGGCCTCCTCCTACAACCAGAGTCCCCTTCTCCCCTCCTTTCTCTCTCCTGATGGAAGACAGAGCTGCTCCATGGAATAGCAGCTCTTAGAAGGTGTCCATTTGCTTCTACACCCACAGGAATTGCCCCAACTGATTTGCCCCAGATTCAGTTCTCAATATACATGTGTTTCTTAGCAACTGGAGCTATTATTTTAAAAATAAATAATTTGGGAAGTAAATACTACTATTTGAACAGCAGGCTGATGGCCAAGATCACAGGCACAATGTTTGGAGTAGTCATTAGCAAAGTAAAACCAAGGCAACCTGAATGCTGCTTCTGGCTTTGCATGATCAACAGTCAGCTGCAAGGCAATTTGGCATAACCTTAGTGGCCTGGATGGTTAGCAGGGGTGACAAAGGGAATCTTAGGACAAGAGATGGCTTGGCCAGGCCTGGGCTCAGCCCTCATCTTGGGTAATAATCTGGGAGCTAGCTAATTAGGTTCATGGTTACCCAACTCTTCCAGATTTACCTAACACCACTCAGTAAGGAAAATAAGATTAAGATTCTCAAATGTTCACTTGCATATTATCTCAATGGCATGTTATATCAGTAGTTTATTCTTAAAAACTAGAAGAGCTTCCAGCACCAACCAATACACACTTGAATATTTTCTCTTGCAGCAAATAACTGGAATGAGCGTAGGGGTGGGAACTGAATTTGATCTTAGGTTAAGAAACTCAGAAAGGCAACCCCACTGGCAAGTAGAAATCGAATAAATTTTACTTCATATAAATTATTTACAATACAAAGTCTTTAAGATGCTAAATGCCAAATAATTCCTTTGTGTGGGCTCTCCTTACATATTTAGCATTTGAGGGCAAAACAGCAAAAGCAAAAGTTCCGAAACGAGCCATTGCTACAGTGAATGTATTCATTAAAAATGGAATCACTAAAGAGTAGCACGTTTAAAAAGTGAAATCAGTGAAGGCATCAATTTCACATGGGCCCTGGAAAACAAATTCTCTGGTGAAAAAGTGTTGGCCATGTTTTCCAAAATACTGAAATAAGGGTTTATGGAACCCTCATATCACCCTACAGCATCCAGTGTTGGTGACAGGCCATAGAAGTTCATTTAAAAATCAGTGTTGGGAGCCTGGGTGGCTCAGTCAGTTGAGTGTCTGACTCTTGATTTCAGCTCAGGTCATAATCTCAGGGTCATGAGATCAAGCCCCACATCTGGCTCTGCACTGGGTGTGGAGCCTTCTTGGGATTCTCTTAAAGTTTATTTTTTTAAAGTGAGTATTAACCATGGTACATTTTCTTTTATTTGCTGTTCTTTCTCCAGTTCCTTTAGGTGGGAGGTTAGCTTCTGCATTTGGGTTTTTTCCAATTATTTTAGGGATGCTTGTATTGTGATGTATTTCCCTCTCAGGACTGCTTTTACTGCATCCCAAAGATTTTGAACAGTTGTATTTTCATTTTCATTAGTTTCCATGGATCTTTTTCATTCTTCCTGGTTGACCCTTTCATCTTGTTGTAGGATGCTCTTTAACCTCCATGTGTTTGAGTTTCTTCCAAATGTCTCCCTGTGATTGAGTTCTAGTTTCTGAAAAAGCATTGTGGTCTGAAAATAATCTTTTGGTATTGGTTGAGACCTGATCTGTAACCTATTATGTGGTCTATTCTGGAGAAAGTTCCATGTGCACTTGAGAAGAATGTGTATTCAGTTGTGTTTGGATGTAAAGTTCTGTAAATACCTGTGAAATCCATCTGGTCCAGGTTATCATTTAAAGCTCTCATTTCTTTGGAGATGTTGTGCTTAGAAGATCTGTCATTTACAGAAAGCGCCGTGTTGAAGTCTCCCAGTATAAGTGTATTATTATCTAAGTATGTCAACGTTGGTTATTAATTGATTGATATACTTGGCAGCTCCCACATTAGGGGCATAAATATTCATGACTGTTAGGTCCTCTTGTTGGATAGACCCTTTAAGTATGATATAATGTCCCTCTTCATCTCTTACTACAGTCTTTGGGATAAACTTTAATTTATCCGATATGATGAGGATTGCTGCCCCTGCTTTCTTCTGAGGACCATTTGAATGGTAAATGGTTCTCCCACCTTTCATTTTCAGGATGTAGGTGTCCTTAGGTCTAAAATGAGTCTCTTGTAGACAGCAAATAGATGGGTCTTGCTTTTTTATCCGGTCTGAAACCCTGCGTCTTTTGATGGGATCATTGAGCCCATTCACGTTCAGAGTAATTATTGAAAGATTTGGATTTAGTGCCATCATAATACCTATCCATAATCCCTGTTTCTGTGGATTATTTCTTTGGGCTTCCTCTTTCTTTTACAGAGTCCCCCTTAATATTTCTTGCAGAGCTGGTTTGGTGGTCACATATTCTTTCAACTTCTGCCTATCCTGGAAGCTCTTTATCTCTCCTTCTCTTCTGAATGAGAGCCTTGCTGGATGAAATATTCTTGGCTGCAAGTTCTTCTCATTTAGGACCCTGAACATATCCTGCCAGCCCTTTCTGGCCTGCCAGGTCTCTGTGGAGAGGTCTGCTGTTAACCTAATACTTCTTCCCATATAAGTTAGGGATCGCTTGTCTCTTGATATTTTATTTTATTTTTTATTTTTTATTTTGTTTACTTTCCTACCTTGTTAGAGGCGCAGACCCTTCTCTCTGCAGACCCGGCCGTTCCCTCGGGGCATCTCCGGCGGGATCAGTGGGCGGGAGGGTCTGTTGGGGCCCGGAGCGGGGACCCTGCCCCCGCCCGCGGGCCGCCCCCACGGGGTCCGTGGCTCTCACCCTGAAAGCCTCAGCCAGTGACAACCTGGCAGCTCGAATGACAGTGTTGGCAGATATCTCGGAAATAGATTATGTCCTTGTTGCTACTGCCGTTGAATTACATTTAGCAATGTTGAAGGTGCTTGAAAGCAGTGTTCTTTTTTTTTTTTTTTTTTTTTTTTTTTTTTTTTTTTTTTTTTTTTTTTTTTTTTTTTTTTTTTTTTTTTTTTTTTTTTTTTTTTTTTTTTTTTTTTTTTTTTTTTTTTTTTTTTTTTTTTTTATTTTTTATTTCATTTATATTTTATTTTATTTTTATTTCATTTTATTTTATTTTTTATTTCATTTATATTTTATTTTATTTTTATTTCATTTATATTTTATTTTATTTTTATTTCATTTTATTTTATTTTTTATTTCATTTATATTTTATTTTATTTTTATTTCATTTTATTTTATTTTTTATTTCATTTATATTTTATTTTATTTTTATTTCATTTATATTTTATTTTATTTTTATTTCATTTTATTTTATTTTTTATTTCATTTATATTTTATTTTATTTTTATTTCATTTTATTTTATTTTTTATTTCATTTATATTTTATTTTATTTTTATTTCATTTTATTTTATTTTTTATTTCATTTATATTTTATTTTATTTTTATTTCATTTTATTTTATTTTTTATTTCATTTATATTTTATTTTATTTTTATTTCATTTTATTTTATTTTTTATTTCATTTATATTTTATTTTATTTTTATTTCATTTTATTTTATTTTTTATTTCATTTATATTTTATTTTATTTTTATTTCATTTTATTTTGGAAAAGAGAAAAAAATATCAGAAATGTTTATTCTGATATAAAAACGATTTGTACTGGAAAATGGGGTAGGAGGGGTATCCTCTGGTTCTAAATACTGTAAATCCCTTGACTTCCCTGGAGCTTTCCAGCACTTCTGGGTCAAGAACCGGCTCTTCCCGTCCTTCCAGCTGGTCTTCTGGGGGAGGGGCTGCTGTGCTGATTCTCAGGTGTGTGCACCTGGGGGAGCTGCCCCGCCCCTGCCAGGTGCACAGCTCAGTGGGAGCTGTTTATCCTGTGAGGCCCCTGTTCCCTGGTGGCCCTGCTCTGTCCCAGGCACAGGGTGGCACCAGGAGGAACAACCACACTGGCGGCAGCCAGCTCTCCAGCCCTGGAGTCCACTCCTCCAGTAAGCACCTGCAGTCTCCCAGTCCACACTGGCCTGGATGCTCGGGGGGGGGGGGGGGGCACTGATCTGCACAGCCTGGGGGGCTCAGCAGGAGGGTCCTCGCGTCTTGGGCCCTCCCCACCTCCCCTGGGGGCGTCCAGAGCAGGAGGGTCCCCCCGGTCCTGGGCCCTCCCCACCTGTCCTTGGGAAGTGCAGGGTCGTTTCCCCCGGCACCCTGGATCCGGGCCTGCGCCCCTGGAATCCCTCTCCCTGGAGCCCCCAAGGCAGCAGGGCGCAGCCCCTTTCCCCCGGAGCCGCCGCCTGAGCTGCTCCCAGGCCCAGCCGGGCGCTCCCTCCCTTTACCGAGCTCCGCCCGCGGGTGTGGCCGCTCCACCCCCCCACGCCCCTCCTGTTAGTGACCCCGGGAACCTGGAGGCCCCCCACCCTGCGGTCCTGCCCGAGCTCCCTGCTGGGCGCCTTTCCATCGGGAACGATCCGGGGCGGACTGTAAAGTCCCAGTGTCTCCGGGGGTCGGGGCTCTCCTGTCCGCAACCTCCCGCCGCCCCCCTTAGCCCCGCTCCTCCTGGCTGGATTCTGTTTTATTTCATTTATTTTTTATTTCATTTATATTTTATTTATTTTTATTTCATTTTATTTTATTTTTATTTATTTTTTATTTTTATTTTTTTATTTTGTTTACTTCCTACCTTGTTAGAGGCGCAGACCCTTCTCTCTGCAGCGCCCGGCCGTTCCCTCGGGGCATCTCCGGCGGGATCAGTGGGCGGGAGGGTCTGTGGGGCCGGAGCGGGGACCCCTGCCCCCGCCCGCGGGCCGCCTCCCACGGGGTCCGTGGCTCTCACCCCGAGCCTCAGCCAGTGACAACCTGCAGCTCGAATGACAGTGTTGGCAGATAATCTCTGAAATAGATTATGTCCTTGTTGCTACTGCCGTTGAATTACATTTAGCAATGTTGAAGGTGCTTGAAAGCAGTGATTCTTTTTTTTTTTTTTTTTTTAGATTTTTATTTATTTATTCATGAGAGAGAGAGAGAGAGAGAGGCAGAGACACAGGCCGAGGGAGAAGCAGGCTCCATGCAGGGAGCCCGAAGTGGGACTCGACCCCAGGTCTCCAGGATGACGCCCTGGGCCGAAGGCAGGCGCTAAGTCTCTGAGCCAGAAAGCAGTGATTCTCATCCAGAGCCTATGTTGCCTCCCCCAGGACATTTAGCAATGACAGGAAACATCTCTGATTATCACCAGCTCGGGAGGAGGGCCGGGGGATTACTGCCGGCAGAATGCTGCTAGGCACCCCCCAGTACTCAGGACAGTGCCCCACACCACCAACAAAGAAGTGTCTGGCCCAAAATACAGGATGCTGAGGTTGAGAAACTTTGCTTTAAAGGATTCATTCTAACCATTTTGCTGGCAGTTTTGTACTAATAGTTTTTGAGGCATTTCTCAGTAAATAGATGATGTTTGTTTAGGAAGTACATATAAAATGATCTTTCTTAGGGATTTATTTAGTAACATGTAAGCATTAGGATTAGGGGCAAATTTCCTAAAGTTCGCTTTTTAAGGCAACCGTAGGTTATAATGCCGAATACACTACAATTATGTTCACTTCCCGCCTGGCATGGGGACTGATTTGAGGAGGTAATAGATGAATAGAGAAAATATTACTGACCAGCAGGACTGAGATTAGGGTAAGACAAGCAGACAAGCTGGTACCCAAGGCACTCTGCAGAAGGCCCTCACAGACCTGCACTTAAAGGAACCTGAGAATTAGTGTCCCCTTAATGTGTGTGTGTGTGTGTGTGGCATAATACACTTAACAGAAAATTCACCATATTACCCATCTTACAATGTGCAATCCAGTGGTATTAGTTCATTCACACTGTTATGCAACCACCATCACTATCCAGTTCCAGAACATTTTCATCACTCCAAATGGAAACTTCATACCCATTAACCAGTTACTCTGGATTCCCTGCTTTTTCCCAGCCCTAGAACAACCATTAGTCGGCTTTCTAATCTCTGTCTCTAGAGATTTGGTTATTCTGGATAATTCGAGTATATAGAATTATAGACTATGTGGCCTTTTATATCTGGCTTCTTTCACTTAGCATAATGCTTTCAAGATTCATCTATGTGAATCTAGTGTGTGTTAGTACTTCCTTCCCTCTTATGGCTGATAGTGTTCTATGATATGAATATTATTTATTCATTCATCAGTTAATGGACTTTGGGGTTGTTTTCACCTATTGGCTACTGTGAATGGTGTACTATGAACACTCAGGGACAAGTTTTTGTTGAGCACTACGGTCAGTCCCTTTGGTTATCTACTTAGGAGCGAAATTGATGGGTGACATGGTAATACTGTATTTAACTTTCTAAGTAACTTCCAGACTTTTTTTCTACAGTGGCTGTACCACTTAATTTTCCCATCAGCAATGAATGAGGGTTCCGGTGTCTCCAGTGCTCTCACCGACACTTGCTATTCTTCATTTTTGAATTCTAGCCATCCTAGTGGGTAGGAAATGCTATCTCATTGTGGTTTTGACTTGCATTTCCCAATGATTTTTGAGCACCTTTCCTGTGCTTGTTGGCCATTTGTGCCTTCTTAAATTTTGCATCTTGTTTGCTTCAACCTAACCCCACTTATGCTGACTCACACCTGATGTCAAATACAGAGTCTCCTAACCACGGCAGAGTGAAACAGTAGAGAGCTTGCCTCTAAGAACACATATAGTTCTGTGTTCAGATACCACTTGCACTAAATATGGCGTTTCTTTCCTATCTACAGTTGAACCAGACCCCCCTGTGAACCTAACTTTGGAATTAAAACAACCAGAAGACAAAAAGCCTTATCTGTGGATAAAATGGTACCCACCCACCCTGGTTGATGTTAGATCTGGTTGGCTCACACTCCAGTATGAAATTCGGTTAAAACCCGAGAAAGCAACTGAGTGGGAGGTGAGTCAACTAGAAGCTTTTGGAAAAGGTCAAGTCCTTGGCACAGATGAAGCCCTCACAGCTGAGAACAAGTCGTTCCTCCTCATTACTGGGTGACCCTGTTGCCCTCTTGATGCTGATGGGACCCACCCACATGTGGAAGGGACTCCTCCCTTCCACTGGGATTGATGGGGGCTCATCCTCATACTCTGACAGGGCTAACTTCTTGCCCTGATCAGCTTCTTCCACCAGGTCTCCAACCCTCCTCCCTCAGGATATCTTAGGTTGAGACACTTGTGAATGTACTTACATGGCACTAAGTAGGAAGAAAAAAATCTCAGCATAATCAGCCCATGGCCAATGCTATTTTATTCGCTTTCAAATACTTCAATGTAAAGAAGAGATAATACATTAAATTATAGACATTATAATAGTCCACTCTGAAATATTTTAGTATATGTCTCTTTTTAAAAGGGAACATTTGAGGGGTGCCTGGCTGGCTCGGTCAGTGGAGTGTGTGGCTCTTAATCTCAGGGTTGTGAGTTCTAGCCCCATACTGGGTGTGGAACCTACTTCAAATTTAAAAAAAGAAAAAAGAAGGGAACATTTGGTTTCACTCATATGTGGAATTTAAGGAACAAAACAAATGAACAAAGAGACAAACAAAAAGACTCTTCAATACAGAGAACAAGATGGTGGTTACCAGAGGGTGGTGGGATGGACATGGGTGAAATAGAGATTAAGATTACACTTATTGTGATGAGCACTGAGTTATACATAGAATTGTTGAATCACCAATTGTACACCTGAAACTAATATAACACTTGTATGTTAATTATGCTTCAATTTTGAAAAAAGATACTCTCAAGCCCATTAGCAATGATAAAAATGCATTTTTTAAAAAAAGGGAACATTTCCAAAGATAGCCAAAATAGGATCACACATAGAAAATTAATTAAAATTCCTTAATAACATTTAAAGGCCAGTCCATATTTCAACTCCCCCAGTTGCTTCAAGAAAAATACCCTTAACAGCTAGTTTGATCAAACCAGAGTCCACTCCAAGACCAGTTGTTATATTGCTTTGGTCTCAACATGCTCAGGAGACTGGGCCACTTGTCCCATAGAATGTCCCACCTTCTGCTTTTGTCTGATGAGTTCTCTGTGAGGTCATTTGGCTAATTTTTCTGCCCCTGTATTTCATGTAACCAGACAATTAGATCTAAAAATTTGATCAGATTCAATTTGAACAGTTTTTGACAAGAGTACTTCAGAGGTGATATTATGGGCCTCATGTTGCATCATGCCAAGAGATGGAAATCCTCTGGTTAGCCCACCAGAAATGATGCTCAGACTGATTCTGAGATCAGAGAGGTAGCAACCTGATCTCTCAATTGTAAAGTTTTATTTTGTTTGTACACTATTGCTTCAACAAACTTGAAGGCCCAGTTCTCTTTCACCTACGGGCTTTATACCAAGTGATAATCCTTGAATCTATAAAATCATTAGGGTTGACAAAATAACCATTTTTCAATTGTATTCACTTGGTTGTCTTCCATAAAGTAGAATTTAGAAGGGGGTAGAGGATAGGGACTACTAGAATATTTGACTTGATGTTGATGGAGTTCCCGATGGAGAGATAGAAAACCCGTTAATTTTTGTGTGAGCAATGCAAGGAGGAAAAGATAGGCTAAGAGGGTGGAATGGAGAGAACAGAGATTTATCTACAAAATCGATTCTGCTGGCTTCAGTCCTCCAATAGCTTATTATCTAGGGGAAAGGTCTATGAAAAACATAACACAAGTCAGAGTGACATCTAGTTTCCTTGTTTGTCCTTAGACTCATTTTGCTGGGCAGCAGACTCAGTTTAAGATTCTCAGCTTATATCCAGGACAGAAATACCTTGTCCAGGTTCGCTGCAAGCCAGACCATGGATTCTGGAGTGAGTGGAGCCCAGAGAGTTCCATCCAGATACCAAATGGTGAGTGTCTTGGCCCCCTTTTGTATATATTCCAAAATATTTTTGAAACAAAATAAATTTAGTAAGTTTGGATGTAGTAACTACTAACAGAGAAACTACCTGAAGTGTTGGCCCGAAGAATAAAGGTGACTTTATCATCTCTCCATCCAAATCAAAGACACTTGGAAGTGTAGCACAGTGGATCACTGTCCGCCAGGGCCAGTTTCCAAGATAAGGCTGCCAACATGGGCTTGGCATGCCTCAGAGGGCTTGTCACTCATTCTGCCCTAATCCCTCTAATGTGCTCAAGGTTATCATCTAGTTGTGCCAAAATCTGTAAGTTGGTCTGCCATCTGAAAGGCATGGACCAGTTTTCAGTCCATGATGTCGGTTACATCTTGGTTCTTGTGTGAAGGTACAGTGTGCATCAGAGGCTCTCCAGTCTAAGTGCCATTAAACATGGCGGCTGGCACTCCATGAGAGAACGGTTCCTCTTGCATTTCTAAAGTATGTTAGAGTTATAAAGTTATTCCCTTGTCTGGCCCTTTCAACCCGCTCAGGTATTCAGAGAGAATAGGGTTAGCATTAGGAATCAAAAGTGAGGAAAGTGAAGCTCACTGAGGTTAGAGGTCTTACCCAGAACCACACAGCAAAGCCTAGCTCTCTGACAACCCACCTGGCCAAAGTACGGGGGTGTGCGTTGGCTCGGCATTGAAAGAGCACTGAACTGTGGGTCATGAAATCCACATGGGCATCTAGTTCAGCCCTGGATCTTATTAAATAAATAAAAGCAAGGGACGCCTGGGTGGCTCAGTGGTTGAGCGTCTGCCTTTGGCTCAGGGCGTGATCCCGGGGTCTTGGAATTGAGTCCCACACCAGGGTGTCTCCACAGGGAGCCTGATTCTCTGACACTCTCTCTCTCTCTCTCTCTCTCTCTGTGTGTGTGTGTGTGTGTCTCATGAATAAATTTTTAAAATCTTTTTAAAATAAATAAATAAATAAATGCACAAGGTCTAAAGGCAGATGTTCTGAGTTCAAATCCCAACTGCAACTTTATAGTTTACATGTTCATGGGGAAATCACTCTTTGAGTCTCTGTATCCTAATTTTTATATACAAGGCAGTAAATGTAGAGACCTTAATGCCATTGATGGCTTTAGCAAGGACTTCACGCATGATGGCCTTTATTATTATTACTGCAATGGACCTTGTGACCTTGAATTTCCTCTTAAAGGATCAAATGAAATAATATATAAAAGGGTTTTGAAATTTGTAGAGTATTGTCAAATATACACAACATATTAAAATTTAATAATAAAAATTAAACTCGTCACTGATGCTACTCTCTTTGGATTGCTATTCAAATCAAAAGAAGTGTAGGGAAGGGGGGAAACCCTTTGTTCATAACTTTTGCTTATTAATCTTGTTTGTTTTTAATGATCCTTTGATGTGATCAAAGCTTTCGGACTGTTTGCTTTTTAGATGTCACCATGAAAGATACCATCGTGTGGATCTTTGTGGCCGTTCTTTCTGCTGTCATCTGTCTGATTATGGTCGTAGCAGTGGCTTTGAAAGGCCATAGGTACTTCCCTGTCTATCACCCCCCCCCCCCAATCATGGTTGTCAGGGATTGCAGCAAAAAAGATAATACGAAAATGACAGAAACCTACAGATAAGTCAAGCACTTCACTTTAGCCATAGCTGCAATGTGTTGACCCGTAGAAAATCTTTTATCAGCACTAGGAAAAGTTGCAGAATGGACTCCTTTGAAGCTGGTGCTCTTTCCATCAAACTGTGCAATAGTAAAATTCTCATAAGAGCAACTCAAATCAAGAAAAGCAAGTAGTCCAAATAATCCATTCATTTCAGTATCTGCCTCCTCTATGAGCCAGAGCTAATTAGGATGTAGGCCCCTAAAATTATTAATTGTCTTCACCATTGATTGTTAGTCTCACAGAACCCGAGATATCTATCCACCAAAGTCCAGGTAGCAGATGTTTGGAGAGAATACTAATCTTTCAAAACTTACAAAGCGAGAAGGTGAGTCATCTATTCTTTCTCACAAATTATTTTATAGCATGGTGACCTGCATCCTTCCACCAGTTCCTGGGCCAAAAATAAAAGGATTTGATACTCATCTGCTGGAGGTAAGTGGCAGAAGTGGAGAATGCAGTGTGACTCACTTCTTTGTAATAATTACCTTTACACATGCGCACATAATTCCCATCAGTCCAGCCTGGCTGACTCAGGCCCTGCCCAGCTCGTCCCTGCTCTTCAGCATGCGTGTTTACAGAAAGACAGGTGGAGGCACGAGGGTACTTACCTTCAGAAACTAAACATCAGAGGGCAAGGAGAGAAAGCCAAGAAAACATGAAAACATAGTAATATTTGGCTAGATTTATCAGGTCTGTTCACTAGCACAGAAATAAACATTTTCTGCAAACAATGAATTTAGAAAGAGGGTAAATATTTTAATTGATACAA
This sequence comes from Vulpes lagopus, assembly GCF_018345385.1. Taxonomy (NCBI): domain Eukaryota; kingdom Metazoa; phylum Chordata; class Mammalia; order Carnivora; family Canidae; genus Vulpes; species Vulpes lagopus. The sequence continues at coordinate 15,091,446 of NC_054826.1, read as the reverse complement.
AACAGGGACCCAGCACCACCTCCTTTGTCATACTTCGGTTCAAGTTTTCACTCGAATGTTCTTTACATAATTGCAACGTCCTATTTTAGTTGTCGCTCACTTTGAGCACTCAGTAGAGACTGGATCAGTACAGTGGGGCTAGTGTTTGCCAGGGCCCACTTAGGCTGATTCAAGAGGGATTTAAATTCAAGTGTTTTGAATAAAGAGGGGTTAGAACACTTTAAATTTCTGTCCAGATTGAAATATATAGTTTCAATTTGACTTGAGCTTCACACTGATGTATCTAAAAGCAGTGACTGGCACATCACATCACTTGACCCACACACTGTGAGGCTAACAACACAAGCATATGAAAAGTGAATTGGCTTGACTACATTCAGTTTTATCAAAAATATCAGAGCAGGATTTAGGGCCCCAGAATTTAGGCTCCTGGTCCAGTGCTCTTATCCCACTATCTAGTCTCTAGTACTGACCTTCATAGAACCAGCATGAACATCTCAACTAAGTTAGTTAACTACTGTCTAGCTCAAAATTTGACCTTGTAGCCACAGGGACTTAATAATAAAATAACTACTGGGGCAGCCCCAGTGGCCCAGCGGTTTAGCGCCGCCTTCAGCCCAGGGCCTGATCCTGTAGACCTGGAATAGAGTCCCACGTCGGGCTCCCTGCATGGAGCCTGCTTCTCCCTCTGCCTGTGTCTCTACCTCTCTCTCCCTCTCTCTCTCTCTCTCTCTGTATCTCTCATGAATAAATAAATAAAATCTTTTAAAAATAAATAAATAACTACTGTTTGTGTCACATACACAAAGTTTGTATCTTCTTATTTTTTAAAGATTTATTTATTTGTTTATTCATGAGAGAGATACAGAGTAGGAGTCAGAGACACAGGCAGAGGGAGAAGCAGGCTCTCTGCAGAGAGTCTGATGTTGGAACTCGATCCCAAGTTCTGGTATCACACCCTGAGCCAAAGGCAGGTACTCAACCACTGAGCCACCCAGGCGTCCCAAAGCTTGTATATTCTTAATCACATTACCTCTCATCTTCAAAAGAGCCCTATTATTCCCATTTTACAGATGGGGAAAGTGAGGACCATAGAGCTGCTTGTCCAAAGTTGGAACCCTTTAATGAGCGATAGAGTCAAGATTTGGGTACCAGTACCTGACCTAAGTCAAGGGATCAGAAAGAAGAGTGAAAAACAGGAGGCAGGAGGCAGAAGGACTTAAGAAGGAGAACAGAAAGGATGAGAGGGAAGAAACTGGGACAGGGACGAGGTGGGGGCAAAGAAGGGACTGGAAGTGGAGCAGAAGGAAAGGAAAGAGTAGGGGAGGAGGAGGAGGGAGGGGTAGAAAGAAGGGAAGAGGAAGAAGTAAAAAGAGGAGGAGTTGAAAGAGAAGGAAGAGGCAAGACTCTGCTTACCACTGCCAGACTCCAGAAGGCGGTGGAGTTGGTTAGGAGGCTAGTGCCCATGTCTCATGGCCAGCGGGTCACAAAGCACCAAATGGTGGCATGAGCACCGCGGTTTTGGTGTCCCATGAACATTTTAGCTAATAGGTACGTGTTGATTATATGTGCATGTACTTGCCCATTAAACTCATAATCATTATTGCTTAGAGAGACACGAAGTCAAAATCATGATTTGACTGAAAGAAAAATATGAGATGAGTAGCCGTCCAGGAGCTGATCATAGACAGCCTGGTCCACAAACTTTGACATTCAGGAAATTTTGCTAGGCCACTAGCACATCCCATTTGCCCATAGGCAGGACCACGGGCTTGGCCATGATGCCGACAGGGAACGTTAGGAAGCTGACGGCCCTCTCTCCTTGTGTCTGTGTTTTCCTAGAAGGGTAAATCTGAAGAACTACTGAGCGCACTGGGGTGCCAAGACTTCCCTCCCACTTCTGACTGTGAGGACTTGCTGGTGGAGTTTTTAGAAGTGGATGACAGTGAGGACCAGCAGCTGATGCCAGCGCATCCAAAAGAACATCCAGGGCAAGAGAGGAAGCCCACCCCCTTGGATCCAGACAGCGACTCTGGCCGGGGCAGCTGCGACAGCCCTTCCCTTCTGTCTAAAAAGTGTGAGGAAGCCCAGGCAGATCCCTCCACATTTAACACTCCCAAGAGCGTTGAGAAGCCAGAGAACCCTCAAACAAATGTAACCTACGCTTGGGGCTCCCGGAGCACAAGCTCGGAAGGCAAAATCCCCTACTTCGCTGCCGGCGGGTTCAAATCTTCAACATGGCCTTTGCCACAGCCCCCCAGCCAGCACAGCCCCAGGTCTTCTTACCACAGCATTGCTGATGTGTGTCAGCTGAACATGGGCACGGCAGGTGCATCAGCCGCTCTGCTGGACAAAACAGACACACGTGCTCCAAAAACCACTGAGACTGGAGGGGAGGAAAAGGCAGCTGAGCAGAGGGAAGTGGAAAGCTTCCATTCCAAGACTGACCAAGACACACCATGGCTGTTGCCCCAGGAGAAAACCCCTTTGATCTCTGTTAGGCCCTTGGATTACGTGGAGATTCACAAGGTCAACAAAGATGGAGCATTGTCGCTGCTCCCAAAACAGAAAGAGAACAGCGGCCAGGCAGAGAAGCCCAGTACTCCCGAAGCCACTAAGGAGTATGCTAAGGTGTCCAGGGTGATGGATAACAACATCCTGGTGTTAGTGCAGGAGCCACGAGCTCAAAACCTGGCTTCGTTTGAAGAACCAGCCAAGGAGGCTCCGCCGTCCCATCAACAGAATCAAGCTGAAGAAGACCTGGCCTCCTTCACCTCGGCACCAAGTGGCTGTGGACTCCAGCGGGCTGGGTTGGATTACCTGGATCCCACGTGTTTTATGCACTCCTTTCAGTGATACCTTGAGTAACGGAATGATTGGTTAAAATGTGATTTTTTTTTTTCAGGTAACACTACAGAGTACAGGAAATGCACTCTACTAGAGAATGCTCGAGAATGTGGTTAGAATGACACTATACAGCCTGTAGTTCACTCCTCATGCTCCATTTTCAACCAGCTGCCTCTTTCTCCAACAGCTGATTCCAGAACAAATTGTTTTGTTTCCTGTGATTTGTAGATTGACTTTTTTTTTTTTGCTATTAGTTATAAAATTCCGTGTTCAATGAAATAAAAGCACATTGTTTAGCATTCTTGAGGGACAGTGCCAACAGGTATATCCTCTGGAAGGGGCTTTCATGGTTTGGTATGCGACAGAAGGAAATGAAATACTCACCACTGCTTACCACAGGAAGATGAGAGATGTGAGAAAAAGGCCATGAAAACCGCTTTTGAAAACCAACAAACGTTTGCAAAACCTTTGCTTAACCTTTACATTCCTCTCTTATTTTATTCAGATTAGCCAAATACAACCCACTTAAAGAAAGAATACATTCCAGAATACCCGACACACTGTTTACATGGGTTCCTATCACCTTAGTGATACATTGCCAATATGCAAGCCAAAATGATGCCTCCAGTTTTTTTTCTTAAAATGGTTTGAATTTATTAAGCATGGATTTTTTCCCCCTAAATTGTAATTTATTCTAAAGCCTCCAGAGAAAACCATTTTGGAGAGTGAAATTTTCTTACATGATAGGTAAATGAGCTCCATGTGGTAAATTCTTATAAAATCCTTTCCTGTTTCATTTCAGCATAAGAGATAATTTATTATACACCCTAGTCTTCAGTTAGGTTAAAAAAAATCCCCAAAGACCAACTTTAATTTTAAAATATAATCACAGCAGGATGGTAATGGAAATACTGCCTTACTGTACATACGAATTCTACTTTAATATAAGCCCGTAAGTTTCACAATCTATTTTTGAAGACTATTTTTCTATCACTTAGGTAAAATAAAAGACTATTTTCTATCTTCCCAGTACAGCTGTTTACGTATTTAGCGGGTACAGTATCTTCTGCTATGAGGTTATAATGAGTATTTGCAGTACATCATAGTATATGCAGTCCCTGTTTGTGGAGTAAAATGCCATAGCAACCCAAAGCCCATTGAGGAATATGAAGTGATCTGATTCTTTTCATCTCTGTGACACTGTAAACAGTCTCCAGCCTGAAGTTTTAGGGCTTTCCACTGACCAGAAATTAATTCTATAATTTAGGGCTACTCTGGGGCTTCTCCTCTTCCCTGGGTGAATATTCATAAAACCACCACGAAAAGGTGAGTGATGACCTCTCACATACTGTTTCAGAGAGAACGTTTGGTTTGGTTTGGTTGTTCTGAGAAATCTTGGGCAGCAAAGAAAAAGTAAGCAAAGCCAGGACTTAGTATCTTTCTGAAGTAGGTCCATTTGCAAAATCTTGGCGAAAGCAGAGACAACACTCACACCAGAAGTGTTCACATGAAAGTTCTAAGGAAGCAGGCATCTGTGGAGTGGTGACAAGAGCTACAAAGGCCGGGGTATGGTAGTAAGAATCTCCAAGTCCGTTCCAAGGGCAGCCTTCCCGAGAGCAGCCAAAAGCCTGGATCTGCATTTTGAAGAGAGCATTCATGACTCATAAAACCGCCTCCCTCTGTTTTTCATCTCATCTGATGGCAAATCCATTCTCTGTGTTGACTCGCTAGCTGGACACAGTGAATTTGAACTCACGTCTGTGAGTTAAATATTCCACCCCAGCAAGCCCATGCGGACAGGAACTAGGCTCCAAGGTGGCCTAATGTTTGAAGCTGAACACACTGCTGGGGCTTCCAGAATTGCAAAGGTAAATAGATCTGAGTTCCCTTCTCCCAGTATAGACTGGCATAAGGAGCGAAGGGAACATTTGGGAAAGTTGTCCAAGTTCATTCATGCCCTAGGTCCTTGCTAGCCTGAGGTGTGCCTTGAGGACCAGCTCTGTCAGCATCCCCTGGCACTGCTAGCGATGCAGAATCTTGGCTCCCCTGTCCAGACCCACAGAATCAGAATCTGCATTTTACTAAGATCCTCAGAGAATTCATGTGTACGGTGAAGTTTGAGAAGCCCTGCCCCGTGTAACCATTTCCACTAACGGTGTGTTGGTGCCTGGAAACAATCCTCTCTTGGAAATACAAGTCAGGTCAAACTCACACTCGATGACACCCTATGTAAGGAGAAGGCATACTTTAGAAAAAAAAATCCACTTGGCATTTAAATTTACAGAATGATTGAGAATGACTTGCAAAAGTACACACAACTCCAAGAGGGCCCGGGAATATATTCCACCTGGAATGAAAGTCTCTGCCTTTCAAGGCAAGTGCAGATCAAACTTTTCCCCAAATAGTCCATTCTTCTCCAAAATGTATATCAATCACTCTGATCATTCAAAAATAATCTGTTTTGATATACGACTTGGAATGCGTGATAAAAGATACTATGGTTAAAATCTCACCTTGGACTAAATGCCAAAGATACCCCAGTTAGCCACTCCTTAAGTAAGCCCAAGTTACATTCTATGGTTAATTAACACTTTTTATTTGAATTAAACAGCAGGGTTGTGTTTTGTTTTGTTTTGTTTTTCATCTTCTGGCCTATTTGCTATCAAGGAGGCAGCTAGTGCAGTGGAAGGATGCAGACCGGGGGTCAAGAGACCCAGGCTCTAGTCCTAGCTATGCTGCCTTAGAACAGTTGCCTTTCCTGGGCCTCAGTTTCCTCGGGAGGAAATGTCATCTCTAATATCCTTTCAAACTCTGGCTCCTTGATTTCATGACTCACTGAATATTTTCCAGCAAAGATCATTTTCCCAGTGCTTTGATCTTAAGTGAGCTAAAAATTAATTGTCCTTCATCATAGACATGCAACCACTCTCCAGTGATGTGCTTTTTTTTATTTCTCTTTTAAATCATCAGTTCCAGTCGTACTTAACATATTGCCTATGCATGTCATAAATTACATATGTATGGGATCAGAGTCTAAGATAACATGCAAGTATGTGTTAGGAGGAGAGGCATGAGATTTTCTTAAAAAACACATATTGAAGGAGGCTCTAATTTTTAGAAAAATAATCTTTTAATGAATCAAGCCATGATTACTTTTTGCTAAGTCCAACAGCCCCAAATCTCTTTTCTTAGATCTGGCTGCAGCTTCTGGTTTTTCCTTCTTTTTGATGAATTATAAACCATTATTGCACCGTTGGTTTAAAGAGCCATACGCTCTGAATTATAAAAAGTCATGTTTTTATAAACAAACACCTGAATATTCAAGTTACAAAGCACATGGAGATGGGCTAGCCAATGGGTGATTTATGGAAGCTTATAACCCAACCTGCAAGATGTTCTCTGGCCAGTTTTAATGAACGGGTTTAAGGCACCTCAGTGTGAGCACAAGTTATTATCAGCTGCGCCCCTGACATTTAACAGAATGTCCATTCTCCTAAGTGCCTAAGACCAATCCTGGTAGGCGGGTATGTACCAAAAACTTGCTTTCGCTGGTTTGGTCCAAAGTGGGTCAATTCCTTACCACCTATATGAGATCGAGGAGTTTGACCTCTTGTCCTGTAGAGCCCAACTGAATCGGAGAATCCAGTGAGTTCATGAGCTCCAGGATGCAGTTTGGCTGTGGAGGAAATCCAGCTCTTTCTTGAGATTCTCCACTGTTGCAGTCACTTGCAGAAAGACTTGGCCCTGCCTTTAGTAACTTCTCTATCTCCTTAGTGTAGACAAGAAAGAAACAGATTTGTACATATTTTACAAAGTGCCTTTCTTTACTTTTATAAAAAAAAAAGTTTTGTTTTTTCAAGAAAAGTGTATCGATTAGAAAGTAAATTTTACTTGTTTTATGTAAATTAATGGAGAAACCAGAAAGGGAATGACAAAATGGTCTAAGGTCCAACCAGCAACTGTTCAGTGGATTTTTTAATTTATTGCTTAACTGAATTACCATAAAGCTGATGTGAATGATGTAACTTATTTTGTCTGATAAGAAATTGACTCTGGTTAGGATTCGGGGATATGCCTGCCACCCTGTGATTCGAGACTCTTCACTTTAAAAACATACCCATATGCTTTTGAATGCCTTTGAATTGCATACCTGGGCCGGAAAAGGACAATGCATGCACAGTGGAACCTTGCACACATACAGAAACATGTAAATGGCTCTGGATTACCACCCCCAGTCATGCTAACGTAGATTTGCCATTGATGAAAGCCTCATGTGTACTTCAATGAACAAATTTCTTGTTCTGCCCTTTCGGCTCAAGTACAATAGTATTGCTGGAGTAGTGGGCTGAGCACCCAATTTGCAGGTCTAGGTCACATGGCTGCCACTCAACAGACTATGCGACTTTACGCCAAGTCCTTTAAACTCTAGCCACCAATTTTCTGACCTGTTAAATAAGTAGATTGGCCTAAAATGTTTGTAAGCCCCCGCCAGCTCTAACTGTCCTTGATTCTCATGATCAAGTAAGATCCAAGGTTTCAAAGGCCCAGGTGCAATGCAGGAAAGTATTTGACATGCCGTCACCCTGATACTGCACGGGGTTAAAACGTTTAAGAGAAACATGGACATCTATTGGTCTATATCAGATTGATTTGCTTTAACATCCTGGCTTTTTTTCTTCTTAACTATCCATACTTAGAGGCTTTTTGTTCTTCTGCTCTAAGGCCTGTATTTTTCCTGAGAGTTAATTTTGCACGCTAGCAACCATAGGTTCCGCAGGAAACTAAGTTCTTCATAAACAATGGCCTTGGCCCTGCAAAGGACTAAGTCACGTGTTAAATCAGCCACACAGATATCACGGTGAAGGTTGAGAGTCATTAGTCACCTCATTTAGAGATTTGCATACTTAGAAATTCCAGCTCAATTCATTAATTAATTAATTCAAAGGCCGTTAACAAACCCAAGCTACGTCGTTCCGGAAGTCTTAAGGAGAAATTAACAATACAAAATGATTGTCTGAGAACCTGTGTTCTAACCAGAAGTTCCATTTATAATTATGGCCTGGGCTTACTCCATGATTACCAGATATATTACTGACCAATCATATAGGAATTCTCTCCCTAGGCTTGTGTATTTCCATAAGGTGATTTGAGGTCTGAGATCATCATGGTATCCCTTTCAATGAACAGGGAAAAAAAAAAAAGATGTAGAAAATAGGACATTTCCAGAGGTTTGGGCATCTCAGGATTCCACAAAATGCCAACAGTAGCCTGCTAAACCCAAATTGTATTGGACAAAGTGAATCTGTAAACTATTCAGTGTTCTGAGCTTATGGCTAAGAGATGTACATAACTCACAACACCATATGCCCGTCATTGTCTTATCCGCCTCCATTCCTTTGATTTATGCTCTAATCTCAAGTCAAAAGGCACCGAGACATGTAAAATAGAAAACATATCCTGTTTATGTGACTGTGGCCAATGAATAGAGAGACCCTTAGCCAATCGTATTCTATTAACTTCTATCAACTTTTTATCTGCTCCTGATTAAATAAAAAAACAACCACCATAAAATCTTTGGCTAGTGAAGTGGTAATATCAAAAATAGCCTTTACTAGTTATGTTTAAATTATGCTTCAGCTGGATAAACTTCAAAATACAGTATGAGTTTTTCCATGCAAATTTCACAAATCCTGAAGAAAAAAAAAATCTTGTTATTATGTTATCTGAAATCAAAAATCTGTAGGGCAAAGATACCTCTGAAAAATAATTTGTTTTATAAAATCTCTGATAGGGTGTTTCGAATTTTCAAAAGTAACTACCTCCCCTTCTTGTCCTACTGTCCTTCCTCCGAAGCTGCTTATTGTTTAGAAATGAAAGGTATCACGTCTCATGCTTTGACTGTTTTTCAATGGCATATTTAATGTATACTGGCCATGTGACATTCCTAACTTTAAAATAACTGTTATGTTATTTTATATTATATTGCTTTATGTGGTTCAAAACTGTTTGATGCATTGAAATATATTATCCTTGTATTGTGAGATTCATCATGTGATATAAATGAAAATAATTATATAATGGCTTATAATCTATTCTTGTGTATTTCAATATGATTGTGTCTATGTCTGTAAAACAAAACTGAAAAAATGTAATCATTTATTTCTGTTGAGGCTGCGAATGTATTACTTTTTTTCTTAACCTTTGTCTAGAAGTAGTGTCATATGCCATTGTACAGCTGATCTGGGGTGTTGAGTGTTTAGAGTACAATCCAACCATTGTTTGAAAGTCAACTCTCAGCTTTGCTTCATGTGACTTCTTGATAACTTCTTGAGTGTTGGTTGCATCATGAGGCTTGCTTTTGTGCTCATTCATTTTAAACAAATTTATAAGAGTCTCATGTGGAAACCAAAGCAATCTAGAACCAGCCTGTTGTGTGATCTGTGTCTTCTGTAAAGCCATATTGAAGCAAAGACTATGTAGTAGCAAAAGGTTCCACATTTTCAGAGCTTTCACTACCTCTGCTTTTTCTCTTTCCCTAGAAAATAACAAGCAAAATTCTTCAACATGAAGTGGGAAATTAGAAGTGATTGTTATAATAAGTTGCTGGGGATTGGTTTTGTTTTTGTTTTTGTTTTTTTTTACATGAAAATACACCTTCTAATTCACCACTTTGTAGGTTTATGCTAGGTTTTCTCAATAACCAGTTTTATATTTTATAAAAACTGGCTGAAGAATAAAAGCCAGAAAGAATACTTAGTAAATCACCAGATGAAAAAACCAACAAAACCATAGAGTGTAGATTTTTTTCCTAATGATGAGTCACCTCAAGTTGTTCACTCAAAGCCATGATAATATTTCTCACTATTTGATTTCTCCAACACCCCTAGAAATAGATATTTTCCTTATTTGATTTTAGCCATCAAATATATTACAGTATGGGAAAAGCCAGCCATATATCAGAAATAGTCTTGTTTCAATTTAAAAACACATTTCTACATGTACTTATTGTACTTTTTTTCTTTTTAGTCTTAAAGAATTTTAGAGGACTGTAGTTGTCTGATTTATCTTGCATTTCTAATTCTGTAAATCTTTGGTTATTGCACATTGTACTTTCCATTTTTCCATGGATTTATTCATTGGCCTCCTTTTATTTTGAGGGGACAACACGGACCATTATATTTTCGTCAGTAGTATGGGAAATCTGCTAACTGCTATTGTTATAACGTCCTCATTTTTACTGCACGCCAAAAACAATGCTTGCCAAACAAAATCTTGGACATCCCAGTATAATATGGTCATTATATTTCTGTTCATGTTATTGACAATACCCAGTTCGGTGCCTGGCTCAATAAATGTTTATTTCCCTTGCCTACCCTTCCTTTATTTTTATTTGACATGTAAATAAGCGGAATAACATGTGCGTGTCTGAAACAATTTTCTTGAAGCATTTTTGCTGCTAAGGGATCTATAATCTGGAAATCGTTAGCGTAAGTTGGACCAAAACAATTATCCTCCTTTATCTTCCTCCTTCCATATGATTGCGAAACATACTTTCCTTTCTTCCCCTGCACCCCCCCACCCCCCGCCTGTCACTTTCACATGAGAAGCTGCTAAAAATGAAGATGGAAGGAGCAACATGGAGACCAAACCAGAGGAGCTTGCTTAACTATTGTAAAATAAAGGAAAGACCAAACCATTTTTGAAAATGCAGTGCTTTTGAATGGCATGAGTCGTCCACATTGCTAACATTGTTTCTAACAGAATCCATTGGATTATGTGTAAAATGATCACCTTTGCTTTTTAATGAATCTAGATCTAGAAACCTTCACCAACTGTCCATGCTTGTGTTAAGAATTAGGAAATAGTTGGGGGTCCGCTTTACAGATTCTTCTCTGCCCCCTAATTCTTTCCTATCAGGTCTCACAGGAGCAATAAGGAATTTCTTATCTGAGGGTCACGCTCCAAATGGCTTCCATCAAAGAACCAGCGACTCTCCCATGCTTATGTGGGTGCCACTTGCCTTAAACTCTTGGGCACACTTTTACTTCTCAACTAAAAAATTTGGAGTGCCAGTCACCAGACACAGCATTCATATAATTAGTGACAAGCTGGAGAACAACGGAGCCAATTTTCCAGAATTATCGTATGCACGTTCCTGAAAGAAAACAAATTATTTTTGCCACTTCTTGCCAGAATCACATCTGAAACCTTAACCTCACCAGACTTCCTACAACTTATTAATCAGGTTTGATACATTCGAAATCTTCCCTCTTTTTTAGGGACTGAGAGATATAGTTTCCATTTAATAGCAATCTTGAAATGTTGCAGGTTGCGGGCAGGGTGGGACCGGGCAGGAGTATAGGAAATAGGGGTATTGATGAGGCCCCAAAAGGGACCCCACTGCCCAGGGAAGCAGATTCCTGCTGCATTTACCTCTAAGAGTCCCTCCAGACCACACAGGGGAGACTGAACCCATTCTCAGTGTTGGAAAAGCATATTCTACTTTGGAGATCTCGACACCTACAATGGAATTCTTTTATCTACAGCCTCTCCCACCTTCCCCACTTCACCCCTCGACTTCTGCTGCCCGCACAAGTGTCAAGCATTTTTCTTTTATTATGATCAGGTGCACATGAAAACTTAGGCTGACAACCAGACTTGAAACACAGATATTTTTATGAACGTGATAAAAAAAAATTTTTTTTAAGGCTAAAAGACACCAAATAAAACACCACATGGATGTAGGTTGGTGAACACTGAGATAAGAGAAGGGGGCTCAGGAATTTTTATTACTGTATTTATGAATGTGTTTGAAAGAATTCGTAAATGTCACAGCTACTTTAAGGTGACACACATTCACTCCATAAATTATTAAAAATTACAAAGTGAGCTTAAACGACACTGGCCAGTAGTTCTACTTAACATGATCGATATTGCTATTGTTACTGTACTATGTAAACTTATGGTGTTTTTCTATCTTTCTTCAGAGCAACTGCTTTTGCAATGGTGACAGTGCTTAAAGTGAAGCAATAAATTACTTCCTGAGCAATGGCTTTGTAGGGTCTTTTTATATACATGTGAAACATGTATTTTATGACAATACAACTTCGGGAAGTTTTCCTTTGCTTCCACATACTTTATTAGGACTTTTTTTTTCTTTTTTCTTATTTTTAAGAAGTAGAAGAGGTCCCTGGGTGGCTCAGTCGGTGAAGGGTCTCAACTCCTGAATTCAGCTCAGGTCAAGATCTCAGGGTCCTCAGATCCAGCCTAGGGATCTGAGGGTTCTAGAGAGTCGGCTGGAAATTCCTCTTCCCTCTGCCCCTTCTCTCTCTCCAAAAATAAATAAATGAATGAATGAATAAATGAAGGGGAAGATGTCATGCAAAGCCCTTCTGGAAACAAAATACATAGTCACATGCTGAAATATTTGTCTGAGAATACTCTTCAAAGGCATTTATTTCAGGCATGCCCTTTTGTGATTGTCTTTCAACACCTTCTCTGTATTTTATTTTAATTAATTAATTAATTAATTAATTAATTTTTTGCTAAATCTAAATCAAAACTGACATCTTGCTTCCAACTCAGGTCAGTACTCTATCTTCCTTTCCACAGCCCTCAAGCCCCCCAGTCTTTATCCATGTGCCAGACCTGAGGCTAAAAAATGCAAACATGCTTGGAAGCACCCAAAAGTTCCTTGGGACTTCTGGGAACAACCAAAAACAATCAAAAGGAGAGTTCCCAAATCTGATAGACAACCGACTTTCCCAAGTGAAGCGTGAAGCTTAAACCACAAATCTCAGTGCCAAAAAAATCCACATTTTCTTATGTTCCCTTCTTCCTGCCTAGAATTATCCTGTTTCTTCACTTAAAACTTCAGTTGTGTGGGACACCTGGGTGGCTCAGCAGTTGAGCGTCTGCCTTTGGCTCAGGGCGTGGTCCCGGAGTCCTGGAGTCCAGGGACCCAGTCCCACATGGGGCTCCCTGCAAGGAGCCTGCTTCTCCCTCTGCCTGTGTCTCTGCCTTTCTCTTTCTGTGTCTCTCATGAATAAATAAATAAAATCTTAAAAAAAAATTTCAGCTGTGATTTGATCTCCCACTTAGTGTATTGTATTTATTATATAAGATAGTTCATACACACTTGGAAATTATTGAGGGTGATATAACAAAGACTCATTTGCCCACACCCAAATTTCACAAATATTAACATTTTATTCTGTTCCTGACCTTAAAAAAAAAAAAGGGGAAACATCACAGATGTAGTAGTATACATCTCTCAATAACCAAATTCGCTACCTCCCTTTCCAGTGACAACTAGTTGTGTATCTTTTCTGGCTATGTTAAAAAAGCATTTACCTCATATGTATGCACCCATAAAAAATATATATCATTATCCTGAGTGCCTATGAATTTTACATAGATAATAACATATATCATTATGTACCTCCATTTTTTTTTTCATTCAGCATTGGGTTTTTGAAAGCCAAATAGCTCTACCTTAATGGATGTATCTGTGTATAGTTGCATACATATATACAATTTATTTGTTAATCCCTATGTTAATCAACTTTCCATTTCCACTATTACCAATGACTCTGCAAGAAACATTTTATGCAATCTTCACTTTTTAAGAATTTGCCGTATTTTCTCTAGGATATACGTCTAGGGGTTGTAACTGTTGCGTTATATGGAACATAACTATTCTCCGAAGCAGTTGTACCCATAAATATCCCTGTCAGCTGTGTAGGAGATGATTCCTTCCTTAATCATTACTTGAGATTGTCAGATATGTGATAATTTGATGACCATTAAATTATACATTATGGCTGTTTTAACTTTCATTGTCCTAATTAATTTGTCCTGCATCTGAATAACTCATCCTTCACCTGCTTATCTTTTTTAAAAAAGATTTATTTATTTATTTATTTGTTTATTTATTTATTTGAGACAGAGACAGAGAGAGAGGCAGAGACACAGGCAGAGGGAGAAGCAGGCTCCATTCAGGGAGCCTGATGTGGGATTTGATCCCGAGTCTCCAGGATCAAGCCCTGAGCCGAAGGCAGGTGCTAAACCACTGAGCCACCCAGGGATCCCCTACCTGCTTATCTTTTATGTCATCTTTGTCATCTGCCAACTTTCTACATAAGTCTGAGTCCGACATCGGACGTCTATTCCAGCCCAGCAGTTGGTTGATCTATCCTTGCCCCGATGGTCCCTGTTCTATTACCCCAGCTTTATCCAGTCTTGTTATCTGGTAAATTAATTCCTATACTTCCACCTCTTCTTCAGAATTACTCAGGCCATTCTTGCCACTTATTTATCGTGTGAATTTTGAGATAGACCTATCAAATTTCAAAAAAAAAAAAAACGTATGCTGGGAATTAGATTTCGTTAATTGAATTTATGCGTTAATTCTGGAAGACGTTAGAGCTGTATAATACTGTGTCCTGATCGTGAACATGGTTTACCACTTCATTCACTATGATCTTTAGTAAAGCTTTATGTTATCCTTCATAAATATCTGCTTGTGTTTTTGGAGTTTCATTCCTAGGCACCGTAAAATTTTTGTTGCTATTCTAAGCAGTATTTTTTTACTATTTTATTCTGAGAAGTTGTTGCTTATATATAGAAATCATTAACTTTAAATACTGATTCTCAATCCTGAAGCCTCATTGAACTTGTAATTTGTAGGTTTTCTTGGATTTTTCATTTTTTACAATGATATCATCAGAATGTAACAACTTTGTTTCTTCTTTTCCTTTTTTTTAAAGATTTATTTATTTATTCATGATAGACATAGAGAGAGAGGCAGAGACACAGGAGGAGGGAGAAGCAGGCTCCATGCCAGGAGCCCGAGGTGGGACTTGATCCCGGGACTCCAGGATCGCGCCTGGGACAAAGGCAGGTGCCAAGCCGCTGAGCCACCCAGGGATCCCTTGTTTCTTCTTTTTCAGTCCTTATACCTCTTACAGCTTCTTGATCTATTTCTTGGAGTTGGATTTCCAGTACAATGTTGAAGGAAGTGAACATTCTTTTTCCTGACTTTAAAGAGAATTTTACCAAAAGTTCACCATTAATTATAGGGTTTCCTGTGTATATTTTACAGATACTTTTACATATATTAAGGAAATTCCTTTCTATCCCTAATTTGCTACTAATTTCATATTTTGAATTGGTGTTAAAAGCTCTACATCTACTGATAATAATTTTTTTCTCCATCTACTGATATGAAAATGTGGCTTTCCCCTTTTATTTGGCTAATATATAAGTCATTACAGAGAATTAATTTAGAGAGAAGCAGAAGGAGACAGAGAGAAACAAACTCCCCGCTGAGCATGGAGCCCAAGTCTGGGTTCCACCTGAGGACCCTGAGATCATGACCTGAGCCAAAATCAAAAGTTGGTTGTTCACTGACTGGGTCACCCAGGAGCCCCAAGACCTTCCTTTTAAACACAAATCTTCCTCAATTATCTATCAGTCTTCGGACCATACCCATTACTAAACAGCACTTGATGAGTGTTGTGTACCAGACACTGTACCAGGATACAGGAAGCATTAGGGATGTGCTCTCTGTCTCCCTGGGCATCACACTCTAGTCCAGGAGCCTGAGATAACCATTGTGTGTCCAGGTCTCCAGACTGACTTTTTAAAAATATTAAGTCTAATAATTCCAAATGAGCCTAATCCAAAGAGTTCATCCTAATAAATAAATTAAAGGACGTTGACTCTGCACCATTTTTCAAGAAAACCAGTGCTGCATGAAACTCTAAGGGTTATGGTATCTGAACACATCTCCAGGCAGTTATTTCCTTTAACACATCTGCCATTTCTTTACTTCATTCTGAACATCCTCTCTGTCCTTCTTCATAATCTATTCACTGTGGGATACCTGAAATATGAGTTTTTTAGTAACTTGGGTTTTATCTGAAATCCTTCCAAAATTTTCCGTTTCATTCAACTCCAGGATTCCTAAGCAAGTTAGGAAAGAGAAAGGATCGCTTTGGAAAAGTTGTTATTTATCCTCAGTAATTCTTATGGACCTTGCTCTGTCATTAGCAGAAGTACTAGGATCAAAGAGCAAAGTTCACTCAGACTTAACTGATAAGTCATTAGCAAACCTATGTACCCACACACACAAAAAAAACCCTATAATTATTAACTTGACAACAGAATTTGTCAAGTTAATAATTTTCCCCATTACTTCCCCATGGTTTCCCCATTGTTTCCATAATTATCAATTATCTTTTTCGAGGAGAGTCTCCAATATTATCCTAACTGATAAAATATATTCTCAAGCTTCAAAGTAATTCATTATCTGAGAAATAGAGACGGCAAGCCTCTTAATTGACATCCTGCCCCTTCTATTTACCAGTCATGTGAACTGGGATCCTTTCTCATCTTTTCCAGTCCTGTATATAATGGAGAAAATTATACCTAATCTGTGTGAAAGAAAGAGAAGAAAAAGACCCAAAGCAGATGTCTCTTTAAGTCCCTAATAACTCAGAAATAACATCTGTTTAATAGTAATTTTGCCTGCAAATCTAGGGTCAGATCTTGGATTGCAAATTCAAGTGACTCTTAAGACGGAGGACGAAGATCTATCTGAGGCAATTTAAGCTTGTCCCTCAGCCAGCTTTCAGATTCGGTGGGTATCACTGTACTTACACAGTGGTCAAAAGACCCACCATCTTAGGAAACAGTCTTTTGCAATATTCGTTGACGGCTTCTTAGTGGAGTGCATTTTAAATGTACATAAATTCTGACCTAGGAACCCCTCTTCAAGCATTTATCCAAAGGGGGAAAAAACAGCTGGTTTAGAGCACAAAATTCTATGCCCTAGGGTGATGCAGTAAATACAGTTGTCTGTCAATAGGGACTTACTAAGTGAGATATAGGGAAACTTCCAACTTCTTCAACATGTAAAGAGCTTAGAAGTTGTCACTGCCATCCTTATAGGAAGCTAGACAAATGGAAAATGAATTACTTTTCTTGAACCCATCAGGGAAGTGAAGTTGCAGAATGACTTGTCACGGTGAAATCTAGGGACACGGGCAAATTCTGCAAGTCACAGCCTAGACTTTCTTTACCTGGAGCAAGAGCCACGGAGGTCATAACTGGTAGAAACACTTAAACGGTAATTTGGACAAATTGCTGGAGACTGAGTGTGGACTAGCATGAAAATGAGAAGCTCCCCGGTTGCCAGAGTCATAGGAGGACCCCAAAGTGTTATGAGTCATACCTACAGTATGAATATCGCTAAGGCTGTCATAGCTTCATTGCTCTGGCTGGGAAAGGAGAAGAATAATCATTGTGAAATATGTTCAGAGGCTTCACATTAACAAGGTCTATTCTCTGGGGGAAATGACTTGATCAGAGTTCTATGTCTGCTATGTGAAGGGCATTTCTCCCACTCCAGCCCCTTCTCTGCTTCCTACCTCACCCAAGAGAGAGAGAAAAAAAGAAGAAAGTCAAGGTTTCAAGGAAATAGATTGGGAAAACTAAGGCCAGGGAGGAAAGCAGACAGTAGGAGACATATATATGCTACTGGAGAAACGCGTATGAAGGACACAGTCCAGAGACATAGGCCCACTAATGACAGATCTAATCGTAAGATTTTAGGGCTCCTATATAATAACAATGAATTACAAAAAACTGCCAGATCCTAACTCCATTTAAGGAGCTCTTAAGGGAAGCCCAAGACAACAGGGAATACAAAAATCAAGGACTCTACAAGTATGTGAATCTTCTGGCACCTACAGCTACAGCAAACACGAAACACATCCCAACTTCTAACCAGATTAGCATAAAACCTCACACTAAAGACTTATTCACCAGAGGTCCTATTACCCAGTGCAGCATGCGCAGCTTCCATCAAAAAGTTGCAAAGGATGCTAAACTGATAGAAAAAAAAAATAGCCTGTAGAGACAAAGTATTAGAGCCAGACTCATATAGCACAAATTTTGGAATTATTAGACAATTTAACGGGATGAGCACTGGGTGTTATTCTGTATGTTGGTAAATTGAACACCAATAAAAAATAAATCTATTATTAAAAAAAAAAAAAGAAGATCCTATGGCCAAGTCAAAAACAAAAAAAAAAGTAACTATGATTAATATGTTAAGGGCTCTTATGGAAAACGCAGACATTACATAATATCAAATGGATCATGTAAGCAGAGAGAAGGAAGCTCTAAGAAAGAATCAAAAGGAAATGTTAGGAATCGAAAGCATCGTAACAGAAATGAAGAATGTCTCGGATGGGCTCATGGGCAGACTGGACCTGGCTGAGGAAAGAATTCATGAACTCAAAGATAAGTAATAGAAACTTGCTGGATTAAAATGCAGCGAGAAAAAAAGAGTGGGGGGGAGGGGGCACATCACAGAACCTCCGAGACCTGTCCAACAATTTCGAAAAGTGTAATATATGTGTAATTGAAATAACAGCAGGAAAAGAAACACCAGACCATTAATGGCCAAAGAATTTTCCACAATTAAATAAAACAGATTAGTGGAATATTGTGAAAGAATTAGGAATCGTGACTCAGATCTATATTTTTTGCATAAAAAGCTGTATTATGGACTATGCAGATTATGGAATGGTGTATGTATACACAGGTGTACACATGTAATAAAGGATTTTTGGAAGAATCTCTACTAATATATAACTGTCTGATCTGTTGCAGTTTTTACTTTCATCCTTACGCTTTTCTAAATTTGAGTCTGTTTCCACAAAAGAACGTATCCCATATTAAGGTAACCAGAATAAATGTTTTCCCTTTAATTATGTTTTTAAAGATTTATTTATTTGAGAGAGAGAATGTGCACACACACGTTCATGCATGAGTCAGGGGAGGGGCAGAGGAAGAGGGAGAGAAAGAGAGAGAGAGAATCTCCCACAGACTCCCTACTGAGCAGGGAGCCAGAGGTGGGGCTCGATCTCAAGACCCTAAGATGATAACCTGAGCTGAAACCAAGAGTCAGTCGCTTAACTGGCTGAGTCACCCAGGGGGGAGCCCCTATTTTCCCTTTTAAATAAAGAAGGTAAACTTCTCAATTTGAAGTTAGTGGGAATGCGGTGTTTGGCTTTCCCACCCAAGGCAGCCTCTGATGTTGTTGGGTGCCTCTCACCATAACAATCTCTAAGCTTACAACCCTAAAAAAACTTTGAGTCTTAAATCTTAAGCTTGCAGCCTACAGTGTTCACAAGTACCAAACTGATCACAGCCCAGTGGAGCTGAAGAACATACACCCAACTTCAGGAATTCAACATTTTCTCACTTCGGTTCCAATGGCACAGATTGGGTGCCCCAGGGACATGCTCTTTTCCATGGCAGTTGGCCAACTCTTAGTCACTTCCGAGAGCCCCCAGGGCAGAATGGCCTGGGAGCTGGGAGCCCACACAAAAGGGGACAATTTACATTGAATTTTAAACACTCTCTGTGCTTCTCTGGGGCCCTCACTTCCTCTGGGCTTTTGAGGTAAAGTTGTTTCCTAGATGTTGGGGGAGGGTATGACCAAGCCAGTTGTCCTCCCTGCAGGGTGATGCAAAATGTGCACTTGTGGAGGCCGAGAAAATTAAGGCCATTCCACTTTAAGTTCAGCGTTAGCACAAGTGCAGCCATCCCAGGCCCCTGTGAATAAGAGCTGAACTTTACCTTACTTCAGTTACAGGAAGAAAACAGCTTGCAGCTTAACGCCTAGAAGGCCCCATATCAAAATGTAAACAGAACTAGAGGAATTGCTCCAGCCCTTCTGGAGGTCCCCTAGACCAGTCCTTAAAACTAAGCTGAAACCCACCTTGGGGTCCAAGTCCCTGCTCCGCTGTGTCGGGTATACTTGGACCCAAGCTCGAGCTTGTAAATAAACCCTTGTGTGTTTGCATCGTGTCGGCTCCTTGGTGGTTTCTCAGATTCACAATCTTGGGCACAACACACTTATGTGGTGTCACTCGTCCCCCACCACTGTTGCAGGGGGTCATGGAGAGGACTAGACCACTTGTGGCCCTGAGAGCTGGACCCAGGCGATTAGAAGCTCCTCACCCCCTCCTTTGTCCTTGAAATATATGTTCTGCTCATCTTTCCCACACTGAGAGCTGTTCTAAAGACGCTGCCTTGAGAGAGTATTGTTGAAACCATCTGGATAGTATACCTGAGAGATGGAAACTCTAAGAAAGAATCCAGTTAACCTATATAAGGCCTCTGAAAGTTTTGCAATTCTAGTGGGTAGATGTAGAGACCTACTTGTCCTGTGGCTGCCCAAGACAAGCCTTGGACGTTCCTCTGCTTATGAAAGCTGCCACCTGGCAATCCAGAGCAGCCTGCCTTCCTCCCATCTCTCTGTGCCCTCCACACATAGGGATGGGTTTGAGACCCAGCAACTCCTCCCTACCAAGCTCCAAATGCCCTTGTCACTGACCCCCTTAGGCACTGCCATGCTCAGGCACACTGACTGCCAGGCCGCAGCAGCTGGAAGCCTGGAAGAGATGTACTTACAGCAATCTGAATGGGTCTCAAAACCATGGCTCGGAGCAAAAAAGAAAGGACACATTTATATAACTTAAAAATGCATCCACTCCAAACAACACACATTTTATAAGAATACATACCAACCAAAAGATATATATTAAATACATGAAATGGTTGCCTATGGAGATTAGGAGTGGGGTAGGCAGGAGTGACAAATGGAAATTTTAGAAATTAAAATATAATAAAAATAAAGCACCTTGACTCCTCAGGTCTCAACTTCTTGCCCTACTCAGATGCACAGCTGTCCAGAGCCCTCTTAGCTATTTCGTGTCCCTACTCCTTCCCCAGAGTACCCCCGTCCCATAGTTCTTCTTCTCTTCCTTAAAGACCCTCAATACCAACACCAATGTCTCTCCATTCACTTCACGCATATCCTCCTTTTCTCTTTCCTATTCATAGGCCTCATTTCTCAATCTCTGACCACTTCAACCATATCTTGAGCTTTCCCCTCAGCAGCCACCACCACCCTCACAGAGAAACACCCATTCTGATGAAAACCCTGCCAGACCAGAAAATTAACAAAACTGGTCCAGAAGGCCTTGACTTGGTTTGCCTGCCTTCTTTCTCTTTTCTCTCTGCCACCTTTTCTTTCCTATCCCCTAAGGCACTGACTGGCACTGCCCTGGAAGCTCTGGGGCTTGTCCAAAGTGAGGCCAATAACCACTCCATAACTGCCCCCACTCCCCAGAAGCTCCTCCCCTTCCATCCTTTGAGTCCATAGACTCAAAGTCCAGCTGGCCAGTGAGCAGTTGGAGCCCTTCCTCCAACCTGCTTCCACAGGTACTCGCTCTCGAACTAAGAGGGATGACTCCAGCCTGGAGACACTTGCTGAGAGCTTTGCACCAACAGACCTCCTCTCCCAGGACCCCCAAGATGTGCCCTTCCTTGAGCCGTGAGTGGAAACCAAGAGCACGTGGGTCAGCTGGGGGTCCCCCGGGGGGGGGGGGGGCCGGGGCAGAGCTGAGCTCAGAGTCTGTTGCCTGGGATTCTGGGATAAGGCCTGGATGGGGGTTTGGAGACAGGCCATCTGACAGAGTAGTCCTCACCCCAGCAGATCCATGCCCCCTGTCCGTGCCCAGTATTTTGCAGTGCCCTCTTCTTGCCCTGAAATAAAATTCATGGATAATAAAACCCAAGTATGCACAATTTCAAAATGAAAACAATGTGGTATCTTAGCTGTAATATAAAGAAGAAACAGAAAGAAAGCAAGTCAAAATTGTTAGCTGCAATAAATAGATACTCAAGGATGGTGAGTTCAGAAGACATAAAGCCCCTCATGAATTTCCACCTTGCCCCCAGGAGGTAGTACCATCATCTCAAGGAATGACAAGGAAACAGACTCAGAGGAGTGTAGCCATTTCCCCAGAGACACCCAAGAACAAGGACTAGACCCTGAGCCTTCTTCTTCCACTCAGTCTCTCCTGTGGGAACAGAAGGTGTGAGAAGACCTGGGGTCACCAGCCATTGGTGGCTTTATGTATTCTATGTTCCGTGCTTGTGATTTTCCCTGAATCTCTTCACCTCACCCCCAATTCCCCTCCGCCGAACGCTAGCATAAGCAGCTGTCTGCAGGTTTCCAGATGCTCACAAGCCCTAATCAGGTACAGGAAATCCTCTTCTGTCCCCCATTAGGATCAATGTGATCTTCATTTTCTCATCATTGCCTTTTCTCTGCCTTTCCTTCCTCTCCTGTTTGCTTTTTATCCCCCCCAACAGTTGCTATTCTTTGAAACTTAATACACCTCGTACTTTAGATGGTTATTTCCTTTCATCTTCACCCAAACTTGTTAGTATTATTAACCCATTTCACAGATGGGGAGACAGAAGAATAAAAGTAATTAAGAAAGTTGGTCAAAGACAGAAACGCAGAAGTGACAACTTGGGACCTAAAGCCAGGTCTGTCTAACTCCAAGTCAGAATGGTTCCACCAGACCCTTCCTTATCTACTTTTCTTCCAACCCTGTTTGGGTTTCTCTTTTCCCTCAGTCATGGGTCTTTTGCCAGAACATCATTTAACCCCGTCATTTTCTTTTTTTTAAAAAATAATAAATTTATTTTTTATTGGTGTTCAATTTACCAACATACAGAATAACACCCAGTGCTCATCCCGTCAAGCGCCCCCCTCAGTGCCCGTCACCCATTCACCCCCACCCCCCACCCCCTCCCCTTCCATTACCCCATCATTTTCTGAGAAGGAGCTGGAATTACACCCAGAGTCTTGGGTTCGATAAGGAGGATATTATGCTGCAAGTACCAGCTGCGGGCAAACCAAGAGAGAATGCCCTTTCTGGCCCCCCTTCCCTTTCCTGGACTGACCCCTGACAATTGTGGAGCTGGGCTTGTGGAGGCCGAGAAAATTAAGGCCATTCCACCTCAAGTTTAGCATTAGCACAAGTACTGCCATCTCAGGCCCCTGGGAATAAGAGCTGAACTTTACAGGAAAAACTGCAGAATGTCCTTGACAGGGAATCCCACATCAGAAAGAAAACAGAGCTCAGAATGCCCTTGATAGAGACAGAAAATCCTGTGTTGGAAGGAAAACAGATCTTAAGAAACTCCCCCACCCTTTCCCCCATATCGGAATGAAAATTCCTCCACCCTTTCTGAAAATCCCCTAGACCAGCCCAAAAAACCCAGCTGTAACCCCCTTGGGGTCCAAGCCCCTGCACTGCTGTGTGGAGTATACTTGGGCCCAAGCTCGAGCTGGTAAATAAATCCTTGTGCGTTTGCATCCTGGTGGTTTCTCGGATATGTAATCTTGGGCACAACAGGCTGGTGGTAGCAGGTGAAGCTTACTGCCTAGAAATGTCTTGAACTATTACTGGGGACGCCTTAAGAGCTGCCGCAAGGAAACTACAGAAAAAAGGACCCTGGCAACCTTAGGCCATGTAGACATGAATGCCACGCTCTACCTGGCCTTTCAAGAACTTGTGGGGCTTGATTTCCACTTTCTGACCTATTGTACCTGACATATGCCTGCTTGTGTTTGTTCATCCAAACACACATTCACTGACTACAGCCTTCTTAAGAACCTGCTGTGTGCAAAATATACATTCAGTCAAGAGTGTTCGAGTACCTACTATGCACCCATATGTAGACCAAGCCACGGGGAGCAAGAAGCCATGGTTTTGTGTTGTATCCTAGTGGAGGAGACAGAGCACAAACAGACAAACCAATAAATACAAGAAAACATCCAGTAGAGATACGTGCCACGAATAAAACCAAATTGGGATAAGAAGATAGAAAAGTAGAATGGGGGAGGAAAGAGGCAGGGTCTGTGTGAGATGGGGAGGACACCAGGTATTAAGTGCTGACAGGTAGGTGAAAATAAATATGCCACCATCCTTGTATAACACCTGCATATAGACTGTATGGTATTTGGGTAGGTAAAGTATTCAGCTCTGCCTGTGTTTGATATGCACAATCACTTTGGGCAAATATGTGCACAGAGTTACAGAAGCAATTTGTTTTGGTGTAAAAGAATAGAGAAAATATCTCTTCCTTGCTAATTATAGTTGTTAAACGTATTTCATTTCTAGTGCTCAAAAGTACTGTTTCCATATGTCTGCCTACTTTACCACAAGAGGGGTGCGCAGGAGGGCAGATGAATGGCAAATAATGCCATTTCCAGCTGAGAAACCTCCCAACATTCTTGTGAAGCCTTTTCTAAGGAAAACATTAAAATGAGCCCTAAAGGGAGTTTCCCACCTGCTCTGCTCTAGGCAGTCCTTGCTGCCATCTGCAGAACTGACTTAACCCTTGCAAAGGGCCAGGAAGAGAAGGCCTGCTCCCAAAAGGCCCAAGAGGACGGATGGACCCATCAGCTTCAGAATCGGGCAGAGCTCTTGCTTGTGAATAACTGTCCTGCAACATGCAACTGCCCTGCCTCACACAAGCAAAAGGCATTGATGGGAAACATATGGAGAGGGGGAACTGAAAGAATCAGCAGGCAGGGGAGGAGGTGGGCAGGGGTGGGCATGAAGAGACATCAGGAAGGTCCGGCAGGGATAGAAATAAGTCCTAGCAGGAACAGCCTCATAAGCAAGTCATGGCTCTGAGGGGGGCCTGCAGCCATTCTTTCC
This sequence comes from Vulpes lagopus, assembly GCF_018345385.1. Taxonomy (NCBI): domain Eukaryota; kingdom Metazoa; phylum Chordata; class Mammalia; order Carnivora; family Canidae; genus Vulpes; species Vulpes lagopus. The sequence goes on along the minus strand of NC_054826.1, from coordinate 15,066,994 downwards.
AGGCAGGGTATCTGCTCAAGATGTCAGATCCTAAAGAGGGGACACCTTGTTCACCCTTCAGAGGTCTTGTGCCCATCCCTTAGCTTCACTGGTGGGAGGCAGGCACCTGATGTGATTATCCTGTCACTGAGCACACACGGTTCAGAGGGACTGAAGCACTATAGATCAATGCCAAACATCCTCTTGGGTAGGACGTAGGTGCTTTCTGGACATCTGTGACCATCTGTAGTAACTTCCTGCAAACGGTGGAAGAGTTTATGAAGAGAAAAGGATCCCCTCTTGAATCTGGAAGCAGATGACATAACATTTCTCCCCAGCCAACCACAGTCCTCAATTATCCAGACTACAACTTAGTCTCAACACACCTCCGTGGTAGGTGGCATCTCTAACCCTCAACCCTACTGAAGTTTCTCAAAACTGCAAATGCCCCATATGTAATCTCTCCCTCCCTTGGCTCTTAGGTGAATAAGATCTTTCTTTTTTAATTCCTTGGCTACCCTAAGTAAATGAGATGTCTCAAGTGGCAAGTTTTTTTTTTTTTAAGCTACGATTACACTATGCAAATAAGGCATAGTTAGCATTTTGATAAATCATCTTAATGTTCTATAACTATGTTTATTGTGTATTAAATAATGTATGCCTATTTTAATTCGAAAGAGTGAGGAATACCTTGTTAAATACCCTCTCTCTATTGGAAACAGGCTAGGAATGTTAGAAAACTCTTTATCATTACAGAGAGAATATCCCCCTCCCCGGATTTTTCAGATGCCCACAAAAATTGATTTCCCTCCCTTATCTTGCCACAACAGATTTTCACTTTTTGATACTATGATTTTTGGAGAAAGAAAACCAAGTTAGGGTGACACTGTTGTGGAACTCTGTGAAAATTAGGTAGCTGGAAAATTAAACCAAACTACCCACTTATAATTTGCATTTATTATACAACAGCAATTCTCCAAAGAGAATTCCACCTTTAAATGTCTTGGGATGTCCAGGTGACCTGGAAAGGAAATTAGTGAATTGAATGAAAATCATTAGCTGTCATCTGTATTTAGCATCAGGCCTGAAAGGGTGACATCAGATCAGTTAAAACAACAAAAAAGAAATTTTAAAAATGGCTATACAGAAATAGACCTGGCATTTCATTTTATGAACCCAGATCACAGTCATCCCTTCCCCTACTTCTCTTGGGGCTGTCTTTCCCCGCCATGTGCACAGCCCACAGGCGTGAACACGCAGACATGCATGTACACACACACCCACAATCTCCAAGAACCCAAAAGTTTATTAACCCCCGACTCTTGTGATGTCCTCAAAACAGAGGCTAATTAGGAATAAAGAATGCAGACAATTATCCAGATATTTAGATTTTACATTTCTTTCTAGCAGATAATGAAACCTAAAGGCTTTTTGTTTCTTTATGTCCATCAGTTATTATCATTACTATTAGTTTTGAGTTTGGGTTGTTTGGTGAGAGGAGAGCTATGAAAGGCGATAGATAACTTGTGAGGTATTATTTAGATTCACTTCTCTATTGACTTATCTTTTTCCTCCCTGGTTGCTTCCTTCCTTCCTGCTTTCTTTGTGCTATTTCTTCCTTCCCTTCTTCCTACCCTTCTTCCCTCTTTCTTTCCTTCCTTCCCCCTTCCCACTTTTCCTCCTTCTCTCTTTCCCTCCCTCTTTCCTTCCTTACCTCTTCCTTCCTTTCTCCTTCCTTCTTTCCTCCTCTCCTTCCTTCCTTCCTTCACATAGGCTTTCATGTATTTCATTTGGAGCCCTCACTCCACCATCACATTCCTATCAGTTTGGTGAACGAAGGACTGAATAAACCTACCTTGACTGTTTGAAATTTGGGCTCTTCTTTATCAAATCCTTCTCCAAAACTCTGCCTGCCCCCTGGCCTACTTTCAGAATCCCTATAACTTTGGAGTCAAGAGAATTTACAACCTTTTCAATGGGCAGCTTCAATTGTGTAGGCAGGAAGAAGGCACTGAAGGAGTGAAGGAAATTTGAATTCTTAGAAACACTCAGAATATTTTTTTTTTCCATTTCAAAAGAGTATCTAATGCAGAGAGACACAATGGAAAGCTTTTCAAAAGGTGAAATTCTCAGAAAACTTAAGCTTTTTTTTTTCTCATTTCTATGCATGGATAGCCTAAAGTCACTTGTTTTTAAAGTAAAAGCAAATTAATGACATTAGTGATTATTTAGAGCAGAAAAGTGAATGAGATCTCTTTGAAAGAAAACATATTCAGAGTTGTTACTTTCCAGCTTCATTTAGAGCCATAATTGTTCATTGTGTTACTCAGGACTCTGACTTCATAACCACACAAAACACCAACATTTCATCTGTGAATTCAAACCTTCATGCTGAATAAGAGGCATGATTTTCTCAGCACTCTCCACCTGTAAAATGAACTTGATACTGACCTTGAATCTTCAAAAGTAACAGTATTCTTTTCTAAGAGTACTTACAAGGTCTCTAAACATCTCTTCCAGCTGTGATATTCTATAAATCCATTATCCTATCCCACTGCTATAGATGGGTCAAAGCCTGTGCTGGAAAGGAGGGGTGAAGGTGGCCAGCGAATGAGAAAAGGAGAAGTATCCTGGAAACAAACAAAGGATTGCAGAAGGGGAGTGGGGGGGAGGATGGGGTAACTGGGTGATGGGCATTAAGGAGGGCATATGATGAGATGAGCCCTGGGTGTTATACTATATGATGGCAAATTGAATTTAAATATAATATAAAGAGAGAGAGAGAGAGAGAGATTGAGAGAAAGAGAAGTAGGCTGGGAGCTAGACACTTGGAATTTCATTCTGGTTCTGCAGCTAACTAGCTTGGTGAACTTAAGCAAAGTAATTCACCACTTGGGGCTTGTTTCCTTATCTATAAAATGAGCATTTTAACAACAAAAAAAAATCTGAGGCCCCCTTCTAGCTCCAAATATAAATGATTCCTCTGCTTTGCCGTGGTTTGGTCTGGTTCTATGTTGTCATGGTCCTTATGCTGTGTTTTGAAGGAAAGTTTTGTCTTCCAGGTCTATTTGCATGTATTTGCTATTGTAGTACACTGCCTAGCACCTACCTCTCCTCATTCTCTCTAAGGATAGTCAACAGCCGTTCCTTCATTGTTTACTGAAACCAACCTGTATCAGGGATCAGGAATGGGACTGGCACCAGGATTTGGGAACTATGCAGCTCAAAGCTTAGAAAATGCCTCTAATATCTATTCCAGCAACACAATGTACCACAGTGGCAGAAGTTTAGTGGACTGTAGAGAGAAATGTAGCCCACAAGGCAGTGTGCAGGGAAGCTCGTGAGGGACCACAGCAGGAAAAACAAAGACTTCCCCCTGTTGACTAGATTTGAAAGAAACTCTTTTTTTCCTCCAGAAAATTTTGTATTGAGATACCTCAGTTTTTAAAACCAAACTAAAGATCGATTTGAACATCAAATGATGATCAAATGATTTGAACATCATATTTTTAAACTAAGAAATCAACCGAATTGCCTAAGGATCCTGATTCAAATTACTATAGGTGATTTCTATAAACGGGCTTTTTTGCTGTATAATTGAGGACCCTAACTCACTTCACCTTTAGTAGGTGCTTTCTGGACATCTGTGACCAAGCTTGGTCTTCATACAAAACCCAGAATGCCTCCATGTGACTTCACACCTGAAAAATACCAGGTAAGAGTCAGAACTTTAAGAAAACCCAAGAAGGTGGTTCTTCTTGAAAGGGCTAAATTAATGGTTTCCCCAAGAAAGACCCACAGACGGCCCTGCCTAACCCTGACAATAGCATCCTAGATACTCTATCCTTTAAGTCACTGGGAGCATCTGAACCCTCTTACTCCACCCACTCAATGCTGTTGCATGAACTGTGCATGTGTGAGTGAGAGACAGAGCAGAGACAGACCAAGAGTACAAGAAAGAGACTAGCGCTGTATCACAGGGATATAAATATAGATGCACACACAAATACACATATCACAAATGTGGTGGCACACATTTGCTTTCTAAAATGTTGTTCAGGGGCAGCCCGGGTGGCTCAGCGGTTTAGGCTGCCTTCAGCCCGGGGTGTGATCCTGGAGTCCTGGGATCAAGTCCCATGTCGGGCTCCCTGCATGGAGCTTACTTCTCCCTCGCCTGTGTCTCTGCCTCTCTCTCTCTCTCTCTCTCATAAATAAATAAAATCTTTAGAAAATAAATAAATAAAATGTTGTTCAGGGTATCTCATACAGCAACGTGTGATCTGAACTGCAGGAGTCCTTCCCTCCAAAATAAAAAGTTATAACTTTGCTCTTAGACTAAGAAATATTGGTCTCCTCTCTCTCTCTTCTTCCCTTCCTCCCTTCATCCCTCCCTTCCTTTACAACCCCTTTATCCTATGTAATACTCAGAGGTTAGAAATTATAGAGTCAATAGTAAGGAGGGACCCACAAAGAAGAGAAGTATAGGAGAAAGTTTTGACAATTAAAGACATGAACACCACCAGCATTTCATTTTCTTTTCATTCTAAAAAAAGAAAATAAAAGAAAAAAAGAAAAGAAAGAAAAGACATTACTGCAGACATTTACTTCTAAAGTCTTTTTATTTTTCCTACAGCTTAAATAAATCCAAAGACAAGGCTTTCCACTGAGACGTAGACCATTTCAGCTTCCTTCATCATATTTGATCTAGAAAGGATTGGAAGGGCCACATTAATAATTTCCCCTATGTGAGAGGAAGGAAGGACCTGGGGCAATGAGGACACGGGACAAATACACCCACTTGCGGGCACAGGACAGCAGCCTTCCGCTGCTGGGTCAGTAGAGAGGAAAGACCCTGCCTTTGAACCTGCTGTTGATCTTGTAAGAAATGTGGAGGTGAGGAAAAGAGAGATCTTAACCCTTGCATCTTCCTTATCTACAGTCCCTCACCTATGAACGTGTCCTGGAGATCCACAAGCAACATCTTTCTCCCATACTGACGGCGTATTTTCCAAAGCCCTTGTTGCTCCACCAGGGTCACAAGGAATGGCTATTTGATTATGAGGGAAACAGATACCTGGATTTCTTTTCTGGGATTGTCACTGTCAGTGTGGGTCACTGTCACCCGTGAGTATCCTTAAAATTCCAGTGTTTTCACTCCAGAAGGATATATGGAAAACAGGCTAAACGATGATGTTAGTGATTCAGAACTCTGGTTAAAAATTCTCTCTCCTGAGGCAAATCCCAGTCTATGGCTGTTCCCTACTATAGCTCCCTGCTAGTTTCTGGGTAACAACAACAACAAAAATCTTAACAGTGTGCTTTCTGTTTTCTTGACAATGCAAGATTTATTCATTCTCATGCCGTGTGGCGTATACCATGTGATTGGACTGTTGCTGTGTATGTGTGTGCTTGTCTTTACTAGTAACAGCTTTCCAGAGAGAGGCAATGCACTGAGGAAAAGGCAGAAAAAAGGGAAAGGCAGGAGTTCTCAGAGACCATGGGGGGCGGCTGTGGGGGGTGTGTGGGATGATGAAATGAGAAATCACTTCTAGCCTAAGGATCTTCCTCACCCCTGACCAATGGATGAGGAAAGAAAAGATGGTGAGAGAGAGATGTAATCATAGCTAAAAATTTGCATTAGAAATGTTTGGATCTACTAATCCTGAGATTCTCTGGAGCCTTGGTCATCCACATAAATGCCCTGGGCAGTTTCTTCTGTGGTCCTTTTGCTTTTGATGCCATTCTCTCATTTTAATGCCTATTCCTTCTTGCCTTTAATCATTTGGCCAACAGAACTCACATAAAGTGAGACCAAAATAAAGCAGCAAGCCAAAATAAATTGAGTAAGTTCAGGTCCTTCTGTCTAAGCCAGAGCAAAGGGTCTTCCCCTCTAGCAGCTGTCCAGTGGTAGGAGCGACTGCAGGGTCTAGCCTCACCTATTCCTCCCACAGCCTCTTCCTTCCTTCCTTTTTTTTTTTTTTTTTTTTGAGATACAAACTATTACTTTTATTTTTTTTAATTAATTAATTTTTTATTGGTGTTCAATTTGCCAACATACAGAATAACACCCAGTGCTCATCCCGTCAAGTGTCCCTCTCAGTGCCCGCCACCCACTCACCCCCACCCCCCGCCCTCCTCCCCTTCCACGACCCCTAGTTCGTTTCCCAGAGTTAGGAGTCTTTATGTTCTGTCTCCCTTCCTGATATTTCCCGCACATTTCTTCTCCCTTCCCTTCTATTCCCTTTCACTATTATTTATATTCCCCAAATGAATGAGAACATACACTGTTTGTCCTTCTCCGATTGACTTACTGCACTCAGCATAATACCCTCCAGTTCCATCCTCCTCCTTCCTGCCTCGGGAGGAACTAGTCCCACGTGAGGTCCTAACGAGCATGTAAAATAAACTTCCAGTGCAGCCTAAAACACGCGGTAAGCACACATGAAAGAAAGGAAGAACAAAGTAGAGAAAATTTTTTTCAACATTCTTATTAACGATGTTGGACATTGTCCCTGTTAGTGGGCCGCTCACTAGCTTTCCAGACCTTTGTGCTTCTCCGGATCTCCCTCTGACCCTACAGCTTGCCCTCTGACCTCCTGCCTCTGGGTGTCCCAGCCCTGTTCCTCAGCCTTCTGCTCTTCTCTCTAGCTCCTTCGTGCCTTATTACTTCCCCCATAGAACGGGCCCCACCTCTTTTCCCCCTTCCTGGTCAGTTAGTGACACTTACTGCAGCCTTCCCCTGCTCTGTTTCTTCCACCTTGACCCCTCGCCAAGCTACTATTGCAACTCTAATAAATCCAAAGTGGGCATTGGGATGCCCCACATTTCCCACAGCCTCCAGGACACCCCCACCCCATGATATTCCACCATCAGCTGAAATCTAGCATTACCAAGGCCAAACCCATCACACTCTCCACTATACTGTTTCTATTTACATATTCATTTATTCAAAGCACACATGTGCCTCCCACTCTGTGAAGGTCCTCTGCCAGGAGCTGGGTAGCCACTGGCTACATTTCTCAACTAATTCTAGAGTTTCCCTGATGTTACAGGCAAGAATGGTGAAGTCACCTTTGACACATCCCTGCCTCTCACTTGCCTTTGCCAACCTGATACCGAGGTCTAGTTTTCCCTCCTCTGAAATGCCTCTCCTACTGGGCCCCCACGAAATCCCATTAACCCCGGCCTCCTAGGAGCCCTTCTCTTCCCACACCTGGAAGGCCACCTGGCCCTCCAGGCTGGCCTCACCATTACCGGTCTGCCCCCCTCCATTCTACCCTCATGTGACTTACATGTTTTATTTTGTTAAACAACACTTTTATCAATTATCTCTTCTGCTTAAGAGTTTACTGATATTTTGCTATTTTCTGAAGTGAATCATGGAACCCTGATTGCAGGAGAGGTTAGTTGGTAAAGTGTCCCATGAAAAAATAAGTTTTAAAAACACTTTAAACTATAGCTCCCTCCTGGAGAGAAACAATGCTTACTTGACTAACAAAAGTACCATTAAGTCCTGCAGTAAAGAAATCTGTTTGATCTGGTATTTCTCAAAATTATTTAATTATTATTTATTTAACCACTGAACTGTTTTTTTTTTGAACAGCTATTAATAACAAACAGAACTGGTGTGTAACTTTAGCCATTGCTGTCCTTTAGAGATCTAGTTCAAACATCCTGTCCTATCTTTCCAAGACATTCTTAGTCAGGTCCTACATATCTATCTACAGAAGTTCCTTCAACATGAACCTTCTGATCCTTCAAAGAATATGGTTTCATAGTTACAAAATGTTCACCAACACTGACCACTATTAGGAGTCAGATACTGGAATCTCCTTTGAAGGAAGAAGTGTTGCTCCTGTATACATGTACACAATAGATTCCTTAAAGAATAAATGAAAAGACACCCAGGGTGACATGTGGTCATCTCTACTTTCCAAACTGCTCAAAGGGTATTTGACACGAAAACCTAAGTAGAAGAGATTCTATGTCCTAAAGTAGGAATTTTTTTTTCTTCCAAAAATCCCTAAGAGATACTCATTTGGTCTCCATTTGAACACCTCCCTTGGTGAAGAACCCATTATCTTTAAAGGCCACCCATCCCATTGCCAGAGAGCTCTACTGGTTAGAGTTCTTTCTCATGTGTGGATGAAATCAGCCTCTTGAAACCATCTGAGAAATAGCTATATGTCTGGGTTCAGTGGCCAGTGCGTGTGTGTTGGGAGGAACATACCCACTGGCAGCATGGGGAACTCTGCTCTCCTGTTTATCCAGGAAGGTAAATGCAGCGGCACAAAAGCAGCTTGGGCGCCTATGGCATACAAGTACCCTCTTCTTCCACCCTCCAATCCATGAATTTGCAGAGAAGCTTTCAGCACTTCTTCCTGAGCCTCTAAAGGTACGACGTTCTTGAAAGAACAGGAGTCTCATGATCCCAGAAGAGCTGCCCAAGGAAGCAGGAATATGAACAGGGAATTTGGTTCATGCATTGAACATCTGAAATGGTGAGCTGATAGCCAAATCTGAAAGGAATCAAAGAGAAGATAGGAATTTACGAATTGCTGGTGAAGCCAGCCAATGTTCACTCATCATCTCCAAGCCTCTGCCTCTCCTTGGAGGTTATCCTCGCTGCCACCTGTCTGTAAAAGTCACTTAGCCAAAGCCCCAGCCCTCCTCTATGTACTTTCCTCTATGTTCATCGAGAAGTTTTCATCTCTTCGCTGCAGGGCCCCTCTACAAAGTTATTTGCATGTTTCCTCTTATGGAATGGAGCCATTTTTTAATAAAATTAATATCCCATTCAGTTCATTCAATCTAAGATGCACTTAGTCTTGCTAAATTGAGATGTTTTCTGCATCTGAAATGACTGAAAGCTTTTTTAAACTGAACAGAGATGTTAAAATGCTGGCCAAGATTTGCATTTCCAGAATATGTAGTACCTAGAACAGTGCCCAGTACCTGGTTTTAGCTTTTATTATTATTTTACTGTATTATCTAGATCCTCTATTCATACACACTGAACAGACAGGCTGGGGCATCCTCTCGGGCTGCAGGATCTTGGAGATGGCCTTGTCCAAGCCTTCAGAATCTGGTGGACTGGTTGAGGTTCAGGAGCTAAGCAGCCCAGTCTTCAGATCCACTCACCCACTAACCAATCACTCCATAACCTTCAGCGAGTCTCCCCATCTTGGCATTTTGCAGAGCATTGAATAGAGCCAGTGAAAGTCTGGTATGTTTCATAATTGGGATAATTCTTAGCCATTTTTTTTAATGTCTAGCTGTTAGCAGCTGTTGAGTGAAAAGCAGTAGAATTAATGTAGTAATTCAGTGATGGGACTGCTTGTCTGAGGGTAACTCTCCTTGATTATTAGAGGTTGGGATATGCAGTCTTTAGCAATTTTGAATTAATCAGATAAAAAGGAAATAAACTCATCTATGAGGCCATGTGTCTTCTGTTTCCCTCCAGGTCATTTTCTTGGTGAACAGTGGCTCCGAAGCCAATGACCTAGCCATGCTGATGGCCAGAGCACACTCAAAAAGTACAGACATTATTTCTTTCAGGTAATCGCACCTTGGAATAACCAATTTTAATAACACTGACTTGCTCCAACACTAACTGTGCATTTTTAAAACATAGCCCAAAGGGGAAGGGGACTTTCTGAGGAGTATCATTCTAATTTTATGTTGTTGTTTTTAAAAGATTGTATTTGTTTATTCATGAGAGATGCACCGAGAGAGGCAGAGACATGGGCAGAGGGAAAAGCAGGCTCCCTGTGAGGAGCCTGATGCAAGACTCTATCCCAGGACCCAGTAGTCATAACCTGAGCCAAAGGCGGACACTCAACCCCTGAGCCACCCAGGTGTCCTAATTTTAGGTTTTAAAGCAGAATCAGTCGAATGAATTTTATGACTGGATAACTCCATCTTAATTGGTCTGATACAAGGCAGGGTTCCCTGACTTGGGTACAAACAGCTTGGAGCACTACTAGTTATGTCATAGATCATTCTATAAAATTAAACAGATGGTCATATGCCAGTTTTTTTAACTTTGAAGGTATGCCAAGTGGTGAATGACTGGTTGATACCCATAGATGTTCTATGATATGACAGAGGGCCCATTTTCATCTCTGCTTGTGCTAAAGAGCCCTCTACTTCCTAGTGTCAGCTGCACTAGGTTTTTACCTTTAATTCTCTTTAACTTCAGAGGATGCATGTTTCTGCTTCTTCAGGTGACCTTTGAAAATTGATAATTTAATAGATTAATTACAAACACTTGGTAGCTATATTAGGATTAAAAATAATAGAAAACTAAGCATTTTGCTTGCAGTTGCCTCCTTTGGGTAATTTTATATAGCACATAGAAATAGGTTCTTATAATAAGGTTTATGTCAAAGAGTGACTTAGTAAAAGTAGATAGAATGAAGAGACAGTCCCATTCTGTCACCTATCTGGCCATAATTTGTGTCTCAATTCAAAATATTTGATTACCACAGCTCATCCAATACTGCACATCCCATATAAAACACACATGTAGTAACTATAGGCATAAGGAAATGTTTATTATCAAAGAAATACGGTAATAAAAAATGTGATTATGTTTTACCCAAATAAACATGTTCAGATAAGTGTTGATCTATTCAAAGCAGTCATGTGTTACTAGGTTTCAACACGTTTGTGTCTCCTCCTTCAAGATAAATGACCATCCTTTTGAATAGTCTTAATAGTCATAAATCCTCATGTAAGGGTGATTTTGATTTGGGGAATTGTCAAAACCCAGTTGAAGCCAAAACTGGTGATTAGGATGATTTATACTAAATATGATAGTTTCAGGTTCAAAGAGAAACAAAACCTATGTTTCTCATATGCCAAATAAAGTGGCTTATGTGGCATTTGTGCAACAGCCACATTACAGGAACAAAGATGTGGCTTCTCAAGGTCACTGTTTTGAAGACTAATACTCACTGAATATATAATTACTGGCATGTTGCTAAAAATGAGTCTCGCTATTGAAAAGTAACTGAGTAGGGCAGTGATGAAGATTAGAGTTCTTGCCCAGATGTTCTCCAAAGCTTCCTTTCCCAGTTTCAAGTCTATGCCCCCAGAAGAAAAGACAAAGAAGTAAATTCTCCTAGCAGAGCCTTAGAAGATTTCTTAGAACTCACTAGAGTTGCATTTTAATAGTGTTCTATTTTATCTCCCTAGCCATCACGGATCTTCTCTTTTGTCCTACTTAGCATTCCACAGGCCAGAAACCAAAGAAAAATGAACCTAACCCCATCTTCTCACTGTTGCTTCTCTGCAGAGGAGGCTACCATGGGGGCAGTTCTTCCACACTTGGCTTGACAAATGTAGGGCCCTTCAAAACGGAGCTCTCCAGTGGGTTGGGCTGCCAATCAGTGAGTTTTGAGATTTTTTGTCTTATTTCTCTAAAGGCTGCTGGGTATATGGTATGATTGACCAGATCGTCCAGGTATTAGTATTAGAAATGAATATAAAGCCTATCATTAATCAGGGGCTGAATTTGACTTAGTTGAACCAAAGCCCACTTGGAGGAAATGTTTATCAGAAAGGCCTCCAGAGTCTGAGTAACATTTAATGATAGAGATTTTTAAACTCTGTTTTGCTTTTAAATAAAATCAAGTAAATTACAAATAAATGCATTGAAATTAGTTCTCAGAGCCTTGAAAGCATAAGATTCCTATAGAACCATCTTTGTACTCACCTTCTGTTCTCACCTGTTATGCCCACCTCAGCAAAAGAATCAGATATGATTATTCCTGCTCTTTCAGATGTTCATACCTAACTCTTGAGCAAGTTGTTTCCAGGCTGACACGAAATCAGTTTCCTTTGTGAAGTGCCCACATAACTGATTTCTAAGAAAAAAAATTATCTTTTCAAACCAAAATATTAGGGTTTTATCCTAGGTAGGAGAGGAGTATGGGAGGAGTCTCATTACCAAATTAAGAAGCCCTCTTATGCTAATCGGTATCACATGCTCCTCAAATTGGCTACCTTGTCTTCACATTTTGCCAAAATCCTTCTTTTGTCATTTACAGACAATGTGCCCAGATGTTTTCCGTGGCCCTTGGGGAGGAAGCCACTGTCGAGATTCTCCAGTGCAAACAATTAGGAAATGCAGCTGTGCACCAGGTTCAACTGGGCAGGGAGGGAGGTGTGTGGTGGAAGGTCGGGAGGGGTAAGCAAACTAGAGAAAGGCTGAACCATTCCTGAATGAACGGATCTGGGAGGGGGGGAAAGGAAAAGGAAAGAGCCAAAAGAAACAAAACCAGAAAGCCACTTCCCCACTCCAACTCCTCCTAACACCCTACCCCCACCCCGCCCGTCAAATCAACGTTTCTCATGCCTGCTACCTACCACTGTGTTATCTGACCGTGAGGAAGGGCGTCTCATGCTAACAGGGCTAAATTAAACAGACTAGCACTTGGTACTTAATTAAAGGAGCTCTGTTAGCTCTATTAGCAATAGTTCTGCTATCAATTTTAAAAGAAAACAAGGAAAAAAAAAAGAAAAGAAAACAAGGTTGGTGGGATTGTTTACCAATTCCCAGTGGTGAAAGGGAGAGGAAATGAATACTTTTAACAATCTCAAAACTCCAGTCAAGAAGCTCCCCCAGGGACTCTGAATGCCAGCCAAAATGAGAGCTGTCAAAACTTAAGGCCATCCCCCAAGGCTGCTGACATCTCTTGCAAAAGTTTTAAAGGCATTCTCCAAAGGAAAGCTTCCACTCACTTACCGCATTTTTATTTGCATTCTTTACCTATTCTTACCAAGAGAGGAGGCGTGGAAGCAGAATCTTCTTTGCTAATCAGCAGGTCTCACCTCATGCTTCTTGGCACAGTTCAGCACCTCTGAATAAGCTGCTCCTAAGTAGTGCGGAAAGAAAGAGCTAAATGCTTCTGCCGAAGATATCTGATGGAATAGTCTGACTCACAGGGTTGAGAAAAAGAATACAAATGGAAGTCTTCAAAATCAGCTTTGAAAGGAAGAAAATTCACAGGCTCCTTACAATTCAGATGGGATAATGGCAAAATGGAGGTAGGAGGATAAAAGAATGAGCCCTGAAAGAAGATGTCTTGGTCACAGAACTTAAAACTGTAAGGAAATTTAAAGCCATATATACAACTCTCCATTTTAAAAATGAGGAAACCAAGGTCCACACCTGGGAGGCTGGAGAGCTAGGACTTAACCCCAAGCCTTCGGACTCCAAACCAGTGCCCCCAGCCTATGGCCATCCTTGTTTACACTGACATCCAGCAGGATGAACCCAGGGTAAAAATAATTCCCATTCTGCTGCTGGCCAGGATTGAGAAGACCCTCGAAGTGAGGAGACCTAGATGCTACTCCCAGCCCCGGTTGGTTCAGCTATGAGCAAATGCTCCATCTTTGCTTCAGTTTTTTCATTTGTAAGATAGAGATAGCAGTACCTGCCCCCTGTCCCCTACTTCCAGGCTTCATAAGATCAAGACAAGAGAGCTTTCTGTGCAGGAAAGCAGATAATAGCAATGCTAAGTGTACCCCTAGAGCCATACCTGTGTGTCCTACCTAGATGGCATCAAGAATTAATATCGGTTTCATGCACCTCATAGACTTCAATCTGACCACAAAACCACGAGCACAGAGCTTAGCAGGCAGAAGCTCTCAAGAGATGGCCATCGCCCTCCATCCCCACTCTGTGTCCCTCCCCTCTTTCCATCCTCTCTGCCTCGAGGGCTTCTTGGTTCTGGGCCAAGGTAAAAATACTAGAACCCCATGGTCCTCTCCTAGGGGCATCTGGAGGCTAGATGATAGTGACAGAAACACATTTTGGCTTCTCTGAACTGTTGTCCTTGGCATATCTGAGGTCAGCTGTTTTCTTAACTCATATCATCAAGAGACAAGGCTGATATAATATAAAAAGGGACGGCGGCCTCCTCCAGGGCTTTTGGGAACCGAGAAGTGTCTGGTCTTTATCGTAAAAAAGCAGATTCATATGTTTGCAAGTGTAAGGCAACGTGTAAGTGCTTTGAGTATAGAAGATTCTAGTTCTCAATTCCTCTTAGGGTTTGTTCGCTGGGTGCATACAGATGCCAATCTTGGTAGAAGTTCTTTCACCTCCAGATTATGTCATCACGGTCCCCATGGGCATAAGCAGAGGTCCATGTTGTGAGCCTGATGTAGCTATTGCCGTGGTAGATTTCATTTCCTTCCTCTGTCCTTTGGTGAGGATTTTGTCTTTCCAAGTGTTCTTTTCAGACCCTGAATTTTAGATGTAACCTGTGATGACATTCACCTCCTAATGTCCACTGTCCCACAATGTACCAGGCCCTGGACCAATCATGTCATTCTTCTTCCTTCACCTTTTGCGAAATGAGTTTCTTTTTTCCTTAAGAATTGTTCTTTCTTGGCCTTTCACTCTATTTAACTGTTTCTATACCTGAGGCTAAAATAAAAAGTCTTCTGTCTCTACTCTGTTGCTTGCATGGTATCCAGGAGAACATCCATTCTTTAAACCCTTGGTGTTAAAAAAAATAAAATAAAATAAACCCTTGGTGTTGTCATGGTGACGCCACTGCACCACTGTCTCTCTCCAGAAGCAGCCTGACCTGGAGTTACAGCAATGAGCTCAGGAAGGAAATGCGAAATGTGAAATGAAATAAGAAGCTGATTACAGCAGGTGACCCCTCTCATCACTGAATTTGTGGTCAGTGGGAGACAAATCATGAAAGGTCTATCACAGGCTTAAGCAAAACCTTCTCTCTCTGTTTTGTCCAAATTTAAGCCATTAGGGTTGATTATGCTCCACCCTTGATTTCTCTAGTTACAGATAAGCTTGCTAAATTTCCAAATTATATTTTTTGAACATATGATCCACCCTTTAGAGTCATCTTTGGATGTTTCTCTTCTTTTCTTAATAAAAATTTAAAAATCCAGTCTCCAGAGGCAGAAATTTATTTGGCTAGTATATCCTGCTCATTAAACAACTTAAGTGATGCTAAAAATGTGCTTTCTGGGGTTGATATCCTTTTCATTACTTCTTCACACTTCCAACCTCTAACTCCAAGTAAGCAAAGACATCAAGTACCTCTCAAGCAAACTTTCCCAAAAGTCACAAGTACGTTAAAGTCTGTTCAAGGCCAGGCAGTTTTTTCCCCATTTTTAAATGAAGATCTGAAGTATAAAATATAATTTATGCTTCAGTTTTGATGACGATGACAAAAGTTTTCTGTCCCTTATCTCTAGACTTCAAGAACTAAGACTACATCCATGCATCTAAGCAAGGATTAGGATGGGAGGTGGTGGCTCTCCTCCCAGATGGCTTTCACTGTCCCTAGGGCCAGGGCTTCCATCACATCCACATGTCCCTCAGCACCCCTTCTGCTGTCCATGGATATGGGTTTAAGTTCAGAAACTGTGTGGTGCTGTTTAGAATCGGAGGTGTGGATGAAAATTCTGAAGGTTCAACCATGTGTAGATACAGTTGATCTGAGACTCTTGGTATTCCAGAGAAGGCTTCCTCTCTCTTGCTCCCATGTATGAACATTATCTGGCTCTAGTACATTCTTCTTTAGACCAGATTCCAATTTCCAATTGTTCTATAAACATATTTATTAACTCTAAATACTGAAACACTCTGTAGCTTTAAAACTGTACATCAGATTAAGTGGCAATAAAAGGTAAATAGTTATTTCCAAGTAGGTTAAATCCACACTCCAATTATTTTTGAATTAAATCTACCCAGTTGAGAGGACAAGTAACCTTAGGTGAAACAGCTCTGTATTCCAGATTCAGTGATACTTCGGGGCATTTCTTCCCCAGATGGAAATGACTGAAGTGGTTTGTTTATGTCTTTATGGCTATCCTCGTCTTTCTGCTCAAACCAAAGTACAAGTTGTTCTGAAAGAATGTCCCCTCTTCAGAATTCTATATACTCACATTCTGTTTACTCAATTCTCAGGATTCTAGTCAATCTACTCATCCTATTTCCTTTTTTCTATGGTTTCCCATTCTTCTGAATGCCCTTCTCACATCTTCAAATGCTGTTTTGTCTGTTTGTTTGTTTGTGGTTCTTGTTGTTTTTGCAGACTGCTGCCAAGCAAAAGACCAGTATATTGAACAGTTCAAAGATACTCTGAACAGTTCTGTGGCCAAATCAATTGCTGGATTTTTTGCGGAACCAATTCAAGTGGGTATACTGACCTTAGACATTAATTGGGCTGACTTTCAAATTATCAGAGCGTTTTAACTCATACATTCTAGAGAATTCCAAAATATTTAAGTGACCATTGCTGTGTCCCTCTCCAAATTCAATTCATTCTCTTGGCTCCTTAAAAAAAAAAAGAGTGCCCTCAATTTTCTACTGACCTTCAAAAACCATTTCCTGTATTCTTGGGCTGAACAGATAGATGAAACTATTGAATTCCTAAAATTCTGAAGAAAAGGAAACCCCAGCAATCTTTGGTTGCTTAATACCCACACTATCAGGGGGAGCCTTTCTCTAATGTTACCAAATCCCTTAATCTACTTTGTTTCTAATCTCAGAAGAGAAGAAGTTTTGTGTCCTTTTCCCAAAAGTCATGGCACAAGAGTAATGGCCCCTCTATTCACCCATAGTTGGAACAGATCTAAAGACCATTTTAAAAATTGCTGCTATTACTAATGCTAATGATGATAATGATCTATATTCTTTCATTTTTAATAGTTTCAAAGGGCTATGCTGTTATTATAGGACTCCCTGGTTTGGTCTTTTGCAGGGGGTGAATGGAGTAGTTCAGTATCCAAAGGGGTTTTTAAAGGAAGCCTTTGAGCTGGTGCGAGAACGAGGAGGCCTGTGCATCGCAGATGAGGTGAGTGGCTGTGGAACAGGGTGATGTAGAGAGCGAGAACAAGAAAGGCATAGGGAGAAACCTCTTCAAAACCTCCTCTGCAATCCAAGATGAAAACGTCTTCTGTGGGAATTCCAAGATGTGGATATGAATTAATGAAGCCTTTGCTAGTTGACTGGTTGGTTGGTAGGTTAGTTGGTCCATTTAATAACCAAAAGAACCTAAACATCCAAGTTGGAGTCTATCAAATGAGTGGCTAGCAGGCACAGGTGATGCTGTCATCACCTAAGATAGCTTTTTAAGTTCCCATATGGAGATTGTGTCAGAGGCAGTTCAAAAACCACATAGGAAATTTCATCTCGTAACCAAGTTTTCATCCTAATTTTGCCAAAATAGTATTAACGAGGCTGGCAGCATTCATCTTAATAAAAAAAAACTTGTTTGGAAAAGATATTAAAAGAAAAAAATGCATGGGGTGCCTGGGTGGCTCTATTGGTTAAACGTCTGACTCTTGATTTCAGCTCAGGTCACCATCTCAGCATCATAAGATCAAGTCCCAGCTCAGGCTTTGAGCTGGGTGTGGAGTCTGCTTAAGATTCTCTCTCTCTTTCCCTTTGTCCCTCCCCCCTTACAAAATAAAAGGAAAAAAAAATGTGGATGCTAAGAAAGAAGAGGGCCACCATTGCAGATATTTAAAAACTAGTTCCAAAAAAATTCTAAAATAGCTTGAGCTAAGGCAGCATTGGTGGAACAAGCATATGGTACCTCCAAAGGGATCCTCTAAAGGGAATGAAATTCATTGGCTCCGTGTCTTTTTTAAAGGCATCAATTTAATCATAACTACACTTCATATTAGAGCATATCAAAGACAGCAGTCTTTTGTCTACTAGGAATAGCAATAGAGGTCAAAGGACCAGAGGATGGTTGCCAGGACCAGAGATGTGCTCCCAGCTCATTCCAGGGTGACCGGTCATAATTCTACTAACAAGAGTTAGACCCACCAGGAATAGGTGGGGAGCCTGTGAAGATGTTTCATACCTGTTTCAGTCCTGCTGTCTTTGCCTGAACATTTTTCCTCAGCTAAACATTCCCTATAGTGGACTTTGGGCTGTCTCCTTTGCAAAAATGTTTTTTGCGATTTCCTCATGTGCAGCCCGGTCTCTGTTATCCCCAGCTGGCCTGGCTAGTCCTCAGAGTGCTGCACATGTAAGCGAGGGTCAGCCCAGCCTCCCTTCCCCAACCTGTCGCTACAAGTTTAGAGACTGCAAGCCAATCAAACTTAACTGTTACTAAGAAAAGAAAGGAAGAGAAAAGAAAAGAAAGAAAAGAAAAGAAAAGAAAAGAAAAGAAAAGAAAAGAAAAGAAAGAAAAGAAAAGAGAAAAGAAAAGAAAAAAGAAAAGAAAATTCTGTTGGTTTACAATTTGTTAAAGAATCAACTTTAACCTTTGGAATCAGCACACAGTGAAGCTGCCACAAACTAATGAGAGGGCAAATAGATTAAATTTTAAAAATATATGACCTTCAGAATTTTCTAAGATAGGTGGTTTTCTCACAGTTTTGGTCTAAGAATTATTTGTTTACTTTAAAGAAAGAGCAAGTGAGTGCAGAAGGGGAGGAGGAGAGGAATAGGGAGAGAAAATCCTCAAGCCAACTCCCTGCTGAGCACAGAGCCCCACTCAGGGCTCAATCCCAGGACCCTGAGATCACGACTCCAACCAAAACCAGGAGTCAGCGGGCCAACCCACTGAGCCACCCAGGTACCCTGTTTTATCACTTTCAAGGACATAATTAGAAACTACCTAACATAGGGTGACCTTAAGAAGGATTGTCCTAATGACCAAGTGAAGATAAGAACTGCTAGATCTATAAGGTGCATGTAATAACAATTCTATAAGGTATGTCCCATTGTTATTATTTCAAGGAAACTTTACCAGAAAGGCTCTGGCAGAAATTTGCAGGGAATGTCTATGTGGCTTTATTCAATTAGGCACTTCTGCTACTTCTGTATTCATTCTACGTACTAAGTACTGACTTTTATCAGGCACTCTGCCAGGTGTTGTGGAGAAAGAGAGGAATAAGATACAGCCCCTGTCATCAGATACATACAGTGGTGACAGTAGTCCAAGGTGAGAAGTTCAGATGACAGCATGCCTAGGTGCCTTGATGGGGAGCTCTACGAGGGCTCAGGAAAATCTTAGAACAAGTGATGATGAGGCTGTTTTGAAGGACAAGAGGAGTTAATGAGATAAAGAAGCAGGGAGAGGGTCTTCTAGAAAGAAGGAAAAAAGCATGCACAAATAAACCAAAGTTAACTTGGTCCAATCCTAATTTAACTGGTTTAACTGGGTCATCTTCATAGTTCTCGAACCTGAAAGTCCAAGATTCTCAGGAAAGAAAGGAGATCACAGGGAAGAGAATGACGAGCCTATGTGGACCACGCGGCAACCATACCAGCCCCAATCCACTCCCTATAACTCCTGCTTCATCCAGCAGGGCAGAGGTGGTTTCTTCCCTGCTGCCTTACACACCGGAGATCCTATTAAGCATTGCTAACCAGAATGTTCCTTTACACATGCACTATTTATATGACTTTCATAGCAGTCTTGTGATGTACCACTAGTACTATTTCTACTTAACAGAGTTAACAGGTTCAGAGGACTTCAGAAATATATCCAAAATCCCATAAAGTTAGTAGCACATGGTTTCTGGTAACTAAAAGCTCAGACACAGATTAGGGGCCATGTCCATGGTCATATAAAGATGGTGATGATGATGGCTGGCAATGATGATATTGAAGAGGAAAAGAAGTGATCAGAGTCAGAAAAGCCAGCATTTCTTGAAAGGTTTCCAATGATTTTGGATTTGTGTTCCATCAGGTGCAGACAGGATTTGGAAGGCTAGGCTCTCACTTCTGGGGCTTCCAAACCCATGGCATCCTCCCAGACATTGTCACCATGGCTAAAGGGATTGGGAATGGCTTTCCCATGGCAGCAGTTGTGACAACTCCAGGTAGGGCCTACGGGCAGGTTGTACTTGTTTCTGGGCCTCCTGCATCAGTGATGGTAGAAAACAGATGTTTGGGAACTTGTGTGGGTTGAAGACAGTGCTGGGAACTATACATGCATTTCCTAAGCAATAATGAAAAGAAACAGTCTGCCATATGGTAGAAGAGATGGAAGAAAGCCAGCCCTTTCTGCTCTTGCTGTAGGGAGACTAATTCTCCCACCCCCACAATGAAATGCAGGGTTCTCACACTCCAACAAGGTATAGGAAATCGTGCCACAAAAACAAAACCCACACAAGAGATCCTTTTTAACCAACCTGAAGCTAACTGTGAAATTTCCAGGGAATCCTATTCTGAAGGAGACTCTTATTTGGTCTTACTGTTCTAATATGTTATAAACTCAAGGCTCAGAGTGACAGTTTTCTGCTTCCATCTCAACAAAACAACTGAATAAATATATCTCACTTAGCCAGAATATTCTATAAAATGAACATAAGACCAAACCCTATTTTAAATTTTAGTGAGGTTTTATGGAAAATTATTTTTATGAACCATTTATCGTTAAAAGTCTTTAAATTATTTTGCTCTTCCCACCAATAGTAAGCACACTTCCGGGGTACTAAAGGATAATTAAGTGCTCTGATAGTTCAGTATTTTTATTGAATGAATAAAGTAATACAGAGTCCAAGCTCCTTCTGCTTGCCTCATGACAGGTCAATAATTTGAGAGGCGAGATGTTGGGGCAAGGAAAGCCAACAAACCAAGGAGATGCGGGACAATTGTCCTAAAGAATCATCTCTCCTGGGCAGCAAGTCCAAACTCCTTGTTTCTTAGCAAAAGGGAGAAGCACAAGGGAGTTGGCTGCAAAGGTGACCAATGTCTATGGACCCCTGAGAAAGGTCTCATAACTTCTTTGTCTTTGGTCATGGTCACTCTTTGCCTATGGGAATCTGGTCATGTCCTTCCAATAAATCTTAAACATAGCATCAGCATTTCTGTCTGTACTTCCTTATCTCCTTAAGTGAAGCAGGTTTCGGGTTAAAAGAAAAAAAAAAACAAGTCTTTGCAAATCTCTGCTGTAAGCAAAATTCCTTCAAAGATTAACATGCCTACATACAGGGCAAAGCAGATGTTTCCAAGCTATAGGTCACAGCAACAAGACAAAATGAAGCAATTTGGAGTCAGACATGCTAAGCTTCTACCTGTTACAGGTACTAAAATGTGGATGCAGAAAGTGAAATATAATGAACCAAATATATGCTCACCCTGAAAAAAATCCAGAAATTATGTTACTAAATCCTTAATGCGATCTTTTTTTTAAATATCTCCTTCTTAGTCCCAAGAGTATAATATAGAAAAAAAGGTTAACTAATGAAGGTCCCATGTAAATTCCCATAAATCAAATGTTAAGTTACTTTTCAATTCACAAAACACATGGAATATTGTGTTATCATACTTCTCATTGAGTAAATAATTTTTCCATATCCAGTCAGCCCTAGCTGACTACCATAACAAGACACCACACGCTGGGAGGCTTAAGCAGCAAATATTTATTTTTTCATAGTTCTCAAACCTCGAAGTCTCAAACCTGGTCAAGGTGCCAGCAAAGTTGGTTTCTTGTGAGATACCTCTTGCAGATGGCCAACTTCTTGCTGTGTCCTTCTATGCCCTTTTCCCCAGACAGAGAGAGCTCTGATGTCTCTTTTTCTTCTTAGGATGATACCAGTCCTATAAGGGCCCCATCCTTGAGACTTCATTTAACCCTAATTACTCCCCTAAAGGTCTCATCTCCAAATCTGTTCACATTCAGGAATAGGGCTTCGACATCTAAAGAAGGGTCACAGGGTGGGGAGACACACATGTAATTCCATCCCTAACATCCCCTATCGGGCAACCTGGGTGGCTCAGTGGTTTAGTGCCACCTTCAGCCCAGGGCCTGATCCTAGAGACCCGAGATTGAATCCCACGTCGGGCTCCCTGCATGGAGCCTGCTTCTCCCTCTGCCTGTGTCTCTGCCTCTCTCTCTCTTTCTCTGTGTCTCTCATGAATAAATAAATAAAATCTTTAAAAAAAAAATCCACTGCCTGGTGAATGAAGAATGGATTGGCTATGATGCCATGAAATATATTATTAATACAAGACAAAAGTAAATATAATCGGAATGGTGTGAGAGGAGATGACAGGAATGTCTCACTCTTTATCCACCTTTTATTTTCTCTCCCTAGAGATTGCCAACTCTCTGGCTAAATCCGTTCTTCACTTCAACACCTTTGGAGGGAACCCCATGGCCTGTGCCATTGGGTCAGCGGTTCTTGAGGTATGTTCTGGCAGCCACGTTAACATCCCTCATTTCACAAAATTACTTCAAAATCACACACACGTTATCCAGCCTCTGTCAATTACATTATTAAAGTGAAGAGGTAATAACAGTCCACAAATTTAAGTCAGATTTCCAATCATTATTGTGCCCCTTCACCCATTTTAAGATCTACTCTGGGTGCTTGAAGTATTATGTATAATAAATATATATTTTATATAATAGAATAATATATAATAAAGTTCATATGCATGGGAAATATAAGAAGAGGCTGCTAGCTGGTAGCACTGAAATTTCTTTTTTATTTGAGTGTTATGTGATGGATAGTCACCAACTGTTGTCTTGAATTCAGATTAATTTTCACCCTGTCCTTGACAGTCTTCCTTCCTTTTGTTGCACGGTCATAAAGAGAATCTGAGTTCAGTGGGACCAATGAGGGAATTCAGCTGTTGCTCAGCCCCCCTTGCTGAATTTTCCTGGTGTGTCCTCTGTGAAATGTCCTTGCTAATGTGCATAATAGCATTTGCTTAAGTAAGTAAGTATAGGGTATCCCTAGAAGAATGTCCAAGAAACGACTCACTGTGGTCATCTGTGGGGAGGAAAACTCGGCAGCTGGGAGACGAGGATCAGCGAGGATCCTTCTACTGTACACACTTTCATATATTCTGATTTTTGGATGAGGCACATGATTCACCTACTCAAAAAATGTTAAGTATCTTTAAATAAAAATAAGTAAAAGCTTCCCTTGCTACTTAAAAAGTATGATAAATATGATAAAATCGCAATATGAAAAGCACAGGTAGGAATGTGTCATTTACTTCATTTTGTTGACATTGCCATTATGTCACCTCAACCACAGAGAGAGGACTTAGGTGAACAAATAGGTCTTAAGTCATGAAGTCATGCAATTATTATCAGCTAAATATAAATGTAGTATATTGTGCATAGTCAGTCAAGAATCACAAGTCTCTACCATGAGTGGAAGTAGGTGAAAATTTTTTTGTATCCTCAGGGCCCTGGCCCTGGGCCCACACAGGGCTTCCCTCAGCTCGTTAGGTCGAGGCCCTGTGGTGGGACACTCGGCCAACGACAGTCTGTGTCTGGCTGAGGGCTGCTAAACTTAGGTCAGTAAGATCCCAGTAGGGCCATAATCTACGACAGGTCTTTGTTCAGGGCATTTGTCTTCTTCACCGCTGTATCCTACTTTTCAGCAAAGCCTTGGCAATAATGAACCTCAGGATTATGGCATCTGTGTTGCAGGCTGCATTGAGACATGCCTTTTACTCTTTCCTAAATTTTTAACCATCCCTGAAGATCAGGAGGATCTGGGGAAAGTATCCCCTATACCAAGATTCTTTTTCTCCTTACAGCAAATCTTTTTGTAGTACAGAGCATAATCACATTAGACTTTGGTTTCCATTTGTCTGGTCAAGTTTCTGTAAAAAAGGCCATACACATTTACCTCTGTGTTTCTCAGTCAATATTAGAACCTTTTTTTTTTTTAAATGTAAGGCCATTTGAGACTTTCTCTAAACAGGTGATTAAAGAAGAAAATCTACAGGAAAACAGTCAAGAAGTTGGCACCTACATGCTACAGAAGTTTGCGGAGCTGCGGGATGAATTTGAGATTGTCGGAGATGTGCGAGGCAAAGGCCTCATGATAGGAATAGAAATGGTGAAAGATAAGGTAGGTTCGGATATGCCGTGCTCTCTGTGACTTCTTGGGGACAGCAAGAGTTAAAGTGGAAAGCATGAGCCACAAGGTCACTTCATACATTCTCGGGGAGAGAGCACACCAGGCCAGCGAGGCTCAGCAGAGCCCATCGCAGGTACACGGGGAGTGCAAAACGCCAGCAGGTCATCAAGAGTTTCAGAGGAGGGAGGGAGGCCGTTTGGAACAGGGAGCTGATATTTTTCCTGCCGCTCTAGGCAAAGAACATTGGTGATGACTAAATATTTAGAATTAGACATATGGGGAAGGGAGGAAGTTATTTGGGGAGCGGCAGGTGGCCCAGAGAGCTTGGGGAAGTAAGGAAGAAGGCCAGGAGAGAGTTGTGAAGATGGTTTGGGATAAGGACGTTAGGATCTACAGGATTTTGTGTTTGTCTGTTTGTGAATATTTTTCAGTCTCCCAAGTAACTAGGCAGGGTGTGACTTTCGGATGACATTTCCCACCGTGACTCACACTCAATATGACAACAATTGGACTTAGCATTTTCCCCCAAACCAGTTATTCCTTTAAGTTCACTGTTTCTGTTTCTCACCCTCCACTGTTCTCCCAGTTACCCAGTGTCCAGATGAGAAAATAACTTTCTGTCTCTTATTTCTAGTGCCAAATCCTGCTGATCCTTTCTTTGCCTCTGCAACCCATGTCCCTCCCCTCTGTAAAAGCAAAGCCCAGACCTGCTGAGGGGAGTCATAGGGGGAGAATCTTGGCACCAGAGCGAAGAGTCAAACTAACTCCTTCACCTTAGCTCTTGCCCAGCTTTCTCCTAAGTGGCTTCTTACAGCATCCTAGTTTTGGAAAGTTGATGCTCAATAATTTTAGGACTCAGACCAGACCATGGGTATAAGACTCTTCCATTGATGCCACACAGCAGAGCCAATACAAAACTGGAATGTTTAAGATTTTAAAGCTAAGGGGGGAAAAAAAAAAAAAGCTAAGGGGAGACAATAGCAAAATAAGAGTAACATGAGACTAGGCCCTCTTGCTCACAGGCCACAACATACTTCTTTTCAGCTTGTGGCCAAGGCAAGGGCTGTTATAAGGCTCAGAAGATTCCATCCCAGTCCCCAGCCCAGGAGCTCCCCCAAAGATATCTACACTCCCAAGTCCAGACTCCACAGAGAAGGGAGGGGTTCCTCTCTTTCCCACTGGCCCAGCTTCTCCGTGCTCAGAGACACACGAACACAAATGTTCATCAGGACTTCATCTGTCATGGTAAAACACCAGCATCCTCCCACATGGCCATTGGTACAGTACAAGCTAAATTATGGTACATCCATCCCACGGTGGCATAATTATATGTTTGAGGGGAAAGATGTGCAAATTGTATTATAGGAAAAAATAAAACAGGCTATCAAATAGTGTCTATTGATTGAGCTCTGCCGTTGGGTAGTGTTAAGCACGGGCTCTGAGGGCAGACCACCCAGATTTTCACCCCAGCTCATCCATTCCTTAGTTCCATCTAATGTCCACTCAATGCCGTTCACTTCCCTACATCCAGTGCCACTCAAACTTTTCCCCAACCATGGACCGCAGTACTCTCCTGTCTATATCTACCTGAGGCAATCCTAGCCTTTTTCCAGATCCAACTATTCACCACGCCTCCTCCCTAAAGCTTACCTTTGTTTTTCCCTTGGACAAGGGCTCCAGGACTCAGAGAATCCCTCCAGCACCCACTGCCTAAAAAGCTCCTTCGAAAAGATCTTTCAAACTCTGTATTTGTTGGTTCAGTTTTCATGCAGAAATAGCTTACTTTCTTAAAGAAGTTATACACTTTTGAGGCCAGGAATCAGGCGGATGGTAAGTACTTCAGAAGTGTTTGTTGACTGAGTTCAGGTCCCTGCAACCCTTCAGACCATGTTCAAATAATTACAGCAGCTCAAAACTTTACTATAACACTGTCCATCATAACCCAAAATTGAAATTCCCCTTTGCTGTTGGTGAGGACATAAATTGGTACAGCCCTTTAGATAGCAATTTGTCTGTATCTTTCAACATTTTAAATGTATGCACTTTGACCTAGCAATTCCACTTCTAGACATATGTCCTAAACAAATACTCATAGAAATTTGAAAGATATAGATGAGCAGGAATGTTTGTGGCATTGTTTAGAGTCATAAAAAATTAGAAACAACATAAACATCCAGCAAGAGATGATTAAACAAATTATCAACAAACAATGAAATGCTGGGTAACCTTGAAGAAGACGAGGTACAAATACAATGACATAGAAACATGTCCATGATATATTGTAAATTGTTAAAAGCAAATTGGAGAACATTATAAAGTATGATTTATTTTTTAAATATGCATATAGATGTATTTGCACACATAGAAAAAGTGTCTGGTTCACATGAAATTATTAATGGGAGGTAATCCTAGGAATAAGATTGGAGAAGAAACTTTCCCAATTCCCTTTATGCACCTCCATTTCAGTTTAAGGCTTTTTTCTCAATAACCATGGATGGGTTACTTTTATAATTATTTAAATGCAGATTTACAAAAAAAAAAAAAAGGTAAACATGAAGCAACATTACACACCCACCAAGGGGTTCGGTTACAAACATGCCTACTTGATTATCTAGCAGCTGGGACATAGGCTTGAGCACAGAGCCTGGGCAGCTGTCCTGGGGCTGTGTCTCAGAGTTTCCGGCACTGCTTTTCTCTGTGGAACACACACAAAATGTTCAGTTAGTCACAGCAGCTGAGGACAGGGGATGATCAAATGGAGCAGGGAGGGTGCTGGCCCAGTCCAAAGTGAGGCCAAACTCCACCTGTCCAGACCCTAACTATCCAGCAAGGCCCCACCAACCCAACCTCCCCTAGAGAAACCCTTCCAGGGGGTGCTGAGTGCCCTCTGACCTCTCGCTATTCTCACACTACATTTGACCACTTTATGGTTCTCACAGCTACCTCCACTATTTTGTCATATTTCACTCTTCCCTTTTTACTAGATGAGAACCTCAGAGGCAAGCAGGAATGTGTGATGACATCTCAGGATCAGTGAGAAGATCCTGGTCTTGTCCCCTATCCCAGGTCCTCATTACCTAGCAGTCTGAAAGTCTGAATATTATTTTCTTTATCTCAAGGCTTCAGGCCCGACAAAAATGCAAACATCTCTGGGAGGCCCAGTCTTACTCTGTGCTGGGACATTGAGACCTAAGCAGGAATGAAGGGGCATGAGGTGGAGTGCAGACTAGGGGGTGCAAGGGATGGATATTGAAGCCTAGAGGGAAGGCGGGTAGGAGCCCTGAGAAGAACAAAGCTGGGACCGCCTGGAAGGAGCCCTCCTGCACCTCATAAGGATGACAGGAGCCCGGATCATGCCTTATGCATGTGAAACCAGAGAGCCAGCCCCACGCTGATGCTCACCACAGCCGTGCCACAAAAGAGAAACTCATGGTGGTGACAGCGATGAGTACTCAAGACAAGTTCACACCAGTAATTCCCACGCAAGCATCTGCCAGGCATTTCACAAATCCAGATGCCTTGGCCTGCCCCAAGTCTTCTCATTCCATACACTGAGCCTGAGCCCCAAATGTCTGTAGTTTGAAAAGGCTTCCAGGTCATGCAGACACACAGTCAGACGTGAAATGACTAAGTCAGAGGGAGGCGTTGGTACTCAGGCTCAGACGACAGGAGACACACAGAATAGGCGCCAGCCCCCAGCCCAGGGCCACCAAAGGGGTACTGACACCTCTGGACCCCAGAGAGACCAACTTCAGATGCCTGATAATTTGAAACAGCCTCCGGCCCCCCAAAGTGCTTACTTTTCCCAACCTTGGAGGATTAAGTCTTGGGGGAGAAAGAGGAAATTCCACAAGCCAGGGAGATGGGGACAGCCGGCGCCACCCCAGCTGCCCAGGCCATGCAGTGGCCCAGGGAAAGCCTGGATCGTTCAAGCCCTTGTGTAACTTAAGAGCCATTTCCTGGACTTCGATATGAGCCCTCTACGTGAGCAAACCAAAGTGAACAGTTGAGAATTACCACACCAATAAAGCCAACTCCACATTTGGCGAGGGAAGAACCAAGTTCCCAGGACTGCCCTTAGCAGAGCCAAGGTTCACCGGCTATCTGCATTCAACTTCATTTTTTCTTTTGCAATTTGGGATGAACTGGGATAAAAACAAATATTTTTAATAACACCACCTCCCCCCCCCAAAAATTCCATCCAGTAATTCACAGCTTTATTTTTCTAATAGCTATACTCAGTTACAGTGAGGAGAGAGAGATTGAGAGGGAGGGAAGAGTGTTGGTTGTTTGAGTTGCTTTTTTTTCCCCCCTGTCTTGGAAATCACATCCTTAACAAGTCAAACCCGAATAGGAAATATGTATTAAATGTATTTGCAGATGAGCCGCCAGCCTCTTCCCCGGGAAGAAGTCAATGAAATCCACGACGACTGCAAACGCATGGGGCTTCTAATTGGCAAAGGTGGCATTTTTGCTCAGGTAAGAGAAAGGCCGGCCTTTTCCTATCCCTTTCGGTAGGCGTCTCCCGGTTGTCCCTTCTGGTCTCTTCCTCCGGGCATGATGCTCAGGTTTCTAGAGGAGGGTGCAGTGAGGCCCGCGGGCCACTAGAGGGCGCCGCGTTCGAGTGGTTGAGTTCCCGCCGCTCTCGGGACCGTCTAACAAGGCACCAAGAGGGACGGACAAACCACAACCACGGGACTTGCGGTGCGGGTCACGGCAGAGTCATCACAGTCTTGCAATGACTAGTTTGCCGCACGTATGAATTAACTCAACCGCAGGCTCTGACTCTGGGGACTCTAAACCTGCTGGGACATAGAGGCCACTGCGGCCAGGAGCGACCCAAGAGTGCTGGCGGGTCCTGGTGACCCTGCAGGACAGGCGGGAGACCACCCTGGCTGGGTCCCCGGTGGGAGCTCAGAATCAGCCGCTCCCAGTGCCCTTCACCCTCAGGCTGGGAGACGCAGGGACCAGCTTTCCCTGCTCCTTCCTGGAAAAGCCACAGACAAGCCCTGGCGTGGCCCTGGCCTGTAGGGGTGGCCCTGGCGTGGCCCTGGCGTGGCCCTGGCCTGTAGGGGTGGCCCTGGCGTGGCCCTGGCATGGCCCTGGCCTGTAGGGGTGGCCCTGGCATGGCCCTGGCGTGGCCCCGGCCTGTTGGGCGGGCGCTGCTCCTAAGCCCTCTGCCCAAATCTCTCGACAGCAGGACCCTCACCCTGAAGCACTGATATCTGAGATTTCGGGTATCTTCTGCTCCTCCCCTTTGTCACCTTTCTTTCCCGATGTCATTCTTCCGCTTTCCCTGCTCCATCCCTGCCCCACACTCTAGTGGCGCCGACACTCTCGCCTGAGAGCACAGAAGCTCTCAGATGGGATCTCTGTGCGAACTCCCGTGTCCCCACCCCACTTCTTCCTTTTCTGAAGATTCGGGGACTGAAGTGTCTCTCCTATTCAGATTTAGATCCTCTCCCTGTACTCTTGCCCCCTGCCCCTCTGTACTTCTGCTCAAGGGGACATCACTTGTATCTGTAACTCTTCCCTGTTAAGCGACAGGCTACACCAAACCGCCTCCAACAAAACCAGATGAACACTTCTGCTGGGACATTCGCTGCGAGTTCTTTCTAGTCCGGGTCACAGTTATTTTTCTATATGAATTAATGATTAAAAATCCTGTAACTGGGCAGCCCGGGGTCTCGGCGGTTTAGCGCCGCCTTCAGCCCGGGGCCTGACCCTGGAGACCCGGGATCCAGTCCCACGTCGGGCTCCCTGCATGGAGCCTGCTGCTCCCTCTGCCTGTGTCTGCCCCTCTCTCTCTGTGTCTCTCATGAGTAAATAAGCAAAATCTTAAAAAAAAAAAAAAAAAAAAATCCCTTAACTTACAAAGACCCGAACACTTGCTTACTTGCTTAGTTATTTCTTAGTTATCTGGGAAGCCCGTCAGCACTCAGCAACAGTTGCTATGCTGGATACTAAAGTCACAGTGAGGGGGATCCCTGGGTGCTCCGCGGTTTAGTGCCTGCCTTGGCCCAGGGTGTGCTCCTGGGGTGCCGGGATCGAGTCCCGTATGAGGGGGATCCTTGCACAGAGCCTGGCCTCTCTAATAAATAAATAAGATCTTTAAATATGTATTTTAAAAAAATAAAGTCACAGTGATAAATAAGACCCCGTCCCTCCCTCTCCGAGCTGGTCTCCGAGCTGGCAGGAAAGAAAGACACATCAACAGCAATGACAATGCAGAGCAGCAAGCTCACCGAGGGCTATAGAAAAGGAGTATTACAGGAGGAGGAAAGAGAAGGGACTCCTAGCCCCGGCCTCCTGGCCGGCTGAGCCTTCCACAGCGAGAGAAACACTCAAAGCTTGTGCAGGAACACGGCGGGGTGCAAAGAGCTCCAAGCACACTCAAAGCTTGTGCAGGAACACGGCGGGGTGCAAGGAGCTCCAAGCACACTCAAAGCTTGTGCGGGAACACGGCGGGGTGCAAGGAGCTCCAAGCACACTCAAAGCCTGTGCGGGAACACGGCGGGGTGCAAGGAGCTCCAAGCACACTCGAGCTTGTGCAGGAACACGGCGGGGTGCAAGGAGCTCCAAGCACACTCGAGCTTGTGCGGGAACACGGCGGGGTGCAAGGAGCTCCAAGCACACTCAAAGCCTGTGCGGGAACACGGCGGGGTGCAAGGAGCTCCAAGCACACTCAAAGCTTGTGCGGGAACACGGCGGGGTGCAAGGAGCTCCAAGCACACTCAAAGCTTGTGCGGGAACACGGCGGGGTGCAAGGAGCTCCAAGCACACTCGAGCTTGTGCAGGAACACGGCGGGGTGCAAGGAGCTCCAAGCACACTCGAGCTTGTGCAGGAACACGGCGGGGTGCAAGGAGCTCCAAGCACACTCAAAGCTTGTGCAGGAACACGGCGGGGTGCAAGGAGCTCCAAGCACACTCAAAGCTTGTGCGGGAACACGGCGGGGTGCAAGGTGCTCCAAGCACACTCAAAGCTTGTGCGGGAACACGGCGGGGTGCAAGGAGCTCCAAGCACACTCAAAGCTTGTGCGGGAACACGGCGGGGTGCAAGGAGCTCCAAGCACACTCGAGCTTGTGCAGGAACACGGCGGGGTGCAAGGAGCTCCAAGCACACTCAAAGCTTGTGCAGGAACACGGCGGGGTGCAAGGAGCTCCAAGCACACTCAAAGCTTGTGCGGGAACACGGCGGGGTGCAAGGAGCTCCAAGCACACTCAAAGCTTGTGCGGGAACACGGCGGGGTGCAAGGAGCTCCAAGCACACTCGAGCTTGTGCAGGAACACGGCGGGGTGCAAGGAGCTCCAAGCACACTCGAGCTTGTGCAGGAACACGGCGGGGTGCAAGGAGCTCCAAGCACACTCGAGCTTGTGCAGGAACACGGCGGGGTGCAAGGAGCTCCAAGCACACTCGAGCTTGCGGCGGGCAGGGGGTTCGGACGCGGGAACCTTAAGGCTCCGGGCGCTGTGGGGACCCGCAGCAGGGGCGCCTCCCGCAGGAGCGGACTATTATTAGGCTAATCTTCCGGATGAAGGACAAAAGGCACCGACAGGTTGATCACGCCAGTCACAGCCGCTCGGCCGAGGCACCAGGACCTGGTGTCTGGGTCCGTCCTCCCGCGAGGATACAGCGGAGGCCTCGGCCTGGGGGCAGGGAGTGCGGGCGGCGGGGGAAGCGGTGCGGACGGTGCCGGCCCGAGCGAGCCGCGTGCGGGGGCGCGGACGCCGGGCGGGAGGGGCCGAGGGGAGGCCCCGGCCGCCGCCCTACTCAGGCCGAGTGCGCCGCCGGCCCGGTGGGGGGCGGTACGACCCCGCGGCCGCAGCCCGAGGTGGCTCCGAGGGGAGAGCCGGGCCAGGTCCCGTGCGCCGTCGGCACCGCGGGCGCCTCCGGGGAAGGGGGTCTCCGCGGGGACCGCAGACCGCCCGGCGCGCACCGGGCGTTCCCGGGCGGAGGGAGTGCGAGGCCGAGCGGCGCCGCGGGGAGGGTCAGCAAGGCCCGGGGACACCGGGGGCGGGGGGTCAAGCGCCCCAGGGCGCCCCTGGCGGCACCCACGGCGCCTTGGTCCGTCGGGGCAAAGGGGCCAGTAGCGTTTGTAGAGGGGCGGGGGGGCGCCGAGGAGCCGGAGGGGGCGCCACGCGGGCTCCAGGGCCGAGGGCCCCGCGCGCCGCTCACCTCCAGGCGGGCACGTGGGGCCGGGCGCGCGAGCACACGAGTTTCTAGAAAGATCTTGGCGGACGGCTCCTGAGCAGCGGGAGGCGAGGCCGTCCTGACCCGGGGAGAGGCTGGGAGCCGCGGCGGCAGGTTAAGCCTCCCCCCACCCCCGGGACGGACGCGGGCTGAGGCCCCGCAGAAGACCGAGAGCCCCCACCCGGGCCCCCCCGCTCGTCCCGCGGGCCGCGGTGGGGGGGGCAGCCTCGGCGGGGACGGGCCCGGGACCTGCGCGCACGGACGTGGGGGCGCGGGGCGCGCGGGGGGGCGGGTAGGGCCGGGGACGCGCGGGGGAGGGAGGTCCGGGGGCGCGCGGGGGGGGGGAGTGCCAGGGGCGCGCGGGAGGACTGCCGGGGGCGCGCCCGGGGAGGAGGGCCGGGGGCGCGCGGGAGGAGTGCCGGGGGCGCGCTTGGGGAGGGCCGGGGGCGCGCGGGGGAGGCCGGGGGCGCGCGGGGAGGGCCGGGGGCGCGCGGGAGGAGTGTCGGGGGCGCGCGGGGAGAGGGCCGGGGGCGTGCGCTGGGGGAGGGCCGGGGGCGCGCGCGGGGAGAGGGCCGGGGCCGCGCGCGGGGAGGGCCGGGGCCGCGCGCGGGGAGGGCCGGGGGCGCGCGGGGAGAGGGCCGGGGGCGCGCGGGAGGAGTGTCGGGGGCGCGCGGGGGGAGGGCCGGGGGCGCGCGTCGTGCCACCAGCATCCCGGCGCTGCGGGCGGGCGGGACAGGGAGGAGGGCCCGTGGGGCGGAGCCCCCAAGCCAGTGCGGGGTGGAGGAGACGGACGTTCTGGCGAGAAGGGCAGGCGCGGTGGGCGTCGGCAGCGGGCTGCTCCTGGCAGAGGAGGGTCGCAGCGCGGCCGCGGGGGACTGGGTGCAGAGGGCAGAGGAGGGTTCTGGGAACTGAGAAGCCGGAGGGTGGGAGGCGCCTGGCGAACACGGAGGCCGCCCCGGGCGCTCGGAGGGTGCCGGAGGGAGACCTCCGTGAGGTAGGGCAGGACCAGGCGGTCCCCAGCGGGGACCGGAGAGGAAGGCGGGCGGAGCCGGGTGCTGCCAGAATGGTTAGGAGGTGGGAGGTGCGCGGCCTGCGTGCAGCATCGGGGAGGGAGGAGACCGGCCCAGGGGGGACATGGAAGACATGTCAGAAAAATAAGGTTTTAGATTCTTGGCTTAGTGCATTTTCTCAAAGTTGTATTTGATTCTACGATGACCCGTTGTTGTATTTTCCTTTGTCTCCTCAGACGTTCCGCATCGCGCCCTCGATGTGCATCACTAAACCAGATGTTAAGTTTGCAGTGGAAGTATTTCGGTCTGCCTTAATCCAACACAGGGACCGAAGAGCTAAATAAATTGTTTAAAAATAAAAAACCAAAAAATTTTTTTTAAAAAAAAAAGGGGGATCCCTGGGTGGCGCAGCGGTTTGGCGCCTGCCTTTGGCCCAGGGCGCGATCCTGGAGACCCGGGATCGAATCCCACGTCGGGCTCCCGGGGCATGGAGCCTGCTTCTCCCTCCGCCTGTGTCTCTGCCTCTCTCTCTCTCTCTCTGTGACTATCATAAATAAATAAAAAAATTTTTTTAAAAATAAATAAAAAACCATAAGCTTCAAACCATACGCTTCAACTTATGTTCAAGGGTCAATTTAAGGAATTCGATTATATAATTGGTACGAGTTGTAGAGGACACGGTTGACTGCCTACCAGTCTGATGGGCTCCCAGACCCCCATTATCTTAAGAAACCCATCCTTCAGAAAAAGACCTTTATCCCTAGCTCAGAGAATAAATCCTAATTATTCTAGGTTACTTATGGTGATTTAATTCCCCGTCAGCCATTGGTTTGTGCATGACATGTGACATATTTTGGGACAACGAATCCTGAAGGAAAATATTCTCATGGAAGTGCCTTCAGGTGAAGGTTTCTTTATCGCCAGAAGACATGTCTTCTTACACCGATCATCATGGGCCATGCTCAAATCATGCCATTTTGGGGCCATGTAGACAAAAGCTTCTTTGCTGGGGTTGGAAGGTAGAAGGAAATTGAGTCCTTAGTAATGTCAATGAGCCTCTGACTTAACCAATCCTAGATTCTAATCTTGGAGTTTTTGGTTATATAAGATAATAAATTCTGTGTATTGCACAGCCTTTTTGATTTAAGCTTATTATCTATTACTGTAGCTATAAGCATCCTAAGAAATGATGCAGAAAATACCCCAGGTAGGTAACTGTCCTCTTCTTTTGTTTTTTTTTAAGATTTTATTTATTTATTTCAGAGAGAGAGTAAGCAAGAGAGTGAGAGAGAGTGCAAGCAGGGGAAAGGGCAAAGGGAGAAGCAGACTCCCCACTGAGCAGGGTACTTATGCAAGGCTCAATCCCAAGACCCGGGGACCATGACCTGAGCTGAAGGCAGCGCTGAACTGACTGAACCACCCAAGTGCCCCTTGTCCTCTACTTTTTTAACTCCCTTAAAATGTCTATCAGAGCCTACTTCTCAAATTCTACTTTCATCACCTTACCCTGAACTAAACCCTCATTACTCCTATTGCAATAGTCTCCAAGACCAGAATTTTCCAACCTTTAGTCATTAAAATGCACATTCCTGGTGGTTTTTTCCCATATGTGTGTGCCACTTGTCTTAGAACTGACTTAATATTTTTTTTCCTTAACTTGTTTTATTTAGATGTATTTGATAGTAACCTTTCTATAATAATAATAAATGGGAAAGCAGTACTTCTTGTTCTACTGCAAAGTAATCGTTCAAACAGAACAAACACAAAGCAATGTGATTCAGTTCTAGCAAGACACAATTGCTGGCACATGTTCCCAGTCTGAGGCTTGTTCCTTCTTTCTTCAAAAGGGAGATTAGAGAGTATATGAAGGGTGTCAAAAACTACCAGCAAACATACCCTCTTCTTAACACAAACAGAACAGGATCCACAGAATTAAAAGGGAAAAACAACTTTCTCAGCATGCAGTTAGATGTTTATTTGAGCTGTGTCCAGTTCGATGCCATGTTCTAGGGGCCTCCCCCTGAGGTGTCTGTTCCACTAACACATCCTACACCTCACTGCCAAATTTGTCTCCCGTGGGCATTGACTTACACATGCCATTCCCTTGCACAAAACCTTCCAGTTGCTCCACATGGCACCCTGGATAAGATCAAAACCCCTTTAACAAGGAGCTCAATGCTTCCATGCTTACACGTGTCATTCCCTTGCATGAAACCTTTGAGTTGCTCTGCATTGTTCCCTGGATAAGATCAAAACCCTTTTAACAAAGAGCTCAATGCTTTCCAGTATCCAATTTCCAAACAGAGCAAACACTTGAGAAATGCTCTGTTTTGACAAGTGGAAAGATCACTGAATTGAGAGCCAAATGATCTGAATTCTAAACTCCGTTTTCCACCACTTATTTGCTCTAGATGACCTTGGATGAGCCTCCTAACAGATTTTTAAAACTCATTTTGGTCCCAGACTGATTGATACTTGCCCTTCCGACCTCCTGAGTTGTGTTGGGAATCAAGTAAGCTAATGATCATAAGAGCACTTGAACTATGCAAATAGAAATTCTTCCCTTCAAGCTCCGTTTCTCTTCTTCCCTCTACTACAGAATCTCCAAAGAGCAGATTTTGTGCTTTTACTTCTTTGGCTCCTGTCCATGTCTCAGCGACTAGGATCTCACTCCTGCCTTTCATTCCTTGGAAACTGCCTTCTCAAAAGGCTATCAGTGACTTCCTTATGGCCAACACTTAATGTTTCCTTTGAATGTGCTTTCTTTCTCTCTTTCTTTTAAATTTATATATTTATTTGAGAGAGGGAGAGCACAAGCAGGGAGAATGGCAGAGAGAGGGAGAAGCAGATTCCTCACTGAGCAGGGATCCTGACTTGGGGCTCAATCCCAGAACCCTGGGACCATGACCTGAGCCAAAGGCAGACGCTTAACTGAGCCACCCACATGCCCCTGAACGTTTTTTCTAAACAACTGCTCCCTCTTGTACATGATTTCCTTGGCTTCTGCAATGTGGTCCTTCTATCTCAGATGGCTCCTTCTCAGGCTCTTTCCCGGCAGCTCCTCAACTACAAGGCTCTGTCTTGGGCCATCTCTTCTTCCAGGCTATACTCTCTCCTCTAAATAACTTCATTTGCTTCAGGAATTTCACCTGTCCTGACTATACTGATGACTTCCAAATATTCACCTTCAGTCTCAACCTTCTTTCTGAGCCCCAACCCCAAGAGTCTAGCTGTCTGGACACCTTCATTTGGATGTCACAAGAACACTCAAAATTCAGCATAGCTGACATAAAACACACTGAATATCTCTCCTCCAATGAACCCCTTCTGGATTAATGATACTTTTTTTATCTCAGTCTCACAATTTAGGGCATCATTTTCCTCTAAGTTATCTTTTTGCTCTTCATATGACTAAGTCTCATGAATACATTCTCCAACATAGTTTTCCCAGTAAGTCCATTTATACCAAAACTGCCTTAATTTTTTTTAAAGATTTTATTTATTTATTCATGAGAGACACAAAGAGAGGCAGACACAGGCAGCAGAAGAAGCAGGCTCCATTCAGGGAGCCTGATGTGAGACTCAGTCCCTGAACTGGGATCACTAAGCCAAAGGCAGACACTCAACCACTGAGCCTGCCAGGCATCCCCCAAAACTGTCTTAATAGGGTCATCAGCATCTCTTCTAAACTATTTAAACTACCTCCTAACTGGTATTCTGGGCTCCTTCCCAATCCATTCTCAACACTGATACCAGAGTCACTTACCTAAACAGTAAATATGGTCACATCTCTCATCCCCTGTTGCCTCTGAGGATTCCCTTTGTCCATGGAACAAAATTCAAACTCCCAACTATTATGACATTCAAGGGCCTTCACAATTAGTCCCCAAACCACTTTTTTGACCTTTACTCTTTTTTTTTAAGACTTTATTTATTTATTCATGAGAGACACACAGAGAGGCAGAGACATAGGCAGAGGGAGAAGCAGGCTCCATGGAGGGAGCCCAATGTGGGACTTGATCTGGAGACTACAGGATCACTCCCTTAGCTAAAGGCAGACACTCAACCACTGAGCCACCCAGGCGTCCCTTGAGCTTTACTCTTGCTGTTCTTTTCATGCCATGCACGTCAGTTCTTTGATCCTATAGTTCACTCTACCTGGAACATTCTTCCTCTCTTCTTTGTGGAAATCACAGGGTCAGGGAGATTGGACAAAGAAGCGAAGAGTTACTTCTTTGTTCTTCTTCAAAGTCTTCCCATTTTCAATGTTCCTTTTCTTTAAAAATAAAGCAAAAGGAAAGAATGTTGAAAATAAAGTTTATTGAGGTGCCTGAGTGGCTCAGTTGGTTAAGCATCTGTCTTTGGCTCTGGTCATGATCCTGTGTGAGGCTCACTGCTCAGCAGGGAGTCTCCTTCTCCCTCTTCCTCTACCTCTTCCCCAGCTTGTGTGCTCTTTCTCTCTCTCTCAAATAAATAAATAAAATCTTTTAAAAAACAGAAAAGAAAGTTTATGATAACCATTTAGGAATTTAACAAAACATGAAGAGGAAACAATAAAACACAAATTTTAAACCGAACAAAAACAAAAGCAAAACGAAATGTTTCCATGCTCCAGCTCAAGTTCTTGCCAATGCCAGAACACCCTCTCCTAGGAGAAATAGGCTAATGGGATTTAGTTGTTCAGATAAATTCGTAGAGCATATTCCTGTGGCTTCCTGAATCCTACAGGAGGTGTATGCCTACCGGCGTACTGTTCCCTCACACCTTCAGGGGTCACTCTAGAGTAAAAGCCAGCAATGGAACTCCGCTGGGTAGCCAGGTCCTGGGCCTCATTTCCTGACTCCTGGTTGCATGGCTCTGAGCGCCTATTAATCAGGAGAAACTGCTCCTCTTTCTTGAAGAGAATTTGGGGATTTAAGATGCATAAGCCATCAGAAGAAGCATGGAGCAGAAAGGGCAAAAACTATGGCCTTTGAGCCTGGATGGTCATTCATTTCTTTCACGAGTTTATAAACATGATGGATTCCTACTGCTTTCCATTTGGAGCCGTGGGCAGGAGCTTCGCACCCCCATTTCCCCCCTTCCATTTTCTGCTCTACCCACAGGAGGTGGGAGGTAAGCCAGCTTACATAAGGCAAGGAGCCCACATTCTTGCCAAGCTCTTTTTTATTTCCTTTCTTGTTAAAATGGTCCAAAGTGAAGATAACGAACACTCAGCTCAAGTAAACTTTTTTCCACACAAGGAACATATTGACAGTCAATCATGTGATTAGAATATAACAGTAAAATGTTGGCAGCTGTTTAAAAATTCTTGCAGTACCAATCCACTCAGGAGGGAGTAATTAAAAAAAAAAAAAAAAGACCCCATCATATCAAGCTTTGGCTATACCATTAATAATGATTATAAAGCGATGTAAAATAACACTTATAAAGAGAAAAACAGTAACAAACTATGCTCTTATTTGTGTTATGAAACTATTTTCTGTATCATTGTAGTTTTTGACTTTCCGCTAATTCCAAGGTAATCTCTAAACTATGGAGGACTTCATTCTTCCACCTTTTAAATCTCACTTAAATCTTACATTTCTTGTAAAGAACAATGGAAGAAT
The DNA here is from genome assembly GCF_018345385.1 of Vulpes lagopus. Classification (NCBI taxonomy): domain Eukaryota; kingdom Metazoa; phylum Chordata; class Mammalia; order Carnivora; family Canidae; genus Vulpes; species Vulpes lagopus. The sequence goes on along the minus strand of NC_054826.1, from coordinate 15,028,367 downwards.
AATAGAAAAACATCAAAACATTTGCCATTTTGTCATCAGAATGCCAATGCCAGAGCATCTTCGTCATCATCAGGAGCAAAGGTTGAAGGCTGCTGGGTGCTGCATCGACCGATTGCTCTGAGGTCATTAAAGCTGAAGGCTCATTTCCAACTGAACACAAGCAGTAAAAATGGGTCATAGCTTTGCCCCATTAAAGATGGGCACAGTAGAAGACAATGCCCCAAAAGGATCTCAACAAAAGCAAAAGGCCCACCTAATTTAGTAAGAGTGCAGACAGAAACAAAGCCATCATGATACCAGTCCAGACGCAGGGAACGTCTGCAGAACTGCAAGTGTCGGGCTAGCGTCTGTGATGAAGAGCAGCCACCCAAAGAGCTCTCAAGGTCACCATCACATTAAGAACTGGGTGGGGAGGGTCGTCGCAGACAGCTGCTAGTGCAAACACGAACTTTGAATAAGTCCCAACAACAACAACACGATGCAATGGACTGAGCCTGCACACTCTCTCCACCTGATTTATTTCCAGCAAATTCACTTCTCCTGCTGAAGCTTCCCGTGTCCAGAGAACAATATAACCTCATGGAACCTTTACGAGGATAAAATAAAATATGCTGGTAGCTGCTCAGTTCATGTTGAGTCTTTGCTTGGTGTCTCTTTCCTTTTGACACAGAGCTTTCATTCATTTTGGCACTGAATGCTTGGTGATCACCACCTTGGGCTAATGTTCTCATGTGTACAACTCATCTCCCTAACCAGACTAGAAACTTCTGGTAGGGTGACCTCGTCTTCTCCATCCTCACATGCCTGCCTGACACACTGCACCTCACAGAAAGTGCAAGAATCAACTCTTCATGCTGCTGCTTGGTGTTTCTCGCCTTTTATCTATAGATGCTACAATGTCTCCTGCAGTTTAAGGCAGCAAGTAGCCCACCTGAAATAAATAATGATACAGGATTGTGCGCGCGCGTGTGTGTATTCAGAAACCTGTATATTTAGAAATACATGTAATATATATTCTTGAACGTGGAATATATCATTGGAAACATATATAACATATAAAAACATGTATTTGGAAATGTATTTTGTAAGGGTAGGACGTCAGGTAACAAAGTACCTTGGATTATTTTATTTATTTCTTTATTTACCTATTTATTTATTTTAAGTTTTATTTATTTAAGTGATCTCTACACCCAACAGGGGCTCCAAGTCACAATCTTGAAATCAAGAGTCCCGTCTCTTCGGACTGAGCCAGCCATGCACCCCTGGGATTATTTTAGGAAGTAAGGAAGCCACCCTTGGATGAATTGTGAGAAGACCATATGAGGAATTGAAAGGGCTCCCAGATACCTGTCCTGTCTTCTCCAAGGAGGTGTCCCAATTCTTAGCACCCTCCTTGGGGACCCAGTTCACACCCCTGCTGTGCTCACATGGATCTCCCCCTCCCAGGGCTTGTGCTCACCTGCTTGCCGTCCACCTTCAGTGCGCCCTCCCCACACCCGCAGGCCTCCCTAGCTACTGCTTCCTCATCCTTCGCCAGCCCTTGGCCACGTTCAGGGGCAAGCTGTTGTTTCACAGAAACCCTTATTCTCTCTCCCACAATCACTCCACGTTCTCTAGGATCTTACTGCACAAATTGTTCATTCTCTGCTGGATTTTCCCCCTCTACGTTCTTCTTCTTTCTTCTCCTCAACCCATAAATGTGCTCTTCTTTCCTATTAAAAAAAAAAAATATATATATATATATATATTTCTTTAAAAAAAAATCCTCATCCTCAAAGTGATGTTGCTCTGAAGAAACTGTGGGGTGCTGCTCCAACCTTTTCTCACTCCGTCTTCCTCAGTGCCTCTAAGCTGTTTCCAGGAAACCTGTTCTTTTCAAAGTCCCTAGTAACTAGGGGTGCCTGGGTGGCTCAGGTGGTTAAGCCTATGACTATTGGTTTCAGCTCAGGTCATGATCTCAGGGTCATGAGGGTGAGCCCCCACATGGTCAGCATGGAGCCTGCTTGAGATTTTCTTTCTCCCTCTGCCCACCCCCACTCGCTTGCTCTCTCAGTTTCTCTTAAATAAATAAATAAATAAATAAATAAATAAATAAATGTCACCAGTAACCGCGGTGAGGGAATGTTATTCTTATGTGGCTACTTGACTGGCCGTGAGATTTTCCAGACTCTTGTTAAACTTTATTTCTGGGTATGGCTGTCAGGGTGATTCTGAAAGAGATTAGTGTTTGGACTGGTGGACTGAGGAAAGCAGATGGACCTCCCTAGCCTGGATGGGCATCATGCCATTTGCTAAGGGCCTGAATAGAACCATAAGGTAGAGGAAGACTGGCTGTGCCATCTCTGTCTGTCTGATCATTAGAGCTGAGACATCAATCTCCTCGTGTCCGGCATCCCTGGTTCTCAGGCCTTCAGACCTAGGCAGGAATGTGCACCTTATGCTCCTGTCCTGGGTTCTCAGGCCTTCGAACTACAGCTGGCTTCTCTGGGTCTCCAGCCTGCAGATGACAGACTGGAACTTCCCAACTTCCCTAATCATATGATCCAATGTCTTATAATAAACCTCAATTGATTAGACAGAAAAAGACAGTATGAACAGGGGGAGCAGCAGGCAGAGGAAGAGGGAGAAGCAGACACCCCGCTCAGCTGGGAGCCAGATGCAGGGCTCAATCCCAGGACGCTGGAAAAGTGACCTGAGCCGAAGGCAGACACTTAAACAATTGAGCCACCCTGGTGTCCAAATAGCTTTCTAGATATAGTGATATATCTATCTATGTAGATATATATATACATATAGAAAGTCTAGGGGATCCCTGGGTGGCGCAGCGGTTTGGCGCCTGCCTTTGGCCCAGGGCGCGATCCTGGAGACCCTGGGATCGAATCCCACATCAGGCTCCCGGTGCATGGAGCCTGCTTCTCCCTCTATCTGTGTCTCTGCCTCTCTCTCTCTCTCTCTCTCTCTCTCTCTGTGACTATCATAAATAAATAAAAATTAAAAAAAAATAAAATCATATAGAAAGTCTATTTACATAGATACATATATATATCAGCATATATCAATATATACATACATCTATATAGATAGATGTTTGGCTAAATAGCTAACTAGAGCCTATTGGTTCTTTTTTATTTTTAAGATTTTATTTTTAAGTAATCTCTACACTTAATGTAAGGCTCAAACTCACAACCTCAAGACCAAGAGTTACATGTTGGGAGCCAGGAAGGGACCCCAATCCTACTGGTTCTGTTTCTCTGGAAAACCCTGACTAATACAACCTCTTAACTGCTAAATTCAACAAAATGCCTTTGGTCCTCACCTTTCTTGGCATTTCTGTGGCAGTTAAAGCTGTTGGTCACATTACTTCTTCTAGAATTTGTCTCCCTCTATTTTTTTTTTAATGGCTGTGTGCTCTTCCATCAGCTTACCACCTCTTGAGTCTTTGCATTCTTGTGCATTGGGTTTTGTTTAGTTTGCTCCCAGAGGCTGTTATATCCCAGGGATTTTTACCTTAAACTCTTTTTTCTCCTATCTGTGTTCTTCATCTGAGTGATTTCATCCATGATCCATGATGTCAGGCTCTTTACTATCTAGATGCTGAGGATTCCCAGAGATGCCTCCAGGGCAACCTCGCATGGCTTAGAGACTGGTGCTATCAGCAACCCCTTGAATGTTTCCCCTAGGTCTCTACTGCATTCTCTTCCTCCTCCCTGGAGCACAGGCTCTCCTGGTGTCAGAAGGAACTGCTGGATCCAGTTGCCTGCTTGCTCTACGTTCCTGGTGCCAGAAATTCCCCACTCACCCCAGCCAGACCTAACTCATCTCTCAACTCTGGCTTGCCTCCCTGCCATCCCTTTGTACTGCCCCCTGGCCCCGCTGCTCACAGCCTTCCCACCTCCTCTAATTGCACCCCCCCCCCCCCCCGCTGTCATGGCTGAGTGGGAATGTTTCATCAATGGTCCTTGGTACAAGTTGGGCCTTCTTGGGTTAATTGCCCTGTTCCCTTCTTCATCATGTTGCCCACCCTGATAGTCATCCTCATCCTAATCCGTGCAAGAATTAAACCATTGCTTGTTCTTGTTATCTAACTCTTTCTCTGCTCTAGCTAAAAGCCTCAATTTGCAGGCATCATTGATTGCCACTCGAAGGAAAATTTTAAAAAGCAAAAGGTAGGAGGAGAGAATGAAATTATGCCAGAAATAAAATATTTTTAGGATTTTTTTTTCTTCCTGTGATGGTACCAGGGGTACATCAATATAGTAAGTGAACTTTAGCAGAGGTGTCATCAAAAAACACTCTTCCAGCTAGTTCCATTTGGCCCTGCCACCCACCAGCACCTGGCACAGGGACTTCATCAATGCTCCTCCAGGGGTCCTGAGCCAGTTCCACCAACCTTGGCTAGAGGGCCCTCTTTATCCTTGGTAACATCCCTGGGGTCAACCTAGACCCCTCCAGTAACACCCCCTTCCTTCTTTTTAGCAATATTCCATTCTACCCTCCAACTACCTTTTAGCGGGAGCTTTTTCCTTCACAAGAGCAATGCCTTCCCCTACATGTACACCTCTTTTTGTACACCCAGAATCAACTCCTCCCTTACTTGCCTAACCCATCCAGAAGGATTGTGGGGAGAAGTGGTGGGTTTGAGTACAAGGAAGCAAGATGTGTTTTCACTCAATCCTTTCAGTGCATCAAATAAAGGGCAGAAAATGCTTTAGTTTCTGTATTAAAGTTTTGAAGATTCAGATTTTGCCACTCTTGAAAATGTCTTTTAGAAATGCATGCTGTCGAGATGTACAATTTTAAAAGGACATATTTGAAAAAGAAGAACAAAGCTGAAGGATTCACATTTCCTGTTTTCAAAACTCATTATGAAGCTGCGGTAATCAAAACAGTGTGGTATTGGTGTGAAGAAACATTTTTAGACCAATAGAATAAAATAAAGAGCCCAGAAATAAACTCTCTCATAAATGGTCAATTAATTTTTGACAAGGGTGTCAAGACCATTCAATGGAAAAAGGATACTTTTTCAATAAATGGTGCTGGGAAAACTGGATACCCATATGCAAAAGAATGAAGCTGGGCCCTTTCCTTAAAACATATACAAAAATTAACCTAAAATGGATTGAAGACTTAAATATTGAGCTAAAACTGTAAAAGTCTAGGAGAAAACACAAAAGTCTTTATGACATTAGATTTGGCAATGGTTTCTTGAATAAGGCAACAAGAGAAAAAATAGGTAAATTGGGCTTATTCTGAATGAAAAGCTTTTGTGCAAAAAAAAAAAAAGCTTTTGTGCATTGAGAGCATTATTGAGAGAGTGAAAAGATAGCTCACATGGGGTAATATGTTTGCAAATCATATACCTGATAAGGTATCAAGAATACATAAAGACTAACAACAGCAAAAAAACATCCCAACTCAAAAACGGGCAAAGGAGTTGTCTGGCGATTTCTCCATAGATGATATACAAATGGCCAACAAGCATGTAAAAAAAAATATTCGACATCACCACTCATTAGGGAAATGCAAATCAAAACCACAGTGAGATACCACTTACACCTGTTAGGGTGGCTATTATTCAAAATACACACACATAGAGACAATAACGAGTATTGGGGAGGATAAGTAGAAATTGGAAAACTAGTACATTGCTGGTGGGAATGTTTTCCGTTGTGGAAGCAGTGTGGTAGCTCCCCCAAAAGCAAAACACAATTATCATAGGATCCAGCAATTCTACTTCTGCGTGTATCTCCAAAAGAATTGAAAGTAAGGATTCAAACAGATATTTGTATAATTGTGTTTATAGCAGCATAACTCAGAATAGCCAAAAGGTGGAAACAACTCAAGTGTTTTATGGATGAATGGATAAGCAAAATGTGGCCTATGCATACAATGGAATAGTATTCAGTCTTAGAAAGGAAGGAAATCCCGTCACATGCTACCACCCAGATGAACCCGGAAAACATTCTGCTAAGTGAAATAAACCAACCCCAAAAGGACAAATATTGTACGGTTCTGCTTGTATGAGGAACCCAGACCAGGCACATTCATAGAGAGAGAAAGTAGAATAGAGGTTACCATGGGCTGGGGGAGGAGGGAATGGGAAATTACTGGTTAGCAGGTCCAGAGTTTCGGGGGGCAGGGGTGAAAAATGGATAAATGGTGATGGTCGTTCAACATTGTGAATGTGCTTAATACTACTGACTTGTACACTTGGAAATAATTAAAATGGTTAATTTAATGAGTTTAAACATTTTTGCAAAGAAGATACTCATGTATAGGGAACATTTTCTCCAGCAAGCAGAGAGCGCAGGATTAATATAGAGACTTGGATTACATAAAGGAGTGCAGTGACACAGGGATTCAGTTGCTTTAAAGCAAACAGGCTTGACTTCTCTGTATCTGGATGAGAAAAAAATCTTCACTGCAGCACAGAGAACTCATGTCTTCTCTTTGTGTGTGGGCTCCTCAGTACCACACCTTTGGTCTGCAGTGCCTCTTGGAACAAGGAAAGGCGCCAATATGTATATAAGTAGATGTAAATACCAGCACTGGTCACTGTCCACTGAGCACTGTTACCAAAGTAGGGGACGGTCTTTTCCCCAAACCAAGTGCTCTCATCTGTAAAATGAGGAGGTTGAGCTAGATAGATAAACTCAAAGATCCATATCTGCTCTAGCATTTCACTGCTGCCTGGAATTTTAAAGAAGCAGCAGGTACATCAAGAGGGCTGCGATATTGTTTTTCCTGGAAACAGAGCTGAAGTGAATTTTTGAAGGGTCTGGGCTTTGCGATTATGGGGCGTTGTTGTTGCAGACTTGCCCAGTCTAAGGTCTCCTAGAGAACAGGCAGGTTTCTAAGTGGCTGTCAGGATGCCAGAGTGGTGCTAACGATGTGGGAAATTGGAAAGACCTGGGAATATGGACTATGGAAGACTTTCTTCCCTTGCAAGGGGTCAGTAAAGGCCTTAGGCATCTCTTGATCGCTTGCAAGCTTGCAAGCTCCTTGCCTCGGAGCAAGCCTCAATAAATCCATACTGATTATGGCTTCTCACATTCTAACCAGCCAATCTGCTCTTAGATCACATTGTTTTTCCATCCTGGAATGACGCTGATGGCATGTGAGGAAAGTGTCAGGCACAAGTGAGTGATAAATGATTAAGAGATGGGGAGACTTTGCTAAGCAAGTTTACCATGCATTTAAAAAAACAACAATGAAAAAAAATAAAAAAGAACAACAATGAAGCTTTCGATGTTAAGGCTTCCACAGGAGTAACAAATCAACCCTTAAAATTCCAAAATAGATTTAAAAATATACAAAAACAAACAAAAAAGAATCTGTAGCCAAAACAAACAAACAAACAAAATAAAGGACCTAAAATGATGAAAAAAAAAATCCAAAATAGGCTATTTTAAAATGTCCAATGCTATTATCAGCCCCCATCCCCAGCAAAGGGTGATAACAGGGAGAGGGCATTACTTCATCCTCTCAGGGGGTGAGGCTGTGCTAATACTGACAATGACAACAAATTAAACTTAATTTGTTGTCATTGTAAAATTAAACTTAATATTAATTAGGGAATAGAAGGGAAAGGAGAAGAAATGGGTAGGAAATATCAGAAAGGGAGACAGAACATGAAAACTAACTCTGGGAAACGAACTAGAGGTGGTGGAAGGGGAGGAGGGGGGGTGGGGGTGACTGGGTGGCGGGCACTGAAGGGGGCACTTGACAGGATGAGCACTGGGTGTTATTCTGTATGTTGGCAAACTGAACACCAATAAAAAATAAATTTATTATTAAAAAATAAAATAAACTTAATATTAATTAAATTTTAAGGAAAATAAGAGCTGGGTCTAACAGGCTGAAGTTTCCATTTGGAAATGAGCTAGGGGATCGGAATCGACAGCAGCCCTCGCTGAGCGTTTCTGCTTGCCCTGGACTTGCAGCGCAGAGTGACTTCAGGAGCAGACTCCTCTGCAGTGGTGAAAGGAGGGAACCCTTCCTGAAGTTCCATTGTTTTGCCCTGGAGGAAGACTCTATGGCAGATGTGTCAAATGGCAGATGAGTTCAGAGGAAGAAAAACTCACTCAGGTTGAGGAGATACTGGGGAAACTTCGTGGAGAAGGAGTCACTGAAACAACACTGCTCCAGAGTATTGTTAGGGGCAGGGGGGCTCCTGCTCTGGGCTCTCAGCTTTAGAGGTGTCCCATTCTACCTTGTAGTCCAAGGTATCCACAAGGCTCTGAAGTCTAGGCCATAATCTAGTTCCCCAGAACTTCAAAATCCCTTGCCCAGATAGCTCCAAATAGCCCACGTGCAGGGACTACTTGGGTCTTCCCTCCCAGTCCCCCAAAGCCCTGCCCCACAACCCACCAGGGGAGCTGGTTGCAGGAGTTTAGGTGGAACTTGGAAATGAGTGCTGGGCTATCTACACAAAGCAGGATGGAGCTGAGGGTGGGAAGACCGGGATGAGCAGCTGGGGAGTCAGGTCTCCCCGCGGCCCCTGCTCTCTGGTAGGGAATGCAAGGAATCAGAACTCAAAATTTGAACCTGACCTTTTGGGCCATTATAAAGTTATAATTACCAGGGTAGGAGGATAAAGCATATTTAACTTAATAGTGTGTTAGCTTGATTTATAACTTTGAAACATTTTGACATATGGTGTGTGGGTCCCCGTTTGCTCTCCTACCCCAGGTCCCCAAAATTCTAGGGTGTGTTGAATTTAAGTGCAAAAGGCACCCTTGGACTTCTGAGCCTCAGAAGGAACCCACCATGTAGTATTCTTTTTTTTTTTCCAACTGAGAGGAAATGGACCAAAGCAAATGAGCATCAAAACACCAGCTTTATTATCCATCATTCGAAGGGTTGTGGCAACATTGGCTTCCTACCACTAAACCCCAGAGTGAGCCAGAGACCACCCAATCACAGCAGCACTGCCGCCACGGGGCTCAGCACCACCCCACCCACCCTCCCTGCTGGACACCCCGGGGAGCAGAGCCTTTGCCGCTTTGCTTCCTTGCCCCCCTCACTGTGGGCCTGGATCAGACCAGAACACTCCACTCCACAGCCACACCGGCCCAGCCCAGAGAAGAGCAAGGGGCCAAGCCGCCCACGCCCAGTTCCTCTGCCAAACCCGCCCATCAAATAACCATCCATTCTCCTTCTCCGGTAAGGATGGGGCAGAGAGAGGCCGGGCAGCTCTGCTCAGCAGGACTGAGGGATTAGCGCATCACCCCAATGGCCCTGCTATCATGCTGCTTCCAGCCTGTCTCCTACAAAGAATAGGAGGGTCTGAGAAAAATATTAAGAAGCACGTAAATTTCAGATTACTGAAAAAAAAAAGGAAAGGGGAAAGGAAAGGAAAGAGAGGAGAGGAGAGAGGAGGAGAGAAGAGGAGAGGAGAGGAGAGGAGAGAGAGGAGAGGAGAGGAGAGGAGAGGAGAGGAGAGGAGAGGAGAGGAGAGGAGAGAGGAGAGAGAGGAGAGAGGAGAGAGGAGAGGAAAGGAGACACCAAGAAACCCGCTGGATGCTCCCCTAACCCCGAAGCTGCGCATGGTGCCACCGGAGAGCTAGGGCTGGAGGAAGTGCACTCAGTCCGGAGCCAGCCGGGGACTCCAGGCCTCCTCCTGGCCGGACACTCAGGTTTCGGGCTGCGCTGCTCATCACGTTGCACAAAGTGGGGGCGGGGGGGGGGGTCCGCTGCTCATCCCGTTGCTGGAGAGCAGGGCGGCCTCCTTGGGCGGTGCTGCGTTGCGGGTCCCGCCGGGCTGGGCTCTGCCGCCCCGGGGCGCCTGCAGGGCTGGGGATCGCCCCTCCGCGGGGCCGCAGGCCAGGCCTCGGCCGCGGAAAGCGGGTCGCGGGTGCGCACTTCTCGCCCCGGCAGGTGCCCCCGCGAGGGCCAGTCCGTGCGCCCTGCGGTCGCGTGCCAGTCGGCTGGGAACTATTTCCCAAACGGGTCCTGTGGCTCCCGCGCTCGGCCAGGCGGGAGGACAGAAGAGGAAAAGGAGGACGGAGCCCCTGCCTGCCCTCGAGGGGCCTAGAGTCCAGGTGCAGCCCAGGACTGGTCCTCGCAGGGCGCCTGGTGCTCCCTGCTTCGGGGCCCTTACCCCCTGGGGCTCTGCAGCCCGGCCCTGGGGCGGCCCCACAGACACCTACCTCCTCATCCCCGAACCGGAACCGTGAATACGGCTCCTTATTTGGGAAAAGGGACTTTGCAGGAGTGATGGAGGATCCAGAGAGGGGAAATTCTGCTGGGTGATCCAGCTGGGCCTGTAATTACAAGGGTCTTTGTAAGTGGAAGCAGGTGAGAGTCAGAGGAGGAGCGACCACTAGCCATTGTCGCTCGGCAGTGGTGGGGCCACACCTGCCGAGGGCCAGAGCCAGAGCTCTGGGGGCCAGAGCGCAGGAGGCCTCTAGAAGATGGAAAAGGCCAGCAGACAGACACATCCCTCCAGCCTCCAGAAGGAGCCAGCCTTGCTGACACCGTGGCTCCAACCCAGTGAGACCCACTGCAGGCTTCTGGCTTCGAGAACCGTGAGATAATAACTGTGTATTATTTGAAGTCATCAAGTTTGTGGTCATTTATGACAGCGGAAGAGGAAACTAATACCATAGCATTACCCTCATTTTACAGATGGGGAAGCTAGAGCGCAGTGAGGTTAAGGAGTACGCCCAGGGTCACACAGCTGACGGAACGCAGTGCTGGGATTCGAACCCAGGTTCCTTTATTTGCAAAGCCCAGGCTCTCTGAAGCACATGGACCTCCACCCAATATAGACCGGTTCACGGAGTTACAGGACAACACAAGGCAGCCTAGCAACACGTGTTCAAGTAAAATAGACATTTCTTGGCTTTTACGTATGTCTAGTCTCAACTGAGGGTCCCAGGGAGTTGGTGACATTTCCAAAGTAAGAGCTTCCAGTAGGAGGAGAGGGCCCCAGTTTTCTGTTTCTGTCACGCTCAGCCCCTTCGGGGGTGCACTGAGTAGGTGGACGTGGGGTCCTGGGACTGGGCGTGGTGGCAACTGCCTCTTGCAGCGGCCCCAGGACCAGAGAATTCGTGAATCAAGGTCATGGTTCTGACTCCTCATAAAATAGCAATGAAATCAAGATCCAGAGAGGAAAACACCCTGGTCTGGGTGAAGATCGACTGGAATCCAATCCATGCTCTTTGCACTGCAGAGGGAAGGGGACGGGAAGGCGAAGCGGGGTTCAGCAGGCACCTGTGTGCCACGCACGTGGGGTTTGTAGACGAGAGCTCATGATTGCAACCACTAGACTAAGACATAGCAGTTATCAGGTCTGTTTTACTCCGAAGTTAACAGGCTCAAAGCCTTGACATAATGGGCCACGGTTAACAAACCTTGTAAACTCTGGAGCCGAGATTTGAACCCAGGTGGCTCTAACTTGAATACCTATGCTCTCCGCTCGACCTGCAGTGGAGGAAATAGCTATCCCTACCTTTTGGTTTTGAGGTGCCTCGGAAGGCTCCTTGCACACCTGCCTTGATTCTCAACCCGTCACCGTCTCTGAGGATCTACTCACTGTTCTGAGAGGAGAGAGAGAGAGAGAGAGAGAGAGAGAGAGCAAGCAGGTGGAGTGGCAGAGGGAAAGGGAGAGGCAGAAGCAGGCTCCCCGCTGAGCAGAGACACCCCCCCACCAGTCACCCCCCACCCGCTCCGAAGTAGGGCTCAATCCCAAGACCCCAGGATCATAATCTGAGCCGAAGGCAGACACTTAACCGACAGAACCACCCAGGTGCCCCCCATGCTACCTTTTCAAAACATGATTCATGTTTGGGGATAACACAGATGAATGTAGCACTTTTTTTTTTTTTTTTAACTGTGATCGGGGGCGCCTGGGTGGCTCAGTAGTTGAGTGTCTGTCTTTGGCTCAGGGTGTCACAGAGTCGAGTCCCACAATGGGCTCCCTGCATGGAGCCTGCTTCTCCATCTGCCTGTGTCTCTGCCTCTCTCTGTGTCTCTCATGAATAAATAAAAACTTTAAATAAATAAATAATATGTAGTAGTTGACATAGAGCACATGCATAAGTGGAAATGAAGTCATAAAACAGTATCTGGAGGACAAATTCAGTTTTTAAGTATCTTTATCTGCCTAGAAGTGGTCGTGGGAGTCTATGTCAAAATGTTGGTATGTGTGGGATTCCAGGTGATGCTTGTCTTCCTTTCAGGGTCCTAGGGGATCTTTTACAAACAGCATTTCATAGTTCATTAAAACATACAAGTTTGAAACAAACACAAAATCACTTTTTGAAAAACTGTTGCTCCTTTCCGAGAGAAGATTAAACTCCAGAACAGAAATACGACAAATTGTCCCTGGTGGTCTCGCCAGCAACACAAGAGCGTGGCTTCCAAGGCATTCAGAAAGTATCTCCCAACTGGTCAGCTGGCAGACTAGAACAAAAGTATCCTTTCGGGAAGCAAGAACAATAAAATTCGTGCCAACAGAGGTGTCCTGAGAACAAGGTTGCTTCGGAGTGAGCCGGGCGGCTGGGACAGGTGGCCGAGGGACCACCAGCATATACCAGTCACCTCCTTCATCTGACCACTTCGGGAGCTAGTGAGTGCCTTTCACAAATGAGGCAACTGGCAGACAAAATGTTTGCATGAACAAAATGAGCTTGCTGGCCAGGCCTCCTCCTGCTGGCAGGCTTCTCTGAAGGCAGGTAGAGAATCCGAGCCCAGGCCCCCGCTGTCACTCAGGGCACCTCCCCGCACATCATCCTCCGGCACTTCTGACAGCTAATTCTGTTGGAAGTTCTGCCTCATAGCATGCTGAGACTACTGTTCCCCTTTGGACTCACGAAGGGAGGAGTTCTTACTAAATTTGAATAGAAGTACCTGAAGAGATTATATAATCTATATACCACACTATCCATATGCTAAGAGATAGCATGATCTTTTCCTTTTTTGAAGCTTCCCCTAGGTAACATCCAAATGATCTGTAGTGAAGAGGAGAATTCGAGTCTTCCCCAGTTTCAGAAGGCACTTTGTATCTGAAAGGGCATTAATGAGGTTGGGGCTGAGCGGCTTTCATGGCAAAGTAATTATGTGTACAAATGCTCAGAGACTTCTAACATGATTAAAATCGCATCATCAAAAGTTTCCATTGGTGTCATACCACCACACTGAAATAGTGTATTTTCAGCTTCAGCCTGTAAAAATGTCGTTCCAGTTAGGCCGAAAGAATTTTAACATATACGGTAGTATTTTCCTTTTTAATACACTGTAGGATCAATATAATCATGGATTTCTCTCCATGTTATCACTTCACTGTTTGGATTATTTCAGAAATCAACGTGAACAGTTGAAGCAAAAAAAATTTCTAGCCGAAGAGACTACTGAAAGTAAGTGAAGGCTGAGTTACTGGATGCCTACTACATGCAAGCACGGTACCCACCCCTAAAAGCTTTAACCTTTATGGTTCTCCAATGTTGGTCTATTTTACAGATTTTTTTTTTTTTTTTTGGTAAAGATTTTATTTACTTTAGAAAGAGAGAGCTCTGTGGGAAGAGAAGGAGAAGCAGGCTCCCTGCTGAGCAGACAGCCTGACATGGGGCTCGATCCCAGGACCCCAGGATCATTACCTGAGCCGAAGGCAGGTGCTTAACCGACCGACTGAGCCACACTGGCACCCCCATTTTACAGATTAAAATAGAGTTTGGATGACTTGCCCAAGATCATCTAGCTAATGCTGGTGCTGGAATTTGATCTAAGACCTCGCAGAGTTCAGAGCCCACGTTCTTGCCACTGTTGAGGTCATGCCTCTCATTCAGGTAACTGCACTTGCTCAGTCAGTCAGGGCTTGAGTCACACGTGACCTAAAGCACAAAACAACAGAGGCTTCAGTAACGTGGGAATTTTATTTCTCCAGGGTGCGGAGGGAGGTGGTTTACGGCTCGCAGGGCCCCTCTGAGGTGCCCAGAACAGAAGCGCCCATGCTCTTGCTGCTCGGCTCTGGGAGGACTCATGGTCCCCGACTGGGGCTAGAGCTCCAGCCACTACCTCTTCGTTAAGCTGGCAAGAAGAAGGAATAAGGACATCCTACATCTTGAAGGTCCCAAAAGTTGCTCAAGTCACTGAAGGGAGTGGGAAGGAAGGCTGGGAAGTAATCGGATTCTAAGTCGCTTTATGCCCAACTAGAGATTAGAGTTGAGGGAAGAAGGGTACTGAGAGACAAGTAACAGCCTCTGCCACCATGTGCTTACAGATCATGCCAGAAATCAAAGGTCACACACATCACAGCTTAACCTCTAGATCTCCCCTCTCTGTGAGGGTTTATTTTGCTGGCAGGAAGGGAAACATTAACTCGTATTTCTCTGGATGTTTGAGTATTCCATGAAAACCAGTAACAAACCCTCACTACCCACCATCCAGAATGAACAAACAAGTGCTAACATTTTTCCTTCAGATCTTAAAAACAGGTGGATGTGGATGAGGCCCCTCCTGCTGCCATGCCGCGCTTCTGTTCCTCTCCCTCCCTTTCTGGAGGCAAGTACTTTTCCAAGCGATGTTTCCCAGTGAGGTTGCTGTGCTTCCTCTTCATAAATAACACTGTTTTTTAAAACGACAGCTTATTTTCACTCATTATTTTCTTCCCCAGTGGCTATCCACTGATATTATAGATCAAGCTCACCCATTTTAACTATTCAATTGTCATCTTAAAATTGGCCATAATTGATCTGTTTTCTTGTTCATGGACATTTAGGCTATCTCCCACTTTTCCTAGATACAAACAATTCAGCTGTGAGCATCCACGTAATAATAATAAGCCTTGTACTTATTACTGTACAAGTGCATGGGTTCTGGAGAGTACTGCTTTTCAAGCCTTAAAGAACATATGAATCACCTAAGAAATCAACCACAGACTCATGGGGCAAGTCCGGGGTGGGACCTGAGCTCTGCCTTCGGAAGAGAGTTGCCAGGTGAAGCCCATGCTGCTGCTCCGTGGGCACCAGGAAAAGAGACTAGTTATATACCTAAGGCCACAGAGCCTCTGGTCATGGGCTAAACCTATCTTCAACTTTCACACATCATCAAATTGAATCAATTTTACTCCAAAAGAAATGAATTTGTTCTCATTTGTTGTTCATCCTCATCAACATTCAATCTTGATCTTGTGAGACTTTTTCCCTTCTGCCAATCTGAAAGCATAGAACAATTATGAAGTTGTTTTTCCTTGGTTCTCGGTAACAATGATCAATGTTAACTATTGTTTAACTATTCACATTGTTTAACTATTCCAGCTTTTTCTAGTCATATATTTACCCATTTTTCTAATGCAGCCATTCTAAGTGTGGTCTGGGAGAGCCAGAGGGGCCCACAAGGCTCCATTTTCCTCATATACTTTAACCAAACACAGAGGAACAGACTACAGAAACCAATAGAAGAATCCTCAATTTCATTAAGCTAGACAAAGAAAGTTTCAAAAATGTCAAACAATGGGGGTGCCTGCGTGGCTCAGCTGGTTAAGTGTCTGCCTTTGGCTCAGGTCATGATCCCAGGGTGCTGGGACTGAAACCTGCATCAGGCTCTCTGCTCAGTGGGGAGCCTGCGTCTTCCTCTGCCCCTGCCCTAACTTGTGCTCTCTTGCTAATAAATACTTTTTAAAATGTGAAACAATGCTTCTCTTCTCATTAAACTTTCATTCAAAAGTTATTTTTCATATTCAACATGTATTACTTTTAATAAATATTTTAAAAATCTGTTTAATTTCTAAGAGAGCGAATATCAAGATATAAGCTATACACACTAATACCCTCCGGAGTTCTCCACTTTTAAGTGTGTGAAGGCATCTTGAGACCAAAAAGTTTGAGAACTTTTGTGTTTTCTATTGTATTAATGTATGGCGGTCATGTGCTCATTGATTTGTAGGAGGGATTTTTTCACGTGTTCTGGATGCTAATCCTGGCTGTTCTATATATTGCAAACAATTTCTCTAAGTCTGAGGCTGTTTACTTACAGTGCCTGTTGTTCCACCAAAGCTTATATTTTGATGCAGTCCTGTTTTCCTATAGTGTACTTCCACTAAGCAAACTGCTCCTGTTTTGAAACCGAAGTCTCACTACGTTTTCCAGCGAACCCCCAGCTCTGGCACCACTGAATGAATTATGGAGAAAACAGCAAACATGATTTCCCCTAAGTGTCTCCTCACAGAACCCGCATTCCATGCATCTCCCACACCTCTGCTTACTCAGTCCAGATGGTGGTCACCACTGACCCTTAAATGAGATCAATGTAAAATATGTGTTCATGTATTTTAGACTATTCTGTTTTGTTTCAGACAAATGAAATTGAATGTCTGTGATTCACCAAAAATAACATTTTTACCTTCAGCATAATACATGTTTCTGTTTTCCTCTTCAGAAGTAGATTAGGAAGGACATTCCTATAAAACTTAATACACGTTTAATTCAACATGTGCACTCCTGTCTGCAAATATCTTTAAAAAAAAAAAAAAAAGATTTTATTTATTTATTCATGGGAGACACAGAAAGAAAGGCAGAGACACAAGCAGAGGGAGGAGCAGCAGACTCCATGCAGGGAGCCCGATGCAGGACTCGATTCTGGAAATCTGGGATCAGGCCTGGAGCCAAAGGCAGACACTCAACCGCTGAGCCACCCAGGCATCCCTGTCTGCAAATATCTTAACTGAAAATTTAACTCTTCGTTTAAATTCAAAATTCTGTATAAAGCTTTTGTATTTTTTTTTAAAGATTTTATTTATTTATTCATGAGAGACAGAGACAGAGAAGAGAAGAGAGAGGGGCAGACACACAGGCAGAGGGAGAAGCAGACTTCATGCAGGGAGCCCGACACAGGACTCAATCCCAGGACTCCAGGATCATGCCCTGGGCCAAAGGCAGGTACTAAACTGCTGAGCCATCCCCAAGCTTTTGTATTTTAAAAGCCCTTTCAGAATACTATTTAAACTGGGGTGTCTGGCTGGCTCAGTGAGAGTAGCACATGGCTCTTGATCTCAGGGTTGTGAGTTCGAGTCCCACATTGGGTGTAGAGATTAATAAATAAATAAATTTTAAATAAATAAATAAGTTTTAAAAAATAAGAAGAATGACAATAGAAAACACTATTTTATCTGGTCTTCTTGATAATCCTGTATGATAAATGGAGACAATACTCTGCTAAGAACTGTGTTAGAGATAAGGAGAATAAAATTCAGAGAAGTTAAATGATTTGTCTGCATTACACACACAGGACTACAAATGAGATTTAACTTTCGATCACAACTGATGAAGATCCCCTCAAAACATGGTTGAATTTTGTCAATCAGAATAAAAGTGACAAATAACTCCAGTCAATCCTCCTAAATAGCTGCTTGGTGGGTAAAAGGAAAAGCAAGGAACGTCTGATGGCCATTCGCAGGGCATTCTGTCTTTCAAGATGACTTCGTATTTCTACTGTATAATAGTATGTGATCAATATGCCCTCTTGTTCATCAATATTCCTATTCTTATTACAGCCACCTCACCTAGTTCTAATTAGAGGAGGGTGGCAAGTTTTCAGATCATGGCTGGGAGAAAGAGCCCAAAGACCTGGCTGCTATTTCCCCTGAAGGGATAAGAAAGGGACAAGAAATGGAGGATGGTCCACAATTAGGAGGAATTAGTGATAGGTATTAGAAGAAAAGAATATAAGGGAAGTCTACCTGGGGGCTCAGTTAGTTACCATTGGACTTTAGCTCAGGTCATGATCTTAGGGTACTGGGGTCAAACCCCACACTGGGCTCCCTGCTCAGTGGGGAGTCTGCATGTCCATCACTCTCTGCTCCTCCCCCTATTTGTGCTCTCTCAGATAAGTAAAATCTTTAAAAAAAAATCCATTATGGGGTGCATGGGTGGCTCAGTTGGTTAAGCATCTGCCTTCAGCTCAGGTCATGATCCTGAGGTCCTGGGGTGGAGCCCCACATGGGACTCCCTGCTCAATGGGGAGTCGGCTTCTTTCTCTTCCTTTGCCCCCTACTCGTGTGCTCTCTCAAATAAATAAATAAAATCTTTACAAAAAAATCTTGTATTTCTAAATGAAGAAAAAAAAACACTTGAAGATTCAAGGATATAAGCAGCTTCACTGAATACAAAGTATGTATTTTAAGCTAGTGACTTCAAAGTTACTCTCAAGACCAACTGTAAGAACTGCCTATTTAATCCATCCTCATCCTAAAAACTGACTCATCACTGATCCATATACTTGACCCATACTCACAACCATTCTCCATTTTTTGAGTTAATATTCATCTTTGTTATACAACGGATGGCATAAATATCAGCCCTATGAAAAGACTTTTACTAAAAAAGTTGTTTTCCATTAAATGATAAAAAAAAAAACAAAATTAAAAACTTCTGAAAATAGTGAAGAAAAAAATCCTCTGTCAAGGAGTCACTATAAAATCTCAACCATCTGCCACCTTGATCCATCATGCTTTACGGCTGACATTGTGCCAAAGAAGGAAGCACCATATACATTGATTTGCTTCCACCTCCCAAATTTAAATCAGAGCAAAACACCAAAAGATGTATCTTATTGAGAATTACCTATAAAATCTCAAATTAAATCAATATGGCTATACCTTGAAAAGATACTAGTCTTGAAACAATCATATATGTTCAATTAGTTTCTACCTATCACTGTCCTTGAGGAAAAAAATACAGTAATCAACAATAGGTTATTTAGAAATAATTTTAAAATTAGAACTGGAGTCATATCAGGTGAGGAAAAAAATCTATGATGATTTTAAAACAATTTGAGTCTTTGATAGATCATGAAACATAAGAAAATACAAAAGCACTGAATTGTATAAAAATACTATGTGGAATCCACAAAATAAAACAGAAAGGAACATTTGTATGTGTTAAAATAATTTAATTCTCCCTGTACATTTCTGTCCACGTGAGCCAACAGAAATCAAGAATGCGTACTTTTACAGCATTTACATGTTTTGAGACATTCAAGTCAATTCAGATGGCAAAGTAGAATTCAATCACTAATGAAATGTTTAAAAAATATATATTAAACAAAAAAAATGTTTTTACAAGATAAAAAATAATCTTCCACAATGCAATAAATTGCAGATCACCGAAATTTTAACTCTTTAGATGATTTCAGTTCAGTTTTTGGTTTCAAAATCTAGAGACAATCAAAAAGAAAAAGTGTTGGCAGAATTTCTATCTGTTTTTACGTTTCTCTTTCTTGCTTCGACTACTTGTTACGCTGCCTAAAGAACATGATGAAGGTGCTCTTGCATGACCTGTGGCTTTCAGATGGTCGAAAAGTTTATTCCGGGATGGAAATTCACTATGGCAGGTTGTACAGCTGATAAGAACATCACTCTGAAGAGGGGAAAAAAAATCATAAATAAAAGTAAATGTTATTACCTGAGGGCAGTCATTTATGTTTTGATGTTGAGATTACTTATCAAATAATTCAAAATAAAGACCTTTTAACAAAATGACAGCCACTAAAACAGGCTCCAAAGAGGTAGCTGTTCTTAAAAGTTAGGTCCCAGCAGCAACCAATACCATCAGCTTTAAGAGTCCAGAGACATTCAACAGTGTGTACCGTATGCACTAAACCAAGGTTTTAGATCCCAAAGTAATGGAAAACAGAACATAACTGTCCTGTCACAGTCTGGTGGTCCCAATGTGCCTTTTACTTTAAAGACAAACAATGACAGTAACACAGATATAGTAAATCCTACACTCGTCAAGAATAACTCTGGAAGGATCCACACCTACACAGCAGGTGCAGAAGGGCTCCTCACATACTTACATCTTTAGAATTAAGAGTTAGATTATATTGCTTAAACAATGTCCACTGAAAACATGTCAATATGATTTTGACCTACCACTGTCTGTGGTTCAGCAGGTACTTTGACAGATTTTTTTGTATCTTTGGCTTTCTTTCCTTTGGGTTTAGGAGCACTGGAAAATAAATTAGAGAAGTCTTACAATCCAATAACATGGAAAATAAATTATAGAAGTCTTACAATCCAATAACATGGATGTAATCCAATAACATGACATGTCCCTTTTAATTATTATTTTACTCCTAAGAAGACTTGAAGCAGTGACATGCACTTTAAAGGCTAATTCATTAATTTTAATGGCCAATCTTATAAATTCTCCATCTCAAATGAACAGCTTTAAAGAGCAACTTTAAAGACCACAGTGGATGTCAAATTTGACACCAAAACCAAGGAATTTACTTAAAACAGTTGAAACACAAGCTATAAGACTTCAGGGGATTGTGTGGTTCCTTGTCTTCCTTCTCCTAGAGCTGCAGGCCTACCTCCCTTGAGGTCTGTTCCCCTCACTGCCGCCACCACCTCAATGGCTACATCCCCAGGTGCACTGTCCCACCCCTTCGCTGGTCCCCAATGGTAAGCACTGAAGACTCAGGTTCCTACTTTACTCTGTCATTTGAACTCTTTCTCATGGTCCTAGGCAGGGACCTGAGGCTACTTACTGTTCAGGTCTCTGCTCAAGGAGTAAGAAATTCTTCTCTGCTCCAGAGGAACAGAGGAGGCTTGAGACAAGAAAGTACAATAAGGCAGGAAGAGGAGGATCAGGAATGCTCTCTCCCAAGAAAGACCTTCCTCTGGCCAGCCACCGTGACCTGGTGCGGCACCAACACTGCGGGGCTCCTGCCAGCAGGAAGGCCTCAGACTGTGCAGACAGATCCTGATGACCTGCACTGCGGGGCCCCACACAGGAGGACCACCATGAGCATGGACACATGCTTCATGATGCTCCAACGAGTGGGGTGCAGCCTCATCGGGAGACTCGTTCTCATGTGTGTATCAAGGATTACTGATCTAGCATAAAACAAGGACCTCAATATGATAAAAGACTAGATCAAAGTGACTTTCTTATTTGGGCCGCATTGCTGAAATGTCCATGAGCACATTCCATTAGTGTCCTCTTTCTAACATCCTTCATCTGTGTGCAGGTGGGATGTCTGTCTGGATAAATGTATAAGTCACTGATATACCTACCTGATTGGCTTCATCAATCATGGGAAAGGTGTTATTTGATATATGAGAAGATATCCTTTTTTTTTAAGATGTTACCTATTTGAAAGTGAGAGAGATAGAGAGAGAGCGCACAAACAGGGGGAGTGGCAGAAGGAAAGGCAGGCTCCCCACTGAGCAGGGAGCTTGATGCAGGGCTTGATCCCAGAATCCTGGGATCATGACCTGAGCCAAAGGCAGACACTTAACCTACAGAGCCACCCAGGCACCCCAATATATGAAAAGATAGTCTTACTACCAACATTAATTAGAAAACACCATCAAATTGACTTACTTCTTAGCTTCACTTTTTGGATCATCACAGAGTTGGACAGTCTCTGTGACACTGCTATTTGCTTGGGGACTACCTTCCAGTTCTTTGGCACAGTCTTGATTTAAATTGGTATCTTCTGATTCAACCTTTACTCCTTCTTCAGTTCCATTTTCATTAAAATTATCATCATAATTCTAGGTAACAAAACACATATGCATTACAAAATAAATACAGTAATTCCAGGTTTATATGATACCAAATAATCATCCTAAACAATTATAATGTTCCATACACTCTGGAGGAGTATATCTTTAAGAAGTAAAAAGAAGGGATCCCTGGGTGGCGCAGCGGTTTGGCGCCTGCCTTTGGCCCAGGGCGCGATCCTGGAGACCCGGGATCGAATCCCACATCAGGCTCCCGGTGCATGGAGCCTGCTTCTCCCTCTGCCTGTGTCTCTGCCTCTCTCTCTCTCTCTCTGTGACTATCATAAATAAAAATAAAAATAAAAAATTAAAAAAAAAAAAAAGAAAAAAAAAAAGAAGTAAAAAGAAAAAGTGATAAAAATTTAAAAACATAAATGTTCATTGCAGAAAGATTATATTAGGGAAAAATTGGAAACAATCCATATGTTCATTAAGTGAATGGTTGACTGTATGAAAGGAATTATGAAACTCTTAAAAATCATATTTGCAAAGGTACTGATTCAATTTTGTGGAACAGTATTTACAACATATTAGCTAAAATATAAAAAGAAAATTATACGTATAATGTCTGATTACAATTCAATAGTAAGTAGTATCTGTAGGCCAAATTAGGGGTGATATCTCTAGTTCTCTGTATTTTCCAAATGATCTGCAATGAGCACCTATTTCTTTTATAGTTAGAGAAAAAAAACAGCAAATAAGCATTATAAAAAAGACAAAGCTTCGCAAACATACCTTCACTAAATGAACAGTGTTGTTGGTTTGCCACATTTGCTTTCCCTCCCCTTCCTCCCTCCTCTCTGTACATGCGCGCACACACACCCTGCCCCACACCCTGAAGGATGAAAGTAAGCTATAGGCGGATATCATGACACTTCCCATGTGTCTCCTAAGAACAAAAACATGCTCCTATATACCTACAATACCCTCTTCATACTCAAGAATTTAACACTGATATGATTGGTTTCATAATCCATATTCATAATCCAGTAATGTCCTCTCCTTGCGAGCCCTAACAGGGGCGACAACCAAGGACCATATATTGTTATGTAGTGGTCATGTCCCTTGAATTTCCTTTATTCTAGAACCACAGCCCTACTTTCCCTTTCATCATATTGATAATCTGCTGGCTGTTCTGTCCCACAGTTTGGCTTTGTCTAATTGTTTCTTTATGACTAGACTGTTACACATTTCTAGCAAAAATATTAGCACCAAAATATCTGCTAAGTTCAAGATTTATTTTTTTGCAGGTAATTTTGTCTTTAGAATGTGTCCCATGGAGGATATTCAGAGTGCTATGCTCAAAAGTTACTTGGATTCCTCCTTTCTGTCAGCCAGGGTCATTTGTTTACATTCAATTTCAGTTTTCTGGAAACTGAATATAATTCAATTACATTCATCCTGGTGGCTTATTCAGATTTCTTTTTCTGACCATACAGAACCTCTCCCAGTCTGAAGTTCCCTGATTCTCTGTATTTGCTGCCTCCTGCTCTTCAATCTACCAGTTCATGTCTCCACACTACCTTCCCTTCAAAAAGAACCGAGAAAACATCAGGAAAAGTGCTACATAAAACGAGGTCTGAACTGGGGCTTTCTTCCTCATAGAAGCAGAAATTATCAACAAGAGTTATTAATATAAAGGAATAAAGCTTTGGAGGGGGAAAAATGATGTAGCAAACAAAGCATTTTCATTAGTAAGAAAACACAAATACATGTGTTCATTACTGTAATCTACAGGACCTACCCTTTCCGACTCAAGACAAGACAGGTTTGGGTGAGGTATAAATCTGTCTTATCTTGTCTTTATTCTAGCGGTCCTGGCACACACAAAAGAGAGGAAATGTTCTAAGCTAATGACTATAGCGTCTTCGAGTGGAAGACAGGATGAGTCATTTTATAAAGGAACATATAACTTGCTATGTGGTTTTATAATTGAAGCAAAAGTTCCAAGTCACAGATTTTAACAGTGACAAATTCCTGTGTCATTTATCATTTTTGGAATATGAAACAGATAAAAAATTTTCAAATATATAACCACTTGGATAAGCCAAATCTAAAGTTTTATGAAAATTATTCATGTGTTACCTAAATTTTAAAAAAATTTTCTTAAAAATTATTGTTAACTAAATTTTCTCAAAAAGAACTATAACATTTAATACTAATATAAGCTAATGTAAGTAGATTATGTTAAAATAGCACAGAAATCAACTCCATTCCTTTTAGAACCACCAAATACCCTTAGTAAAAATGAACAAACTCATTGTGTTTTTATACAACTACAGGACTGTTATGCATATATAACAACATAATAATTTTTTATTTAAAAATATTCTTAAGAGAGATGGGATTTAGAGACCAGGTTTGAAATATACTACTTACTTACATTTCTAAGTAATATTAAGAAACATTGTTTTTAAGTTTCACAATCACTACACATTTCTAATTAACTTTTCCTTTTGCAAATTTCATTTATGTTGTTGCCAAAAGAAACTCAGATATACAATAATCAACCCTCAAATTTTCACATATTTCTGATTTTAACTGTTGTCCTGATTTAAATACCCAGTCATCCTATGTGTCCAGATATTTTAATATTATCACTCAGCTACATAGTATCAGGGAACTAATTACACTTGTAAAATTTTAAGACATACCAACAACAGTAATTAAGTAAATCAGCAACATACATATTAATAGGGGAAAAGTGTTGAAAAAAGAAAATGTTTTTAACTCCCTTCAATCTGTTTTATAATCAATATAAAATTATAGAGTGAAAACCCCTCTCCTTAATACAAGCTATACTGAAAAGACAAAAGCAGTCCCACTTTATATTTGATATTTAGTGTTAATGAAACTTTTTTAACACACCTGTGCTGGTTTCTGTTTCTTTTTCTTCTGCTTTTTAGAAAGCCTAAGAATAAATAGAAATCAAAATGTCAAATATTTAACTGTGACCAAGTGAAAAAAAAATTAAAACACTATTGATAGAGAAGTAAAAATTTAAAAGTATTTAATAACATAGGTATTAAAAAGAAAATATTCACATCATTAAAAAATTAGAACAGTGGTTCCATTGATGGCAATTAGCATATCAATTACCAAGGTATAAAAGTTCTTTTAATACAGTCATAATGTATTCTGTAAAAATTATATTTGACATCATACTTTTCCCCCTTTCAAAACTGTAAGTTCCCTTAAGTAGAAAAAAAATATGTGGAAAGTATTAGCATAACAGAGCAACTTCTTTCAGCTAAAATAGCATTTAAATGAAATCTCATCTCTAACGTGGTAAGTACATCTAGGAGCATCTTTAGAAGTACTTTTGTTTTGGGGCATCTTCTATTTCTTCCTCAGAATTGGCATTCAATGGATTTTCGTCAGTTTGAGGTCCTGAAAAATTTTCTTCCTCCTCCTCCAACTGTTGTTTTAACAAAGCAACCATTTCCCGATGCTTCTTTGATTTTTCATGATTCCTCATACTGAAAGAACAATCTGATGTTAGTAACTGCAACAGGAGTCATATATGCCCAAATATGTGGCCTGTATTAAGTGTAACCACATAAAAATTCATTTTTCCCAGTAAGGAAGCAAAATGTTGGCGATCTTATAAAGAGCAACAGAGAAACCCTGTCAGGGCCAGCCCGAGACTGTGCTCTTCCCTCCCTGTCTCTCAGCATTCTCCCTACCTTCTGTCCTTTTATCTACATATCCTCTTCCAATTTTTTGGGTCAAATTTTCTATTATTTTTGTTTTCCAATTCTTAAAATTCAGATCTTCCCCACTGTTTCCTCTTAACCACTGAGTATTAGCCAAGTGTGTACACGTTCCAGGTTATACTGGGGCTTTGAAAGATCCGGAGAAATTACAAGACAACATTCCAGCTTGGAGAGAAGACCACTTGGGTTATGATGTGAAGGCCTCAAGTATCAGAGTAGTTTACCTCCTTTTGCTTCTTTCAGTAACTGCCTTTCACCTTTAATAACTGTCTTTCCCTTCTCATTCCCACTATCCTCAAAGTGAGTTCAGATACATCTCCACCTTCTGCCTAAATATCGATGAGCCATGTCTCTTCCAGTGCATCTATGGGCCACGGAGTAACATTCCACAAAACAGGGTTGACAACACTTAAGTATCAGAGTTATTAGATGAATAAGAAAGTAGGAAACTTATGTCAATACATTAACTTTATCTCAACTGTTCAGATTCTGGTTTTCTAGTTTCAGTTGGTACTCTTCCTTTCCACTAAAATTCTTTGTACCATGGTTTCTTAGAGAAAATGGAACGTCTTGTGCCAGAAAGTAAGTGCTCAAAAAATGACTGGGATATGTCAAAAGGATGTAGGAGTCACCTTGCAGGAACCCACACTAATCATATCTGGAAAAGTCTGAGCATGAGAAGCACAGTAATAAATTATAAAATGCTGAAAAACTTCACAAATTCATACTGATAACAGACAGATAGATGGAGGAAAGGCAGACTCTTTTATTACAGTAGAAGGCCTGATGAGGATTAATAATGTACAAGGAGCACTGGGACCAGAAAAGCTCCCTTTTGGAACCATTATGATGACAAGTGGTACCAACTGAAATCATAAATGAATGCCAAATCTAGGATATTTGATGAGGAGCAAGATATCTGCCTAACTTTAAAGTGTCTCTCCACAGATTAAACACACTAAAATCAGTTGCAAGGGAAAAAGTATCAACTCTACAGTAGAAGAGTTAGACAGTGCCCTGGCTGGAAGGGCAGACAGACATTGTAGGATTCCAAAAATAAAGCTCTGAGAGCAGCACTATATGTTGATGCACTGTTCCAGCTGGATACAGAACTTGAATCTAATCATGAGGAGATGGACAAACTGAAGATGATAAATACTCTAGTAAAAAAAAAATATGTTAAAAGGGCCCGTATTCTGAAGTGACAACAGCACAGACAAGGGAACTGGTCCAGATTAAACAAGACTAAATAAATGAATGCAATGTAAGATCCTAGACTGGACCCTGATCAGAGTGGAAGAGACACCGTACAGGACATCAACACAAGTGGAATATGGGCAGTAAGGAGATGAAAGGACATCAATGTTATAAATTTCCTGAAGCTCCCAGCTGTACTGTGATCAGCTAACAGAGTATTCTTATTCTTACTCTTAAGGAATATATATTGAAGTACTTAGAGGTAGAGGAGTATTATGTATGTAACCTACTCTCAAAATATTCAGAGAAAAACTGTGTATGTGGAGCAGACAGGTGGGGGAGAGAGAAATGGGGTGCGCACAACTGGGGCAAAACATTAGCAACAGGTGAATCGGGCGCTTGCAACTTCTACCCTTGCAACTTCTCTGCAGGTCTGACGTTATTTCCAATAAAAAATAAAATTTCATATCTCCTTCACAGTTGCTTTTGTTTTCTTGTTTGTTTCTAACTCTTCCGCTCTTGTCACTTCTCTCACCACTCCACAATTTTTCCCTTTGGGGGTTTACGTCAATACCATTTACGACTCTCACACCCCCACTGTCATCCTTCCATCTCCTTTCTCCTTCACTGTGTTTCATCTCTTTGTCCCTGGCTGACTCTACTTCCATTTTCTGCCCTAATCTTTTCCCTCTCTTTATAATAGTATCCTTTTAAATACTTCTCTATTCCTCATTGTTTCCAAAAGGTGAAGTCCTTCTGCTTCAGCGAGTATAATTTAGGCAGGACACGTTTAAATCTCGTAGGGTGGCAGCACTGGCCTGCACGGGCGTGTGATGGCTGGAAGTGAGTTTGCCACCAACAACAGAGACCAGCTTTGGTCTAGCCCCTCGTCTGTGTGACCGTGCCTTCTTTGTTGCAACAAGCAACATTTCTTTCTAGAGACGCACCTATGTTTTAAAAAGCAGCTATCACATAGGAATACTGGCATGAATGAGAATCAGAACAACATGCTTAACCACCAGTACAAATCCTTCTTCCTCCTCTGCTAGACAGAAATTCCCCAAAAGGACAGGTAGGAGGGTTGGTGACCAATTGCTAAGAGAACTTTCCTTTTAGGACTTTTAGTGTTCTATTTCACCTCGGAAGAAAAGAAAAGATCTTCAAAGATCTTAAACTTACGCCTTTTCAGTCTTGAAAGATTTGTCACATGCTGGGCAGTAAAGGTCATTGTATAGCTCAGCATCCTCAGCTTCATCACTGTCTTTACCTATGAGAGAGAGGCCAACACTAACTATCTTGTTTGAGTAGAATCCAAATTTTAATCATGTTAACAAATTACTGTCTTTAGTAATGATCTAACATTACACACAAATTAGAAATTGTATTTCCTTACATAAAAACAATAACATTACTAGGATTTGAGCTGACCTTTTAAAAGCAGCCCTGGATTATAAGGAGAGGCTTTCAAATCAACCACTTTTCTTTCCAATTCTTCTCTTAAGTTTACTGAGAAGACTCAAAATCTCTCAAAGTTCTCAGTGTGAGCTAAATTCAGAAAATCAAACGCCACTCTCATAGCTCTACTACAAAGCAGTTTCTTCAACAAAGGTTTTTCAGTTTACCTCTTAAGCAAGATTTGATGTGAACATATTTGTAACTGTAATCCACTCTTAAATGCTTAAATAAACTTAGCTTATAACACTCATCCTTATTTGACAGGCTGGTCATAAAACAACATTTTATATGTAAACTTTAACATGTCTTTACACCGTTGTTTTTTTAAAAAGCTTGGGGCTTTATTACAACGAAATAGTTACTATCAACATAGTCTGCAAAATCTAAGCAACTAAAATGTTGAACTGAAAGTCTCTGCAAAATCCCATAATCTACTTAAGAAATAAACAAGTAAATTGATTGCCATTGAGATCAATATATGGGATCATGCAAGGAGATCAATAAAGATCCCAGGGTCTCTCTCCTATGGTCTACGTTTTTGTTCTTTATAAATAAGGGATATTTATACGATTCTGAAGGACATTCTCATCGAATCCATAGGTGATTAAAAGTTATCCTACCTCGTATTGTTTAATAATTGGTATTATTGTGCAATTACCTGTACCCTTTCAATATACTATATAAATGATTCATCAAAGAGTTAATAAAGAATGTTGGATTTGAAGTCAAAATCTGGATCTAAAAATGGTCATATTTAGGCCTACATGCCAGCTTCTCAGAATCTTATTTTTCTTTTCAGTAAAACAGAGATCATTCTATGAGCAAAACTTTCATTTAAGGGGTATTGTGTGAGGATCAAGCAAACTCTTGCATGTGAAAGCACTTCATAAATTTTACATAAAACTTTAATTATGCCACCTCACATTTATAGAATGCATTGTAATTTTCAAAAGATTTTCACACATACTACGTCTAAGTCATTAACAAAAAGTTTCATTTCATCATCATTTGGAGTAAATAAAAGTCCATCATTTTATCACTTAGCTGCTAGTCTAAAACAACACATTTGTAGATACGGTCAAACTGACCCAGATCTGTGCTTAGATCTTTCCACGTTATTCCTCACGGAATAACTAGGGACACCTGCGAAAAGTCAGGTATTCTCAACAACGCCTAATCCTCGCCTTTTCAGGTGGTCTCATGCCTGTGCTCTAACAAGAGGTGCAGAAAGGACACTTTTCAGCACACCAAGAGGAGCCCCTAAACAAAGTGAGAAATGAGAGGAAGATTTGTACACACCATGTAGACTCCTGTACAGTTATCAGTTTTTCTGGAAAGAGTTGCTATTAAAACTTGACCTACCGAGCTTCATTGCGGTTTCCTAAGTAATCAGCAGTCACATCTGTCAATATGCTCATCTGCAAAATTATTCATGCAGCCAGAAGCACACAAACTATTTGTATGGCCAGAAGAGTTTATTAATCAAATAAACTCTGGTAGTCTAGGAAATTAGACAGCTTCAATGGACTACCTTTGCGTGGCCTATACAATACAGTTTTCCATTTTAATTGCCACATTTAAAAATCAGAAGAGGTCATATAAAAATCCAGATTTCTGGGTCTGCTTAAAAAGCACACGAGGGGCACCCCAGGTGGCTCAAGCGGTTTAGCACCACCTTCAGCCCAGGGTGTGATCCTGGAAACCCAGGACCGAGTCCCAGATCGGGCTCCCTGTATGGAGCCTGCTTCTCCCTCTGCCTGTGTCTCTGTCTCTCTCTCTCACTCTCCGTCTCTCATGAATAAATAAAATCTTAAAAAAAAAAAAAAAAAGCACATGAACACGAATACGAAAACCTTAGCAACACTGGTTCTGGCAGCAGCTGAGTCTGCAGCCACTCCCCCACCCCCTCTTCCTACACCTGGGCCCCTTGATCAGCCCCTGCACACACATCTGCACACAGAAACATTTATTTTTCCCACGTTTCCTAATGAATGAAGTTACCTTCGTGCCCATCTTTGAGTTCAGATTCCTCCATTTCATCTTCATCTGATCCATCTCCAAACTCCTTCTCATAGCGCGCCTCCATCTCCTTGAGCTCCTTCTCCAGGTCGGCCATGGTCATCCAGCTCTGCTCTCTGTACTGCTCTGCCAGCCTAGACGCACAGCACAGCCTCGCTTACTCAGAGAAGCAGGTCTCCACATTGGTCCCACTTACCATGCAGGCTTAAAACCCACCCTCCTGGAGAGAGAGGGCTCCTTCCCCCTACACTGTCAGTGTCTACAAAGTTTTAAAATCTGCGCTTCATTCAAATGAGAGCAAAGTCACTCATCTGTTGTGTGGTTGGTTTTAACTACTATACTAGACGATGGGTTCGGGAAACTCTAACTCTTCGCAAGTTATTAAAAGCCTTGAGGTGGTTTTAAATCCGAAGTGTCAAGTAAAGTGCTAATTTTCCAAAAATGAGGGATGGGGCAGGAAGAATTTATATAAGAAGTGAATAATCTTTAAAAGAATGCTACAATGCTCTGGACACAATGCTTTTACGCTATCTCCAAGTAACAAAGCTTTAAAGGCACAGAAACGAATTAAGAATCTGGAGCGTACAAAGACACAGGGCTACAAGGTGGGGCCAAGCGAGGGCACTGCACTGACGTCTCACGTCCAGTGCCTGCCACTGTGATTGCCTTGCTATGTGATCTTGGACCCATCTGCCTCGCCTCCTCAAAAAGATGAGGAGAAAAGCCAGGCCTTGCTTTGCAGAAGTGCTGTGTAAAAAGCGCTTAGAACAGGGCCTTGTGCAGAGGAAGAGATCAACTGACAGTCATTACTATTACATCTCACGAGAGTCTGGTAACGGATCTCAAGTATAAAGGGCCTCTGAAGGAAAACATGCAGTGCAAAAGAAAGACATTTTCCTGGAGGCTAATGAAGCCAGGATGATGATGTGGCCCTCCACGGAAGTGCCCCATCAGGCCCTGGCCCCATACCTCTACTGAGCAAGGGGCCTGGCCACACATCCCATACTTTGCCTGCTTCAGCTTCTGCTGCCGCCTCATCTCCTCTGCCTTCCTCGCCTTCTCAGCGTTCTGTTCCTCCACAAGCTTACGATGCGCCTGCACTCTCCTGTCTCTTTTCCGGATGAACGCGACCAGCTGACGGACAAGCTCATTCTTCTCCTTCCTTGCTTTGTCGCGAATCTTTTTGTTTTCTTTTTCCATGGCTCGTTTCTCCCAGCGGTTTGAAGCTTGTCGTGTATCATATTCTTCCTTCCAAGCAAAGCTCTTCTGAGTGCAGAAACTCTGCCAATAGGCATAGAAAGGATGGACTACCTAGAGACAAAGAAAACAAGTAAAATGCTGAGGTTTAAGAATTTTTTTCTTCAGTGAGGCAGCAAGTTATCATTGACGCAACACATCTTTTTTCATATACATAACATCACTACTAATCAATGGAGAAAACAGTCCTTTCAGGGCTTCATAGAATAAAGCACTCTCTAAAACAAATGAATAAGGCGATTAATGGGATGGGACCACATTCAATAAACAGCAAAAAGTAAAGGAGGACACTGTGAGGGAGCTGAAAGCCCCTCCAGGAAGGGAGACAGAGGAAGAGGCTTACGGCATAGCACCAGTATCCATTCTTCTTAAATAAAGAAATGGGGAAAAAACACACTGATAAACGCTAGTTATAAACTGGCAATTTGGGCAGCCCAGGTGGCTCAGCGGTTTAGCGCCGCCTTCAGCCCAGGGCCTGATCCTGGCGACCGGGATCAAGTCCCGTGTCAGGCTCCTTGCATGGAGCCTGCTTCTCCCTCTGCTTGTGTCTCTGCCTCTGTGTGTGTGTGTGTGTGTGTGTGTGTGTGCCTCTCATGAATAAATAAATAAAATCTTTAAATAAATAAAATAAGATAAAATAAAATAAACTGGCAATGCAATTTTCTTTTACCGTATCATAGTCACTCTGGGAGTCTCCAAAAGTGGGGAAATCTTCCATCTCCTCTTCTAACACAGATTCTAGTTCTTCCTTCGCAATCATTTCAAAAACATTACGATAGACTGTATAAAAGCCCTAAAAAACAGTGGCAGGAACACAAATTTTTAATAGTTTTGTAGTCTAATCACAGAATACGATTTTAAAATGTAACATGAAAAATTTTAATGTTAAAGAATTACAGGCTCAAGCTCTGTCACTGCAAGAACATTTAGGTTTCAACTGGAGGTTTCCATATGCTGATAATTTAAGTATGAAGGCAAATGTTTTTTCAGTTTTCAAAATGAACACCATTTCACTTTTCTATTATAAAACAGTTTTAAGAACTCTTTTTGTGTTGAAAGTCTTGTGCTTAATAGGAAATTAAGAGTGAGTTCATTTATCTTACCTTTTCATCATCTCCATAACCAGAGTAACAGGTCACAGTGAAATAGTGAAGCAAATCTAAGCTGTCGTCTTGATATTCCCCATCAAGCCCACCTTTAAGTAGAGCTTCTCTATGATTATCATACCTAAACAAAGCAAATTAGTATTATCAGTGAACACTGAATAAATAAGAATTCACTGGCTGCTTTACTCTGAAACAGCCAAAATATTATTATTTACATTTTAATGTGTCCAATCCATACTCAAATTTTTTTAAAATATCAACATGAAAAGATTTAATAATCTTTCACAGAACTGATTAAAATTCTGACTGCAACTTCTAATATGCTGTAGGCAAGTACTGTATAATACAATAACAAGTACATTGTTCATACAGTAATATAAACAATGGAATTTAATTAGCCAGAGAATTTCCATGACTCCCCCCAAAAAAGTAGCTGCATTTCTACAGAAGAAATATTACTAAATAGGTCAGGCACTGGACATAATCTGCTCCACAGACTGATTATGTATTTGTGATCAGATTTACCAACACAGACCAGAACAAGACTCTTCTTAGATTTATGTAAACAGTCCAGGAGTTTCACACATACACAATTACTCCGTATAATAACTCTGTCCCCAAAGATGTAACAGGAAATCGAAGCTCAGCAATACTAAATACCTTGTCCATAATCACAAACCCAATAAGCAGCAAAGCTAGAATTCCAGACCAGGTCTCCTACATTAAAAGGACCATGTTCCTGGTAATTGTGCAGTCTGGCCTGCAGGTAACAGGAGAGTTAATTAATAGCAGGGGCTTCAGATAAATGATAAGAGAGTCCTTAGCATAGGATGGCCACCTGAGATCTGGAGAAGAGGACAGAACCAAGGAAGTCAGCAAAGAAGCAAGAAAGCAAAGAAAGAAGTTCCTAAAGAAAGGCAAAATCAAAAAAATAAGAAATAAAAAAAAAATAAAAAAAAAGAAAGGCAAAAGCATTTCTAAGGCCAGATCTCTGAAGTTTTCAGGAGGAAAAAAAAAATGTAGAATTCTCTCTCTGATTATCATATAAGACAAATTTTAAAGTCAGCTGTGTTATTTAACACACAAGACTCACAGAGCAGCACTGAACATCCCCCCTGCTCTTTGTAACAGCAGGCTCCGGCACATAAGTTACGTAAGGGCTTAAAACTTATTCTTTCATAGCAAAAAGTTCATCAAAAAATCTGAAAACGCAAACTTTAAACAGAGAAATTTTTGTCTGGAATGGTATTAACTTCTCAGGTCATCCTAAGTAAAAGTATCTGTCACAGATGTAGAAGCTTAACTCTGTTTCTTCATATAAAGTAGTTCTTGGGGGAAATACTGCAATTGTTGCTCTGAAACACTCTTATGACTCTTATGTGTTTTAAGGACAAGTCAACATTTCTTGTGTAACACCAGTAAACTGGTTATACACCAGAGACATCCCATTTAAGGAGAAGTTACTTCACAAGTATCAAAGTTAAATCTATTTAATGTTGTCAAGCTTTGTTCCACCACCTATAAAGTAATTGGAGTAATCACCTCTAAGGTTCCTTCTGACCCTAATACTGCATTTTATATAATGAAGATGAGAGATGACTCAGAACACACCAAAACATTTGACAAATATACATTTTTCGAATCTCCTATTGATAATTCCTCCCAAGAGAACATGTTAAGATAGGAGGGACAGCGTGATGCTCACCATGCTCTCTCCTGAGGGTCACTCAACACGTCATATGCTGCTTGGATTAATTTAAATTGTTCAGCGGCTTCTGCAGCATTATCCAGATTTTTATCTGTTAAAAATAAAGTCACAGATATTCAGTCAGCAAACAAGGACAGAATCTTTTATTTTTTTTAAAGATTTTTATTTATTTATTCATGATAGACACACACAGAGAGAGAAAGATGCAGAGACACAGGCAGAGGGAGAAGCAGGCTCCATGCAGAGAGCCCGATGCAGGACTCCATCCCGGGACTCCAGGATCACGCCCTGGGCCAAAGGCAGGCGCTAAACTGCTGAGCTACCCAGGGATCCCCAGGACAGAATCTTTTAAAGGGACCTCTCCCATCACAAATGCCATAAGTAGGTGAGGAGTGTACAAAACAAAGAAAAACAATGAGGGAAAAGCAGAGAGATCTGGGTGAGAGCTGATAATCAGGGTATGTGAGAACTATCTACTGGAGTAGAAACTGCAGGCTTTCCACTGAGCCTTGGTGCATCACCTGAGCACTCAATCTGGATATCCACAAAGGGGAAACCCTGACGGAACATACATTTTATTTTTAGAAAAAGCTATATATACAGTTTTTTTAATATATATAAATAGTTTATGTACATAAATTATGTATATATATAGTGTATATATATATAGTGTATGTATATATATATATATATATATATACACGTCAAATCAGTTATGGAAGGACTTATTATTAGGGCTAAATTATATTTACTGTTTGCACGGTCTTTCTGTTTTTTCTTTATCACCATAGAGCAAAATAAATCTCATAAAGCTTTAAAAATATATACCAATTATTCTTCCCTTGGCTGTGCTTCCTTAACTCTGAATTCAGAGTCTCTCTGTCTCAGGCAGGTAGACAGCTCCCAAGGTGGCCCCCAAGGACCCGCATCCATCTCCTAAGAGCCACACCCTGTGCAGCCCCCTCACAGGTCACCAGGGTTGCTCTGGGGGACCAACAGCAGGCAGCAGAAATGAGGATGCCACAGTAAGTTACTTCTGAGACTAGTCTGTAAAAGACGGCAGCTTCCACCTGGGTCCTCGCTGTCTCGGATCGCCCTGGGAGGAGCCAGCTGCCACGGCATGAAGACGCGGGGAGAACAGGCCTCTGGCCCAAGGTAAGCAAGCAGATAAGGCCTGCCAAGACCACGCGGTGAGACCGAGACGTGGACTTTCCCAATGAGGATACCACTCATGAGAAACCTGAGCCGAACCACCCAGCTAAGCCGCTCCCAGATCTGATCCTCAGACACTCAGTCCCTATGTTTTGCGGTGTTTAAAACCCAAAGCTTTTGGTAATTTGTTATGGAGCAATAGATAATAATACAGTCAGAAACTAAAATATTTTGAATCTACTCGGGACCATACCAAAATTGTAGAAGCTGCAACTTAATACTTGCCCCGAAGAGGCCGGAGGTAACACGGGACAGAAACATATTCCCCGTGCATAATCTTGCAGCCTCAGAACGAGACCCAAGGGCATCCTGCCTCCCCGTCCGAAGTACCCGGCGTCCAGCCCTTCAGGTGGTTTCCTGCTCTACCACTGGCACTGACAGTACCTTCTCAGGGCCAGCTCGCTTTGCTAAGATGCTTTAACATAAAAAGCTCTCAATGTTATTTTAGAATCACGGTAATTCTAACTTGAATGGAAAACAATCTCCCTCCCCGCAGCCCGGGTGTAAGTGGCAAGTACTACGGCGCAAGTCTGAACCCCCTCCCTCGGCGCAGCGCATGTGAAGCAGCGACGGCCACCTGCGGTCCCCCTTCTCCTGGACTACACACTCCCATCTCCCACCGCACACCACAGTCCTCTACTTCAAACGCAGTAAAGACAGGCGCCAATGGTCAAAGAGCCATTCATCACTCCCTTCTCTTCACATTCTACTTTTAATCACTACAGCTCATAATGTTAGCTTCTAGCAACAGCATCACATGACCTCATTGTGAATTTACGGCTGACAAAGTTTCTTGTGTTTTTCATACTGACAAGCCAACTGATAACTACCTAATGGGTTTTTTTTTTAAAAAACTAAGATATAGCTCTGAATCCATTCTGAATGTGGCAGACACTAAAGGTTAGATCATCCAACGCCTCTCCCCTTTTCTCCTGCAGCCTCTACTGTGGAGGCTGACTAAGCTCAAGGACTTGCTTTCCAGCCTCCCTTGCTGCTAGGAATTGGCCATATGACACAGTTCTGACCAGTGGGATGACAGCAGAAGTCTATTAGTATATTTTCCTCCCTTCTTCTTTCTTCTTGTCTTGCATGTGGACATGATGTTTGGTGCCTCAGCAGCCATCTTGAGACCTTGAAGGAAAAGCCAAGAGGTTCACAGAAATATTAACGAATCACTGAAACAATGCAAGGAGGCAGCTACCTCCAAGCCTTCTTGTGATAAGAGAGAGAGAAAAACACCTTAAGTGATTATAATTAGGTTTTCTGTTATGTCCAACTAATACCACCAAATTCTATCTCGTCGTGGCCTGCTGCAATCAGGTTTTAGGTAACGCAGGACAGTCAGTGGTCTATTGCCATTATTTTAAGTTTTGATTACCACTCTATGAAAGGTACTACTACTAGAGCTGCCTACCTAGTACCTAGTCTCACAGTACCCGTGAACACGGTTTTGTTCACAGTGGTAATGTACCTAGTTAAAAAATTCACCTCCCCAGATGTTCTGGAGGTTGGGGAGATTAGGTGACCCAGTTTTAGCCAATGAAATATAAACACATGGCAACCAACTAAAACTTTCCAGGAAAGATTTTATTTTCCATATGAAAGGGATGGGCTTTGGTAGCACTCACCTTACACCCTTAACCCAGTCCAAAGTCAGTCTAAGGCCTACAGGTGATTATGAGGATTGAGGCAGAGACTGCTCCTTTATTCCCTTCTTCCAGTAACAGTGAACCCTGATTTTGTGGCGGGTACAGGGTCCCATGATAAAAACTCCATTTCTCAGTCTCCTTTGAAGCGTGGCATGACTGTGACTACATTCCAATCACTACCACCATAAAAGTGTTATACGACAGCTTTTAGGGACTTCCTTAAAAGGCAACCAGCACACACGCTGTCCCTGCTCTACCCTTTCCTCCTCCCTTCTGCTCCCTGGGACTGCCAATGACCACCCTGGACAGTAAGTGAGGGCCCATCTGAAAGGAGCTAAGCAGAGTCCACAGACCTCGAGGAGGAGAACTGCTCCACCGCAGCTCACCTGCCGGTCTCTGTCTGCACCTGGACACGAGAGAGCAAGAAACTTCTAGCTTTGAGGCTTAACTGTTGATACTCGGTGCAAGCACTCAAGCCTTAGAGTCAGGACAATGGAGCAGGTCTCTGACCGTTTCATCATCAAGAGCTGGAGCTACCAAGATGGGCCCTCTCTGGATTTCTTGCTAAGGTTGAGAAAAACAAAACTATTTAGTTTAGTTACTGTAGCCATCTTCCTGTCACATGCAGCTCAACAGTCCAGACATGCTTTAAGGTGAAAGTCATGATTTCTACATCTTTCATGATTCAAAAATACTCATGATTTCTACATCTTCACCAAATCATTCATAAACTTTTTGTCATAAATAAAAAAGCACAGTCCCAATTAAAGCAGAATGGCAGAAAATGCCAGCAAATAAATCTTCCCACATAAAACAAAAAAGGTGACTGGGGGAGGTATGTGGGTGGTTCTTCTTCACCTTTTAATCAGTACTGTACTCTGTTGTCCTGCTTCTTCCCACTCCCTTCCTTCCTCCCCCAAAGAAGTTTGGAGAAAGCTCAAGCTTTCAAACACAGAAAGTCCATCAATGTATCAGCTGAAAATAAGACCTAACTTCTTACTGAAGCATCTTTCTTAAACAATTTTTTCCCAGCCTGTCATATGGCTCTTTATTTCACTCAAACAAACCTGAACTGGTTGACTATAATGTTAAAGTGAGATCTAAAAGCATAAATGCAGTAAGTTAAAAAGCAATAATAAAGAAACAAAAAGCCCACATTTATTATTAGCCACATGCAAAGGCCACAGGTATTGCAAATCCAGTCATCCAAATTTAAAAAGCATTTTCACACTATTCTTTGTACTTTTCTCTGGATCCACTATGCACACTCTTCTATTCCCTCCCAAATTTTTTTGAGGTGCCTTTTGGAAAATTCCATGGATTGAGCCTTTTAAGTTCTGTCTTGAGGGAAGCCAGGCTTCCTGAGAATACCACTTCCCTGCAGGGCTTCCTCCTGGGGCTCCTTAAGCCACAGCCCTCATATGGCAGGTCTGGTGCTGGAGCTGGCTTCCTCCTGGCTGCTGGCCCTTCACTCACCTCCGAGGGCAAACTACATTCCTTCCAGATTCAAACCACTGGCCACCTTCTTCCCCTTCTCACTGTCCACACATCACTCAACCAATCCCCCTTAACTCACTGAGAATTCTAGCACTTGGCTCAGTTTCCATCTGCAGATACTATGATCAACATGGGTGACCTCAATGTACTCTGACCTCCTGGTCTCCCTACTCCCAGTCTTGCTCGCTCCAATCCACTCTCCACAATAGCCAGAGGTACCTGAAAAATAAATATCTTTTTCTGCTGCTTCCAACTTCTCAGTGGCTTCCCAATGCCCTTAGGTTAAAATCCAATGTACCTAATCCAGTTTACCCCAACCTCCATGACCTGGCTGCTGCTTCCCAGGCCATGCTCACCACTTGCCCTTCCTGCATTCTGCTATGCTTTGTCTTGCCTCCCTCCACCTGTATTAACTGCTTTCTGCCTTTAGTCTTGCCTTAGAGGTCACTTCTCTGGGGATGCACATCTCTCCCACCTACACACAAACCCAGTCCAGGTCATATGTGCTCATAAGCATCTTCTATTTGCCTTCATACCACCCTGATGTCACCAGACTGCAACTGCCTGTTTTCCTGTGACTCTCTAATGACTTTATGTGCCAGCAGGGAAGGGACTGTCCCTGTCTCATTCACACAGCAAAGTGCTCGTGGCATCAAATAAAAGCCTTCCCTTCACAAGGAGTGATCTCACTGGAAGTAATGTTGACCCTACTGAAGATTATGTTCGGTTGCTCAACAAAAAACAAATACCTTTAACAATGAAAAATGAGCAGCCTTTGTTTTGAAGTACAAATTCTTTCTGGAGCAAACCCCATATGTTAACCTCAGAAACATCTAACACAGAACCCTGCACACAGGATGAATTAAACATTTGCTGACTGACGGACGTAACAAATTAACAAGCCAGCGCAGCAAAATATACCATAATACTGTGTTGCCTGGAGAGGATGTATCCTTTAAGTGTACAGGCATCTTCACACCAAAAGATATTTAGGATGTTATGTTTTATGATGACATTCAGAGAAGACATGCACATTTCATTTCTAACCAGTGAGGTTTCAAAAACAGTTAGTGATGTTTTAATAATGTTTGCATACTTCTTCCTTCCTTCCTTGCACTGATTTCCAATCAATCACCAAATCTGGTAATTTTTCCTTTACAGCATCTTTTCAACCTGGCCTGGCCTTTCCTTCCCACTGACCCCCAGCCTGGTGTGGGCCCTTCCATAGTGGAACCTACCTGACTTCTGTCTCTGTCCCTCTGCAGTCCACTCACGGGCCCTCACAGTTACCACCTCAAGACAGCTTAATAAAACCAGCCATTATTAGAAAAACAAATTCGACAGTCCTTAGCCTAACATTCAAGACCCTTTACAATCTGATCTTAAAACTACACTAAAAAAAGAAAAATCTTAATATTATCATCAAAATTATATATGCATTTGGTCACAAGCATCAATCAC
Organism: Vulpes lagopus; assembly: GCF_018345385.1. NCBI lineage: Eukaryota > Metazoa > Chordata > Mammalia > Carnivora > Canidae > Vulpes > Vulpes lagopus. Next base: position 14,988,576 of record NC_054826.1, on the reverse strand, counting down.
ATTTTTCCAGCCAGAAAAGGCAAGGAATTTCTAACTTCCTTCTAATTCCTACTCAATTTCTGATGAACACCCTTATTACTCTAAGAATATGGTTCAATACTCTTTTTAGAATTATTCATTTTGGATTTAATTAATTTTGACTTCCTGCTCTGATGAATGTTTAGCTTGCTTACTTTCTTCCTTTCCAATATATATTTAAGTTCCTCCGTTGGTAATCATTACTCTAAGTAACAAATCCATACCTTTATTTCTTGCTCAACCCCAGACATTACCCTTTGGCCATTTGGGTCCCAAGCCCCTCCTTCAGCTCTTCTCTCAACACATATTTTCAGATTTCCAATAAATACTGTCCTCAAACTGCCCCTGGACCATCTCTGGTCCAGCATGATGCTGTTGCCTCTACTTTTCAGCTTACTTTTCCCAGTTGCATTCCTCTAGGATCCAGCATAAATCCAGGCTCCTCTGCCAAGGGGAAGCCTCACTGCCTCTCAGGGCACAGTGAAAAAACTTCGTCCCCAGAATGCCTGGGGCATTTATTAGTTGTTCTACGAATCCAACTACCAATTGTGTGTGTTGTGCTGTTTTGTTTGCGCTTGTATTTAAGATTCCACGGCTTAGGTACAGCATGTTTTCCCAGCAGGACTCTTGGGATCTCTGAGCACTTCAGAATCTTCCTTTGGTGCCTTGTATATACTGGAGGTTCTAGCGCTAATACGGAAACCTCTCAGAAGCCTCAGAAAGCTGAGATTCAACTACAGCCCTTAGTTTCCCGGCCCGAAAGATCAGATAAACTTCACGCAACTCCCAGAAGCCCGACCTACCACCAAATACAACACCCAAAGGAAGCATACTTCTAAGCCCCCGGGCCAGCGTCACGAGGGAAGCCACCCTCAGACGTCTCGGTCTGCAGGACACCCGCAGGGGAGTGCCGGGTCTGAATTTCAACAGCTTACGGGGGGGGGGGGGGGGCACAGCGACTTAAAGACCGCCTGGATGTCAGCACGGGGCCAGGCATCACGCCCGGGCAGCCGGGATTCGGCGATGAAGCTAAGGGCAGCTAAGGGCAGCCAGGCGGCAGGGGCCAGGCGGCAGGGGCAGGCGGCAGGGGAGGAGCGGGGACGGCGCTAGAAGGCGTCCCTCCCGCCGAGTGGCACTGCGGGCAGCGGGCGCGGGGCGGCCGGGGCGGCCGGGAGGGGCCGGGAGGGGCCGCGGGCGCGGGGGCGGGCGCGGGGGCGGGCGCGGGGGCTCGGGGCAGCCGGGCGGAGGGCGGCAAGGGCTCTGCGCAGCGGCACCGGCCCGAGCCCGCGGGAGGTCGCGGCCGCCCAGGGCCCCGCAGTTATCCCGGGGGTGCGAGGGCGGCGAGGGCGGCGAGGGCGGGGGGGCGGGGGCCCGGCTCGTAGTTACCCGGGTGCCATTTCAGGGCCAGCTTCCGATAGGCCTTCTTGAGCTCCTCCTCGCTGGCGTCGCGCCGCACCCCCAGCGCTTCGTAGTGACACTTCATCGCCCGGCCGGGCAGGGCGCCGGGGCCGGGGCCGGGGCCGGGGCCGGGGCCGGGGCCGGGGCCCGGGGCGGGGCGGGCGCCCGGGCCCGGGCCGAAGGGGCGGCGGCGGCGGCGGCGGCGCTGCTGGGCCTCCTCGGCAGCGGGAGCCCAGCGCCCGCACCGGGCCAGCCAGCGAGCGCGGCGGCGGCGGCGGCAGCGGCGCGGGGCGGCGGAGGCGCGCGACGGCCACAGGCGGCGCGGGCTGCGGCAGGCGGGCGCGCGGAGGGGGCGGCGCCGGCGGCCGCGGCTCCGCATGGGCTGGGGGCGGGCGCGGTTCCCGGAAGGCTGCGCGAGGCGGAGGCGGGGCCCGGACAGGTGGGAGGCGGGGCCCGGACAGGCGGGAGGCGGGGCCTGGATAGGTGGGGGCGGGGCCTGGACGGGCGGGGGCGGGGCCGCGGCGGGCGTCATTGTGAGGGGCACAGTGGGCCGTCTGTGTAGGGAGCGCCGAGTGGGCAGCCCGCCCGAGGCTGATGGGGAGTCTGATGGGAGATTCTGGAAAACACCTTGTTTTCTGAAGACAATTTCTCAGTGGAGCCCCGTTTTTTTTTTTTTAAATTTTTTTTGAATTTATTTATGATAGTCACAGAGAGAGAGAGGCAGAGACACAGGCAGAGGGAGAAGCAGGCTCCACGCACCGGGAGCCCGACGTGGGATTCGATCCCGGGTCTCCAGGATCGCGCCCCGGGCCAAAGGCAGGCGCCAAACCGCTGCGCCACCCAGGGATCCCTGGAGCCCCGTTTTTAGAGGAGGCAACTCGGACTCCAAGTAGTCGAGTGGTTCGTTCAGGCCTCCCCAACTGCTCAATGGCAGGATTCAGGTGGACCCAATACCGGGTTTAACTCTTCAGTTCTCTCCAGCCGCCACTCATCGAGATCTCTAATACTGCTCAATCTGACCAATATGCAGAGAAATAACGGTAAATATGATGCCCTAAATTGGAAGTGTGAGACAGCATCAACACATTTTTTAAAACATACCAAATGTTTTACCTCCGATATGGGTAAAATTGTGCTAACCCATCCATCCATTCCTCTCTAATCCTAACTTTCTGGTTTCTAATCCTACATTTCCTAGTATTTAACCATTTTTTCCTTGATCTGATAGAGTATTACAGGATGGGAGATTGCTACAACTGTTCCAAACAATTTGATAAGGTATCAAAATAGTATTCTAATTATCATTTAAATATGTTGGTGAAATATGTACACCAATGTATTTCATTATATTGTGGAATGTTTACATACATCCGTTGTTAGGTGTAGGTTTTGTCAACCACGCATAAAGAGGTTTGGCTCTATTGCTAACATCTATTGTACAAGATGGTCCCTCGTTTTTCTAATACTCTGCCCTATCAATCAAAACCAACCAACCCTAAACCTCATCAAGTTTTTCCACACCACTGTTCAACCAACTCATACTCAAAATTCATACACCTGCCTCCTTTTCAAAGAAGGAAGATACCACACCACCTTAGTTTGCAAATCAGCAATGGATAATTGAGTTTGAATACAGGGCAAAATAGAAACTCTCCCCATTTCAGAATGGCTTTGCAGTAGGAATAAAACGTGACTAAGAAAATAACTTTTTCCCTCCAACTACATCTGGTTTTGCTTAGGACTTGTGAGTCAACTGCCTTTTTCCTCCTGAGAGAAGAGGGAACTCTTTTTGCCTGTAACATTGTACAGCAATGTAAAGACAATTACACTGGATATAAATCTGTTTGAAGAATTACCTTTGTTAAACAAGTTGGCTTCTAAATGAACATGGACTATAAAGATGATGAATTCTCATTCAAATGAGGTACTCCTATAAATGACTGTAAAAGGGAAGTAATTTGGGACAGGAAAATATGTAGAAACTGATAATCAAAATTGTAAAAAAAAAAAAAAAATCCATGAAAACTCTACAACACACACCTCAGCATATGTTAAAAGTTTGGGTCTTCACTCAAACTCACAACTTGTTGAGCCAGTTTATTTTATAACCTATAATTAACTTCTTGAGATGTGAGTATTTAAATTCAAATCCTGAATTACAGCTTTTCATCCCGGGCTATATTCAATTGCTGAAATAAATCAGCTTTTTCTCCCCCTGCACTTAACCAGATTTGGTCTTCATTACCAGACACTAGTATTTAAAGTGAACCTCTTAAAAAAAAAAAAAAAAAAAAAAAGTGAACCTCTGAACTGACCTACCTGCTTAATATGGATTGCAAGATAAGTAGCCTAACAGACTATTTCAAAATAAAGTGGCCTCATTGTACAATCAAGGCCTTTCTTTGAAAAAAATTAAGAAAAAATGAAATATAATAGAAAATCAATTGTTCTGTCTACAGATTTACAGAACAAAATTAAAATACAAGTGAGGAACTGGGAAAGATGTATAGAATAACTCAGCCATAGAAGAGCTCTTACAAATTAGTAAAAGAGAACTACAAAAACAAGATTAGTCACAAAAGAAAAACTATTATCTTCCCCAAAAAGGTATTTTTTTAACTTACCAAACTGACAATGATTATTTCACTGTTGTCAAGTGTCATTATTTCACTGTTGTAAATATATGAACTCTGACCTCTGGTGAAATACAAAATGTCTTAACATTTGTATCTTTTGACTTGAGTTCCACTTATACGAAACCACAAGGGTGATATAAAATAATTTACGTCAAGAAATGTTTGCTATACGCATCCATAAGTTAATAACTGAAATATCCCACAATAGGGGATAGATTGTATAGTTACGGCATAGAGTGGAATGCTATGCAATTATTAGTCATGTTCTATAATAAAGACATGGGGAAATGATTAATATGAAATAAGTGGGTCACAGAATACACACATGATCCAATCCTGTTATGGATATGTGTATATAAATCAGCCTGCCTCTTCAGCAGCTACCTACCTGTCCATGGCCACTAACACCCAGAATCTTGTCTTTCCCTCTTACTAACTGACCTCCAGGATATAAGCTTCCTGCTTTCTGCATCAAACAGTTCTTTCATCAGGAGAGAAACTCAAATGTTCCAGTACCCTCTAACTACTGTTCCATTTTCCTTCCTCTTAATTATTAACTCAAGCAATTTATACCCACTGCTTCTAAATTAAATTTGTAATCTACAAAATACTTTCAACACATATATTAAATCCTTTGATTCTCTAAACCTAAGAATTTTTATTGTACTCTTTCTTGAGGTGAGAAAAAAAGATCAGGGATTGGCTTTTCCAAGGCCTCTTGCATTGGTGACTCAGGGACTCCAATCTCAGTAAGATATTTTTTCTTTCTACCAGTCTATCTGCATGTTACCGTCCAAAACTATGCTCTCAAAGTGCCTAAAATTCGTTGTTTTACAAGTAGCAATGACCCAGTAAATCTGTTTCAATTTCAGCTTTGCTAAACCCAAAATTTAAATCCAAGAAATCAAGGCTAAACCTGAAGTATGCTGAATTTTAAGTAATATCAAACTAGCTTTGAAAAAAAAAAACAAATTAATTGATGAGTTCTGGTAATATTTAGAAAAACATACACAACACTGAAGCCACGGAGTTTAATTTGGTTTTTCTGTCTTAAATGCCACACTAATGAGATGTAAGGTAGTCCTGGATAATAAAACTGTATTTACACACTGAATACAAAATAAATATAAAATTACTGAAAAGTTAGTTATCCACTGATTCATTTTGCATTGCCACTGTTCATCTTCTGTTTCATTTTTCTTTGCCTTTTGTAAATCCTTTTCTTTCTTGCCTTCAAATCCACTTTTGGCTCTGGTTTTACCCACTGTATTTCTATCGGCTTTTCATCAGCTGGTATAACAAAAACATCAGCAGTGGGATCATGTGGAAGAATAGTCTTTGGTTCTTTCTTTTTCATTTTCTGTGCATCTTTCACTTGTTGTTTCTCTTTGTATTTTGCAGCTGTGATGGATCTTATGATACGCCGATGCTAAAAACCAAAAAAATATCAGATGCATTCCAAATATATGGTGAGAACATTCACTTACACATCTTTTCCCCCTTCACTCTTGTCATTAAAAAAGTAGTAATTTGCAAAAATGTGTGCAGAAAACAACAACAACAACAAATTTAGTTTCATACTTAACAGAAATCGCTTGACAGAATCATTCTGGCCAGAGAGTTCTGGGCATTGAGGGACCACCAAACAGCAAAGAGATAGCTTACCATGTTTGGTGACTGGTAGTGAGGATTTTCATATAAAGTTGGTCCTCCAAAACTTCCCTGGAAAATCTTTATGAGATTTAAGACAAAACGAGGTCCTATTTCTACAAGAGCAGCATCTTCTTCAATGATCTTTAATAAAAAGGAAACATTTCATTTTGGTTTGGATATATTGTTCCTCAAAGATACACTGGCTATAACCTCATCACAACTATGCCCCAAAGAAGTGAGAACCAATTAAATTAAGGTGGAAGTGAAACCTGCCAAGTGCCAAATTCTCACTATTTTCTGAAATAAATTACTAGTTAACAGATAATTGTCACGGGAAAATTACTGTTTTTCTCAGTGTTTCTTTTCAAATTAAGTAATTCCAATTTGGCCCTTATCTTGCTTCTTACAGTGCACATATTCTTGAAAAACTGTGGTTAAATGAATTTTTAAAACTGCGACCACTGTAACAAAATGTATTAAAGTACCCTGTGGAGAACCTTTTTAAAATTTAAGTCAACCCCTAAATTGTGTTTATACATCTAATTCAAATTATGTTAAAAGGTATATAAAAGGATATCTGGCCCAATTTATTTGTGAATTTAAAGGCAATTTCTGAATTCAAAATACTAGCAATGTTGGTTCATGTATGCCTGCCCTCAGAGGCTAAGGGGATATGTTCAACTCACACTGCAGGGTGTCCAACATACCACCACGTGCAGGAATGAGCCCAGATTACTTCATATGCTGTCTGAAACTGTCTTGCTGTTCTTTCCACTTCTCTACCTTTCTGATTTATTATCCTGCCAAACTCCTGCTTCAAGATTTCCAGAATCACCTCTCCTCCTAAATGAGTCACCGTATGATTCATCTTAGAATTCTCAGTAAATGCATTCTATAGGGATCATATTTTTCTAAGTCCTAACAATGTCCACTCCCAGATTCCCACCTCTTTGGAGAAACTTTTATTTAGCTAAACATATACAGTTGCTTTTTCTTTTAAGACTTTTTTTTTTAAATTCATGACAGACATGAGAGAGAGAGAGAGAGGCAGAGACACAGGCAGAGGGAGAAGCAGGCTCCATGCCCGGAGCCCGACGCCGGACTTGATCCCGGGACTCCAGGATCGTGCCCTAGGCCAAAGGCAGGCGCTAAACCACTGAGCCACCCAGGGATCCCCAATATAGTTGCTTTTTAGAAAACCCTTACTCCATACCAACGGATAGCCTAGAAATAAGTAGAGAAATAGGTAAAGTATGAGACAGTTGTTAATTGCTGTAAGTCTATGGGGGCAAAAAGCTATTTAAAACAAAAGAAATAAATAGGGGGATCCCTGGGTTGCTCAGCCGTTTAGTGCCTGCCTTTGGCCGAGAGCACGATCCTGGAGTACCGGGATTGAGTCCCACATCAGGCTCCTCGTAGGGAGCCTGCTTCTCCCTCTGCCCGTGTCTCTGCCTCTCTCTGGGTCTCTCATGAATAAATAAATAAAATCTTTAACAATAAATAAATAAATAAATAAATAAATAAATAAATAAATACGAAATAATTATTTGCATTTTCTACAAATTCTATATAATACTTCATTTCAAAGTGTAATTAAAAATTAATTAAAGCTAACCTGAAAGTTCCGAAACCATATCCTATTATCCAAAATGGTGAAAGTAAACACATGGTCCACAAATGGTTGGCTTTTGGGATGATACCGTGGTGTACTAAAGATCTAGTTAAAAAAAAAAAAAAAAGATATGTTAATTTCTTATTCTACCACATATCATGTATGTTTCAGATAGCTAACAAAAAGTCCAGAGATACTCCTGTTATTAAAAATACTTTCTATAAAAGATATTTACCTGAATTAAGAGTTCTTTTAACAAAGCATAATGTGGTAATTCATCAAAAGCCTACAAAAATAAAGTGAACATATTATTTGACAAGTGTTTTAAAATTGTATTTTTAAATTTTAACTAATTGAACTACACAAGCATGTCCACTAAACAACTATGCAGAGTAAGAAAATTAGACCTCACACACTAAATGAGAAACTTACTGGGTCAAATGACAAAAGGGGCCGAGAACCTTTCAAACAGTTTCCAGTCATCTTTAGCTCAGCTAGGGTATGAACTAGAAAAAAATATAACAAAAGTAGCTATAACTTTGGCACAATTATCCCAAAAGCATGATTTTCAATTTTGTCATAAAAAATTTTTAAACTAAAAAAAAAAAAAATTAAATTGAGTCAACTTACTGTTTTGAACAAGGAATTTAGCAGATGGTCCATGAGGTGAATTTGAAAGCCTGAGAAAAATGAAATTGTTCAACTAAATAGAATTTATAATATAGTAAACTACTTCACAGTTTAAAAGACATTATGCCGTGCTTATAACATCCATATATTAAATTTTCTTTAAAGGTTTCAACTTTTGCAAATCAAATGACTTTGCTTCATCCCCTGGCCCAATCTTTTTACATAGAAGACTGAAAGCAGTCTACAACCTAAGAGATACAAATAAGTCCATTTACAAGAACAGTTCCACCTAAGTCTCAATACATTCTCTTACCACATATAGAGATCCTGTTTTTTCTTAGCTTCAAAATAGATACATTTATTGCAGTTTTTCATTTCACAAACCTAAACAAAGTACAGAAACAAGAAATAGATAATAAAAATGAGAACCAAAGCATTAATATCTACATAATAAAAATGAGAACCAAAGCATTAATATCTAGATTCCCCCAAAAATACTTAAGCAAGTTAATAGGCTACAAAGGTCTAAATTTAGGTAAATTCACAAAAAGAAACATTTAAAATCCCTCTTAGGTATTCTAAGGCAAACCAGACACTCTGGCCTTTCTTCTGTTCACTGGGAACCCTATCTCCCACCATACTCCCATGTACAACCTACAAAGAGTAAAAAAGGATGCCTTAGGGATAAAGCACACTACAATTAGCCAATCTTAGGACACACAGTCCTTCAAGAATCAACTACATCCATTATAATGGTTATTTTTATTTCTAACTCTTTAGTGTTCTGATTTTTAAGCTTAAGAAATTTAAGATTTTTCTTCCTAATCTATACTATCATTTCTTGATTTCAGTTCTGTGAAATCACTAAGGGACTGGTGAAAGGCAAAAGTTAGAAAACCTATTTTAAGTTGAATTAAACTTCTACATCTTGACAGTTTATATTACTGTAATATTCCTAAAGTAATATAGCATTCATCAACTCTCAACTACTTGAGACTTTAAACCTAACAACTTTAAAAAACTCTTAGGTCCACTGCTTTTGTTTCTTATTGGACTTAGAACAACCAACACTTATCGGTTGTTTTCTAGTTTAGCCTCAGTTGCTGGAAACTCAGACCCTGTGTTTTTCACTTATCTTCACTTGAAATCATACTTGTTTGCGGACTAAATCCCCCATTAGAATATAAGCCCGACCAGACGACAGGGGCATTGTTTTGTTAAAACAGTTTTCACAGCCTTGAAGTAAGGCCATATATAGCACGGGCTCAAAAATTCAAGCTAAATGAATAAAAGAAGCCTTTCTAATAGTGAAAGAAAATGATCTAAAAATACAATTCCTCTACATTTTTAAAAATTGGCTTTAAAATATAAGTTTAGGGGCACCTGGATGGCACAGTTGGTTGAGTGTCTGCCTTTGGGTCAGGTCATGATCAGGTCCTGGGGTGGAGCCCCACATATTGGGTTCCCTGCTCAGCAGGAGCCTGCTTTTCCCTCTCCCTCTTCCCCTCCCCTGCTGTGCTCTATCTCAAATAAATAAAATCTTAAAAAATAGTAAGAAATAAAAGTTTAGTATCCTCAACAATACTTTAAAAATTAAGAGCAAATACCATGTGTATCACTTTTAATACTGGCAAAAACATTTCTAAAATGTGTAGTTTTAAAAATATTTAATGGAGGGATCCCTGGGTGGCGCAGCGGTTTGGCGCCTGCCTTTGGCCCAGGGCGCGATCCTGGAGACCCGGGATCGAATCCCACGTCGGGCTCCCGGTGCATGGAGCCTGCTTCTCCCTCTGCCTGTGTCTCTGCCCCCCCCCCCCCCCTCTCTCTCTCTCTGTGACTATCATAAATAAAAAAAAATAAAAATAAAAATATTTAATGGACTTTATTTATTTTGTACATGTTGGTGTTTTTAAAATAAGTACCCACTATAAATTTAGCACTGTATTGTACCTGATGAGAAAAAAATAAATAAAAGAGAAACTTTGTCCTTTAGAAATGTCAATGTTTGGTGAGGTAAGACAAATATAAGAATGACCAAGAAATAATTTATACTGAATCACTAAATTGTGAGAGATAGTGAGTATATAAAAATTTATAAGCAAATCATTGAAGAGTTAATAAAATATGTCTGAGCTATCTTTTACAAAACAATTTAAAAGTCATTGAATAACTTATTGTGAACATCTTTAGCGTCCCAAAATATTTTTATTCCTAAATAGTGTTCCTATATTTTACTTGAACTACTATCTAAAATTACCTCATTAATGACAAACAATTTGTCTTTACGATCCATTTTTGTATCTAAAAAGAAAAAAAAGAAAGTAAGAGATTTCAAAGCTACTTCAAACAAATCACACATGCTTTCTAAAAAGTACTGTTTTTACAATCTTCAGTTTAAGAGGTTTTATTAATTTTCAAAATTATTAGGCCTAAAAACACATGACCTCTTTAAAAATCTTGTTACCTTTTTTTAATAAAAATGACTGAATAGAAAACAGTCCCACAACGGGCTCCCTGCATGGAGCCTGCTTCTCCCTCTGCCTGTGTCTCTGCCTCTCTCTCTGTCTCTCTCTCATGAATAAATAAAATCTTAATTAAAAAAGTCCTCAATTGAAAAGTCCTTAATTGAAAACAGTCCTCAAGAATCATAAACTATGTTCTAAGCAGTGGTCTCCTGTCAACTTTACATGTTCTATAAGTCCCTTTCAAATATGGAAACACTCTTACAAACAGAACACTATGTTCTAGGATGGCAGTTTAAGGAACACTCACTAAAGAAAACTAAAATTTGAACTGGAGAAAATTTATTTCAATTTTGAATCACAGTTGTCAGGAAAATGGATTAAAAAATGGTTTTAGATCACAGAAAAAAAAAAACAATATAAATTAAATCTCTTAGTTTTAGATACGAAGATGTAACAACAGACTCCAGTTTGAGAAACAGTGGTCTAAGAAACAAAATTATTATCTAGAATTAAAGCCAAAAGCTCGGGATCCCTGGGTGGCGGAGCGGTTTAGCGCCTGCCTTTAGCCCAGGGCGCGATCCTGGAGACCCGGGATCGAGTCCCACGTCGGGCTCCCGGTGCATGGAGCCTGCTTCTCCCTCTGTCTGTGTCTCTGCCTCTCTCTCTCTCTCTGTGTGTGTGTGTGTGTGTGTGTGACTATCATAAATAAAATAAAATAAAATAAAATAAAATAAAATAAAATAAAATAAAATAAAATAAAATAAAAAATAATAAAATAAAATAAAATAAAATAAAATAAAATAAAATAAAATAAAATAAAATAAAATAAAATAAAATAAAATAATAAAATAAAATAAATAAATAAAATAAAAATAAAATAAAATAAAAATAAAATAAAATAAAATAAAATAAAAATAAAAAGTTAAAAAAAAAAAAAGCCAAAAGCTCCCCTCAACAAAGGCACAAGAACAGCTGTATGACGGTACTGCCACAGTTCTAACTTAAAACTTCATTTGCCTGAAAGATACACCATCACTAAAAAGAATATTTTGGTATTTAGAAGTAGGCTGAGCCCCAACTTCAAGGTGCTTCAAATCCCACTATGGTCCATTAACTTTTAAATAAGAACAGGTTTTTGTTTTTTTTAATGCAGATAGTGGGGGACCTGGATGGTTCAGTGATTAAGAGTATGACTGTCCATCTCCGCACTGTGTGTGAGTTCAAGCCCTGCATTGGGCTTGGGCTCCACCGAGTATGGAGCCAACCTTTAAAAAAATAAATAAATAAGCAGATAGCAATACATGGCAGTCACCAATTACTTGGAAGGACAAACCAGCTTATCACCTCTGAGAGCACTACAATGAAGGCATTCCTGGACCTTCAAGAAATGTTTTGATAATAGTAGGATACCTGAGGGATCCCTGGGTGGCGCAGTGGTTTGGCGCCTGCCTTTGGCCCAGGGCGCGATCCTGGAGACCCGGGATCGAATCCCACGTCAGGCTCCCGGTGCATGGAGCCTGCTTCTCCCTCTGCCTATGTCTCTGCCTCTCTCTCTCTCACTGTGTGTGCCTATCATAAATAAATAAAAATTAAAAAAAAAAAAAAAAGAATAATAGTAGGATACCTGAGAAAGTGAAGGGAATGTTAATAAATTTTGCAAAGAATTTCTAACAAAATGTGAATTGGAAAAACCTTATCACTGTTCTGAGGCAACAGAGTTCTTTACCTGATAAGGCTGAATAAATGACAAGGTTAAACAACAATTCAAAGTGAGAATATATAGTCAAGTTTATAAATAAGTACTTTTAAAGTGTATGATATAAAGGCACCTGCTTTAGAATGAGGCATCAACATTCTCAAATCTTGCATTAAATGTCTTGTTCTGAAATTTATTCCTCTGGAAGAAAAGATGAGAATCCGTTCCTTATTTTTCCACTTGCCCTAAAGAAAAAGAAAATGTTAAAATTTTTAAAGCTCATACTGAACCTACCTTGGTTTTTTAAAGATAGTTTAAAAGTATCTAGTTTTTAAATACTACATCATCCTCTAATGTATCAAGACTATATCCTTAATTCTGCCTCTCTCTCATGTGTATAATTCAGGGAACTGAGTTGTTTAACTATATATACAATCTTTCCATTTTTTTTTTTAAAGATTTTATTTATTCATGAGAGAAACAGAGAGAGAGACAAAGGCAGAGACACAGGCAGAGGGAGAAGCAGACTCCACGCAGGGAGCCCGACGTGGGACTGGAGCCCAGGTCTCCAGGATCAGGCCCTGGGCTGAAGGCGACGCTAAACGTCTGAGCCACCCGGACTACCCTCCACTCCTGATTTCAAACGAACTCCTTAGTAAAAATTCCTTTCACAAGAAAACTTTAATATTAATTTAATATTTACTAGATTTCTATCAGGAGTCAGGCACTGTTCTCATATGGGAAAACAGAAAACAAGCAAGCAATAAAAAAGACATGGAGGTGGGATGCCTGGGTGGCTCAGTGTTGAGCACCTGCCTTCAGCTCAGGTCATGATCCTGGGGTTCCGGGATACAGTGAGTCCGCATCAGGCTCCCCTCAAAAAGCCTGCTTCTCCCTCTGTGTCTTTCATGGATAAATAAATTAAAACAAAACACAATAAAACAAAACAACAAGGAGGCAAGAATAGTGTGAAACCCTTATTTCAATGCTTTGCCATTTTCATTTTGTCTATTGTATATGACAGATAACCACAACATGGCAAACCATCATGTGATGATGGAAAAAAGCAAACTTTATTGAAATAAAGTCTTATAGATGAAATTATATCTATAATTTTATCTTATAGATGAAATTTAGATCCCCTACCTAAAAAAGCAAGCTAAAATAGCCCTTGGTTCTAATGAAATAACACAGTCAATGGAAAAGTTAACTCCTTGTATATAAGGTAAGTAGAGACAAATTAATAATCATAAAAAGCTTCCAGGTAGCAGGACAAACAATCCTGACAATCGCTCAGTGGTATTCACTGACCATGACTGCCTCCCAGAAATGCTTTCCTTGTCTTTCTTCACTTTGGTTTTCCTTCTTCCATCTCTCCAAAACCTCCCCTGATGCTATAAAGATATTTCCTGGGCAGCCCCGGTGGCGCAGCGGATTAGTGCTGTCTGCAGCCTGGGGTGTGATCCTGGAGACCCGCGATCGAGTCCCATGTCAGGCTCCCTGTGCATGGAGCCTACTTCTCCCTCTGCCTGTGTCTCTGCCTCTCTCTCTCTCTCTCTCTCTCTGAATAAATAAAAAATATTTAAAAAAAATAAAAATAAAGATATTTCCTAGCCTTCTCTTGGTTTCTTCTTCTCTCCAGAAGTGAGTTCTCATAATCATTCCATAGCTTCAACTGTCAAATGTATAGAAATGTAAAGAACTCTCACCACTTGTAATAATCCAAGTATTTGACTTAATACTACCTCAAATTCAACTCTAGAATACTAAACCTTAAACATAGTAAATTTCCTGTTTATTTTTCTAACGATGCAACCATCATTTCCATCCCCCAGGTTTTGAATCATCTATTTGCTCTATTCTCCTGTATCATAAGCACTACCAAATGCTGTCAATTTCTTTCTCAAAAGAACTCTTACTTCATTCCCCTTTCACAGTACCTGAATTCAGATCCTTATCATCTCAAATCTCCTAAATGGCTAGCCTTCCCAGACAGGAGTTTCTCCAATTAAGTTTGGCCAACTAGCACCAGCTTAATTTTTTTTAAAGCACTGTTTCAATCATATCCTTAGCCTCCCAGGATTTTCTAAACAAACTCCAAAGAACATAGCTTTAACAGTAGATCCTAAAATACATCTCTATTCTTTCCTCACTATTGCCCTAAATCAACCCTACCTTTGAGCTAACCTGGCTCGTTTTTTTCAGATTTTCAGCATTTTTCCTCCGCTTCAATGTTTTTGATCATTTTTTCTTCTTTGCCACTGTATTGTTCCCTCTCATTTTTGAAAACTGAATTCTGAAATTGTGCGCTTACTTTGAGATCCAGCGCCAGGGTTAAATCCTTCAGGATCCCTTACCTGACTTGTCTTAGGGTAAGAGTAACCTCTATCTTCTGTACTTCCACAGAATTTCTCATTTTATGACTCAGGTCACATATACTATCATATTTCCTTCCAGGTTAAGGGAAGAGTAGCAGCACTAACAATTTACTGAAAATCTTCTAGAAGTCCAGCTTATTCTTCACAAAAATTAAATCACATTTTCTTCCTCTCAGTTTGCAGATGACAGAGGAGCTCAAAATATGGACGTTAATTAATGGCAGGGCTAGAATTTAAACTCGCCTTTCATTCCTCAAAGCTAACTCCTTTCCTAGTGCTTTCCACCATACACTGTCACTTATCACCTACTACCTGCCAGAGTACTAACTAGGCTAAGGGCCAGGAAAGTTGAAAGAGAAGCAAAACAGAAATAAACCAAAGACCATTTTTTGCCTCCACAGTATCCAATCAAGGGTAAGGAATGGAAGGAAGGCCCAACAACTTGTGTTCGCCTTCTTCTGAATACAAACCATAAACTTAACATGAATTCTTAGTTTCCTTCTAAACTCCCAACACTATCGGAAGTCACATTCTGGTTTAGCAATCCCAAAGCCAGAGGAGGCCTGACTGCGTACAGCGCTTGACATATTACAGAAGCGTGAATACAAGGAAAGTTCATTCCATCTAGTCTAGCTTTCAACATCCCTTAAGAGTTAAAAACCTGATCAGGCCAGTCAAAATCATTGTCCCTAGGACAGCAAGACTTTATAGGACCGCTTAACCAGCTTCGGGATCCCCGACTGACAGTAAGTAGCTGACTATGGCGGAAGAGCAAGATAGATAGATTAGATAGACGGGTGGGTGGGAGGATGGATAGATGGTGAGCAACTCTTTAAAGGACGCTTCACAAGCTTCAGGATCCCCGACTGACAGTAGCTGACTAGATACTGGAAGATTTATACCCGATAGCGAGAAATAACTTTAAAAGTAAGTAACACTGGGGATCCCTGGGTGGCACAGCGGTTTGGCGCCTGCCTTTGGCCCAGGGCGCGATCCTGGAGACCCGGGATCGAATCCCACATCGGGCTCCCGGTGCATGGAGCCTGCTTCTCCCTCTGCCTATGTCTCTGCCTCTTTCTCTCTCTCTGTGACTATCATAAATAAATAAAGATTAAAAAAAAAATGTTTAAAAAAATAAATAAAAGTAAGTAACACCCCCAAGAAGAAGAAAAAAATGAAGTAGACGACACACCACGGGACGGAACACCCCAAACCCCAAAGGCCGCCTCCCTGCGAACCCCGCAAGAGCTCCGAGGCCCGCGCGCTTCCTCGGCCGCGGCCTCCGCGAGGGCGGCCACGTGCACGAGAACCAGCTGTAAGCACCGTGGTCCGTCTGACCGGGAAGGAGAGCCGAGGCCGAGCTCTGGCAACAGACAGGCAACTCCGAAATCAGCAAAGCTCTCACGAGGTTGGCGGCCCCAGGGAAGGCGCCAGAGCCGCGGGCGCTGGTGCAACGCGGAGGTTACCCCTCTCTACCTTGCACACGGGGCCTGGGATACGGCCTCTCTCCTCTTCCTCCGCCTCTTCTGCCACGTCGCCCAGCTTGGCTGGCTGCTTGGAATCTTCTTGGTTCTTTCTCGGTCTCTTGGCCTGAACCGCCAGGCCTCCATGCCGCTTCCTCTTGGCCGCCGCCATCTTGCCCGGTCGCCTTCGGTCTCGGCTTTCCTTCCGGCGCGGCCGCTCGCTCCCCTTTCCGATCTCTATGGTGCTTTGCGCCGGGCCCCGCAGTCCCCCGGCTCGGTGGTACGCTCTTCCGGTCTCTGGTAGGGCAGGCGCGGCGCTCTAGGCCGCCTCCAGCTCTGTGGTGACGGTGGCCGAGGTGGCCGTCGGGTCTGAAAAGAGCGGCGGGAGCCGAGCGTTTCCTCCCCGGCTGCCCGGGAGGCGCGGCGGGCGGGCCTGCCGGGTGGCCCGGCTGCGGAGGGCTCCCTGGCGCCCGGATCCCGCCCCAAAGGTGAGGTTTCCGCGTCCCGGGATCCCGGGACTAGTAAAGATGCCGCGTGTGTGCAGGCTGGGGAACGGGGTTGCCGGGGCCCGCGCGCCATCCCTGTTCCGTTAGGGGCAGAGTCGGCGGGGCGGGGCGGGGCGGGGAGTCCCGGTTTGGCGCGGAAACTGGTCCCGCGGGGAACTACGGTGCTCACAGCCTGCCCTGTGGTGCTGGCCCCTTACTAGAGGCGGGGAAATCGTAGCGTGGAGGAGTCGCTCTCCCCCCAAAGTCACGAAGAGCCGAAGTGGCAGCTGTGGGGCTCAGCCCTTGCCCGGCGGAGTTGGGGGCCCGGGCCGCCTCCGCCCGCCTCGGCGCAGCTGGGCGTCGCGGGCCCTGCCGGCCCTGACCCAGAGTCTTGCGGTCCTCAGGGGTTCGCCGACCCGCAGCAGCGCGTGTGGCCGCCGGGAGCATCCCCTGGGCCGCAGGAGCCGAGGGCGATGCCCCTCCTGACCCCACAGACCCAAGGGGACAGCGACTACAGCCTGGTGGCCAGCCTTGACAACGTCAGGAATCTCTCCACGGTCCTGAAGGCTATTCATTTCCGAGAACATGCGACGTGTTTCGCCACTAAAAACGGAATCAAGGTTACGGTGGAAAATGCAAAGTGTGTGCAAGCAAATGCTTTTATTCAGGTATGGAAATAGGCGTCTCTCTTTTTTTTTTTTTTTTATTCGTAAGAGACAGAGAGAGAGAGGCAGGCTCCGTGCCGGACGTGGGACTCGATCCCGGGTCTCCAGGGTTACGCCCTGGGCTGAAGGCAGCGCTGAACTGCTGGGCCACCCGGGCTGCCCGAAATAGGCGTCTTTTTTTTTTTTTTTTTTTTTTTAAGATTTATTTATTTACTTATTCATGATAGAGAGAGAGAGAGAGAGAGAGAGAGGCAGAGACAGAGGTAGAGGGAGAAGCAGGCTCCATGCCGGGAGCCCGATGCGGGACTCGATCCCGGGTCTCCAGGATCGTGCCCTGGGCTGAAGGCAGGCGCCAAACCGCTGAGCCACCCAGGGATCCCCGAAATAGGCGTATTTTTTTTTTAATTAATTTTTGCCTGTTTCTTACAACTTTTTTTTTTTTAAGATTTTATTTATTCATGAGACACACAGGGTGAGAGAGAGAGAGGCAGAGACACAGGCAGAGGGAGAAGCAGGCTCCATGCAGGGAGCCCGATGTGGGACTCGACCCGGTACCCCAGGATCATGCCCTGGGGTGAAGGCGGCGCTAAACCCCTGAGCCAACCAGGCTGCCCCCAAATAGGCGTCTTTTAAGTGATTTGCCAACAGTCCTACAGATGGCAGGTGGCCACGTTGGGATGAGAACCCAAACATTTGTTTCCAGAGTATATGGTTTTGGCGACTACTTCCCCTTTCCCTTTTATTGGTTATAATCCCTCCTTACAAAGTGATATATGTATGGTTCACATAGGATTTCAAATTTAATCCAACATTTTTTTTTTAACACTTAAGTGCATAGTGTAACCTCAGATATAGAGGGATAGATAAGACGTGGTTCTTGTCCTCAAAAGAAATTGAAAATCGGTATCACTGATGCTTTATCAGATTGTTTGGCTGTTTTCCAAAGGACTTGAGCCCTACTGATGTCCACAGAAATGAGACAAGGGGAAGTCGCGTGGGACAATAGTTTAGATCCAAGAACCTAGATGAAGGACCTTTCCTGAAGTTTTGCATGGTACTGAAATCAGTTACGCCTTAACTACCGAGTAGTAGTATTCTAATAATAGTTGAAAAAAGTCTTTAAGATGTTTTGATCGGTAATCAGAAATTATTTTCATGGGGTTAGTGTAACATTGTTATTTTTGAAACATATAAAGTGAAATCTAGAAACTTTTATGTGAGTTTTCATTAATATGTATACATTTTTATGTTTACTTTTTTTCACAGGCTGGAATATTTCAAGAGTTTATAGTTCAAGAAGAGTCTGTTACTTTTCGAATAAATTTAACTATCCTTTTAGACTGTTTATCTATTTTTGGATCAAGTCCTATGCCAGGTGAACCATTCTATTATCATTATAATGACACAAAAGCATTATACAAATGGTCAGAAAAATACAGGAGAAGTTATTAGAAGTAATAAATAATATCTTAGAAATTGCAAATTTATCATTGGTCATGATCATGGATTTCAATTTCTCACATTAATAGGAAGTATGCTGTGTTCTTTTCATATTTACAAAAGTGTTTATAATTTTTTTAATTTACAAAGTTTTAGGGGTTTTCTTTTTTTAGATTTTTTAAAATTTATTCATGAGAGGCAGAGGGAAATGCGGGCTCCCTGTAGGGAGCCGGATGTGGGACTCTATCCCAGGATCCCGGGATCATGCCTTGAGTCAAAGGCAGACACTCAACCGCTGAGCCAGCCAGGACCTCCAGTTTTAGGGGTTTTAAATTTGAACCGACCAAGAGAAGACTTTGAATGTGTATTATCTTTAACATTGTAAAATATGTATTAAATGGTGTTTTCCCCTAACTTGTTCAGAATTATACAGTTTAGTGGCAGAGAAAAACAGAAACTAATTCTCACACCTAGTTTACTGTGTTAAAAAAGTGTTTGCTTTTATTTCTTTAAGTCCTATTTATAAATTGTCTATTTCCTGAAATGTTTAATTTTAAAATATTTACATGTTTTATTTTTTTTAGGAATAGTGAATTCGGTTGCTATGGATATAAAACTACAAGGAATCCCCAGAAGAACGATTTTATTTCACAGGAAAGGAATATGGAGATTAGCTAGGGAAAATTCAGTTGTGGTTCTTTAGAAAATATATTTTAATTTTGTACTGACAATTCCGTTATTGTTAAGTATACATTTTTCTAATGCAGCATTCCCTAGCTGGTTTTTCATAAAAGCACCTGCCTTCCCCTATTCCTCTTCACTGTAGCTCCCCATCTAGTAAGAGGAAGGAGCTGGAATGTCCCATCATATTCCTCCTCCTCCACTAGTGATTTGTAGTGTTAAAACCCACATTACCATTAACCACCTTCTCTTTTTCTCTCAATTTGATCTTAAAGTTTGAGGAAATGTAAATAGTATCTCCCAATAGAAAAGCTTGGAAGGGTCCTTACACAGTAGATACACTGACATTATCAAAGCAGTCTACTGTTGTGCACATTGTACCATTGAGAAAGAGCATAGTTTATTCTGCAGTAATTCTATTACTTGCAATATTGGTCCATGTAGACTCTTCATTCTGAAAATTGTAGGTATATAAAATCAATAAGCTATTTCTGAGGTGTTTTTGGCAAACTGGAAAATGATTTCAAAGAGTTAAATTTTGTTCTGGTTCTTAGTTTTGTTATTATTTGAATTGTCTACATATGTCATCAGGGAAAATATGATCCCTTCTTATAAGGAGATAAAGATATG
Source organism: Vulpes lagopus (assembly GCF_018345385.1). Classification (NCBI taxonomy): domain Eukaryota; kingdom Metazoa; phylum Chordata; class Mammalia; order Carnivora; family Canidae; genus Vulpes; species Vulpes lagopus. Next base: position 14,968,726 of record NC_054826.1, on the reverse strand, counting down.
TATATATAGATATATGCTAGAAATTGGGCAGAATAGAATAATCTTCAAGAGTTGTAATAATCTTAAGAAGCTGAGCATACATTATAAAGCTAAGCCCAACATATGATTTATTTCCTTGCAGGGACTTTAACTGCACTTCGGATGTGTTACCAAGGTTATGGCTACCCTTTGATGCTATTTCTAGAAGAAGGAGGAGTGGTGACAGTCTGCAAAATCAATACTCAGGAGCCGGAGGAGACTCTGGATTTTGATTTCTGCAGCACCAATGTTATTAATAAAATTATTCTGCAGTCAGAGGGGCTCCGTGAAGCATTTTCTGAATTGGATATGACGAGTGAGGTCCTACAGATCACCATGTCTCCCGACAAGCCTTATTTCAGGTACTTGAACACAGAGGGCAATTATAGTTAATATTGTAGTCTGCTCTTTCTCTGCTTACACATTTGCTCAGGATGCAGAATTTTTATCATCCCAGCTCGTAGAATTTTCAGATCTTCAGAGAGCTTTTACTCTACATAGTTTTATAAATCAGGAAACCTAAGGTCCAAGAAGATGAACTCAGTATTTAAATCTTCATAGTTTTGGTTTGTAGGTAAGTAGCCCAGCCTCCTACTTCATAAACTAGAGGTCTTTTCATTGTACTACTTACTGGTATAGATCAAGTTACATCACAAGGAAAATTTGGTCTTAAACGTTTGGAAAAGATGTTTGTATCATATGGTATCTCTTTCAAGTTAGTGCAGGATACAGAAGGAAGCAGATGTTTTCTGTACATGGTTCATTCACTGAGTATCTATTAGTCACCTCCTGTGTGCATATCTACCTTTTAAAGCCCCTCGGAAAGGAACAGCTTAAAATCATGATGAGGAGAAGATATATATGACACAGCATAAAAGGAGCAGAATTGCATGCCACTAAGTACCAAAATAATTAACAGAGACGCCTAGGGAATAGTACTTGAGTACTTAGGGGTATTGATCAAGGTAAGCTCCTAAGGGAGGGCAATTTTCAGCAGAAATACAATGTCAAAAACTATCAAGCTGTTCCTGGTATTTTGAACCAACAAATTATGAAATTTTCAGGATTAGAATCCATTTGGAGAGAGGATTTAAATAGTTCTTCTGTTTTGAAATACATCAGAATATTAAAGTGTAAAGGAGGAAAAAATATGAAAGAAATGTTCTTTTTACATCTACTCTAGAAGCTGTGGGCCCTTATGACATTCGGCAGTTACAAATTTGGATCAAGGTTGGTTACATTGTTAACCAAAATGGTAATCAATGAAACCCTACTTAAACAGTGATATGAATTAAAATTTTGAGCACTTAAACAGCATATTTTAGAGGATCCTCACCTAAGTGATGCCTGTGCTGACACAGGTAACTAGATGGATCATGGTATCTTTCATTTCCAGTATGAGAAGTGATTGGGTCATGTGGAACTGGGAGTTGAAATTTTTCTCTGGATTTGTTAAATTTGAGCTGTCTGTAACACTAGGGAGTAGTTTAACATACAGAGTTCAGGAGATAGGTCTAGACTGGAAATTTATTTATTTTTTTAAAGATTTTATTTATTCACAAGAGACACAGAGAGAGGCAGACATAGGCAGAGGGAGAAGCAGGATCCCAGGGATCACGCTCTGAGCCAAAAGCAGACGCTCAACCGCTGAGCCACCCAGGCGTCCCTAGACTGGAAATTTAGATTTGGGAGTCATCGTCATGGCTGGGCATGGATGAGATGGCTCAGAGAAAGGCTACATTAGAGGAGAGAAAAGGTGGCACCTGAGGAAGACCAGCAGCCACTGTGCTCACAGTACTTACCAGTGTGTTAACCCCACAGCAAATAATACATTCTTGCAGTTTAAACCTTTACATTTACAAATTGTCTACACACAACCTGCTAATACTGCCAAGCAAGGAAAACCATGAAACAGCCTGAAGAGAGGTCTAAGATACAGAAAAGCCAGGATTCCTGGGTGTGGCGGTAAGGATGGGGAATAGGACTCCAGGCTTGCCAATGAGTTAGCTCAGGGTCTTCCATCACTCCTCAGCTCTCTCCTTTTGTATAATTTCTGATTTAAGGATGGGGAAATGTATCAGAATAGAATTAAGGTAATGAAATTGAGGCAGACAACCCTGGTGGATTCCTTAGGTGATTCATTTTTCCAAAGCTGTTTATTAGTTGCTAGATCTTCTGATCTCCCACTGCACCCTGCAGGAATCTTTATTACTGTAATTGGTATAGTGTATTGTCAGCATTTGTTTACATATCTTGTTTCATTCACCAGAATGAGCTTCTTAAGGAAGTGTCTTCTTTACTGAGATCCTAATGGGACTTACTGTTGGACCAATGGATAAATGAATCGCTCATTTTTTTTTTTACTGTAGGTTATCTACTTTTGGAAATGCAGGAAGCTCCCATCTTGATTATCCCAAAGATTCTGATTTGATGGAATCATTTCAGTGTAACCAAACCCAGGTCAACAGGTCAGTTCTTTTTTTTTTTTTTTTTTTTAACAGGTCAGTTCTTAATATATTGGTGATGATGGTGAATATCGCATATGTATTAAATAAATGTAAAACTTTGAATCTTGCTAAAGGTATAATATCTAAATAAGTAGTAGAGTGCTGGGTTTACCTGGGGATTTGGAGTTGTGATAGTGGATGAAATTGTAAAAATGAAAAATATTAGCAAATTGGACAAATATTTTATATTTGTTACTTGGTAGTTCTTGGCTAATTTTTGTCCTTTACTTGGAGTTATGAGCACTGCTTCAAGCATGTCCAAATAACAACTGCTTTTTTATTTACTCCTCTACAGATACAAGATTTCTTTACTGAAACCCTCTACAAAGGCCTTAGTCCTGTCGTGTAAGGTGTCTATCCGAACAGATAACCGAGGGTTTCTCTCATTACAGTATATGATTAGGAATGAGGATGGACAGATATGTTTTGTGGAATATTACTGCTGCCCTGATGAAGAAGTTTCTGAATCAGAATCTTAAGTATGGCATTCACTGTGATCTCTACCTGAAATAGGTCACATTCTCATTCTGGGTTTAGTATCTCCACGATATTGGATTTTTCTAAAGGGAAGAAGCTGGAGGAGATGGGAACAAGGTCCACGTATCCTAATAGTTGCTTTGTATTTTGTAAGTAAATGTTTTCATGGAGTCACACATTACCCACTACTGGACTATGTTGTGGTTCCGTCTTTTGAACTCATGGGAATCATTATGAGCCAAGATGAATAATCTATTTAAGTCAGACATTTCAAGAGTCTAAAAACTTTACATTTGATGAATCCATACCTGAAATGTTCTTTTATTTATTTACTATTAGAAAAGGCAGCGGTGTGTAAGTATTGCTTATTAGTTTGAATTGCGAAGAATATATCTTAACGCAGTGGGTCTTCAAAGTGTGGCACCTAAACCAACAGCATTGGCATTACCTGGAATCTTGTTAGAGACTCTGGAAGTGAGCCAACAGTCTGTAGCATAGAAAAATTTCCCCCAGGAAATTCTGATGCATGCTAAAGTTTGAGAACCACTGTTTTGAAGGATACTTTTTTTTGTTTTAATGCGTTTAATTGCATGGAAATTATTGCTTTTACATGTGATTTCTTTCCAAATGTTCTGAAGTTTAGGCTTTGCCAACAAGTCTGAGTAATTAAATGATTTATTTTTATTTTTTTATTTTTTAAAATGATTTATTTTTAAAGTATGTATTTTAAAGAAAGCTATGAAAAAGATACAAAGCAGACCAGAGTTACAGAATTTCTTCTTGTTCTCTGCCACTGTTCAGTGCAGTAAGTACTGTAGTAAGTACATATTATATACCTGCTATTCACCCATAAGAGTTTCTCATCCAAACAAGATGTAGAAAACCAGCAATTAAGTGGTTTTGCACTTTCTTGGGTAATTTTCAGTCAATTCTTATGGTGTGTAGATATCTAATAAAATGCAATACTAAGATTATCTGGCTTGTTTTCTAGTAGAAAAAAATATATAACTAAAATAAAGTTCCAATGAGCTGTGTGGTAACAGCTCGTTGGGTGGGCAATGTTGGCCTTTGTGGGTGAGACAGTTTTTCATGGGGGAAAAACTCATCCCATTGCAGGATTCATTGGGCCTCCCTGGCCCCTACCTACTAATGCTAGTCTTTGTCTTTGTGACCTGTGACCCCCCCCCCCAAAAACCCTGGTATTTGTGGTAAAGAACAGTTGAGTAATATTAATATCAGAAACATTCATCAGAAGGGTGTATTTGGAATCCTGCCTTAAAACAGGCCACATGGCATTAGAGGAGTTTGGAGAGTAGTTCAAACAAAGCACTTCAGGAAAACGCTCCCCCAGAACAGCTGTGGGCACTGCTCCCGAGTCCATGGGCAGGCTGGGTGTCTAGCCCAGAGTCACTACCTGATAACTACTAAGTCCCCCAGGCAATCTCAGGATGCCAGCTGGCACAAAAAGAGTTGGAGTTTGGTCAAGTGTAGTACACATTTAAGAAGGAAATGAATGAATCTACTAAATGTTGTACAAATACTTTTTTAGATAAACATCAAGAACAGAAGAAACCTAAAACATAATTATGAGAATATTTAATCAGTCAGAATTTCAAGGACTATAATTCTCCTTTAAAATAGGGCAGTTCTTTTTGGCTTTTGTTCACTGGTATGTCCTATACCTAGAACAGTGCCTAATATATAACATGTTCAATAAATATTTGTTAGATGAGAGAACCTCCATTCAGGTTATCTTTTAGCATCTTATTAGTCACTATTTAATTTCAATTATTGAGCTCTGAATTGATTTCAATCTAAGGTATTTTTTAAAAGTTGGACCTGTGAAGAATTTAAAATATATATTGGTTTCATAGGGAGAGACTGACTTTTGCACACTTAAGACAATCATTTTAGCTGCACATATCGTTAGCTATTTATGCTTCATAAGCTAACGAGTGTAATTGTTTCTACATCACACTAACTTCACGGTACTGATTTAACAGAATTTCCTATTTAGTGTGTTCTCTTTGACCTAGGAATTTACTAGTTTAACTTTGCTTAAATTCCTATGAAAGTCCGCTAGGGGGAGTGCTTTCTCAGGCCGACCAGGAGGCATGGAGACTACAGATTCACGTGTCACACACAGAAAAATAGAATCTTATTTTTTTAGATCTTTAGTTTTGCTGTTTTTGAAGTTTATCTCATTTTCTTATTAAATTGTGCTCACTACAGGAATAGGTAGTTAATTTCTCTGTTTTTAATGTTTTTCCGTGTTTGATGATGGTATGCCTCCACCTGGAATTGATGAAATGATTCAAAATAAAAAATAAGAGGATTTTTAAAATTCTGCTTTTGTAATAAAAAGTCTTGTAACACAATCACTTTTTTTGTCAGATTTTATTTATTTATGAGAGACGCACAGAGAGAGAGAGAGAGAGAGGGGCAGAGACACAGGTAGAGAGAGAAGCAGGCTCCATGCAGGGAGCCCGACATAGGACTTGATCCCAGGTCTCCAGGGTCACGCCCTGGGCTGAAGGCGGCCCTAAACCGCTGAGCCACCAGGGCTGCCCCATAATCACTTTTATAAGAAGCCACAGAGTTTCTGTGGTGTATCAAGTAGTCCTGGTACGAATTTGTTACAATTGCTAAAAGGGCATCATGTGGCGTTCTTAACAGTTTAGACTGGGGGATTTTTCAGAACAACATACTCCCTTCTTACTTTCCCTGTCTTCACACTGACTTCCCCTTGTCCCCACCTGAAGCAAAGTCTACTGAGTCCTGAGAAATTGAGGAAATTCTATAGTAGTTTTTATTTTCCTAATTCTATCATAGGTACTATTTTCACACACAAGTCGGGTTACATGCACCCAGAGCAGCTGGCAGCTCTAACATAGATTTCCCGCTCCAGGAGTGGACAGCTGGTGCTCTAATCAGAGGTGCCTTGGGCAGCTGCTCCAGGCATTTGTGTTATCCCTCTCAGTTACCACCAGAGATTCTGATAATTAGTAGATTAAATGTTTAAAGTAGGTTTTACTTTTGAAATTAATAGCTTGTTGATCAATATGATAGATAATAATAGTGGCTCTCATGGGCAAAACTAGAGGTATTCAGGATGTGTGAGATGATTACATTACGTCAGAGTAGTTCCCTATGCCTGCATGGGAAGGACATGAGAATCTAGTGAGGCTTGTAGCCTGTACAGTTAGGCGTGGTGCCTAGGGTTGACCCCTAAATGGTCTTGCTTCCTGCCATTTTGTCCAAGGACTTCTGGTTGCTTGTTGCTGACTGGATTAGGACAATCTCACCTCTGGAATATTGTGAAGTTTGCCTTAAGTAGACCTTTCGTGGTTACTGGTGTGTGAGCTACCAAAACAGAGAAATAGGACTTCACTGACCTAAAGGAACAGGTTGCATAAACTATGCTTGCTGAAAAATGTTTATTAAAATCTGTGGGGGATCCCTGGGTGGCTCAGCGGGTTAGCCCCTGCCTTCAGCCCAGGGCCCAGGTGATCCTGGAGTCCCAGGATCGAGTCCTGCGTCAGGCTCCCTGCATGGAGCCTGCTTCTGCCTCTTCCTGTGTCTCTGCCTCTCTCTCTCTCTGTATCTCATGAACAAATGAATAGAATCTTTAAAAAATAAAGTAAAATAAAATAAAATCTGTGGGATAGTTTGATCTGGGCTTGATTGTTTTTTTTTTTTTCTTTTCTAATTTGGTACAGAGATTGTAGGAAAATAGCTAACCCTTATCCACCTCAAAACTTTCAGTGCCTGTTAGTTACTTTAAAAAGAATCTGAAAGTTGTGAATGACCTTATTGACTCCGATCTGTTAGATTGGGGTGGATTATCCAGATTGCTGGTTTCCATTGAATGAATTTAGTTCTCATCCACAGTTTTCCAAGAGAGAATGCAACTTTATGTTCGGTTTTATACTGAGTTGGCTATTTCCAAGGTGGTTTCTTAAAACTTGAGAATTTCACAAGATACCAAACTTTTAAAACTTTTAGAACCAACAAAAGTAACAACTTGTTATTTTGTCAGCTATGAAGATATTAAAACTAGCCACCATTCATTATCACAACCATTTCATTAAACATTTTAACATCAAAATCTCACAAAATGGACTATTAGCAACTTTGCATTGATGGTAAACACAGGAAATATTTAAAACCTATTTCAAATGCAAAAATGGAATTACACCATAACATTTTATTTTAATGTTACACTCATGCTTTTTCTTCATTGATACACGTTTGTCAGTCTAGAGATTTTAAGACTTTTGGAATTTTGGGGTCTCCCAAAATAGGAAATTTAAAAAATTTTAGTGTCCTGTCCAGTACTTTTGTTTTTTTATTTATCACAGTCGTTGTTGAAAATCCATTTTCATCTGGATATGTGAAAATGGAAGCAATGCTTCTGAGGCTCGTTTAGTCAGTTCAGAATATTCTGGGTAAGAAGAGCAGCCCCATCTCCAGAGAGGGCTAAATTAGCAATGACAGACTGGGCAACCAGTTCACAAGCCTGCAGAAAAGGTCAGTGGGATATAGCTGCTTTCAGCCAGGGCTGCAACCTGGGACCCTGGCCCTGAGTCCCAGACTGAACATACTCTGGGAATTAGCTAAGGGGGAACACACCTGCAGAAGGAAGACTACTGGTCTACAGACAAGCCGGAGGTTAATCGGTATATATGTACTTAGGCCACAGTAGCACACTACTCCCCACTACACCTTGCTTGGGTACTGGTTGCTCATTAGGTTGTACAGACTGAACAAAGGACTGAAATAATTTTTTTGAATGAAGAACCAAAATGTGGTTCTTACAAGCACAAAGAGTTGTTGTTAGAAGGCACTTGGATGCCCAAAGAGACAGTCTTGGAGCTCCATTAATTCTGCTGATGTAATTGAGAATCGATGAAGAGAGAAAAGAAAAGTTTATATTGTAAACTCTCAGGAATCTAATTTCTCTTTTCTCCCTGGGTACATGAAGACAGTAAGGGACATGATTGGAGATTGCCAACATTTTTTCCTAGATACACATTTGTTTGGGGTTGCAGGAGGGGGAAGGTCAGGATTTCTTTTTAAAACAACCTTGGTGAACATTCCTACCATAACAAGTCTCTCTAATCCACTTTGAGGCTGGGGGGCAGCATAGTGAGATGGGAAGTAATCATCTGTGATTCAGAAAATCAGCTTCATAATCACCAGGCTGACCTTGAACAAATCAATCTATCTTGTCCCTAGCTCCTTCATTTATAGTAAGAATCAAAAAGTCCTTTCTGACTCTTAACATGGCATGAGACCAGGGCAAATGTTTTCAGAAGATCAAGTGTTTCTTCACAAGGCAGTTTTAGTGACCTGAAACAGGTTATGACTAAAAGTACTTCCAAATATTATATTAAAATATTCACCAGTAAACTACTTAGATATTGCAGAGTCTTTAAAAGGCCAGAAGTGAAAAAAAAAATGAAATTTGAGTTATAAAAGGGAATTAAGCAAGGTATTGGAGTCCCAGCCACTAAGAAACTAAAAGCGTTTGTCTAAAGATTTCTAACCCCCCTCCTCACCCTAAGTTATAGATCAGGATTCCTACTTTCTAAGGAGCCTTGAGTATTTTACCTGTAATGCTGATAAGTAGACTTTTTTTCCCCCTCCTATAGTCCTTAGTTCTGCTTTTGATCTCCCATGGCTATCAAAGTTGATAAATATGTCTTGTGATCCAAAATTTTTGTTATCAACAGGTCGGCTTTATTGTTGGCTATCTTGTGTGGAGGTTTTCAATTTACTGGTAATGGAAGACCTAAAGGAAAGCAGAAAACCATTTGTGCATTTGTCTTCGTTCTTGCCTTCTCGGCCAGCTCCAAATCACTGCTTTGTTAAGCTAGCTGGCTGAACTCAGTCTGAGGGCAACTGTTTGACCATGTGCCCACACCCCCAAAATGCTGACTCTTCTAATAGGCCTCTAAAATGATTCTAGAGTCGTAGTTTTTCTCCCTGAAGAGCAGGGAGCAATTCCTTTGATTCAGATGGCAGCCAAGGATGTCTTAGATACCTGGATTGCCTGTAATCACAGCTGAAAAAACTGCTTTTAATCACAGCTGAAAAATTTAGGGTCTCTTACGTTGTTCATAGTTTTCAGGTGATCTCATGAACACACAGATTTTAGAGCCCGGAGGCCCTGTTAAGTGCTACAAAGAGGATATATCTTCCCCATTTCCAGCCATTAAGATTCCCATACTCTGATTTTCTAATACTGGAGAAGTTGAGCTGGAGTTAGAAGTAATCTGGTCCAAAAGAAATCTGGTCCAGAAACCTGGTTTCTATTAAGTGTTCTTCAGTCATCTCCTATTTAGACCTCAAGCCTGCAAAGTGTGGTTTTCATAGCCCCTATTTGCCTGAAAAAAAGTATTTGTTCCACAGAAACATGAGACCCAAAATTTTACAAGACTTTTTTTTATATGCAAGTTCCATCTAAAGACTAATTCATTCTCTGTCTACTACTGACTGCATAAAATACAGAAAGCTATCTGGCACTTTAACCTCCTTCTCAGTAAACCAAGAGATAATGTGGTTTCAAATCTGAAGAAGAAATAGGCACAAATTAAGTCAATCGCCCAGGGTCTCATAAAATCAGAGGTGGGCAAAAATCTGAAGGACCTCTGCTAGGGAGTAGAAATCTGCCCAGGGCCTACTATCCTCCCACCACAAGGTGGCAGGATTCCCCTTGCCTGAAATCTCCAGGTCACTGAAAGGACACTGATTTCCAGCCACAGCGTGTACATCATCATCTTTGGGCTTAAGGCATTGTGTCACACTGTCTGTTTCCAAGCGCTGATAAGCTCCAGCTCACTTTTGAGATGTTAACCAGCAAAATGTTTTCCACACCAGCCTGGTGGTAGCTTTTCAGCAACAATAGTTACCAACCTCCTTTTGCTTTGTGCACCCATGTTGTAACTAGAAAGTAAGAAACTCAAAGCCCCAGCTTCAGGAAAAATAAAAATAGCTGCTATTTGTCAAATGATTGCTACGGGGCCGGGCACCCTGCTGACGACTTTCCAGACATTTTATTTTCACAGCAACACTAAGGGACAGGTACTGTTCTCCTCTCCATTCTGTCGATGAGGACACGGGGTAACATGCAGCTAGAAAGTGGCAGTAATGGAGTCTGAACCCAGATTTGTCTGTCTCCAGAGCTAGCTCTCAGCCGCCATGAATCATAAAGAAAAATTAGTTCACAGGGATGTATTGAAGTCATGTTTCTGTGATCAGATAAAATAGTTCATTGGTGAGATAGTCATGTTCACAGACTTTATTATGTCCTGAAGTGGGGCCCAGATTCTTTACCAAACTCTAAAAGCATTCTTGTACCCTCAGTTCAAGCAGGCGCTGCAGTACCCCTTGCTTTAAAATAAAACCAAATCTTTCTTAGTTTTTCTACTGTGGTTTTAAAGACTCTTTAATTTGCCAAAATTTAAATCACTGGCCATTTCAAAAAGAATTCAGGTGTATAGGAATACAGTCTTTTTTAAAAAAAATTAATTTGTTTTCAACATGCCAATGGGGAAGTTTAGTATATTGAAAGTTCTGAGAAGCCCAGGAAATGAACGTGTGTCACTTTATTTATCCTACTTTATTTTTCCCTAAACCAATCTGCCCAGAGCCTTTCTCCCTCCTCCATGTAGGCAGTGCAACATCCCTTGCAATCAGCAACCCTTGCAATACCCTCCAGAAAATGCTACTGTGTACGGCAGCCATAAAGAACTTACCATTGCTTCGATACGCTGTCCTCTGTCATACCTCAGGGCCTTTGCATATACAGTTCCTTCTTCCTGGAATGGTTTCTCTTCTCCACCTGGATGAACTGTTACTTGCCCTTCAAAAAACAACTCAGATGTAACCCTCTCAGTGAAGTCTTTTTCCAGCTTTCTTAGACTGTCTCTCCTTCCCACCTGCACTGCACTGAGATTTCTACTACAGGACTCATTCATCTTTTCATCATTTCTTCTTAGTTGCCTCTCCTACTTGATTGTCGTCTTAAGAGTCATGACCGAGTTTAACTTTATTAGCGCCCACATCTTGAACCGCACCCAGCATTTAGTAGGTGCTCACAAAGATAATTGTTGAAGAAATGAGTGAAGATGAGGAAACAATGTGTAGGCGACCAAGGGTCATGTAGCTATTTCATGGCGGAGTCGGGCCTCACACATGAGGTGCCTCCACTCAAAGTACACTGCTCGTGTCGCTATGCCCAAATAGCAGATCTATGGCAGTGGCTCAGCCTTCCCCCCCACCCAGACTCCATGACAATACGAATAAATCAGCTCCACGAAGCCCTTGATGCCCTGGAACGTCAAGCAAGCATCTCTCTAGGAAACCACTAATAGAGTGGGCCCACGAGATGAAAACTGTCTGCTCTCCTTGCCTGTTCCACACTGTATCCTCCTATCAATCCATTTTTGTGGACATGACAGAGGCTGTAGATTGTAGAACCCCTGACCTGGCACCAGGACACAAGAGCAGAGTTGCCTCTCACAACTCATACACCGAGGTTTGCCCGAATATTCTCCCCTCTGGTTCTGTAGAGGCAGCGTTGGAATATTCACTGATAAGTGATAGGAAAAGAACAGGAGGGCCGCATCCGGAAAACCAGCCGGCGGAGCATAATTTCATCACTGAGGTCCTGCCCAAGGCTGGCCTGGCTGACCGCGCACATCTACCCTCTCCCTTGATGCACTCCTCTTGGGCCAGAATTGCTCCCAATCCTACGTCCCTTGGCTTTCGCCCCCCACCCCCCAGCACCCCCTCGGCCCAGAAGAGGCTGTTCTGTCTTCACATGACTGAGGGGACAGCAGATCACTAATCAATGGGCATCCCTTCTCCCCCCTCTTGGGAAGAGAAAAGGATGGTTTTCCTTGCTGCTCCTGCTGGCTTCTATATCTGAAGACCCATCAAAAGAAATAACCGAAATAGCTCTTTGGCAAGTGGCTGTCCTAGAAATGTTTAAAAATAACAAAAATGGAGTTGATGCACCATACTCTCATACTTCCAATATGTCTGGATGACTAGCTCGAGTTGTAAAACTAGCTAGTATTTATTGAATATTTATTTATTGAGCTAGTGTTTATTGACCATAAGCCAGACACTGTGCTAAGGGCATTATGTAAAAGGCTCATTTGTTCTTCATTATGTTTCCATATTATAAATACTATTCTGGTCCTCACTGGAGGAAATTGAGGCTTAGGATAACTTGCCCCGTGACACACAGAAAATGGCAGAGCCTGGATTCCAACACCAGTCAGTCTGACTCTAACGTCCATGACCTTGACTCTTATATACCTTCTAACAATTAGAACTGTCCAATATAGGAAAGGTCCACTTCGACAGGTGATGAGTGAGTTCCTGATTTGGGGAGGTGTTTAATTAGGTGCCGGATTATTGGGTAATCTCAAAAATCTGCTCTACCAATACAGCTTGCTCGAATGTCAGTGGCGATTCTCTATTTGCCAGCATATTGGCTTCTTAGTAGTCCTCGTCCTCCTATCATCATCAGCGTCATCATCAGCACCACCTCTAAGTAGCACAAAGGCCTCTATCAGGCCTCTTTCTGAGCAGTTTTACTTCCATTAATTTAGTCACATTTTATAGATTTTTTTACAGATAAGGAAACTGAGGAGTAAAGTGACTTGTTCGAGGTCAGATAGCTAATAAATAAGAGCTGGTATCTGACTATAGTCCATTCTCTTAACACTACATTACACTGTCTCTTAATATTTGACACACATGCCATACTCTTTAAAAATTTATCTTTTTTATTATTACAGATATAATACATATTTATTATGTAAAAAAGTCAACAGCACAAATATATAACATAGAAGTTGAAAGCCCTCCACAATCTTATGTCCCAGAGATAGTTACTGTTACCTTTACAAACTACATATCTATATATATTTATGGGTTATACTATATATGATACTCACTAATATGTACTTTTCATGTTTTTACCGCTAATAATATATCTGCAATATATCTAACTCTTCAAAGCTCTACTTCACGCTTTCGAATGACCATATATACGATTATAAACACGAACTCGTTATATTGACCATAAACGTGTACTGGTGCTCCTACTGGTGGACATTTGAGTTTTTTCTACTGTTTTGTTATTATTTAAAAAATTCTGCCTGAGTGGCTCAGTCAGTTAAGCCTCTGACTCTTGATTTCAGCTCAGGTCATGATCTCAGGTTCATAAGATGGAGCCCTGCATTGAGCTCCCAGCTCAGCACGGAGTCTGCTGGTCCCTCTCTCTGCTTGTCCCCCCTCTTTCCCATACTCTATAAATAAATAAATAAATTTTTAAAAATAAAATCTACAAGGAAGACAGAATGTCTGCATGACTCCCAAATAACACAATAATAGGAATTACAGCAATTAACAGCTACAGAAGCTTACGAGTGCCATATATTAAATAAAGCAATGAAAATACAATTCTTATTATTCACATTTTTAAGATTATTTAAAAAAATTTTTAAGTATCCACATCCAACATGGGACTCAAACTCACAACCCCTAAATCAAGAGTCATATACTCTACTAACTGAGCCAGTCAGGTGCCCCTTCACACTTTTTTAGATGAAGGAAGGAAGACATAAGAAGTCTCACAGCAAATGAGAAAGCTTAAATTTGAGCCCTGTTTTTATTCCAAATAATATTGCATATATTATCTCTAAAATAAGTATAAATGTTTTCTCCTAAGCCTTTCATTTCATATATACATATTCCATGGGTTTTTTATCCATTCCCCTCACTTCAGAATCTATGTCCTTGAGCTCCTGAACCATTGAGCCTACTAGACATTGTCTAGTGTATGCATTGTGGGTACCTCAAACTTAACACATCCAAAATAGAAATCATCATCTTCCTCATACCCTCTAGACATCCTCCAGGATGATCTCCACTTGTCAGCACTATTTCATTTAGTAGCACTACCATTCACCCAAATGTCCAAGCTAGAAACTTCAAAATCTCCTATGACTCCTGCCTCTATTACATCTCACATCTAATTGGCTCTAAGGTCTTATTAGAATAGATCACAAATTGTTTCTCAATCCATCCTCTCCACTTTCCTCCTATTATGGCTTTAGATAATTAGGGCTCCCAACACTTCCACCTTGGACTGTTGTATCTGCCTCCTAACTGATCTCCCTGCTTCTAATCTAAAATCACCCTACGTCCCATCTATCCTTTCACTGCTGTCAGAGTTAATGTCGTAAAGCCAATAATCTATCATGTTTTATCTTGCTAAAATCCTTCTGTCTACTAAGTTCTAAACTCCTTAGCATGGCACATAAAATAGCCCATAATCTCACCCTAATTTATCTTTCCAAACTCATGTCCAGCATGTTCTTACTCATGTACCTTGTGTTTCCTCAGAAATATCAACTCTCTCCATGCCACTGTGCTTTTTGTTCATGCTACTCGAAATGCCCTCCTCTGGCTTCTCTGCTTCCTGCTGATATCTTACTTTTCTTTGAAGACTCAGCGACCTGCCCCCAGTGTATACACAGCCCCCATATTTCTAGTCTCCCAATTTATTACTTGTCCTCTTTGTTCACATTTCTATTAATGCTTTACTACACTAGTCATCTGGTCATGTGTGTTTGCTTTTCTGAAAGGACTCTATCTTAAAAATATTAGTATTTAGTACTTAGAAGGAGCCTGATATGTAAGTAATTAAAACTGAAGTACATTTGTGATTTAGGTACAAGTTTACTCCAAAATCTGAGATTTTCTGTGCCTTTTCAATACACTAAAATCTGACTTGAGAGTTGCAACTATCATCTAACCTTACAATCAACTCCTATTTCAAGGGGCTATTTCTGCTTTCACTTCTTTGCAGAGGCTTTAAAAGCCAAGAATTGGGGCTCCTGGCAATGAATGTCCAGTGATGTTGTCACTGGGTTTCCATAGGAGGTGGGGTAAAAAGCACAAGAGCTCATTGGAAAACTCGCCGAGTTCCAGGACATCTGGGATTGATCATTCCAGTGAGATGCTCAAGCAAAGAGAACAATTCTTGTACTGGTTTTAAAATTTTTTTTTCTTTTGACATCTGGGCTTTGGCAGCTACTCCTATGGCTTTGCTCAGCACTTCTTGAGGAATGAGATATGGGCTTGTTTTGGTGGAAGAAAAACCTCTACTGACTCAACTTCTCCTGCAGCAGAGTCCTCCAAAAGACTGTTCCTCTTTATCTCGATTTTCTTGGCAGGTCCTGGGCTCATTGTCATTTACAGAGAGAATTAGTCTCCACGTGCCTAAAGAAATTCATACTACCTGGGGTCTGAATTAGGTTATACCAGCCCCTCCTAATTTCTGCTCTTCCTCTGATTCTTTTCAAACCACGGACAAGAAACAAGGAACAGTGAAAGACGGGGAAGGAAAACCTCAGGCTACCAAGGAAGTACATTCACTCCAGCTGCTCCCTAATTTCTCTTTTTAAATACAAGCTGAGGAGAACTTTAGCTCCAGGTTTGAGGGAGAAGGGGGAGTGAAGGCTCTGTTGCAAACACTGAGCGAGCACACAGTCTTCCAGGCTTGGTCCTGTGCATGTCCTAGACATTATTTTATTTAAAACCCACAACAACTTTATGTGGTATACTATTATCTATTTTAATGATGGAGAAACCAAAGTTCAAGATGGTTAAATGATTTTCCCAAGGCCACATAGTAAGTGACAGAGGCAGGTTAAGCCAACAGGGATGAATCCAGTTATGTATGCTCTTTACTCATTACTTGTAAAATAAAATAATAATAGTTGCATGCTACACAAAAGCTTCTCATTTAAACATTCAGACCTATTACCTCCAGCATCTCAGAAAGATTAACATTATCATCATTATGATTATTCCAACATTCACCGAGCATTCAAGACCTGCCAGGACTTGATCTAGGCATGCTGTATTATATATAATCTTATTATCAGAAAACCTACCTTTTGAGCAAGGTACTGTTATTTTCTTAAACAAATAAAGGCCAAGAAAGGTTCGCCTACATCAGGGAACTGAGATTGGAACCTGAGTTTTAAATTCAGATAGTCTGCCTTCAGAGTGTGGGCTACACTGCCTACAAAGACCACATCTGGAGTTAGAAAGACCTAGTTTCAAATCCCAGCTCCGCCTCTTTCTGTGTAAATATCAGCCCTCAGTGCCTCCATATGTAAAATGCACCTCCAGAGGCTCCCCTGCTAAGCGGGTGTCTCCATATGTATTCTCAAATTCATCAAAGTGAGAATCCCCATTCCATAGTAAAAAAGAAGTGCATTTTTGAAATATGATAGATGTGGGTTCAAGTCTCACTATACTTACCAGCTAGGTGATTTAAAACAAGATATTCAAACTTTCTGATTCTCAGTTTTATCACTTGCACATGGGAGATAAAAACACCTCCCTAATAGGATTATTTGTGGGTTAGAAATAGTATATGTATTTTACAGTACAATATTATTATACAATTACACAATATTATTAATATTGTTATGGGGGCACCTGGGTGGCTCAATAGGTTAAGCACGTGACCCTTGATTTCAGCTTAGGTCATGATCTCAGGGGAGTGAGATCAAGCCCCAACTCAGGCTCTGTGCTGGGTGTGGATCCCACTTGGGATTCTCTCTCTCCCTCTCCCTTTGTCCCTTCCCCCTCTTTTTTTTTTAAATTTTATTTATTAATCATGAGAGACAGAGAGAGAGAGAGAGAGAGAGAGAGGCAGAGACACAGACAGAGGGAGAAGCAGGCTCTATGCAGGAAGTCTGATGTGGGATTTGATCCTAGGACTCCAGGATCACACCCTGGATTGAAGGCAGGCGCTAAACTGCTAAGCCACCCAGGGGTCCCTATATATAGTTCTTGACCAGGAAAATATACTTTCATACACATTAGCAGGTAGGGGGAAAAGTTCCCTGTACACCATCCTCACATGGGCATTACTAGAGAGGCTAGAGAACCTCCTTCTGGATACTGATGAAGCAGGAGAATTAGAGGCTTATTAGAGGCTTTAAGGAGAAAAGCACATGGCCTTGAGAGTCATACTTGCTTGGGCCACCACTTACTCCAAGATGAAGTATATTTAGGCAAGTTCCTTTGCAAAACATTGGACTGCCTTCCATCAAATGAGAGCTATCGTACTGGAGATTTTTGAGGATTAAATACTTCACAGCTAGGACCTAGCTCAGTCATAGGTACTGAGTATACACCCAACAAATTTTAATTCTCTTCTTTCTTAGAAGAGAATATTTCAAGGTCAACATGATTCTGAGATGAACAAAAAGCAACGATATGCCAAAGATAAATAAGGGGCAAGTCTGTGCAAAACACTCTTTTATTACTAACTTTGGAGATTAAATCCTGTCCCCCACCCCAAAATCTTGCCTTATATTGAAGGACCAAGATTGTATATATGCAGCAAGAAAAAACAAGTTTAGCATATTAATTTACTTTATAGAAATCCATATTGGATCTGTCACAGGCTGTCAGCTGAGAAACTCTCTTGTAGGATTTGGTTCCAATGTTCAGCATTGAAAGAGATATGATAAATAGTAAATATTATTGCAGAAGACCCTCAGAACATTGGTTTCTGAGACACTACTAGAAATCAATTAGTTACCACCACAGGATTTGGCCAAAACCATAGCAGAGGTTGGCATTCTGCCTTAATAGCAAGAATAACAGAGGTAATCACCCCTAGCTGAAAGAATCTGGGCAAGGCCATGCTATCCACATACCCACACAGATGACCTGGTTGATGACCAGAGCCAGAACTCACCTCTGCAACAAGGTAAGGAGGTCTTTTGTGTCTCTGCTTTTACTGTGCTCACTTCCATATAAAAATATTTGAATCATCAGACACTGTAGGTAAGTTGAAAAACATAACAAGTTAAAGAGAATCAGATAGCAAGCCCCATCATTATAAACCAAACTCAGGAGAACACTAGTGGAATTGAGATATCATGAGTTTACATTTCAAATTTCTTAATCTCCTCCTGGTTCCCAACCAAGAAGGAAAAGGAGCCTGAATTTTTTTTTAAGGATTTTATTTATTTATTCATGAGAGACACAGATTGAGGCAGACACATAGGCAGAGGGAGAAGCAGACTTCCTGTGGGGAGCCCAATGTGGGACTTGATCCCAGGACCCCAGGATCATGACCTGAGCCAAAAGCAGATGCTCAACCACTGAGCCACCCAGGTGCCCAA
This sequence comes from Vulpes lagopus, assembly GCF_018345385.1. NCBI lineage: Eukaryota > Metazoa > Chordata > Mammalia > Carnivora > Canidae > Vulpes > Vulpes lagopus. The sequence goes on along the minus strand of NC_054826.1, from coordinate 14,950,485 downwards.
AGGAGCCTGAATTGAAGGCTTTGGACACCCCCCATGGGTCTATGTGTATCATTCCATTTCATTGCACCTACCACTGCTGTATATGGCTATGGATCACCCAAGTAACAGGGCCAAAACATAGCTGCAGGAGTGACTGCCATGAGGATTTTCCAAATAGCTATGACAGAAGAAGAAGAAAGAAGAAAGAAGAAGAAGAAGAAGAAGGGGAGGGGGAGGGGAGAAGGAAGGAAGGAAGGAAGGAAGGAAGGAAGGAAGGAAGGAAGGAAGGAAGGAAGGAAGGAAGGAAAGAAAACCCATAATATATGTAACAATCTTTAAGACGCTGAACATCAGCCAACAAAGAGCAGTGTCCCTGAGAGAGGGCAACAAGTGATATAAATCCTATGACTGCCCCCAGATTATTGCTTTAGGAGCATTTCCAGGCCATGATGTAGGGAAAGGAACAACTTGAAGCTCAGCAGACTCACGGAATTGAGGAAAAAGAGCTGAGAGTCCCAGGAGATTCTCAGAGCAGAGTAAAAGAGAGGAGACAGCTGCACAGAAAAAGATCCAGAAATATCTGCAGTGGGTCTCCTTTAATTATTCAGCAGAGTACTAATTAGCACATCTGTGTGAGAAAACTGCCCAAAGCTGGGGAAAGCATCAACTGAAGGGGCTGGCAGGAACAGGACTGGGCACTTACACAGGGCTAGGTACAGTGCCTGTTCCAACCAGCTAATCTAGAAAGCCTCATTGTGGGTGGTGTACTCAGAAGGCTTTTTGCCTCAGTAATCAAGGATCATTAGCCCTTGACTAAATGCTGCTCTAGTCTCATCTACTGAGTCTTAAAAGGCAAGACCTAAAAGGACCAAACTGTAACTGACATCCAGAACAAAGTTCAAAAATACTTATAGGAATACAAAAATATCCAACACCCAATAACATAAAATATACAATGTCTAGCATCCAAAGATTGCCAGGCATGTAAAGAAGAAAAGTATGATCCATATGAGAAAAGTATGATCCATATGAGATAAATCAATAAAAACCAACCCCAAACTGGTTTGATGTTAGAATTAGCAGAAAAGCATATTAAGACCATTACTGTAACTTTATTTCATGTGCTTAAAAAATTAAGTGAGGACATGAAAAACATTTTTTTTTAAAGATCCAAATCACATTTCTGGAGATGAAAATATCTGAAGGAAGAATACACTAGATGGGGTTAAGAGATTGACATTGGAGAAAAAAAAATCAATGAACTTGAAAGCACAGGGATAGGAATTATAGACCCAAAAAAATCATGGATTGAAGTGTCTGGGTGGCTCAGTGGTTGAGCATCTGTCTTTGACTCAGGTCATGATCCCGGGGTCCCAGGATCAAGTCCCACATCGGGCTCCCTGCAGGGAGCCTACTTCTTCCTCTGCCTATGTCTCTGCCTCTCTCTGTGTCTCTCATGAATAAATAAATAAAATCTTAAAAATCATGGATTATAGCAGTAGGTACAGAAAAATAATTTTTATAATATCCAAAACACAATTTTATAAAATCTAACAACTATTCCTGATTTAAAAGCAACAATAACTCCTTAGCAAACCAGGAGTAAAAGGGAATCTCCTCAACCTAAGAAAGCATCTATTAAAAAATCTATAGCTGGGCAGCCCTGGTGGCGCAGTGGTTTAGCACTGCCTGCAGCCTGGGGTGTGATCCTGGAGACCCGGGATCGAGTCCCATGTTGGGCTCCCTGCATGGAGCCTGCTTCTCCTTCTGCCTGTGTCTCTATGAATAAATAAATAAAATCTTTTTAAAAAAATCTACAGCTAACATCAAACTTAATTGATGAAAGACTAAATTATTTCCCCCTGAAAACAGGAATTAGACAAGGTTGCCTGTTCTCACTAATTCTATTCAACATTGTACTAGATGTTCTAGCCAATGTGACAAGAAATAAAAGGCATCCAAATCAGAATGAAAGAAGTAAAACTTTATTTGCAGATGACAAGATCATCTATGTAGAAAATCTGATGAATCTATGAACAGCTACTAGAACAAGTGAGTTTAGCAAAGTTATGGACACAAAATTATTATATTAATAAATCCCTTGTATTTCTATACTAGCATCAATAATCAGAAATTGAAATCCATATATGATACATTTAAAATAGCATAAAAAATATGAAATCAGTATGAATAAAACTAAGAAAAGATGCAGAAGATCTGTACATTGAAAACTATAAAATATATTGGGAGAAATTAGATGATCTATAAATGGAAGAACACCATGTGTTTATGAGTAAAAAGCTCAAGACTATTAAAATGTTAATTCTTCCCAAGCTGATCTATACATTCAGTGGAATTCAATCCAAATCCCAATCTGTGTTTTTGGAGAAACTGACATGGCGATTCTAAAATTCCTATGGAAATGCAAAGAACCTAGAATACTCAGAATAACACTAAAAAAGAAGAACAAAGTTGGAAAACTAACACTACCTAATTTCAGGACCTGTTTTAAAGCTACAATAATCAAGACAGCAAGGTATTGGCATCAAGATAGAAAAACAGGGGGTGCCTGGCTGCCTCAGTTGGTAGAGCATGCATCTCTTGAACTCAGGGTCATGAGTTCAAGCCCTATGTTGGATGTGGAGCCTACTTTAAAAAAAAAAAAAAAACAATCAGTGGGATAGAAAACAGTCCATAAATAAATCCACATATACATACACACACACAGATTTTTTTAAGACTATATATTATTTTATTTTATTTTATATTCATGAGAGACATAGAGAATCAGAGACATAGGCAGAGGGGAAAAGCAGGCTCCCTCCTGGGAGCCTGATGTGGGACTCTATCCCACAACTCCCAGATCATGATTTGAGCCAAAGGCAGACGCTCAACCACTGAGCCACCCATGTGCCCCACAAACTGATTTTTGACAAAGGTAAAAAGATAATAAAGTAGAGAAAAGAATGTCTTTTCAATAAAAATAATGCTAGAACCAGATATCTATATGCAAAATTAATTAATTAATTTCACTGAGATCCAGTCCTAGTACCATAGAGGAAAACTGACTCAAGTGGATCATAGTCCTAAATATTAAACCTAAAACTATAAAAAAATCTAAAAGAAAACAAAGAAGAAAAATCTTTGTGACTTTTTTAGGCAAAGATTTCCTACATAAAACATCAAAAGCATAACCCATAAAAGAACAAAATGATAAACTGAACTTCATTAAATTTTAAAATTTATGCTCTTCAAAAGACATTTGTTAAGCAAATGAAAAGACAAACTGCAGACTGAGAGAAAATATTTCCAAATCATATCTGATAAAGAACTTGTACCTAGAATATATGAAGAACTCTAATTTTTTTCGCTTTATATCATCATTTAGGACTTGAACTAGGAACATGTGTTCATATAAACACACAAAAATTGTACATCAGCATCTTTACAATATTAAAAGAGTCATATATAAGTCCACAGGCATTGGACACAGCATGGTTAGGGTATATGAAGAACTTTTAAAAGTCAATCATAAGAAAGCAAAGAACTAATGAAAAATGAGCAGAAGATTTAGATCAACACTTCACCCAAGAAGATAAAATTAGAAATAAATACAAGGAAAGATACACAAGATAAACACAAAACCACAATGAGGGGCGCCTGAGTGGCACAGTAGGTTAAATATCCAACTTGTGATTTTGGCTCAGGTCTTGATCTCATGGATCATGAGACTGAGTTCCGTGTGGGCTCTGCACTCAGCACAGAGTCTGCTTGGGATTCTCTCTCTTCCTCTCTCTCTCCCGACTTGTGCTCTTGCTCACTCTCTCTCAAATAAATAAATAAATACCTTAAAAAATACCTTAAAAAACACAATCAGACACCACTCCATATTTATTAGGGTGACTACAATTAAAAGCACTGGCCACGTCAATTCCTGGCAAAGATGTGAAGAAACTGAATTCTCAGGCCCTGCTGGGGGGAATACATGATGCAACTATTTTCCAAAATTTTGGCAGTTTTGTGTAAAGGTAAACATACACCCATCATATTACTTAGCCATTGTACTCCTAAGGACTGAGCCAAGAGAAGAAAGTGTATCTCCATACAAACATTTGTACATGAATATTCATAGTTTTATCCATAATAAATTCAAACTGGAAACAGTCAAATGTTCATCATTAGGTGAATGGATAAAAAAAAAATCATGTTGTCCACATAATGTAGTACTCAGCAGTAAGAGTAAACCATGGATACACACAATAATATGGATAAGTCTCAAAATAATTATGGTGAAAGAATGATTTAACTATAGGATTCTACTTATATAAAATCGTAGAAAATGCTAATGTGTCTACAGTGACAAAGCAAACCAGCTATTGTCTGGGGGTGGCTTTGGGGGAGGGGTGGAGCTGAATAATTAGAAAGGGACATGGAGAAATTTTGGGGGGTGACTGATATATTCATGATCTTGATTGTGGTAATAGTTTCACAGGTCAAGATGTCAAAACTGATCAAACTGTACACTTCAAAATATGTATAGTTTATGGTATGCAAATAAAAATTATTCCATCACAAGATTATAATTTTTAAGGTTTGTCTTTTCTCTTCTCACCTCCACCCTACTACATTTAACTTCGATTCCTTTTAACATAAAACATGAACTGCCCAAGATAAAAGTTAGCCAAAAGTGTCACCCTCTTTATGCTCTATTCTATCTGCCAAAGGAGTTTCCTCACAGCATCAATTTTTGGTGAGATTTCTTGCCTTCTTTTTAGCTCCGGGAGTAGTTTCCAATCCCCAGAACAGCATCTATTAACTTAGGCTAATTCAGAAACTTCCAGCATCCCACTGATGGATACCCAGCATGAGGAAGGTGTTCCAACCTCAAAACAACAGCCTGACTGTCAGCATGCCCTTCTAGTTCTCACCTCCTTTCTGGGCTGGGACATTGATGTGTCTAAAGCCCTAAGGATAAAAGCTGATAGCAAAGCTGCAGCCCCTACCTACCTTACAGAATCCTAAATCCCCAAGTTGAATCACTATTCCAAATGGAGGATGTAGCTGTGCCATCAGACATCCATGGCCAGGTAAAATCTAGATTGGGCTTGCTTTTCATCTTGTGTACAATACGTATGCTGGGTTGGTTTTGTTGTGGTTGTTGTTGTTTTTCATTTCAGAAAAGTTGCTCTCAATGACTTCTTTGATTACTGTTTCTATTCCAAGTATTCTAGTTCTTTTTCAGGAATACACACAATTCTTCAGGTAAATCTCTACTTTGCCTCCCTCTTTCCCTTCTCTCTGCATTGCAGGACAGCTTTTCAAGTCTGCATTATCAATCTCTGATTCTTTAAACTGACAGGATATTATATCTCTAGAAGTATTAAAAACACAGATTCTAGGGATCCCTGGGTGGCGCAGCGGTTTAGCGCCTGCCTTTGGCCCAGGGCGCGATCCTGGAGACCCGGGATCGAATCCCGCGTCGGGCTCCTGGTGCATGGGGCCTGCTTCTCCCTCTGCCTGTGTCTCTGCATCTCTCTCTCCCTCTCTGTGTGACTATCATAAATAATAAAATAAAAATTAAAAAAAAATAAAAATAAAAACACAGATTCTAAACACACCTCTTAGAACTTGTGATGTAATGGTCTGAGGTGAGGCTCAGGAATCTGATTTTGTTAGTCTGTTTCATTTTTGTTTTGATTTTTATTGACTCTGTTGCAATTTTAGATTTGGGAGATGTGCTCACCATCACTGTGACACATTAAGACAGTCTTCCCTATTTTCCACGTAGCTTTGAATTCTATTGGATTTGTTGTTTCTCTGAAATCCCTTATTTCACTCTTGAATCTCATCTCATCTTTTGGACTCAGATGGTCATTCTTTCACTGTAAAGTTTTCTGTCCTTATAGGTTTTTCTGCTCCCATCCCTATGTTCATGCTGCCCTTGAAGACATTCTTCTGATCCCTGTAACTTATTTCATAAGGTTTTCTTTTTCTCAGAATCTTCAAAATAAGGCCCCCTTTCTCCCATTATTTACTATCTTCATACTTATTTCCTGATTACATTTAGTTAACCTGAAATGAGATAAAATCTCTCCAGACCTGTCGTTTGCCAATGTACACATGTGGATTGCTTTCGACTCCTCCCTCTGCTCACATGAGTATTGGTTGAGCTTCACCAACTTTTTCTCTGACATTGAATAAACTTAGATTTTATGTAGAGACATCCCTACCTATCTGACCTTGTCTTTAGCCTTGGTCTGTCAGAATACTGACTAGCTGAACCGTGGTTTGGTCTCACCTCTTGCCAGATCCTACTACAGGATGTGAATGTCCAGGGTTGTCTGAGCCGCCTGGGAATGTATCAGTATTTGGGCAAGAATGGTTTACACAAGGTGTTCTTGACCGCCCAACGTTGGGTGCTTTCATACTCCGCCACTGCCATACCTAGATTCCAACACTGCGATGTTATTACTCTTTTAAGAGGCTGGCCCAGCATGGACACAACAAAAGTCTCTGTATCATGTTCTCCCTCAGCACATCTAAGAAATGGAATTTTTGCTTTACTTAAAAAATCAAAAGGAATAGTAAAGTAAGGAAAAAGCGAAGGAAGGAAAGAAGGAGAGGGAAGCAAAAGGGAGGGGAGGGGAGGAGAGCGGATGGGAGGAAAGGGGACGGGAAGAGAGGGGAGAGGGAGGGGAGGGAAAGAAAGGGAAAATAATCTCCCCACACCACACGTATTACTCTTCACATTGTGCTTACAGGCCCAGGAGAACATGTAAAAGGCTGCCAGCATTCACCTTCTGTAACAGCTGAATGGCCTTTCTGAGCTCTCCTTTGGCGAAGCAGATCCTGCCCATGTTGTAAAAAGTTTCGGCCACTTTTTCACTGCAGTCACCATAGCTGATGACCTGAGACTTCAGTGCAGCCTTTAGCAGTCTGTAAGCCTCCTAGGGAATGAATTAAAGAAAAGTGTTTTAAAATCATTCTGGCAATTCTGAAGGAGCATGTCAGTTTTATTCCATTATTCTATGGAGGAGATGTTCTACATCACACTGACGCAACCCACCAGGGTCAGGCAGTTGTGATGTGTCACCTAAGTAATGTGTTTCTGTGAAGAGTAAAATTCTAAGATTAAGTTCAATAATGATAGTTATTCATATATATATATGATAATTAATGATAGTTAATGTATAATAATGAATATATATATATATATATTCATTGCCTGTTCTCATTGCAGGTCTCATAAGGAATCTCAAAAAGTCTGAGATATAATTTGATGGTATCAGTTTCATCAGTTGATGAAAGGCATGGATTTTTCTGTAGGAAAATAAAGCCATGTCTGAACAGTCATAATATAAATTATATATATATATATATTTACATATATAAATGAACACTATGAAGGCTAAGGATCTTGCCAAATATCACACTGCCTCTTGTTGATTTACCTGTTCACATTTACCTGTTTTTCGCCATTTTGGACAAGCCATTTGCAAAATTCTTCAATGGTTGTCAGTGTTTCATAATCTGCTGGGCCCAATGTTGCTTGATATGCACTGATACTCTTTATAAAATATATCTCAACAGCATCTGCAAAAAAAAGGGAACATTTAAGGCAGGCTGCTAGTCTCTACAAGTAGCTAATATCAGCTTTGGCTCAATTAAGACATTTCATACTTAAATTCATTGCCTGTTCTATTGCAGGTCTCATAAGGACCCTCAAAAAGTCTGAGATATAATTTGGTGGCATGGCATCAGCTGATGTAATGTTATTCTGTTGATGGATTTTTCTGTAGGAAAAGAAAGTCACGTCTGAACAGCCTTATCCTAAGACCCAAAATAGCTACCATATTAAATTCCCAAGTGCAATAAAAGAGTATATATTTAGCTAAATTACACTCTGATAGAGTATTGTTTACTGGGATTCCTGCTAGGTGTGTGTGTGTGTGTGGGGGGGTGTCTGTGTGTCGAGGGAGAGTTTTTGCTTCAAAAGTATTTTAAATATAGTTGTTATTGTTTAAAAATTTACTTTTAATGTTGTCTTTTATTCCAACCATAATAGATGTTTAGGTAATCAGTCTAGAAAATGCAATAGAAGCAAAAAGAAAATGAAAATTGTCTCCATTCACACTACTCAGAAACAGGCACTGTTAACATTTTTTACCACTGTATTAAGGTATAATTGGCATACCACACATTCAACCATGCAATTACACAGTCTGATGAAGTTTTAGTAAATTTACAGTTATGTAATCACGATCAAAATCCAGTTTTAGAAGATATCCATCAACCCCAAAATGTTTCTCCATGGTTGGTGGCAATCAATGCCTGCTCTCACCCTGTCTCAGGTAATGACTGACCTTCGTTTGATCTCTATGTCTTTGCCTCTTCTAGAAATTTCATATAATTGGATTCATACAACATAGGAGTCTTTTGTGATTCTTTCATGCATCATGCTGTTTTTGAGGCTCATCCATGTGCATGAAATTAGTACTTCATTCTTCCTTCTGAGTAGATACATATTGTTGATCCATTTACAAGTTGATGCATATTTGTGTATATAGTCCATTATACCTATCCTCAGTTCCAATTCTCTTCAATCTTTTCTGTGGATGAGTGTCTGTGTTCTCCCATTTTCTTTCAGCCTAAGGGCTTTCTTTAGTATTTATTTTAGGTCAGGACAACTACCAACAAATCTTGTCTGTCAGGGAATGTCTATCTCACCTTCATTTTCTTTTCTTTTTTAAAAAGTATTCCTCATTGGGGATCCCTGGGTGGCGCAGCGGTTTGGCGCCTGCCTTTGGCCCAGGGCGCGATCCTGGAGACCCGGGATCGAATCCCACATCAGGCTCCCGGTGCATGGAGCCTGCTTCTCCCTCTGCCTGTGTCTCTGCCTCTCTCTCTCTCTCTGTGACTATCATAAATAAATAAAAAAATTTATAAAAAAAAAAAAAGTATTCCTCATTTAGGCAATCTCTACACCTTACATAGGGCTCAAACTCACAACTCCGAGATCAAGAGTAACATGCTCTTCTGCCTGAGCCAGTTAGGTGCCCCTCACCCTCATTTTCAAAGGACAGTTTTCCTGAATATAAATTCTTAGTTGAAAAAAAATAAAATAAATTAAAAAAAATTCTTAGTTGAATTTTATTCCAACATTTTGAATATGTTTTTCCACTACCTTCTAGCCTCCATTGTTCTGATAAAAAACCAGCCATTAATCATATTGTTCCCCTCTACAGAGTTGTTTTTCCATTGCTGCTTTCAAGATTCTCTTTTTGTCGTTCAGCAGTTTGACTGTGCCTAGTTGTGGTTCTCCTTGTGCTTATCTTATTTGGCACTGAGAATTTTGGATCTGTAGATAATAAACGTGGGAAGTTTGGGGCCATTATTTCTTTAGATAATTTGCTGCTTCATTCTGCCTTCTGCCCTTCTGGAGCTCCTGTTGCAGGTATGTTGGTATACCAGCTGTTGTCCCACAGATCTCTTACGCTTTGTTCATTTTCCTTCAATACCTTTCTCTTTTGTTCTTTGGTCTGGATCATTTCTAGTGCCCTACTTGTGAGCTACCTCATTCCCTCCTCTGTCATCTCAAATCTGATGTTGAGACCACTTGATGAATTTTCATTCAGTTACTGTATATTACAACTCTACAATTTCCATTTGGTTGTTTTTTTTTCTTAAATAGTTTATATTTCTCTATGGAGACTTCCTATTTGCTAGGCAATTTTAATTGTATTTTCTTTTAACTCTTTGGTCAGTTTCCTTTAATTCTTTGAACATATTTATGATAGCTGCTTTGAAGTCTTTGCTGAATCCAACATCTATCCCGCTTAGAGGCAATATCTATTAACTACTCTGAGTATTTTATTTGTATGTTTCTCTTTTGTTGAAAACTACATTTAAAAAAAGAAAACTGTACATTTTAGATATTATATAGTAGCAACTATAGATTCTGATATATTTTTGTGGGTTTTTGTTTTGTTTTAGTGTATTGCCTAGACTTAAACTACAGAATCTGTCTCCTCTATGGTGTTTGAATGTTAATGTCTTTGCTCAGGTGTTTGGTTTCTTTAAAATAGACTTTATTTTTTAAAGCAATCACTCAGAAAAATTCAGTGGAAGGTACAGACATTTCCCACATAACCTGGCCTACAGAAAGCACGTGTGATGGTTAATTTTAAGGGTCAACTAGACTGAGCTAAGGGGTGCCCAGATAGGTGATAAAACAATTCTGGGTGTGTCTGCAAAGGTGTTTCTGGAAGAAATGAACAATTGAATCAATATACTGAGTAAAGAAGATATGTCTTCACCAAGTTCACCAAAAACAAAAACAAAAACAAAAACAAAAACAAAAAAAAAAAGGAAAGGAAGGATGGAATTTCTCTCTCTCTTCTTGAGCTGGAAATCCATCTTCTGCCCTCAAATATTGAAGTTCTTGGTTCTTGGGTCTTTGAACTCTGAGATTTATACCAGTGCCCCCTCACTTCTATTGGTTATTAACTCTCTGGAAAACCCTGACTGATACAGATTTTGATGCCAGGAGTGAGAACAACAGGACTTTTACTTGCCAAAGCCATGGCTGAGTACCCAGTCAGCCAGCAGCTGATAGCAACACTGAGCCCCTGACATGGTACCATTACCTGGGGTGATTAGCCAGCTACCTGGTAGCAAGCTGATTACATTGAACTATTTACTTTATGGAAAGAGCAGCATTTTGTTTTTATTTTCTTATTTTTATTTATTTTTTCAAGGATTTTATTTATTTATTCATGAGAGACAGAGAGAGAGACAGAGAGAGAGAGAGAGGCAGAAACACAGGCAGAGGGAGAAGCAGGCTCCATTCAGGGAGCCCGATGTGGGACTTGATCCAGGGTCTCCAGGATCAGGCCTTGGGCTGAAGGCGGCGCTAAACCGCTGAGCCACCGGGGCTGCCCAAGAGCAGCATTTTGTCCTTAAGTGGAATAGATTTCTACTCTGGATAAATTTGCCTTCCCTTCATGCAATGCTTCTGACAAAACTACCATCCATAAACTTACAGAATGCCTCATCCACCATTATGGTATTCCACACACCATTGCTTTGGATCAAGGAACTCACTTCATAGCAAAAGAAGTGCAGGAATAGGCCCACACTGGTGGAATTCACTGGTCTTACCATGTTCCCTACCATACTGAAGCAGCTGGCTTGACAGAATGGTGGAATGGTCTTTTGAAGATAGATAGTTACAGTGCCAGCTGGCGGGCAATACTTTGCAAGGCTTGAGTTCTCCAGAAGGCTGTATGTACTCTAGATCAGCATCCAACATATGGTGCTATTTCTCCAATAGCCAGGATTCCCAGGTCTAGAAATCAAGGGGTGGAAATATAAGTAGTATCTGAAAGTGAAGACTGTCACCTGGCCTCTTTGGGCTCCTCATGCCCCAAATCAAGGAAGGAGTTCCTATGCTACCTAGGGTGACTCAGCCTAAATACTAAGGGAAACTGAACCACTACTCCTCAGTGGAGGTAAGAAAGCACCTTTCTGGAATAGGAGATTCCATCCAGTAGTTCTTAGACAGCATCTCATAGTATTACTGTGTTCTGTGATTAAGGTCACTGGAACACTACAACATCCCAATCTAGGCAGGGTTAGTAATGGCCCAGAACCCTCAGGAATGAAGGTTTCAGTCAACCCAGTAGGTAAAGAACCAGTATCAGGTGACATGCTTGTTGAAGGCAAAGGGAATACAGAATGGTACTAGGAAAAGATAGTTATACCAGTTACAACCACGAGATGAGTTACACAAATGAGAACTGTAACTGTCATGCGTATTTCCTCATTGTGCTATGAATATGCTTGTGTGCACATATGCATATATTAAGCAAATATCTTATTTTTCTTCTTTTATTCCCTTTTCATGGAACAGAAGATGTACTGATGTTATATCAGTATTTAAGTATTGTTAATTTTACATCATAGTTTTCAAGTTATGGAATATCAGAAGAGTAAACATCATTGAAGGACTTTATCTCTTCTGGGAAAGGGATTAGTACATTTTCAGTTGTATTCAGGGTAGTTATACCATATTAGACATAATTATGTCTTTATTTGGAGATTAAGTAGGTTTGAGGAGATGCATGTAAGATCAAGTTGACGAGGAGTGGACTTGTCATGCTTAATTTTGTGTCAACTTGACCATGCAAAGGGATGCCCAAACAGCTGATAAAACATTATTTCTGGAGTGCATCTGTGAGGGTGTCTCCAAGAGAAGTTAGCATCTAAATAAGTAGATGAAGTAAAGATGATCTGCCCTCACCGGTGTGAGTGGGCCTCATTCAATCTATTGAAGACTCAAATAGAATTAAAAAAAAAAGGTAGTGGAAGAGTGAAGTCGCTATTGCTCATCTTGAGCTGGGATGTCTATCTCTTGCCCTTGGACATCACATAGTTGTTTTAAATTCCCAGTCTGATGATTCATATATCTGAGTCTGGTTCTGATGCTTGTTGTGTCTCTTTAAACTGTGTAGTTTTTAGTTTTTTTTTGTTTTGTTTTGTTTTGGGGTGTTTTATCTTTGCCTTTTACTATGCCTTTTAATTGTTCTTGATAGGTGGACATGATGTACTGGGTAAAACTAACTGTTCTAAATAGGCCTCTAGTAATTGGTGGTAAGATGTGGAGAAAGCATCCTATAGTTCCATGATTAGCAGCCTTTCAGTGAGCCTGTGCCACTGAACCATGAACTTCACGAGTGCTTCACTTTCTCTGTCCCCTTCTCCCTTAGGTGGCATAGGATGGCTAGAGTGGGCTGAAGTTGGATATTTCCTTCCCCCAGGCTGGTTAGCCTCTGAAAACAAAACAAAACAAAACAAAACAAAAACAAAACAAAACAAAACAAAACAATAATAGTTTGGGCTCTGGTAAAATTGTTTCTCTTGAGGATAGGCCTTGTTTAGCAAAAAGCTCTGACATACTTTAATTGGTTACTTCTCTCCTCTCCCTTCAGGAAGCAAGGGGGCATTTTTCTCCAATATTTACTTTGAGAACCTGGCCAAGCTCCTGGAGGTAAATCTGACAAAAGTGTAGAACCCCCTGCCCCCCCAACGATGGTACTTGGAATTTAATTTTTAATTCCCAGTTTTGTCCACACTGAGCTTCTAGAAATTTATCAGCTGCAGGTCAGGCATTCCTACCCCGGTATGGGTTCCTGTAGAGATAGGTATCTGCTCAGGCAAATTGTGGTTCCCTGTCTCCCTAATTTCAGAGGCATCGGTTTGCCCTGTGATCTCACTTCTCTGACAGATCTAAGAGCTATTGATTTTCCAGTTTGTTCAGATTTTTTACTTGTTGTTAGGATAGAGCAGTTATTCCTGAGCTCCTACATGCTAGAGACCTAAAGTCTTTGCTTGTGTTTTAAGGCTTATTTTTTTTTTAATTTTGGTCTGGATTCGTGGGGTTTCCCCTGTGCCTGCAGAACCTAGCGTTGACCCAACTAACTGACTTGGAAAGAGACTGTGCTCAAAACCTTTACAGTGTATGTCTTCCATCTTCTCTTGATTGATCTGTATGTAGACTGAGGCGTGCATTCAAAGTTCTGCTGCATTTCAAGCCTCCTTTGCTTATGATTTTCTGTATCTTCCCTGTACATGTATGTGGTTTTTCAGTGGGCTAGGGGTGTTGGGAGAGCTTACCTGGCCTTCTCTTGGCTCTCTCATTTCCAGGTTCTTCCTGTACAGTTCTCAGTGGCCCCAAACTCATACAAACCAGGACAGCAACTTCAGGCTACCACATATGCAGGTTTTCTTTCCTTTCATGTCTTCTGACTTGGCCACCTTTACCTGATGAATCCGGGGGTGGGGGAGTTTGCCCCTTGCTCTCCGAATTGAGTCCCATGCCTCTGTCACAAAGTTGCTGGTTCTTTCGGCCAGCCCCCTTCTGATAAAACTGCTATTCTCAGATGGACTGAGGTGGGTAGGAGCTGCCTCAGGCAAAAAGGCCAAGAAGACTCTCTCTTTTACCCAAAGCTCTAGCAGTTCTCTGAGGATGCTTTCAATTTGTTGTCTGCTTATTTCCAGTGCCTTCAAATGGTTGTTTTTGGCCATTTTATTCAATTTATGCATGTGTGTGTGCTGAGAGGATGCACAGACCTCTTCACAAAGGCAGGGCTGGAAGTCTCTACCTTTGTTTACATTGTGATGTACATTTTAATGCAATTTTACTTACTCTGCAGTTCATTTTTCATGTTTTTATATATATAAATGTGTGTAATTATAAACAATAGTATTATGTCCTAAAAATGCAAGGTATTTTCTCCTTAATACTGTTATTTTTTATTTTTTTATTTTTTTAATACTGTTATTTTTTAATACTGTTGTTAACTACTTTATTTATAAAGTCTTACCCTTTCAAAGACTACAAATTCCAGCTAATACTAAATATTCCTTTCACTAATTGATAAACATGTAGGTTAAAAAATAAAATAAAATAAAAATAAACATGTAGGTTGTTTTATAATTTTTTTATAATTACAAATAGTGCCACAGTGAACCTCCTTATGCCTGTTTCCTTTTGATTTTACTAGGTAGTATCAAGTTATTTTCAAAATTTCATATCAATTTATACTATCACTCCCACCATCTATGAATGAGCAGACCTGTTTTCTCACAATCTGGCAAGTGCTAGAGATTTTCATATTTAAAAAATTTGGACACGGGATGGGTGAAAACTTGACTTTAAAGGTATGTATAGTTTAAGATGTGTAATATTCTGCCAAATTATACTTCAGAGAGTTTGTGTCGATCCTAAATATCATTTTTTGAAATGATGACAATTTGACAGAAACTTGATCTTTGCTGTTTTATATTTCTGCATTATTACTATGATTGAAACTTTTCCATGTGATTATTGGCTATTTGCTTTAGGTAATGCTCAGTCTTATTTTTCTATTGTAAAGTAGATGTAAATTTTAGCTCTTACATTTAGGACAATTATCCATTTTGAATTAATGTTTGTGTATGTTTATGAAAGTGAGTTTTTTTTCTTTTTCCTTTTGACATGTGAATACATGGTTCCAACTGTTCCACTTCCATTGTTGAAAAGACTGTTCTTTCCACCTTGAACTATCTTAGGATCTTTATCAAAAATTAATTGGCCTTACTCATACAGGTCTATTGTGTTCCAGACTCTGATCTCTGTTCCTGCATCAGTAGCAAACTCTCTTGATTACTGCTGCTTTATAATGAATCTTAAATCAGGTAGTATGATTGCTCTAATTGTATTATTTTTCAAAATAGTTTCAGCTGTTCCAATTTCTTTGCCTTTACATATAAGTTTTAGAGTCAGCTTGTCTACATTAACAACAATTGCTGAGACTTTGTTAATTTGTGTTAAATCAAGATATCAATTTCTGTAGAAGTGACTTTACTGTATGTCTTCCAATCTATGAATATATTATGTCTCCATTTATTTGAGTCATCTCTCATTTCTGTGATTGGGGTTTTGTAGTTTTCAGCACACAGATACTGTACACATTTTGTTAGATTTATACCTAAGTGTTTCATTTGGGAGGAGGTGGAGGAAAGCAGTATTTCTATAAATTTCAGTTTCCAGTTGTGCATTGCTAATATATAGAAATATGATGGAGTTTGCATGTTGACCTTATATTCTGTGATTTTGCAAAGCTTAAACTCAGTGACTAGTTCTAGGAGTTTTTTAGATTCCTTAAAATTTTCAACAGAGACAGCTGTATTGTTGCAAATACAGTATTTTATTTCTTTTAAGCTAAAATGTCCTGTAGGAGCCTGTGTGGCTCAGTCAGTAGAGCATGTGACTCTTGATCTTGGGGTCATGAATTCAAGCTCCACGTGGGACATCAAGATAACCTGAAAAGAAAATCAATCAGGCTCTGTGTCTTTTTCTTGCCTATTGCACTGGCTAGGACTTCCAGTATTGTTGAATAAAAGAAGTGAGAATTAACATCCTTACCTTGTTCCTGATCTTAAGGGCAAAAACTCACACTCCTTTCACCATTAAGTATGATGTTAGCTATACTGTTTTTGCACATGCCTTTTATTAGATTGAGGAAGTTCCCCTTCCATTATTAAAGGATGTTGGATTTTGTCACATGCTTCTTCTGCATCAGTTAAGGTTATGTGCTTTTCATCCTTGGATTGTTAATACGGTAGGGTACATTCATTCAGGCTTAAATACTGAACCAGCCTGACATTCTCAAGAAAAAAGCTCCCCTTGATCTTGGTACACTATTCTTTTGTATACATTACTATATATTTTCTTGAGGATTTTTTGCCTTTATGTGCATGAAAGGTCTTATTTTAGAGTTGTATTTTGTTTTGTTTTTTTCTTGTAATGTCTTTGTCCAGTTTTGGTATCAGGGTAATGCTAGGCTCATAAAATGATTTGGGAAATGTTCCCTCCTCTTCAATTTTCTGGAAAAGATTATGTAGGGTGGGTGTTAATTCTTTAAGTGTGAAGTAGAATTACCCATTGAAATCGTATGGATGTCAATATTTTTCTCAATAGGTTAACTACAAATTCTTTTTTTTTTTTTTAATAAATAAGGGCCTATTCGAGTTATCTGGTCATCCTGGATTATGTTTCATTTTATTTGTGGTAGTTTGTGACAGACACAAGTTTTAGATATTCTTATAATTAACTCTATCAACCTCTTTTTCTGTTTATCTTAATGCTCAGAAAGTTCTTCCTCCAATTTTTAGCGTTAGGAGTTTTGTTTCCAGTGCTATGTTTCCTTCTGAATATTTATATATTCAGTTTTGATGTTGAAATGTGATCCATTTGGAATTTAGTGAATGATAGAAGGTAAAGATCTAAATCTTTTTTAAAGTTAAAAATTAGAATATAAGAAAAGAATAAGATGGCCTTAGAATCTCCCAAATCTAGAAGCATAAAACTTTCTCACTTGAACAAAACTTTTACATATTCACAAATAGACTAAATGTGTTTTAACCATGATGACTATTTTTAAAAACTCAAATACGAATCCTGTTAGTACACACAAGAAATTTTTTTTTAAAGAAGATGATTAGCTAGAAAACACAGAATCAGGAAATCTTTGATGAATATGCTCAATAAAACAATAATCAAAATACTAAAATAACTTCTGAAAACTGAACAAAATTGTTTAATGACATGGGGAAATGCAACAGTAGAAAACAGTAGGATGTAATACTTTCCCTACAATTCTTTCTCTCTTCCTCTTCCTCTCTTTCATATATGACTGGAAAATAATGGGCACCTAAATGGATTCCTTTTATAAGCAGAGAAAATCAACATTTTAAAATGTTTAAATCATATTCTTTACAAATCCCCACTTCCTCTTGATGAGGCACTGAATCCATTAGCATCCTTTAATCTGATCCAGCCAGCTGAAGAGGGCACGCTGTCCTTCCTCACCAGTTCTTTTGTGTCTCTCTCAAAGCTACTCACTTTCCAAAGGGTGACCTTGCCTGAGAAAGGACTACTGCTGATGGGTGAATTCATTTCTTGGCTTTCCTCAAAACCCCCAGTACCTCACATTTGAATATAGGTCATGAAAATTCTAGCTGCTATAAACATTCTCTCTTGTCAGCCAGAGGAAAATAGTCAAAGAGATTGAGAATGGAAGAGGAAGTGAGGAGGAGCCAATGGTTTTGTCTTTTATCACTGGATATCCTCAACCGATACAATCACAGGTCACACTCATAGTGTGTATGATCTCTCTACTTTTTATGCAGGTGAATTCTGCTGAGATTCTACGGGAATAAAGGAAATAGAAATCAGATGACTTTATTGGTCATCTTTGAAGTATTGGTCATACTTTGCGGAGATATTATTGTGCCTAAATTAATATTTAAATGATTTTGTACAAAATGGTGTCCAGTCCAATTTTTCCACCACAGTCATGAATAGCTGATTATAATCTGTCCATATTGATAGATAGACCATTGCCAGTGTGCTTCCCTCCCATGGGAAATGATGATAACTGCAAGCTACCCCCTCCACCTACCCCTGTGCTGCGCCTCTCCAGACATGGCATGAGCCTTGGCTAGTAACGCGCTTGCCTCTGCAGTTTGGGGGCTGACTTCAGTGAACAAAGAAACACAGATAGAATAGGCCTGGAATAGAGAAAATCATGATCAAATAAGTACCCAAATGATAGTGTTTCACTGAGGATTTTCTAAGAGCTCTCATGAAATTGCTAGCTGAGAGCTGTATATATCTAATCATGGAGTTAAAAGAGAGATGAGTTTGAGTCCCATCTACTCCTAGCCATGAGTCTTGAGCAAGTAACTTCATCTTCACATGTAGAATATATATAGCTTCCATCAATCAGGGTTTGGAAAAGATTTAACGAGATGGTACATGCAAAGCACTGGGCATAGTACCATCACATGGTAAGTCCTCAATAAATATTAGCTATTATTATTTTTTCTTTGGTTTCATAGCAAAATTACAGTTACAACTTTAGCTCAGCCTCTCAAAGATCTGCCATCAAAGGAAGTCCAGGGGAGCTGAGCATGGATCATAAAGCCATATCACCTGGGTTCCTATCTAGCTCAGCCACTTATGACACAAGGCAATCACTAACTTCTTCAAATATAAAATGGAAATTTCAGAAATTATTGTTGCAAACAGTTACTGTAAAGATTAAATGAATTAACATATGTGTTTAGAATACCACCTGGAATGTCGTAAGCATGAGAGAAGTGGAGATTTTATTATTATTATCACTTGCACTAAAATGGAAGGAGAAAGAAGAGACAAAACATCTGGTCCACACCCACCAACAAGAAAAAAAACCACCCATGCTTCACAGTTCACAGGTCAAACATCATGAGGTATTTCAAGGAGCTCCGAAGATTATTAAGATAACACTATGGAGCTAAGACATAGTTCAGAGCTAAGACAGGCTCTGGGAGCTCAAATTTTCTAAGTTCAAACCTCTGCTCTCCTACGTGTTAGCTACACAACTTCAGCTGAATTAGCTTTTATGTTCTTTATACTTCAGTTTCCTCACTCTCAAATTAAATAAAATAATAATAATGCCTCCACGGCATAGGGTTATTTCATGGATTAAATGAACACATCCTCAAGCGCACATAGTAAAAACATTCCATAAATGTTAACTATTATTTCTGTTGTTGGGAAACAGTGATTATACATTGTTTTATCTATTCTGATCGGACCACTGCTTACAGAAAGTCTTGTACACAAAAACCAGACCCCTTTCTCTGTAAGCAGTGGACTCCCTGCTTACAGAGCAGCATTCCCTAACATTTCTCCATTGTATGAATACTAATAACTTTGGATTGTGAGATTACCTGCAATGCCTTTACTACAGTAGCAGACTATCTTCACATATACCATTGAATTGCATTGTGCATTTTCTATGATATAGAAAATCAGATATTTTGATCTACTTTTGGCTTTGGGAGATACCTGAAGCCACAAGCAAGGTTCTCATTCAAGGAGAGAAAAGGTGAATTTAACAAGCAGTTTCAAGGGAAATTTCAGGTATATGATAGGTAAAAATATCCTACACTGGTTTTCATTATAATAGACTCAACAGTCCTTCCAGTTTTGTTTTGTTTTCCCCTGGGCATTTGTCAAATTAGTTACCTCCAAGTGAAACACTCTCTTGTCAGTTTAAGTTTTGACTTGTTATTACGACCAGCTACACTAGCCTAGAGGACAAATGCCAGTGTTATACCAAAATGTCACCATTTTTTTCACTTAAGAAAGCCCTTTGTGTTTGCTAAAGACTTAAGTGTGGTTGTCCCTATGGTTTTTTTCCCCTGGAGTAGACTCACTTGGTGACCTCTTCCTAACACCCACAGAGATGAGGGAGGCCCAGAAGGGGGAATTTGGTTTCAGATCAGGTCAAAGAGCAGATACATATACCATGAGTCAGTGTTCTCTGCCCATGTTGTTTAAGGTTGAAGAAGGGCTTTTGTCTGGATCTGGCAGGAAATCCATCCCACCCCACCTCGTTCTTCTGAGAAGCTCAAACTGCCCTGGCCCTGGGAATAGGACCTGGGGCCAAACAAGGCCTCTAGGCTGGGGCTTCCTCCAACTCACCAACCTGCTCCAAATACTGGATGGCCTGATCATGGTTCCTCCTCAGCTGCTCGATCTGAGCGATCTCCTCATATAGACTAACCAGATCCAATGTCCTATCACCCTTAGCAGCAATAACATTGTCAATTGCCTTTTCAAAGTATGCCAGAGCGAGGTTCAATCTGTGGATGGCCAAGGAAGCTCTATAAGAACAGGGATAAAGATGCAGTCAGACCCCTTACTTGTGCAGACATAAAAGGAACTGATCCTAAGAACAAAACACTTTGGCCTTCATAGGCTCATCATGAGTGGCTAGCTAACAATCCATTCTTGGTATGAACAAGCTCCTATCAACCTGCATTTTACCTACCAGATTCCACTGACTACCATTCACTTATATTAATATTGCATGCTATAGTGCATTTTATAAAAAAAAGCAAAAGGAAAAAAATGGCTTCCAGCAATTCACAAGGTGGGATGATTTACCCATAAACAGAGACTTTCTAGAATCAAAATAAAATTTTATTACTTCTGGCTCCCTCTCTTTCAGACCAATGCAAATTTATTGCTTTGGGGATCCCTGGGTGGCGCAGCGGTTTGGTGCCTGCCTTTGGCCCAGGGCGCGATCCTGGAGACCCGGGATCGAATCCCACATCAGGCTCCCGGTGAATGGAGCCTGCTTCTCCCTCCGCCTGTGCCTCTGCCTCTCTCTCTCTCTCTCTGTGACTATCATAAATAAAAAAATAAAAATTAAAAAAAAAATGTATTGCTTTGTCTTGTTTGATTTAGTTTAATTTATTCTTCCTCAGTTAAAAATGAGAGAGGACAGAGAAAACAATGTAAATATCCCCTCCAAAAGGCAGTGATTAAATAAATTGTAACACATCATATAATATTTCAGACTTTAAAAATCATGCTTCCTTTTTAGGCTAAATAATACGGGGAAAAATTAAAAGTGTGCTAAGTTAAAAAAAAAAAGTGGTATGACTATACTTAAAATTGACCCTGACCTACCTTTCTTTTCTTTTTTCTATCTATCTTCTATCTATCTATCTATCTATCTATCTATCACTAATATCTAACTATAATGCCCATATAGCAGTTATGTTTGGGTGGTGAAATAAAACTTTTATTTTCTTCTTCATATCTGTATTTTCAAATCTTCCAAAACAAAATACAGTTTTTAAAAATGAGAATAAAATAACATTTCATTCAGTTTATCCTTCCAGGGACAGAAAGACACCTGGAGAACATGATAGTTAAAGCTGGTTTTCACAGATACTGGCTTTATAGTCAAAATCCAGTGGCTGGTATTTCCTTCCAAATAAAACAAGGCTAAGAATACTTAAATTGGTTGTTGTGAAGATTAGATTAAAATTTATACATGAAAACACTTAATATATGGTAGATACACAATCAATATTACTTCCCCTCACCCCTTGCTTCCATCTTTGTATTCCCAAATTGAAAAAAAAAAGTGTGTGTATAAAATCATTTTATATAAGGCATTCTGCAAATTATAATTTATTTTAAGCTGAAGTTAATTTATTTTAACCTTCCCTGAAGGTTAGGATTAATAATCAAAAGAGTACTGGCCTGTTATCTGATAATTCTTTACCAAAAAAATTTGATCATCAGACCATTATTTCCGTTGATCATAAGTTACAGAATGAAAATGCCTCTCATCATGGGGCACCTGGGTGGCTCAGTTGATTAAGTATCTGCTTTCAACTCAGGTCATGATCTCAAGGTCCTGGGATTGAGCCCCTCATCAAGCCCCGCATCGAGCTCTACATTCTGCCCTGCATCAGGCTCCCTGCTCAGTGGGGAGCCTGCTTCTCCCTCTCCTGCCCTCCTGCTTTGCACTCTCTCTGTCAAAGGAATAAAATCTTTAAAAAGAAAATACCTCTCATCAAGAGCTTGTCGGGAGATATTAGCCAAGTTGTCTGGCCTAAATAATCATACTTTATTGCTCCCACCTTTAAAACAAAAGAAGGGATTTGCGCTTACTAGATATTGTTCAATATAAAATATAACTTGATATGGTACAGAAGGTGAGCTATGGATTCAGATGACTCGTCTACAGTGCTAGCTCCTCTACTTATTAATTCTGTCACCTTGAGTTACTCTTCTGTGTCTTAATTTTCTTATCTGTGAAATGAAAATAAAAATATCTTCCTACCTCAGAGGCTTATAGTAGAGGATTGAGTTAAATAAGTTATGTAAAGCACTTAGACTAGTGTCTTGGATATAGCTATACTTAGTAAATGTTCTAACACTTAGAACAGTGCACATACAATATAGATACTAAGTAAATATTGCAGAACGAATGAATGAATGAATGAAATATGCACTAGAATTTATTCTGAAAAAGGAGGAAGGCTATCTTTCACATAAGGCACAAAAACCTTAGCCACTGACCCATGTGACAGCAGCAGACGTTCACTAGATTCTAATTTATGGCCCTCTAAACTTATATCCATAGTTTAATTTAGCTCTGGGCATTCCAACACCATCCCACCATTTCCCATTTGATTTCTAGACTCATGGTTAGAGCAGACATGACTCATGTACTTCACTTACCATTCAGTCACCATCCCTACCATGCCAAGTGCTTACAGTTTTGGAAACAGATTGCCTTCAAGGATGCAAAGATATTTTTAAAAATCTAGGTAATAGTAAACCTTTTATTTATTTTTTCTCCTAAAAATCTGATGGGCCCACTTTTGTATGTAACTATCATGATTCTCTTGGAGGATATCTAACTCAACTGTGAAACAGCTGAGTCTTGTTCTGGCTTGAACAAATCCCATGTACTTGGTTTCCATATGGAACAGAACTTTCCTTAAAAATGCCTGTGCTACACATAGCTTTAATGGGTCTCCAATAAACGGTCTTCATGAAGTGTTCTTTCCTCGTCTTTTAAGATATCCTACTTAATGACAAAAGTGGGTTGGCAATTCAGAAAAAGACATAATTTGAGATTAAGTCTGAGAGGTAGTCTAAGGGTGAGGAGTGCGTGAGTTCAGACCACGGATCCAACACTAAAAGCTTGTCACCACGGAAAGTTTGTTTAATCTCATTTTGTTTTCCCTGCCCTCTGTCTAATGAGATCATGACTGCACCGGCCACCTCAATGGTGGTTAAGGATTAAATGGGTACCACACACAAAGCTCAGACCATGAGGTGTGCATTTGGGAAACACAAGCCTCTTTTACTGTCATTTGAGGCTCTGGGTTTTTTTTGCCCTCAGTATTTTTCTTCCCTTATACGGAGAGCACACGGAACAATCAATTCCAGGCCTTACAAAAGCCTAACCTTCCCACAGCCCAGATCTTACCTGCCCAAAGCAATTGTCAGGTCTTTCTCTGAGACTTGTAATTTGCGAACACCTCCCTTATATAATTCTTTCAGCTCCTTCATGTTTCTCTCTGCCTTCTGCAGGTTAAAATAAGCCTCTCTGCCAGTGAAACAGTCAAGGACAAGTCCAGGCACACAAACTCCCCCATTGCCCAGGGACAGTATTTGATAAGCAAATAAAAGGGCCCTTTGGGAAAACAAAGCAGAATTTGAAAATAGGCACTTTACTACGTTATTTTCCATATGTGTATGTTGTCAAGAATTCTTTCGGAAACAAACAGAGCCCAGGGTTTCCCATGTCAATAGCCTGAATCCAGGGCTGGGGTGGGTGGTGAGATGTGGAGGTGTGAATAGAAACTGTACCCTAGGCTACATTTCCTGTGGAGGCGTCCACTGCATGACAACAGCCATGCAGTTTTCCCAAGTTGGTTCCTATGAATGGTAAAAGAGAGGAACTAAGTCTGCTGAAAGGGACTTTCTGGATCATTTAGAAAGTTCAAGCAAAGCAGGTTTTTGGCAAGAAGCAAACAGCAGGAAAGAAAATCCCCTTAAGTCCCAAACATCCTTCTATTTCCCACATTTTCAATAGTTCCTTCTAAGGGTGTGACAGTGGAAGGCCACAGATCAGTTTTTGCAAGCTGAGTATGAAGACCAAAAAAGTAGAGGGGGATATGTAAAGAGGAGAGACTGGGGGCACATGGTCTCAAAAATGACTCATGATTAATTTTTTTAATACGCAATGCTTTACAAATGTGCGTGTCATCCTTGTGCGGGGGCCGTGCTAATCTCTGTAGTGTTCCAACTGTAGTGTATGATCATTCATGAATGTGAAACGCCCTTAACAGTTTTCAAGCAGAGATGGTACCAAAAGGCTGTCAAAATAACAAGCTTCCTGCAGAGTAAGTTTCCTCCTGGTGAGAGAGAGAACGAAATCTTTTGTCTATTTTGCTTGGCCTCTAGCTTCATGGGTAGTATCCTCAATAGTATTTCAGAAAAACAAAAATGATTAAGAGTCCATTAAATCAGAGGTTTCTGGCTGCATATTACAATCACCTGGGGGACTTTAAAAAAATCTCAATAAACAGATGACCCTGCCCCCCCCCCCCCCCCCCCCCCCCCCCCGGACCTACTAAATCAAAATCTCTAGGGTGGGACCCAAATAGCAGTAATTCTTAAAAGATCCCCAGGAGATGATGCAGCCTCATTCAACAAACATTGCTTCAAATTCCCACCCATTCGTCCTCTTCTTAACATCACTCCCACTGCTGTCACCTAGGTCCTCACTGCTAACACGGATCTTCTTTGGTGATCGATGAAGGGCAGGACAGATGCTGAGGTTTTCAACTGGTTAAGAGATGTGTCACCAGTGAGATCCCTCTCGTGGCTCAGCTCAGATATCATATGAATAGACACAGGAAGAACATTCCTACCTTTCTAGATGGAGATGAGAGGCCTGTAGGGGGAAGCCTGGGCCAATCTCCCTGGCTCCTGAGTGAGACAACCCCTCTGGCACCTGTGGCCCCTGGCCCCAATCTTCAGACCCAGCTAGGAAAGGAAGGATATTGGTTCTGCAGGAGCCAGGCCACCCCCAGGGTGTAGTACAGCATGACCAGAGCTTCCAGGATTTCCTTTTTCTCCTTGTTTGAGGCTGTGCTTCCCTTCCAGGTCAGCAGCGTGTTCTTGGCGGACTCAGCATGTTTCTTGGCCTGAGCTGGAAGGCCTGGGGGAAATTTGAGGGTGGGTGGCAGGACGAAAAACATTAGAAAAAAGGCATGTTTCAGTCAAAGACATCTCTGGGAGGAAAGAGGTGGGTAGTGTGGTTGTCAAATGGTCTATAGTATTTGTTTCCCAAGCTGGCTGTACATCAGAATGATCTGGAATGCCTGTAGAGAATAGAGATGCCTGGGTCCCACCCCGGATCTACTGAGTTGGAATCTCTAGAGAAATGGAGTCCAAGAATCTACATTTTTAATTAATTCCACAAGCGCTTCTTATGCAGCCGTAACTGCATTAATCCGTGGGCCTCTGTTTGGAAATCACTGATAGAGACAGGAGGGGAAGCTGAGTATCCTGCTCCCAATTCTGGCACTAATGCCACGTGATCTTTTCAACCCACACAGCTTCTCCATCCTCCAAATGTAAAATGACAATAATCATAGAAGCTGCCCTTTTACCAAATACCTGGAGACTGTCCAAGAACAAACAAGGCTATGCCACAGAGTGCTATGCTTTGAGCTCTCTGGAAAAGCATTCTAAAAATACAAGGGCTTATGCATTCAATTACTTCCATCTGGGGATTTTTTTCAATCCAAGATGAGGCTAGTTAAATTAATTGGTCTCTCTCTCTCTCTCTCTCTCACACACACACACATACACACAAAATCTGATTCCTAAGTACCATGAGGCCCCTTCACTAAAATGACAAAGGGAATGCCAAACAAACTCCAGCCAGACAGAACTCATGTTTCCCCTTGTTTTCTAACGAAAGTCTGGAGTTGCTGGGTACCCACTTGAACTGCTATCTGTCCAGTTAATTAACAGAGGTAGACTTGGCAACATTCAATTTCTAGAGCTCATTCTTCATCTTTCAACCTAGTTCATGTCTAGTGATACCTGATGGACAAGAGAAGCCCCAGAGAAAACAGAAAGGTCGTCAGAGAGCTCGTTACCCTAGGAGTCCTCCACTCTCCTAAAGACAGTCATGGCTGGTGTTCTGGTCAGCTCTCCCCTCTGCAGGTGGGTAAACATATTTACCCCTCAGGTAGGCCAGCTGTGCCCCTAATTCTCACGTCACACCTCCAGTCCTCAGTCTGTTCCACCTTTGGTCCTTGGAGCCTGGTTTCACAGTACAGGTATAGTCAATGACCATAAAGATGACTTGAAGACTTGAGGACTGCAGCCCTCATACATTCCAGATGTGCAGGACCTCCTTAACAAGCTGCCACAAGGGCAGGGAGCGGGGAGCAGGGAGAGAGGAGAACAGAGCTTCTCTGGGAGAGGCCTACAAGTGACCTAGGAGCCAGGAATTCTTTGTCGAACACTCAGAGATGCCTGTCCTACAGGTCTCAACTCAAGAGAAAAATAGGAGTCTGTGGCAAAAGAGGGATGTGTCTCAAGTTAGCAGGTAACAGAGCCCTCAGACTGCACTGTGCATCATAAACAACCTATTAAAATGCAGATTCCTGGGCCCTGCTCCCAGGAGTTGTGGTTCACAGGTTCTGAGGTGAGAACAGAGGATTCACATCCATAACCACCATCCTAGGTGATGACTTGATGCAGGCTGAGGACCACACTTGGTGAAGCATTTAGCAAAATCTTTATACAAGTGATAGGACTCATTTTTGAAGAGTAGGTAGTTTGGTAGAGAAGAATGAGGAAGGGTTTCCACTTGGGGTAAACAACCTGAGGCCATAAAGACAAAATAAGCAATAAACATGTGTGTGCGTGTATATGCATGTGAATGTGTGTGTGCACACACTGGTGGTGGGATGCGGTGGCAGTATATAGGAGTGTCGAGGCAGTAAGGAGGCCAGCCCAACTGCAGGGGAGGTTTAAATGTAGACACATAAGGTGCGAATTGGATAAGTAAAATGAAGTCTTGGGGGGGCACGTGGGTGGCTCAGTGGGTTAACCGTCTGCCTTCAGCTCAGGTCGTGATCTCGGGATCCTGGGATGGAGCCCCATGTGAGGCTCCTTGCTCAGCAGAGTCTGCTTCTCCGTCTGCCCCTCCCCCCCAGTGCTCGCTCTCTCTATGAATAAAATATTTTAAAACATGAAATAAAATAAATGGAGTCTTGGATGTGAAGGTGAGGAGGGAGGATTTGATCTGTTAGGTACTGGGGAGTCTTTATAGGTTTTGAGGAAGGGAATAGAAACAGAAAAGTCTGCCAAGGACACTAGACCAAGAAAATAAAACAAGAACTGAGAAAGTCTTTTTATCAAATAGGCTGTTTCCTACAACCAGGTGGGCCCTTGGGGGTGTGTCAATAAGTGTGGGATCTCAATCTAGATGCTTCCTTTGGTCTGTTGGAAGAAGAGTGAAACTGGCTGAGCCACCTAAAACCAACCCAGAATCAGCTCAACGCTGCTTCTGGGCTCCTGAATGGAGGACAGACGAGAAAGTTGTTCTGAGACTTTGCCTGTCTGCCCTGCCACTCATCCCCCAAATGCCCAGTGCTGATTGTGAAACCCCCAGAGGAATATTCTTCCTCTAAGCTCAACAGATAATTAATTATGGTTTTTCATCTCCACTTTATCATGCCCTGCATTGCGGTCCTTCTGGTGAAAAAGCTGAGCTGGTGACCATTGGGCCTGAGCAAACGGAACTAGGATCTCAACTGAAAATGGTTCGTTAAACTTTAAAATTAGCCCTAAAGGAAAAAAGTCATTTCCTTATGGTTCCCAGAATCCACTCTGGTCTCCAAAGTGGAGTGCATATAGCCCTACAGTATGCAAGATGCCATAATGGCATAGGGCAAAAAAAAGACAATTGCGCTATTTTTAAAATTTTTGTTTCTATTCATATGTTAATACCATTATACATAATTTATAATAAATACACATATATGGAGTTTGCTCACATTTTTTGAAGTGATAAGGGTGCTAATTCTCAAGTGTTTAGAGATCACTGCTCTAGATAATGTTTTCCAACCTTTCCAAGTATGAGTTCTTTTTTTTGTTTTTAAGATTTTATTTATTTATTCGTGAAAGACAGAGAGAGGGGTAGTGACATAGACAGAGGGAGAAGCAGGCTCCTCACAGGGAGCCCTCCCAGGACCTCGGAATCATACCCTGAACCGAAGGCAGATATTCAACAGCTGAGCCACCCAGGCGTTGCCGGGAGAGCTCTTTTTATGTTTTAAAAAACCCTTCACTTTGTGATATTTTTATGGCATTTCTTTACAAAAATTCATGATGTCAGAAAGTACGATTATGAATCAGGATCAGTAATCATTTGAAATAGGTGTGCATTTTGTGAATCTCAAGCACACTCTTTCATGTCAAAATAATACCTCGGATGTGTACAGATAGGAGTCTCAAGTCAACTCCTCCTAGAGGCAGCTCACAGACCCGTGATCTGGTTCCCTAACTCCAAGTCCCACTTCCCCAGTTCCAGTGGCCATTCTGAGAAACCCAGTCATTTTCCTTTACTTGCTCTTCTCCCAAGCCACAGACACCATGCTTCCCCTTGCATCGACAGGGCAGCAATCATAGACGTAAAAATCAGGCCCTCTCCTGGAGCCTGAGATTGAGAAATTACAGGGAGCTACTGATGAGCTGGAATATGGGCCCTGGCATTGTCCACCAAACATATCAAATCATTTTGCTTTTGTCAGGGATGTGATTCCACCACTGACATCTGTTACTCTGACTCAGGCCAGAGAGGATCAGCTCAGAGACAACCGGGCTCTGGAGTTGCTGCTGTCACCTTGATCATTAACTATACTTAAGTTCCTGTGGACAGTAATTAAGAGCAGGGCCTGGAGCCAGGCTTCCCAGACACCAATCTTGCCTCGGCCACTCCCTACCATCCCTGTGGCCTTGAACAAGTTACTTCCTCTATCTGTGCCACCGTTTACTCACCTGTAAAATGGTAATGAAAATACGTTCCACCCTGTAGGAATCTGTTGTAAGGATTAAGTTAGTTAATTCATGAAAAAGAGCACCTGGCACACAGGGTAGATGCGAGTTTGAATAAATGTTAGCCATCATCATTATCACTACTGCTCCTACTACCACCAGAGTCTGTTCTCTTAAGCAGTTTATTATATTTGCCCTTTCTTTGGACATTTGTCATAGAGCTGCTTACAAAAACCTCTGTAAAAGGCTGCGTTCTCAAATGCAACCTCATTGCAGGCAGGCATTAGGTTTCCTGCAGGTCAGATCACCTGGTTTTTCTCTTCTGTTATCCCTGTACCAGTTTTTTTTTTCTTCTTTTAACCAACTAGACAGAGAAGGTAGGGTTCATGACTTATGCTTCTTTTTTCTGTATTTTGCAACACTTAGAGATGAGGATACATAGAAAGTTCCCAGTAATAACAGGCTGATTAATTTATGCTTCACTGGGATGCCTGGGTGGCTCAGCGGTTGAGCATCTGCCTTCGGCTCAGGGTGTGATCCCAGGGTCCCAGGGCGGAGTCCCACATTGGGATCCTTGCATGGAGCCCGCTTCTCCCTCTGCCTATGTCTCTGCCTCTTTCTGTGTCTCTTGGGAATAAATAAAATCCTTTAAAAATTTACTGTTTCATTAACAGCAAGCAAAATATCAGGAAGCTGCTTGTCCATGTCACTACATTCTCCTTCTTGAACTCTGGGACACCAGTTCACTGCTAGGTGACAAAGCACCCTGTAGTTCTGGGCCTGCCCTTGCTCAGCTGTGGAATCGCTGGGTTCGTTGGGCCCACCACCAGGTCCGCTGGCTCTAGTCCCATTTGCAGTCCCTTCCTCTAGTTTTGTCAAACCAGCAGCCCTTTCACCTGCTTTGCAAAGGCTTCCTGTTCTCTCCTGTTATTGACTCCCGAACCCCATTCCATCAATTGCTCTATTTCTTAAAACCTCCAAACGTTCTAAGGGGCTCCTTCCTCACTGCCAAAACCGTCTTCTTCTCTTCTAAAATCATCCTCACAGGACTTTTCTGCCTTCTCTAGCTACCCTGCTTTCCCTCATTCCTTTCAATATGTAGTAGGTACCACATGGTAGTCTGGCCTGCGGGCGCCTTCCCCTCCTTCGTGCCTGGGATCTGGCTTCTGCTCAAACCACTCTGCAGAAACCCTTCTCCCAAAGACCTCCTCCTAAATAAATCCAGTCACGGTTTCTCAGTCAGACGCTCTTAGCTGCTTGGCTTCTCCTCTTGGCCCCTACGACACTGCACCAACTCAGTTCTCCTTTATAAACCTTCTCTCCTTGCTTCTTTGCTTACTCTTTCCAAAGACGCTTTGTTTCCTTCTCCAAGGGTCTTTCAGTTTCTTCCTTTTCTTCTTTCTTTCTGCCTTAGAAGTTTTAACAATCCCTAGCACTTCCTTCCACCTTGGCCTCCATGCTTATAATTTTCCATTCCCCTCTCGAGTTCTCTTAAATTTTCCTCCAAGCTTACAATTCTCCACCTGCCCTCCCAAGTTCTAGTCCTAAATTTCCCGCACCAAGTCAAAATGTGCTAGTGGATTTCTCTACTGCAATTCAAAATCACCGGGACCTGGATCTGCCATTCCTCTCCCCTTTCCTGACTGATGTCTTTCTGTAAGTGGAGTCTGCAGGGGCCTGACCTTCATGATCGTTAGACCTCATTTCTCCTCAATCCCAAATTAGACATCAGGTCCTGCCAATTCTTCCTTCACAGTATTTCTTTCTTTTTCTAAAGGTTATTGGTGAATAGGTAATATAGTTCCATGGTTCGAAAGTTAAAATTAGGGGCACCTGGGTGGCTCAGTGGTTGAGCATCTGCCTTTGGCTCAGGGTGTGATCCCAGGGTTCGGAGATCGAGTCCTACATCAGGCTCCACAGGGGTAGCCTGTTTCTCCCTCTGCCTGTGTCTCTGCCTCTCTGTGTCTTTCATGAATAAATAAATAAAATCGTTTAAAAAAAAAAGTTTAAATTATATGACAGTTGAGTGGTCTCACTCCCACTCTTGTCCTCTTTAAATGCAAGCCCCCACTAGGTAACCTATTTCTGCCTCTGTCTTGTGTATCCTTCAGTGTTTCTTTATGTAAATAGAAGCACAGATTCTCTCTCCCCTCATTTTGTTCTCACACAAAATGAGGCATCTTAAACACCATACTGTATTGTACATTCTCTTTTGGGTGAAGATGCATCCAGGAGCTTTTTCCCTGGTAGTAGAAGGCGCTTCCTCATGCCCTTTTAAAAGCTGCATATAATCTGCTGTGGGTATGCATCCTCTGAGGGCCTGATGGGGACACTGGGTGTAAATAATCCTGCAAAGAATGATCTTATCCATGTTATCTTATAAATGTGTACTTTAGAAAAAATCCCAGAAAGGTAAAAGATGAATGTATCTGTCCTTCAGAGACTCCTAAATCCTTACCTTCTCACTCATTCCACTTGTCACCAGCACAGTGTTACATCTAGATTACTGGATAGCTTCCCTTCCGGTTATCATTGCTAGCTTAGCCTTTCCAAAAGCACACTTTGATGTATTCATCTACCTGCTGGAAAATCTCCATTCTCCTCACCTACCACATAAATCACAAACTCCTTAGCCTGTATATAAAACACACCATGGCTTGCCAACGTACCCTCCTTTCCGGATTCATCCTAAAAGTCCTGCCCATGTCTAGACAGCCTGCCCCCTGCTTTCCAGAGACATGTTATGATCTTATTCCTTCCAGGTCTTGTTCTTCACCAGAAACGCCCGCCCCTTCTGTCTACCCAAACCCTGCTCATTCTTTAAGGGCCTTCTCGAATGGCATACCCCCCTGAGTCTATTACTCACCATCTCAGCCAGAAATGATTCCACCCAACTTCCCCTGAAGCCCTGTATTTTTTTTAAGCCCTGTATTTAAATCAATTACATGGCATTCACCTTAGGGTGCCTTCTGTCACAACTACATCTGCATGCAGCTCACCTTTCACACGAGGTTGTGACTTCTTTGAAGGCAAAGACGCTGCCTCCTGGACCTTGTATTTCCCAAAGTTCTCTTTATGGTATTTCAAATATATAAGTCCTGCAGTAAATACTCACTGGAAGACTGTTTATTGAGAGAAATCAGCCTTTTGGCTTGACCTCCACCCCCTGGTGCTGGAAAAGGCTCACAGGGAAATGAGGCAAGGAGGTTTGATGGCTATAAAACACACACACATGCAGCGAGGCATGAACACGCACAGATGCATACATTCCGCCTACACAGAAGGCTGGCTCATGAATTCTGCCCATTTTGAAGCAATTGAGGATTAATAACATCAGAACTAAGTGGAGCTTGGCAAGCACTTCATCCCTCTTGATGGTCTGTGATTTTTCAAAGCTTTGGTTGTTTTATTCCATGGACCACAGACTTTAAAAGAAGTTACAGTGAAGGGACTGGGCAAGTCCTATAACTGAAATAAGAGGTTATTCTCAAGAAAAGGTCATCAGCATAGTCTATTCTGGAAAAACTCTAGGTTAGGTTTCAGAAAGTCTGGTTTCCAGACTGGACACTGTTCTATTGTGTAGCACCTTACCCAATCAGAATGTTGTTTTTCCCATCTAGAAAAAACAAACACATCTTCCTATAAAAGGAAAACTTGTTTTCCCCTCCACCATGCCACCCCAAATGTGGTTCTCCATTCACATGACAGGAAGAACTGAGAATCAGAGAAAAAAGGATGGTATTCTCACCATCTTCTGTGTTATGAACTGTTCACCTATCTTGACTCAACTTGGAATCTAATTGGAAAAGTAAAACCCAGAGTCCATGTGTGACTGTTCAGGGAACAAGCTGATTTCAGAAGATGAGGACCAACTTCTTCCCACAGACCCACCTGATAATCTCTCCCAACACCAGGAGGCAGCCTCGGACCCGGCCCAGGTTCAGGCAGATGTCCCCCTAAATACTGGTGGTGCCCTCCGCTCCAGTTCAAGCTGCCATCACTGCAAGGCTCAAGTTCAGCAAAAATCTCGTAGATAGCCTCGCTGAATGTGGGTGTACTAATCACAGGCCCTTGCCAAACCCAGGGCCTGTGATTAGCCAACTGCCATATCCATGGGTCTTTTTGGCCTTCACATCCTCCTACCTCTGTGGGTCCTGAAACTGCTGGAATCACACTGCACTTCTTTCTGAAACCCTTTCTCTCCCCTTGGCTTCCCTGACCTGGCCCCTCCTGATCCTTCTACTTCCTTTGCTGGCTCTGCTTCCACAGCCTTCCTGATGCTCTCCTCCCATTTTCTCTCCTCTGCCCTCTTTCCCTCTCTTTATGCTTTTTCTGATTAAGCTCATCCACTCTTAGGGCCTTATCCTGCCCCTGTGTGTTAATCCCAACCAAACTGACATCCTTCCCGAGCGCTGGCTCTACTCTTCAGTTGTCTACTCAACATTTCACCATGACGTTCCATGGCTACCTGACACTGGGGACGATCCAGCCTGTCTGAAACCAAACTCAGGAGCTTCTCCTCCCTTCCCCCATCAGCCGGGTCTTCCTCTTTAGCTCCCTATTTCAGCGACCCTGAAAACCAGGTCATGCACTATTCAACTCAGCTCTTCCCTCAGCTCCCCATCTCATATGTAAGTAACTGCCCACTAAATGTCACCACTTCTGCATGTTGTTTCTTCTACATTCCAACTGCCATGGCCACTACCTACAGCGACTCTTGTCTGGGCTGCATTATGGCCTAACTGCTCTGCACCCTACTTTTTCTATTGGTCCAACTTACCCCCCAGAGCCTTTCATTTCACAACATAAACTTGATTATGTCACCACCTCACTCAAAATCTTTTAATAAATCCCTAAATTCCCTGATACCTGGGCCCAAATTAACCTTCCAGTCCCATTACCAGGCAAGACCTGTCTGTCCCCAGGTGTCTTCTGTTCTACCCTAACCTCTTGGGTCCAGAGAAACCACAGTGTTCTGTGTAAGGAGTTTCAAAGAGAATAAAACCCCCTCTCACCTCCCACTCCTCAGATCAACACATATGGAGGGCCAACTCAGTTCTCTACTGCTCCCCTTGAAATCTACATGGTAAACCTGTTCTCCTTCGAAGACAAGACAAATGTCACCTTCTCTCTGCAGCCTTCCCCAACCAGTGGCAGAACCCCTGATCTGCCTCATTTGTGTCCCCAGAGCTGTGTTCCTGTCTCACGAGGGCAGGGACCAGCAGTATGCATTCATATGTCGCTAGGGCCTAGCACACTGCCACCAGACTTCTCACAGGAGCTCTCAAGCCTTAAAATGGCACAAAGCTAAATTTGATTCTTATTGTGAGGGCAGCAAGTTTAGGAGGAGATGAGCCTGAATGAAAGAGAGAAATTGCAAATGAAGAATCATGTGGGTCCACCAGAAGATTTCCTTTTGCTGAAGGCTTTCCTGATGTCCCTTAAATCTCACAGACAAGTGGTTGCTTGTTCTGCCAGAAGTGAGGACCCCCTCCTCTCCTTAGCCCTCGCAGCCTTCTCTCAGAACACAACAGATGTGTTCTTAAGGCCGGCAAGAGCCTCACTGTGACCTCACTGTGGCCTCACTGTGACCCACTGCTTATCCCCGAAGTCAACCACTCACAGGCTTGCCACATCCACAGCCAAATGGATCTGAAGTTTCATTGAAAACATGAGCTCAAAAAAAAATAAAAAAAATAAAAATAAAAAAAAAGAAAACATGAGCTCAAGGGGGCCCAAAAAGCCCTACGAAGGAACACGTGTTCTGAGCTTAACAGAATTAATTATGGAGGCTAATAATAAATTGAATTCTATTTTAACCTTTTCAAAAGCTCTGATTTCTGATAGCTAGGCTCCTTATGGTCCAGGTATTTTGGTTCCCTTCCCCTGTAGCCCTCAAACTAACTTCTCAAGCCCTTAAACCATTTACTTGTTACCTAAGCGAGTCCCCACCTGAAGACTCAGGTCCACAGGGAACTTGGCTCAGTTCTACAAAGCGATAACATCTGCTGATCCAGACTGTATACCGGAGACTGTATTAGGTTCTAGGAAGACCTAGTCTCTGCTCTCAGGGAGCTTCTGTTTCAGAGACAGAGGTATTTGAACAAAGCACATGTGAGTTTGTACAGAGACCCCTGGTAGAAGTGCAGGCAGTCGGTGCAGGACACGGCTGGTGGGCTGACCATGTCCTTGGTTCCAGGGACATGTGTCTCAATCAGTCTGAACAAATATTTACTGAGCCTCTACTCATGGATCTTACATTTTGAGTTTCTTACTTTTTTTCTTTTTTTTCTTACATTTGAGATTTTTTTTTTTTCTGATTTTATTTCAGAGAGAGAGAGAGAGAGCAGGATCGGGGTTGGGGCAGGGATGGAGGGGCAGAAGGGGAAGCAGACTCCCCACTAAGTAGGGAGCCCGATGCGAGACTCGACCCCAGGACCCTGGGATCAGACCTGAGCCAAAGGCAGACACTTCACCAGTGAGCCACTGAAGTGCCCCAGGATTTCAGTTTTAGCAAATGCAGCTCTATCTTGTTCTTCTGTACAGAGTACCTTCCAGAAGCAGCGTTTCTCTAGAATGAGGGCTCTGTCGTTTCCTCAGCTAGACCTTCTAGGAACTTGAATTCCGCCCACAGAATTCAGGTCCTATTACTGGGACACTCACCCTGATGCTGAATGTACATCCCTGCCTGTCCTTTCCCTGTGGACCTGTAGCTGGAACTTGTGATATTGTCCTTTGCCCACTGTGCCTTAGTGCCCTCATCTGTAAACTATGGATAACAATAGTATCTCTCTCCAGGGGATATTATGGGGACTAAATGAGACAAGCTTAGCACATGCTAAGTACTCAATGAATCAACTATCATCATTATCTTGATTTCTAAGATGCCTGCCACACTGCCTGTCTCATCCATGGAGTTTCCCACCTCTTGGTGAGGTGGGTGAGGTGTGAGTTGGGGGCAGGAAGGGCCCGCCCTCAGGCATCCCCACCCCCACCACTGCCATGCTTGTGGGTTGGCTTAGATTGGCTCGCATGGGCTGGCCCACCCAGACCCAGTCGGGGACCAGGTACCTCTCAGTGTCAGGTAGCCATAGGCTAGGCTGGCCAAAGCCTGTGCACACTTCCAGTGTTCTTCCCCAAAAATAATCCGAGAAAGCATGACACAGCGAATCAGCTCCTTATTTGCTTGGGTATTCTGCAGAGAGCAAAGAAGCATTACACTTTTTAGAAAGGAGGAAAGCTCCATCCAGCCCATACTCTTCTCACGGGAATGTAGGACTGAATTCTCCC
The DNA here is from genome assembly GCF_018345385.1 of Vulpes lagopus. Taxonomy (NCBI): domain Eukaryota; kingdom Metazoa; phylum Chordata; class Mammalia; order Carnivora; family Canidae; genus Vulpes; species Vulpes lagopus. Next base: position 14,914,220 of record NC_054826.1, on the reverse strand, counting down.
GCCGTCTTTTTCTCTTTTCTTCCCTTCTCTTCCCATCCCACTACCAACCCAGTAAGATCTGTTGGCTGTCCCTTCTTCGTAAGTCCTTGAACTACGCTCTTCTCACTTCTGCCCTGAGTACCTGGTTCAAACCACCCTCATCTTTCACCTGGCTGACCACGACAGCCACTCCTAACTGCTTCCACTCTTGCCTCCCTTCCCCCAGTCTACTCTCAACATCATAACCAGAGTGACTTCTTTTAACCTTGTATCATGAAAAACTTTAGCAATATACAAAAATAGCACTGAGAAGGGCTCACTTCATTTCATGAGGTATCTGCTCATGGTCAATCTTGTTTCCTATCTATCCTCCTCATCCACCCAACCTATTATTTTGAAGAAAATCAGGTATTAAATCATTTCATAAGTATCTCCTAAAGATCCGGAATTAGATATATAATCAGAAAAACACTCTCACCAAAACATTAACAATAATTCTGTAATGTTAAATATCTAGTCTCATAAATCTAATAATTACCTCATAAATCTAATATTTTTAAAGATTTTATTTATTTATTTGACAGAGAGAGAGAGAACAAGCAAGGAGGAGCAGGAGAGGCAGACTCCCCATTGAGCAGGGAGACTGATTCAGGGAGACTGATTTAAGGGCTTGGGGATCATGACCTGAGCTAAAGGAAGCTGCTTAACTGACTGGGCCACCCAGGTGCCCCATAAATCTAATTTTTTCTTTACAGTCTTCCTGTCCATACACTGAGATCAGTCTCCTGAGTCTCTTTTCACTTATAGGTTCTGTTCCCATGTCTATCTAGTTCCTTTTATTGCAAATTATTTGTTGAAGAAATTGGGTCTTTTGGATTCCAGTGTTTCCCAAACATGTACATTTTGTTTATTGCATTCTTATGGTGTCATTCAACATGTCCCTCCATTCTCTGTTCTGCTTTTACATTGGGAGCTGGATTTAGAAATTGGGCTAACTTTAGTTCTGTTTTTTTTTTTTTTTAAGCCAAACTGCTTCATGGGTTTGCATATGTTCTTCCACCAGAAGACACCTAATGTCTGACTGACTGTCTCTTTTTCTGATTATTGACACAACTACATGGATTCATTCATAAAAGTTTATAAAATGCTGATAGCCTCTTTCTATCATTGTTCCTTCGTGTGTTAGCTGGCATAATTCTATAAAGAAAACTCTCCCCTCATCTACTTTTTGGTTACCCAGTAGTACAGTTTGTAACAGGAGGACAAGATACACGACTTATTTTCTTCCTATTTGCTAGCTTTCAAAATAATGAGTGCAGTCACTTGCATCCTCCAGTGGTGACCAAATAGCTTGTTTTTATTATTATTATAAACATGGGTTTTAAAACAGACCAGATATTCCTGAACAGTGCAAACTAATTTGACTCGGCCTTTGCACCTACTATTTCCCATCTTGGGACACTTGAACACGTCATTCACTCTCTTGTTTCATCATTTTGTTCACTTCAGAGAGGTCTTTCTTGGCATCTTATCGAAAATAGTCTTGCACCCCATCACTTACTATCCCATTCCCTATTTTATTTTTTTCTTCCTGGCACTTACCTCTCTCTGATACTGCACTGTTATATTTTGTTTGTCTATTATGTCTCCCCACATAGAAGTTCCTTGAGAACAGAAGTTCATTCCTCATGTTCACTACTGTTTTCCCAGTGCACAGAGGATGTACTCATTCCATACCTGCTGAATGAATCATCTCTCTATTGGCTAGGATAAGGACGGGGTGGGGAAGAGCTCCCTGCTGCCCTAGGGCTCATAGGCAGAGTTCTCTAAGAGATCATAGAATTGTGTCTTCAAGTTATAGATTTCATTGACTTGACAAGACATATCAATTGGCTGCACAAATTGATAAAAATCAAGCACTGACTTTCTAGTAAGGTGAAACTAGCACTTCAAAGCCTCAAAAGCTTAGAGTTTGGGCTCTGGTTCTAATGTTTATGGACTGCAGTGCTTTGGGTAAGATCACCCTGAGATCTGGCTTCCTTTTCTCTTTGGAAACCCATACCATCCACCTCAGGGAGTGATTGGTAGGAAAATGAGTCATCATCAAAGGGGTCCAAATGTGTTAAGTGCTATCTAAGTGTGACCCTACGGGGTCGTAAACAGATACAGCGTTGGAAGACTGCTCCCCTGTCTCCTTCCTAACCTGCCAGCTCATAGGCACACATGCAGAGTGTTACAGGGCATTCCCTCAATGCTTTGCAAATGCCCATTCTGTCAGAAGTGCTGAGTGTTCTCCATGGGCTAACCACCGAATTTACTAAGTTTCACTTGAAGAAGAAACATACTACCATGAAAAATCCCTGGAATGGGAGTACAAGGGCTTAAGTTCTGTCCTGGCTCTAGACATCCTGTATTTACCCATCCTCAAGCTTCCTGCTCTGGTGAAACTGAGGAAACAATATGGACTCTAGAAGTCTCCTGCTACTTCCAATCCTCCTGCCCTTCAGGTCTGTGAGCACTAGGCTAGGCTAGATTTAACTCCTAAGTCTAAATCTTTGTCATTATCCAAACTGGCCAAGGAGTTGTCACACCTTAAAAACTCACACTTGTACTCTATGACAGATGGTACTTGTCTGTTTCTAAGAGCGAAGGTTCTAGCCTGGGTCTGTAAAATGCTAATGGGTATAGGCAGAGATGACTGTCCTGTTTTGCAAGTCCTCTGGATGATTTAAAGAGGTAAATTTGTAGATATATTCAACTAGGCGTATCAGCTTCTATCACCTGCCTGTGAGGTATCTCTTGGCCTTTCCTAAAGCCATCTACAGACCTTTTCTCCACAAATGATTTTAAGCCCATGTTTCCCGTGGCCAGGGGTGGCCAGGAAGTCAGTGGATGAATTCCTTAGTTGATAAATCATGCTCTGGGAGCATGCCAGTGCCTGCATTCCAATAACGGAGGTCACTATCATCTTGGCTTGGCTTCCTGGATTTTGCACATTCTATTAATAACACTTGCTCTGACTAGTTATCAAGTCTTTGCCTCACTCTGAAAAATGCACACCTAGACCCTGACCTCTGCTGCTACCTCCCGTTTCTGGTGCTTTAGTCTGCTCATGAGTCCACTGAACTGGCATCTGAGCCAGGACCTCAGCCTGGCTACCTTTGTTCTCAGTCTCCTGCCTCTTATCCTGGCCTCTTGTTACCCAAGAGATATCATTCTGAAACCTTTCAGGAGAAATAAAAAAACAGGTTTATAATTAAAGGTAATCAAACATCAACACAAAGAATGAAATGTTCACTTTCCATTTAAAGCTAGGAGTGTGGGGATCCCTGGGTGGCGCAGCGGTTTGGCGCCTGCCTTTGGCCCAGGGCGCGATCCTGGAGACCCGGGATCGAGTCCCACGTCGGGCTCCCGGTGCATGGAGCCTGCTTCTCCCTCTGCCTGTGTCTCTGCCTCTCTCTCTCTCTCTGACTATCATGAATAAATAATAAAAAAAAAAAATTAAAGCTAGGAGTGCAAATACTCCATGGAAGAATGCACAGTGACCCAGGTCTGGAACTTCAAGGCAAGATTGCTACCCAACCATGCTCTGCTTTGTTTTCTTCCACTTGTAAAAAAAATAGAACAACTTCCTCTGCCTCGAGTGCTTCAGTATCCCATGAAGGCAGAGCTTCTGTAATCACGGACATATTTTTACAGGGAAACTAAAACCTAGTGAGCTTTTTGTTTTACCATTTTTTTCTTAATAAGCTGAGTTATCTTCTTCTGGGAATGGGCCAATTTCTCTTTAGGAAGAGCCATGTAGCCTACGGCCTTTTCCTCCTTGGCTTTGATGTCTTCTTCACTCTCTCCAGACCCACTAGAGTAATACAACTCATCCCTTTTCTGGTATGCTGGGACCTTGGCTTGCTGTGACCTGTAAATACCAGAGAGGGGCATGGATTCAGATGTGACCTATGCATATCTCAAACCAGCTAAAATTGAAGGACAGAGTGCTTCCAATGGGGGATAGGAATATGCACTTTAATATAAACTTGAAGGAATAAAGTCTGGGGGATAAGCTCATGTCACCCTTGAAGCCCAGAATCAAGACAGCAATGTGGTGATTCAAATGAAAGAGATTTGGTAAACTACCCACCTGTATCAGAATCCTAGCTCTGCTACTTACTAACCATATGATCCTAAGCGAGTTATTAATTTGCTTCTTTGTAAAATGAGGTCAATCAGATGAGTTGACTAAATTAAATCATATAATACTTATCAATCTTAGCATGGTGATTACCTGCTATTTAGTAAGTACTATTTTAACATAAGTTATTATTATTTTATTAGCTCCATGACTTGGTTTCTTCAACAACAAAATGAAGGTGTTGAATTGGAAGATTTCAAAGATCTTTTATATTCTAAAATTCTGATTCAAACCAGGAAAGATATAATGAAATAATGGGAAGGGAATAACAGTTTGAATCTAGACTTCACTGTTCTCTTTCATGTTTCTTTTTTTAAAATGTTTTTAAAGATTATTTAGTTATTTATTTATTCATGAGAGCAACAGAGAGAGAGAGGCAGAGAAGCAGGCAGAGGGAGAAGCAGGCTTCCTGCAGGGAGCCCTATGTGGGATTCGAGCCCAGAACCCCAGGATCATGCCCTGAGCCAAAGGCAGATGCTCAACCACTGAGCCACCCAGGCATCCCCTTCATTCATATTTCTTAAAGGTAGTGGCCAACTAACTAAAGAGGATGCGGCCCCACCAAGGAGAAGGGAGGGAACCCTACACAGTCAAGAGCAGATGCAGAAGCAAAATGACCTTCTCAGTTGTATTACAAATAAATGTGTTGAAAAGAGCTGAATGGGTTGAAAATCTGCCCTCTCTCTCCTCACTTCTCTCCTTCCCACCCTCCCTTTCTCCCTCCTGCCTGCCTCCTCTCTCACATGCAAAATGTAATCTGTCATCAATGCTGAACATAATTATGAATGAGTAATTGGAAATGGTAAAGATAAAAGTCAAAGGAGTTAATCTTACACAAAAAAGAATAACCACATCTTAACATCACTAGAAAAATCAAAGTGATCCAGAAAAAAACAGAATTCTGAAATCTTAATAGCAACAACAGAATGTTTAATTATAAACAAGTCCCCCAAAGGAGTCACCTTTGTATATACAATAGCTTTTAAAAGTTCAATGACTACATAGTTTTAAGAATAAATTTATCTTCTTTTTCCACTGATTAGATAAGTAATGTTTACTGTAAAGAGAGAGAGAGAGAAAGAAAGAAAAGAAAAGAAAAAAGAAAAGGATAGAAAAGAAAAGAAAGAAAGAAAGAAAGATAGATGTCAAGTATAATCTTTTACACTAGGTTTGAAAAACACCGTGTTAATATCTATCCAGATTTCCTGTTCTAAATAATCCACCCAGGGGCACACGAATGAACCAGGCCACATGGACAGGAGAGCAACATTTCTTCTGGCCCAGGCCCTGGCAAAATCACTTTCTGCCCACAAACAAAAGTAAGCTTTTGTTTCCACATTGCCAACCCAGTGGAAAAGCCAGAGAAATGGCTGATGAAAGGTGATCAGAAGGTAGGTGCTAAGCTTGCCTCCTCTCTGCCTGGGTGAATTCCATGCTCCTCCTTCAAACCCAATTCAGATGTCACCTCTGCTGGAGTCTTGCACTAGAGTAGCAAGTAGAGACAGCCTTTAAACGGCTTGCAAAAATTTCCTCCAAACTTCTACTGTAGTGTGAAACACACTATAGTCTCATTTTCAAAATCTGTCTGTTTTGTTTCCGAGTTGTCTTTGCCTTCTAGCAAATATACACCAGGCACAGGGCTGAATCTCATTTGTTTCTGAAATCCTGATACTTGGCTTACAGTAAAGACAAATAATGGCTTGTTAAATGATGCACAAATGAATGAAACAAGAAAACATGGCCTTTAGTATACCTGAAAAATACTGAAGATGGAGGGAATCTGTGGCAAAAGTTCATAAGTCAAGAAACGAACAGAAAATTTAGTCCCTCAATAGAAGATTTTGCTTAGGCTGCACATTGCACAGACCTGGAGCTTAAGTTCAATCTATCGAGATTGCCAAAGAGATTGCCAATTATGGATCTTAAAAATTAGAAGTCCTAAATATTTTAAGTTCAGCCTTCGATAAAATTGAGCTGACACCAAAGGTAGCAAGCTTCAACAGAAAGCACCTTAAAGGAAGGAGAAATGTTGAGGTTTTGACAAATGACTTGAGAATGCAAAGCCCTAACCTAGCTTTGCATCTAAACATCTTCAATAAGAAAGAGGACTGGAGAATACTGACCAGTCAGATATCTTGAAAGATAAAATAACAGAATAAAAAGAATATGCAGGTTGAATGAAAGGTCTGTCTTGCCAGGTTTATGACTTATTCTATATGTTGCCATCATAGATATGAATTCAGACTAGTAATAATAAATATGAATTATCTGATTACTTCCAGGATACTTTACTGTAAACTCTATATCTTAACTTCAACTTTTATATTTATATAGTCCTTAACCTCAGGATATTTTATGAAGTGGTACAAAATTACTAAGATGTTAATAAACAGTAGTCACATAGTGGCTATTAAGCACGTGAAACGTGGCTAATCTGAATTGAGATGTGCTGTAAGTATAAAATACACACTGAATTTCAAAGACTTAGTATGAAGAAAAAATATAAAATATTTCATAAGTTATTTTATAAAATACTCCTACATAAAGATACAGTATTAAAATTCAGTTTACCTATTTCCTTTTTATTTTTTAACATGACTACTGAAAAACTTCAAATTACACATGTGGCTGGCATTTGTGACTTGTGTTATATTTCTATTTGGCAGCATTGGTATAAAGCAACAGTTCTCAACCAAGGGTGACATTGCCCCAAGGGGATATTTGGCGATGTCTGGAGACACTGTGGTTTGTCATTACTGGGACAGTACTACTGGCATCTACTGGGTAGAGACCAGGAATGCTTCTAAACAACCCACAATGTATAGGTCAGGCTTCCACAACAAAGAATTATCCAACCTAAAATGTCAATAGTGCCAAAGTTGGGAACCCCTGGTATAGAAAAATGGTTAGAGAACTGACTCTGCAATCCAGCTGCCAAATCTGAATCACAGCTGTATAATTTAGGGCCAATTACCTAACCTTTTTTAGACTCACACTCCTTAGCTATAAAATTATAATAGTTTAATAGTATACCCGGTACAGAGATCTTGGGGCAATGAGATGACTTAATACATGTAAATAAGTACTTAGAACAGTGCCTAGCACATAATATTTGCTCAGTAAGTATGAGCTATTATGATGTAAAAGTTTTAATTTACTTATCGTCTATTTCATAAGACAATTTTAATTTGCTCACTGTTATATTTAATTCTCTTTGACTTTATCAATCTTGTGATAACTAGCCTATCTATAAAAAAAAATTCCCTTCAGTTAGGAAAAACCAATTATTTTCCTTCTTGCATAGGTTGCACAAGTACAAATGGATCATATAGCAGAATTGTTATTAAAACACACCACAGGGATGCCTGTGTGGCTCAACGGTTGAGCGTCTGCCTTCAGCTCAGGGCGTGATCCTGGAGTCCCAGGATCGAGTCCCACGTCGGGCTCCCTGCACGGAGCCTGCTTCTCCCTCTGCCTGTGTCTCTACCTCTCTTTCTGTGTCTTTCATGAATAAATAAATAAAATCTTAAAAAAAAAAAAGCATCACAGAAGCTCAATCTTCTCTTCTATATAATATGCACGCAAAGCTCAGCACCCCAGGTTTGCCTTGAGTGGGAGGTCCCAGTGTTCCAGGCCAGTGAGTGTGATGTCAAGGTTCTGTGGTACTTACAGGTGGAAGCAGAAGTCCCAGTCCGTG